>NC_060149.1:878194741-878871362 GCF_021461385.2 Schistocerca piceifrons
CGAGAGCCGAGAGCCACAGCGCGGAAGAACCGCCGCGGACGCGGAGCCCTCTATGGGCTGGCCACGTCCATTTGTTCTGGCGCATGTTCGACTTCCGCGGCGGGAGGTACTAGAAATACATCACATGGAAACTCTGAAGACGATCCTGAAAAAATATTGTTAAATACACTATCACAGTAGTTTGCTACACGAGGTATAGTCGTAAATGGGGGACTGGCAACACGACGGTGCGTCCGGCAGCGGCCGCAGCTCGCCACAGGGTGAAGTGCAGACCGGTGGCGGGGTTTTTCTGGCTGTGTCCACGAGCGTGAGAACACTGTAGCCAGTCAGACCAGCACTAACTTGCCTGCGTGCTCAGATCAGCATCCATCTGCAGGTGGGGTAGAATGTCACGCTCCTATTGGTTACTGAAAATACTGTTCAGGACTTCCCATCAACTGCTCTTCCTGATTGGTTTCCGCCAAGTCGGTAAGTCTATATAAACTCACCCCTTCATTCCCGGTCTCATTCAGCCATCGTCAATTCGTCTGTATAGTTTTGTGTCTGCGTGTGTCTCCCTCCGTCTCTCATCAATCAATCAATCATGAAGCGTAGCAGCAGCACCACCACCATTGTCAGCAGTAGTAGCAAGTGTTGCAGAATGGCTGAAGAAGAAGAGGGAGAATATGAACTACCACATGAGTGTAAACTTTATATACATGGTTACAGTGTTTAAATCGGGAAAAAATTGGTGTGTTAAAAAAATATTCCCGTTAGTAACGTAGTTTCTTTTCTGTACAGCGCATCTCCAGGACTTTATCCTGGATTGCGAGGGTAGACAGGAGACGTAGGAGGAAAACACTGGGCTGCAGCAAACTCCTCATGTGGAAAGATAGCCCTAGGACTGCCAAGTGAGTATAATTTTTTTTGTATTAGTAGTATTAGCGTAATTTGTTATTTCTGTATCGATGGTTTACTTTTTTATTCTTGTTATATATAGCTCACATGCTGGAATCCAGAAGAATTTGGAGACACTGCTGGAGGCTGGAAAAAATACATCAGCCACACACTGGAATCGCTTCCAGCAGCAGCGAATACACGGCGCCAACAGTCGCGTAAGTTTTTAGAAAAAGGGGGAAACATCTATGTAGTAGTATTAGTAACTATTTAATTGAAAATATACGTATTTACATTTCGTCGTTTTACAGCGATAGTTCTAAAAGTGCTAGACGGCCTAGACAGGCAGCTGGAGGCAATTCGCCATTTGTCTCTCCAGCGCCTAATGAGTCGGCATAGCAGCCCTGTAAGTGTAAAGAAAAAAATTTTTTTTTGTATGTCTGTAGTAGTATAGGCTTTTTTCCTCTCACACCCACACACACACATTATAGTAGGTGAGATAGATCAGGATCATATAGATTTGACAGGGATGAAATACCTGACTGGGTCAGGAAAATGGCCCCAGACAAAGAGGTACAAATGTAGCGTGACCTGGCCCTTTTTGTGGAGGATGCCTTCCCTGAAGAGGTGGTAGAAATACTGGACAACGTTGATGAGTCACTCACGCAGTGGACACAGAGTGGGAAAGGTAATTACTCAATTGGCTTATAACCATGTCATCGTCTGTATTTTTCCTTTCTTTCTTTCTTTGTTTTCTTACAGCAGACGTTGTTCTTCATATCTTTTTTTCCTCCTTCTACAGCGGACGCGCCTCTGCAGCACAGTGGGGCCCGCATACCGGTGGTAGGTAAACCTTCTTCCTCGCCAAAGCGGTGTCCGGTAATGCACGCATCGCCTGTAAGGGCTCCACTAAACATAGCGCGAGAGGCCGCTGCCACCGCTGCCGTCCGTGGGCCGAGCAACGAGCAGGAGAAAAGCAAGTCACATGAGCAGGGCAAGCATATTGTCGTCGGCCCGCTCCATTTCTCAAGATTTGCTGGTGAGCGTGATATGCATGTAAACATGCTTATCATTATGTTTGGATCAAACACATGTCCCAACTCCTTTCTTCCCAACTATCAACGATCGTAGTGTAAAGCCTGGATTCTTTTTCCTCAGACAAGTAATTAGTGGCACATCTTGCAGCAGGAGCTTCCAAGGACCCGGTACGTGTTGGTATGCCTACTGAGGAAGACAAATTAATAAAGTTTAAAAATGCTCACCACCAGGAGTGATGCCCATTTGTTGTGTACGTAGACTTTGAATGCTTCTTCGCACATGTAACCTGCTGTGACCCACGGCCTCATACCACCTTTACAGAAAAACATGAACCATATGCGGCAGCATACCAAATTGTATCGTCCTATGGTTAAACTCTTAACCGCAACAAATCTTATGTCGGGATAATCCTGCATTTTGGCTGCTTACTGAGCTCGAAAAACTTTCATAAGAGATTGATAAGCTTTACAACAACAACGTTCCCATGACCAAATCGAAGGAGAATGAAGATCTGCACGATAACGCGGTTCACTGTCATATTTGTGGGCTGCCGTTAGACAGAAATGCAGGAACTCCCCGTAGGTACCACTGTCATCTTACGAGGAAGTTCCATGGCGCAGCACACAATACGTGCAATTTGAAGTATCAGCTACCAAAGTACATACCCGTTTTCTTCCATAATTTGAGTGGGTATGACGCTCACTTTCTAGCTAAGCACACGACCGATTTCAGTTGGGAAAAAAATCATCCCCACTTTAGGAGAGACTGCAGGGCTTCACATGGACACAGATGTGCGGTTGCTTGCGGGCGTTTTCGAGAAATACTGGAGTCTATGCGTAGCCACATATTCTCTGGATCCCGCCTTTTATTACACGGCACCTGGGTTGTCTTGGTAGGCAGTGCTCAAGACAACAAAGTGCAGCATCGAATTATTGACCGATATTGACATGCTTTTCTTTGAGTAAGGGATCCGTGAGAGTCTTTGCCAATGTGTCCATAGGCACGCCAAGAAAAATAACCCACGGATAGGTGACAGGTTCATCGCATCCCTTGATTAGAGTTACATAATGTACTTCAATCTAAATACTATATATAGGCATGCCATGCAGCCACTCTCGAACGGCGCACGGGAAAAACTAGTACTTAAATTTTTCTGTGCGAGCCCTCATTTCTCTTATTTTATCGTGATGATCATTTCTCCCTATGTAGGTGGGTGCCAACAGAGAGGTTTCGCAATCAGAGGAGAAAATTGGCGATTGGTGAGTTTCGATGGGTGTTCGAAGACGAATGCAACGGATCAGGTGGAAAAATGGTGGGGGATATGGCGGCTGGTTCTGATGTAAAGTATATGGTGGAGGCAGAACTCAAATACGATAATAATTTGCGTGAGGCGCACGCCGATTTGCCGCTGTGTCCGAAGCTGCTAGTTCCGTGAGAAGACTCCACCCCAAAACTGATGACAACGTTGGGGAATACACGCAGGACATACATTATTCATTATCGCAATCTCCATCAATATCTCAGCTTGGGGAAGGGGCTGCTTAGAATCACCCGGGTTTTAACCTTCAAACGGTCCTCCTGGTTAAAGGAGTATATTGAATTGAATACGAGACAGAGAGTGTCTGCGACATTGACGTTGAGAAAGATTTTTATAAATTAATGAAGAATTAAATTTTCGGTAGAACAATGGAGAATTTGAGGGAACAACGTGATATTTTGACTAGTACCGAATGGGATTGGCGTTATGGCATAAGAAAGCGCATTGCCAGACCAAATTTTAAGCAGGTCACCATATTCAATAAGAACTTTGTTGCTGTGGAGATGGCGAAGACTGCAGTAGAGTTTACGAAACCTATTTATGTGGGGATGTGCCTACTAGACCTATCCAAACTCCATATGTATCGCTTTCATTATGAGTTTGCAAAAACTCATTTCGCAGATCCTAAATTACTTTATAAGGATACAGATATCATCAACTATTGGACGAAGAACTGAAACCCATATGAAGTAATGAGGTGCCACGTTAAAGAATTCGACACGTCCTCATACACTGCCAATAATCCTTACGGGATTGTTCCACAAAACAAGGAGGTTATCAGCCTTATGAAGGACGAGGCGAATGGATTGCTAATTGTAGAGTCTGTAGGTCTGCGATCAAAAACGTATGTGTATCGGACATTGGAAGGTGCCACCCAGAGGCGGGCTAAGGGTGTGCGTCGTATGGAATCGAGAGCCCTCTCTATCGAAGACCATTTGCGGTGCCTGTAAAGCAGTGTTCGCGGTGCTGCACCGCAGCTGCCACATATGGTATGGCACACTAGTTCAAATGTGTGTGAAATCTTATGGGACTTAACTGCTAAGGTCATCAGTCCCTAAGCTTACACACTACTTAACCTAAATTATCCTAAGGACAAACACACACACACACACACACACACACACACACACACACACACACATGTCCAAGGGAGGACTCGAACCTCCGCGGGGATGGCGCACTAGTATTCGATCGAGAGGACATGAGGTGAACTCCGTGCTGCAGTCTAAAATTGGTCTGTCGCCTCACGACGAAAAAACGGTCATTTGTAATGACGGGATTGAAACTCTCCCGTACTCACACTACACATTTGTAGCGAAAGAGGGGGTGGGGGACTGAGTGAGAGGAAGAGAATGAGAGAGAGAGAGAGAGAGAGAGAGCAGTGTGGTAGTATGACCCTTTTAAAAAAGTTGGAAAGTTGTAGTAAGGACTATGGGACCAAATTGCTGTGGTCATCGGTCCCTAGGCTTACGCACTACTTAATTTAGGTTAAACTAACTTACACTAAGGACAGCACACACACCCATGTCGGAGGGAGGACTCGAACCTCCGACGGGGGGAGTCGCGTGAACTGGGACAAGACCCCCTAGACCGTACGGCTACCCCGCGCGGCGTGACCCTTTTATCTACAGGTACATCTACGTGATTACTCTGCTGTTCACAATAAAGTACCTGGAAGAGGGTTCAATGAACCACCTTCAAGCTGTCTCTCTACCGTTCCACTCTCGAACGGCGCACGGGAAAAACTAGCACTTAAATTTTTCTGTGCGAGCCCTCATTTCTCTTATTTTATCGTGATGATCATTTCTCCCTATGTAGGTGGGTGCCAACAGAGAGGTTTCGCAATCAGAGGAGAAAATTGGCGATTGAAATTTCATGAGAAGATCCCGTTGCAACGAAAAAGACTTTGTTTTAATGATTGCCGCTCTAATTCACTTATCATGTCTGTGACACTGTCTCCCATATTTCGCTATAATAAAAAACGAGTTGCCCTTCTTTGAACTTTTTCGGTGTCATCCGTCAGTCCCTCCTGATGCGGATCCCACACAGCACAGCAATACTCCACAAAAGGGTGGACAAGCATGGTGTAAGCAGTCTCTTTAGTTGACTTGTTGCACCTTCTAAGTGTTCTACCAAAAAATCGCAGTCTTTGGTTTGCTCTACCCACAACATTATTTATGTGATCGCTCCAATTTAGGTTATTTGTAATTGTAATCTCTAAGTATTTAGTTGAATTTACAGCCTTCAGATTTGTGTGACTTTTCGCGTAATGGAAGTTTAGCCGATTTCTTTTAGTGCTCATGTGAATAACTTCACACTTTTCTTTATTTAGGGACAATTGCCACTTTTAGCACCATCATCATCTGCAAACAATCTAAGATGGCTACTCATATTGTCTCCTATGTCGTTAACATAGATCAGGAACAATAGAGAACCTATAGCACTTCCTTGGGGAACGCCGGACATTATTTCCGTTTTACTCGATAACTTTCCGTCTATTTCTACGAACTGTGACCTTTCTGACAGGAACTCACGAATCCAGTGGCACAACTGAGGCGATATTCCATAGGCATGCAGTTTGGTTAGAAGATGCTTGTGAAGAACGGTGTTGAAAGAATTCTGGAAATCTAAAATATGGAATCAATTTGACATCCCCTGTCGATAGCACTCATTACTACATGAGTATAAAGAGCTAGTTGTGTTTACAAGAACGGTATTTTCTGAATCAGTGCTGACTGCGTGTGAATAAATCGTTTTCTTCGAGGTAATTTATAATGTTAGAACACAGTATGTATGTTCCAAAACCCTACTGGAAATCGACGTTAGTGATATGGGCCTGTAATTCAGCGGATTACTCCTACTTCCCTTTTTGGGTATTAGTGTGATTTGAGAAAGTTTCCAATCTGTACATATGGATCTTTCTGTGAGCGAGCGGTTGTATATAACTGCTAAATATGGAGCTATTGTACCACCATACTCTGAAAGGAACCTGACTGGTATACATTCTGGACCGAAGGCCTTGCCTTGCCTTTGCTTTACTACACCGAGGATATCTACTTCAATGTTTGACATCTTCGCAGTTGTTCTTGATTAGAATTCAGGAATATTTACTTTGTCTTCTTTGGTGAAGGCTTATCGGAAAACCGTATTTAATAAATCTGCTTTAGTGGCACTGTCATCAGTGACTTCACCGTTGTTATCGCTCAGTGAAGGTATTGATTACTTCTTTCCACAGGTGTGCTTTCTGTATGACCAAAATCTTTTTGGGTTTTCTGCCAGATTCCGAAACAGAGTTTCGTTGTGGAAATTATTAAAAGCATCTCGCATTGAAGTATGCCCTATATTTCTAACTTCTGCAAAACTTTGCCAATCTTCGGGGTTTTGCGTTCTTCCAAATTTGGCACGCTTTTTTCGTTGCTTCTGCAACAGCGATCTGATCCGTTTTGTGTACCATGGGGGATCAGTAACATCACTTATTGATTTATGTAGTATATATCTCTCAACTGCCGTAGATACTATCTCTTTGAAATCATTCCACATCTTTTCTAAGTTTACAAGGTCGGATCGGAAGGAGTGGAGACTGTCTCTTAAAAAGGCGTTAAGGGCACTTTTATCAGCTTTTTTAAATAGATGTACTTTGTGTTTCCTTTTGATGGTTGTGGGTGTTACAATATTCAGCCTAGCAACAACTGCCTTGTGGTCGCTAATTCCTGTATCCATCATGATACTCCCTATTTGTCCAGGATTATTTGTTGCTAAGAGGTCAAGTATACTTTCGCAACCATTTATGCTTCGAGTGGGCTCATGAACAAATAGTTCAAAATAATTTTCTGAGAAATCAATCA
The DNA here is from genome assembly GCF_021461385.2 of Schistocerca piceifrons. Taxonomy (NCBI): domain Eukaryota; kingdom Metazoa; phylum Arthropoda; class Insecta; order Orthoptera; family Acrididae; genus Schistocerca; species Schistocerca piceifrons. The sequence goes on from NC_060149.1 coordinate 878,201,819, forward strand.
ATACAATTTCGGATGACGTTTTATGCCTGCCGCCGGGTTTAAACATATAATTTTTCCAACGTATCGACGGTTGATTGAAGTTCGAATGGTTCAAATGGCTCTAAGCACTATGGGACTGAACATCTGAGGTCATCAATCCCCTAGACTTAGAACTACTTAAACCTAACTAGCCTAATTACATCATACACATCCATGCCCGAGGCAGGATTCGAACCTGCTACCGTAGCAGCAGCGCGGTTCCGAACTGAAGCGCCTAGAACCGCTCGGCCACAGCGGCCGGCGTAGATTGAAGTCACCACCGACTATAATTGTATGAGTGGGGTACCTATTTGAAATGCGTCTCAAGTTTTCTTTGAACTGTTCAGCAACTATATCTTCTGAGTCGAGGAGTCGGTAAAACGATCCACTTAATAGTTTAGTCTGATTGTCAAGTATAACTTCTACCCATACTATCTCGAAAGAACTATCTACTTCAATTTCACTACAAGGTAAACTACTTCTAACAGCAATAAATACTCCACCACCATCTGTATTTAATCTATCCGTTCTGATCACTGTTAGGTCGTTTGAAACAATTTCGTCTGAACTATTTTCCGGCTTTTGCCAGCTTTCCGTACACAGCTACTCAAATTTACAACTGCCTTACTGTGTTCTACCTGCCCCCTTTTAGACGGATGCCCTTTCTGTGGTTTCCTGAGACCCTGTAACCTAAAAAGCCGCCCAGTCCCTTCCACACAGCCCCCGCTACCCGTGTAGCCGCTTCCTGTGTGTAGTGAATTCTTGACCTATTAAGCGGAACCCGGAAACCCACGACCCGATAGCGCCAAGTCAAGGAATCTGCAGCCTACACGGTCACAGAACCGCCTGAGCTTCTGATTCAGACCCTCCACTGGCTCTGCACCAAAGGACCACAGTCGGTTCTATCGACGATGCTGCAGATAGTGAGCTCCGCCTTAATCTCGCAAGCAAGACTGACAGTCTTTACCATTTCCGCTAGCCGCCCGAAACCAGAGAGAATCTCCTTCGATCCATCATAGTGTAAGTAATTTTGTGTGTGTGTGTGTGTGTGGAATAAATATTTGTGTGTACTATACACGCGTGTATCTACACACACACACACACACACACACACACACACACACACACAGACCAAGTGTGGATAAAAAAAGAAAATGAAAAAAATGTGTGTATGTACGCACACCATATGTGTGAAAAAAAAGTTATAAAACCGTAAACAAAAATATGTTTATTAAAAAACCATAAACAGAAAAAATTCTATATTTACTTATTCACCCGTAACGTGCGTGTGCCCTGTAAATATATATCTACGCACTATGTGCGTGTTGTAAACAGAATAGTTTTTTAAGTTTTTGCACCTGCCGCTAGCCATCCAAGTCAGATTAGTTTTTCAAGTCAGATTAGTTTTTAAGGTATTTATATCTATATAGCGCACAGAATTATTATTATTATTATTGTAAAAACCTTTGCTATTGGGGGTGTTGAAATTAGATTCTAAATGTGCAAAGTCCATCAGAATAATTGTAAAAGCTATGCTACTGCGTCTGTGGAATTTAGTTGTAGTAAAAATATCTCCGCGTTAGTTTTTAGCGTAGATTTATATACCTGGAAAAATTGTAAACATTCTTATCCAGTGCTACTGCAAATAAAAAGACTTTGAAAATTATTCTCAACCTGTGTTACTGTTGTAGTGTGTAAGTTAAGAGTATCTGTTCATTGGAATAGTAGAGTCAAATTGTATCTCAAGAACTAAATTGTAATCTCAAGAGCTGAACTGTAATCTCAAGAAAAGAACTGAATAAACGAAAAAATTTGGTACTGTGCGTCTTTGTTGTTACTTACAAAAAAAAACCTATCCACTATTAAATTATGCATGTATAGCTTTTCTGAAGATGAGGGCTATTAAGGAGGTAAATTTTAAGAGCGATAATAACAAAATATGTAGAATGGTTGCATGTAACTGCGCCAGCGTGTAGCACGAATTGGGTTATGGGAGCAGGGAGCACGTGACCGCGTCCGTTTCCAAAGTTATATAGTAAATATAACTCAAATTATATCTCCTGTGCTTGAAGAAAACCATAGACATAGTATCCCGACGAAACTGTACACTGTTAAAGCGGGAACAGAGCGAAGAGAAATCGTACACACATATTATATTATTTTCACAGATCTTCTTTTTCTTCTTCTTCTTCTTGAGTCGATGAAGAGCAGGACAGCCGTATAATTCCAGGTCTGCCGCCGCGGTGGTCTAGCGGTTCAGGCGCTCCGTCCGGAACCGCGCGACTGCTACGGTCGCAGGTTCGAATCCTGCCTCGGGCATGGATGTGTGTGATGTCCTTAGGTTAGTTAGGTTTAAGTAGTTCTAAGTTCTAGGGGACTGATGACCACAGATGTTAAGTCCCATAGTGCTCAGAACCAACCAATTCCAGGTCTTGAATAGCAGCACTTGAAGGTTCTACGCATCCATGAAACCTTCTCCTTCCCCTTCACGTAGATGATGTTATCCGTGTGGTAGAATAATCGAAGCGACTTCACCATATCTTTATAGGGTATGCCGGTATCATTCCAATGAATTCCAATAGTAGAAATGTGTTACACACTTTGCACACTGCCGTGTTTTAGCGCACTTCACATCCTTGAAAGACTTCGGTGAAGCATTGTTGCTGAGAATGTCTCTGTTATTCCGGCATCTTATGTGTACGCTACGAATGCAACATCTTTAAATATGAACTGTCTACGCTCATCGTCATAGAAACCCTGAGCGACTTCACACCTTGAAATGCAATTGAGAAATGCTCTCGGTATGGCGCAACAGTTGTTCATTGATACAGCTCGTTGCACAACACCGGTGAGCGGGCAGCGGTTGATCACACGGTTATGTAGAACTAGGGCAAACGCTGCAGTGTGTTCCGGGAAATTTACTGAAGATTCAAACTCAGTTCGTACATCTATATGACCAGACTTAATTATCTCGTTCTGTTTCGAACAGTCTATTTCGATGATTGGTGATAGCACCTTGAATTTCCGTGGACTGAGTAGACACCCTTCTCCTCCTTCTTCTTCAGCAGTTCCATAGTAAGAAGCATGAAACGTCGCATACATGTCACGTGCTAGACTGTATACATTTTCATTCCACTGGAGGTTAAATTGTCATGTAGGTAGAATTCTGAATTCAGGTAGACTCTGGCATTAGTTACCTTGCAGTTGTCGAATACAGTAGAACCATTTGGTATATTCCATCTTCTATCAATCTGAAACGCAAGTGTGATGAATCTAGGCGTCTCTAGCTGCGAGTAGGTTTTAATAGCCCAAGTTTGTCTGCTTTCAGTCGGTAGCACTGTGTACTCGATAACCTCCCACGAGAGGAATGTTAGTGATTGACGTTTACCGGAATTCAGAACTTTTAAAAGCTTCAAACGATCCTCATCTGATACACTGATGTGAGGCATTTTTCATATTATCTTTCTGGTTGTGATCATATTCTCCTCTTGAGCTCCTTGAATGTATGAGCTACTATCCACCGCACTCCTTACCAGAAAGAGTTCCTGTTTAGCATTCACAACAATCTGTCTCATGCCCTCAAAGTAGCCCACAAACACTTTTAGAGGCATGCATGCAGTAAATCGTTTGTATTCTGCAATTGCTCTACCCGCCACACCGTCTGTGAACCACCCCGCAATTTCTAAACCATTCGAGTCCATGGGTGATGCAGAGAAGTATGTTTTAAGGGTAGATGTAACTCCGACATTGCTTGTACGGTCGATCTCAGACCCATTGTGTTCATAACGTATCTTGTGAAAATGGAATGATAAAGGGTTACGTCTAAGCTTGGATTCCACTGTAGCGCTGCCGTCGGTTTTTGCATTTTGTTCGTTATTGATCGCTGTGTTTGGTCGTTGCGGACGTCGCAAGACATCCTGTTCAAGTTCGGTGGTTGATCCTTCCACTCAGTTTTTTATTACAGAGGCCAACCGGCTCTCTGACCGAACACGCTGAGCTACCATGCCGGCTATTCGCTCGTCATACTCTACTGAACTGGTTATTCTCAGTGAAGACATCATCGCGAGGTTTCAAAGCCAACTGATTTAAGAAACTCGTAGTTCGCACGTCTTATCACTATGAGATTCGGCAGCGAAGTGACGTGCTGTAGATTGCGTGCACTGGTTGATACCATTCGCCCATTCTGCCTTAGATGTAATTGTACAATGATTTCCTCACCACGAAAAACGAGAAGCTGATTATTCTGGGCCACAATACGCAACTCCAAATAGCCAATGCCTGAACTCTCACTGGAAGGTACATTGCATTGCCAAGAGTCTCAACAAACTTATACCCTTTCACAACTCATCGGAAGAATCGGTAAATAGTATAAATCAGACTGTCGTTGAGATAGGAGTTCGTTGAAATGTAACACTCGACTTGGATTGTGCTGATAGGCAGCATGTACACAGTCTGATCTGACATGTAAGATTTTCTAGGATGCTTCTTCAAAACTAGTCCTTTTGTGAAAGTCAGTAGGCGCCCTATTGAACCTTTCTGGTTAAAGTCAATCGTTTCATTCACAGTCCTTATTTCAGATTTAAGTGTTTTAATGTCTGCACGTAGCTCAATACCTTTTCCAGACTGTTTTCAGACTTCGTTTAAATCGTCACTATCGTACGCACCAGGTTCCATTTCCACAATGTCATTTTCGCCATTAATATCCGCATGTAATTTGTTGTCAGCGTCGATGATTATTTTGGATGCTGTTTTACGTCTCCAGTCCAATTAATGCAATACTCCATTCACCAGTGCTCAGATCAATTGGCGAGATGTAATTTGCGCGTAATACAGATGATCGTTCTTTCAAATTCAAAGTGTACGACTCTGCATCTGAACCTCAACTGATGAAGAAATGTTTAAATCTCTTTCTTGTATATTCTGTTTCTTCTTCTTTGTAAACGTCAAGACAAACATGATGCATAGATGTCAGCAGAGGTATGTACTAAAGTCCTGATTGCGCCGAAATTTGTGGAACACACGTTTTCTGCGAGTGAAGTATCGTTGTAATTTTTCTGGCGGTTGCTGGTCACCAAATGAGTCGAAATGTAGATGGTATTTTCATTTTTCATGAGATATGAATCCAGTGGGTTTCGGGATCTCCAGCAACATCTAAATTCACAATACCACATTCACCAGTTTTCCACATAGTCTTCAGTAACGTATCCCGCATAAACACACCACGGAATCTTGGAATGATGAATTGTTTTTCTAACACACTTAAGAAGATCAGCATTTGGGAGTCGCCGATCTGGTAGGACTGCTAATGAGCATTTTTTTAAAAAAATTATGAACAGGGCAAGCCCTTTCCTGTACGGTTTCAACTATAGACCTTTTCCGATGGCTGTGGCTTCCCTCATGTGATTATGTGTTCTTGCTTGATCTAACTGCGCATGGGGGTTTTGCGTGTTCTTGATTGTTTGGGCAATAGTTGCAGCACCACAAGCGAGGGACTCTACCGCCGAGAGAGCAGAGAGGATTGGGATGAAGAATGGAAGAAAACCACCAGACGTCTTGGAAATTAGTAGAGCTTTAACCGTTCCACTTCTTCTTCCCGCACCCTTGTGCTCCAGAGCGTTTAGAGCTGCATACAACGCTGTCAGGATACAGTTCTCCAGACACCTCTGCTCCCCACACTTCTTCTTGTTTAGTGCACAATGTGCAGCATTCATTACGCAATTGACATTCATAGCTCTGAAACCCAACTTAATTTTTGCACGCTTTGTTTTATCAACTGCAAATGCTGCAATGCATTGATCCTTTCTTCTGCGTATCGACTTAGGCTTATCTCCTAAAATCCTATCTGCAACGTGACGACATGGGAGACCTTTATTTGCAGCGTATGCAATGTGGTGTTCCATACATGTTTTGTCAAGCAGATTAACCCCCTCATCACATCGTGCCAAGTGTTTCTGAAGTTTTGTTTCAAGTCCACGGTAGTTATATCTGGGATGTGTAATTCCACTGGCAGTTGGTCTGGAATACCACCACCTCCTCTAATATGTCTCCTAGCATGCATGTTATGCTACTGTGGTTGTTGTGGACTGAGCACACCATTATATAGCAAATCATTAGCATCACTCCAACTGTTTCGTGCTGCAGGAAAACCAAGCAATTTGACTAGCTCCCTATTTGTCTGACAGTAGTGGAACAAGGTTCGTTCTAGCGCGATTTGTTAGTACGGGTTGCCTCCATCAAGGACAGGTACGCACTCAGCGGCAAACCTATTGTTCTCCTTTGATTGACAGGTCATTAACTCATTGTTCTCCTTTGATTGACAGGTCCTTAGCCTACTGTTCTGATAAAAGGATCCTTCCTTTTGATTGACAGGCCCTTAAACTATTGTTATCCCACACCTTCCCCCCCATCCCCACCCCACAGGAAACCTCACCCCTCGCTGCTACATGTACACTTCCAGGTCTGAGTTATTGGAATAGCCCCGCTCACTCTTATCAATTTTATTGACTACTTAATTAAATTGATCAATTAATTAATCTCTCCCCCTCTGGTAAACCCTCTCCCCTCCCACCCTCCCTCCTGGAAATTCGCAGGAAAAAGGTTCCCTTGATCGGCCATTTGGAGGGAATTCGGTTGCAGTGTGTGGAATACTGATTAAACACTTTAGACAATGTATAGAATATTATTTAATTGTTTTTGGCAGTGTATGGAATATAGCTCATTTATTTAGTTAAAGAATTTGTTCAGAAATCGATTTCTGTGTATGTAACACTGTTTAAAAAATTTAGACAATGTGTGGAATATTGTTATTTAAACAATTTAGGAGAGTCACGGCAGGGTATGAAATATAGGGAAATTCGTTGCTCTGCAGTGGGGAGGAAGTACCTATACTTGAGTATTGCTCATCAGTGTGGGATCTGTACCAGATCAGGTTGACGGAGGAGATAGAGAAGATCCAAAGAAAAGCGGCGCGTTTCGTCACAGAGTTATTTGGTAACCGTGATAGCGTTACGGAGATGTTTAATAAACTCAAGTGGCAGACTCTGCAAGAGAGGCGCTCTGCATCGCGGTGTAGCTTGCTCGCCAGGTTTCGAGAGGGTGCGTTTCTGAATGAGGTATCGAATATATTGCTTCCCCCTACTTATACCTCCCGAGGAGATCACGAATGTAAAATTAGAGAGATTCGAGCGCGCACGGAGGCTTTCAGACAGTCGTTCTTCCCGCGAACCATACGCGACTGGAACAGAAAAGGGAAGTAATGACAGTGGCACGTAAAGTGTCCTCCGCCACACACCGTTGGGTGGCTTGCGGAGTATAAATGTAGATATAGATGTAGATGTAGAAGGGAAATTCAAGGGTATATTGTTCTTTTATTTAAAAAATCAGTTTGTGGGGCTTGTATTTCTCTTGCTGATCATTCTCTGCTATTTGGGAACATGTAGGTCTTGTAAGAAGTAATTACATGGGGCAAACATGTTGCATTACCTATTGTTCAGTACTGGACTCTGGGTGTCTTAACCTAATGTTCGGCCCTTTGTCAGCACTTATCCTATTGTTCTGGTAAGTGGTTTTCCATGTCACCCCCATTTCCTTAAACTACTATACCGCCTTTGATACCAAATTAAGTAATTAGTTATGTCCTCCCACCATTTTCTGGGTACACTTTTCGAATTTCACATGCTTTTGAACGTCATTTCTGGCGCATTCTTCTTTGTCAACCACCCCTTAAACTATTCTACTGCGTTTTACATACAAATTATGCACATTAACCTAGTGTTCTTCACTTAACCTGCTGTTCTGCTTCATGTCACCCACTCATGCACACCCTCCCCTTAACTATTGTACTGCTAACACCACATTGATACAAAACATTTATGCAAATTAAATCGATATTCTTCACATGTATTGGGTAGTATTTTTAATTCGCAGCATCCTATTGGTCGGTGAAATCGGTGGAATATAGTTTAACCTGAGAAATTCCTTTCGAAATACCGGGTGATCAAAAAGTCAGTATAAATTTGAAAACTTAATAAACCATAGAATAATGTAGATAAAGAGGTAAAAATTGACATACATGCTTAGAATGACATAGGGTTTTATTAGAACCGAAAAAAACACCCCATATTGTTAGATGCGTGAAAAATCTCTTGCGCGCGTCGTTTGGTGATGATCGTGTGCTCAGCCGCCACTTTCGTCATGCTTGACCTCCCAGGTCCCCAGACCTCAGTCCGTGTGATTATTGGCTTTGGGGTTACCTAAAGTCGCAAGTGTATCGTGATCGACCGACATCTCTAGGGATGCTGAAAGATAACATCCAACACCAATGCCTCACCATAACTCCGGACATGCTTTACAGTCTGTTCACAACATTATTCCTCAACTACAGCTATTGTTGAGGAAAGATGGTGGACATATTGAGCATTTCCTGTTAAGAACATCATCTTTGCTTTGTCTTACTTTGTTATGCTAATTATTGCTATTCTGATCAGATGAAGCGCCATCTGTTGGACATTTTTTGAACGTTTGTATTTTTTTGGTTCTAATAAAACCCCATGCCATTCTAAGCATGTGTGTCAATTTGTATCTCTCTATTCACATTATTCCATGATTTATTCAGTTTTCAAATTTATACTGACTTTTTGATCACCCGGTACATGTTCACCTAGGCACCGTTGCTAGTGCGATACCACTCTACCTGTGGATACTGACGTCACAGGTCGCGCTATAGAAATCTGTTCCAATGCACCCCAGAATAGCGCAGGGTGCATTGTTCCCAGCGATCCTAATGGGACACCCCGTTCGTCACTGATTCTACCTCTCAAACTGCTGCTAGTAGTTTGATTACTTCCCACAAACATATTTCGGAACATAAGCAATAGTCCCTTTATGTTCAAGGAGCAGCATAATATTTCTGACTATCAATTATAGGTGTATAAAAAAATTATGATACGTCCACGCTTGTACCAGTTGGGTGTCGTTCTTGCACTGCAAAAAAGCTTCCCACCAATGTGTATTTGTCAATGAATAAAGGATTTAATTACAATTTAAGAAAAGCCCTAGAGTCTTTTTGGTTTATCTATTTAATTACTTCTACGAAACCTTTTGGTATTTTCGATACTTGTAGATCCAGCCAATACACAGTGGTGTCATTTATAGATTCAGACCGCCAAGTCGGGGTTTGTGTCAGTGTGTTCCATGCATATCTTCCACCACTCAGGTCACACAATTTTCCCCTAACGAAGAAATCATTGTGAGTGCAAAATATACTACAGTACGTTTATTTGGAGTTAATTTTCATGGGCAGAGTAGGTGGGTGGAGAAACTGCAAAAACTGTTGTAGTCTAAGTGCGTTTTTAAGTTCATGTTGCTAAGCATGCAGTATTTCAAAAAAATCATCAGACACTTTCTTTATCTTCTTCTTCACACCTGTACAATATTTCCTAAACAAAGCTTTTTGATGTGCAATAAATTCTGCATGTATCTGCATGTATCTGTTTCAAACCAACGAGTGCCTCACAATACTCAGGTTTTTCACATGAACATTTAACTTGTTTATCTTTTGGCTCTGCTTTCATTTGCAAACAAATGTACTGCTCCATATCATCGACATGTACACTATGCACACATAGAAAGTTTGCAACATCATTGTGTGCAGAGTCTATGTTCAGCAATCAATGATGTAATCTCTCCAATGAAAGGTATAGCACAGCATCCCCATTTCTAAGTTCATAACTACGGCATGACATAGATAAACACTCTTGTCACACGAGTTCACACATAGTACAGATCATCATAATTGTTATAATAGACAGTGTCACACCAGTAAGGCAAATGTCCAAAGGGATATGAGTTGAATAATACTCTGTAGTCATCTGCTGATTGAAGTGTGTTCTGTACAACATATTTCAGCCCAGTTGAACTGAGAAGTAGAGACTTTAACACCCTTTGACGCATTTTCAATTTCTGTTCTCATATGCAAGCCCCAATCATAATGTGTTTCTATACCCACATTTACACATTTCGTTCCACTAGGAGTTAAATTGTATGGGTACTCTCGATACATTCTTATTCACAGAATCTGCATTCTATGCCTGCACTAGCACAAGGATGTTATGCTGGGGTAGGTCGTATGCCAGCGACCAGTACTGTCCTCCATCCTGCTGCTATTTAGGACCACCAGTAGCGTTCGACGTGTTGGGAGCAGATCGCGTATCCTCATCACACAAATCGATGAGTGGGACGACAAGAACCGTTATGTGTTCTGCTCCAGCGAGTGGGATATGTGCGCTACAGGATCCCACGTGGGGACTACAGGTTCAGACATGCTGGAGGTTGTTGCTACCGCAAGTCTAGAGGTCGGTGCAGGTCTCGACAAGATGGCGGCTGAGGTTGCCCCAGGTCCAGATGCAGCAGAGGTCAATATATTGGCGCTCGCCACTGCAAGCTTGAGCCTGTCAAAGGCTACTCCTGAACAAAGAGGAGGAAGCGTTACACATGGACCACGACACGAAAACAACCAACAATATTAATAATAATAATAATAATGCTGACTACAGACAAAAATGTGATATGAGATACTTAATTTTCCTTTTCTTCCTGTTTTGCAAGAGTGTGCTGGATTGGGGCTGCTGTTGATGCTTCATGGTTCTTCTTCTTCTTCTTCTTCTTCTGCTGCTGCTGCTGCTGCTCCTGTTGCTGGCTGACTGAGTGAGACTGAGGCCACAGAGCTGCTGAGCTTTCCCTATATCCCCTCCAATGACATCACCAGACACTACAATCCTATTGGCTGAAGTCTATCGCATGATGGGGTGCAGGGTTTCTACTGGCTCCTACCCATTTTTCTGGACCGCCATCTTTGACAACATCATGGGAGGGGAGTGGTGGAGGGCCAACAGGACACTCTGGTGGCGGTGTTGTGAACTAGGCCAGTTGGTCTCCAAACCTCAAGGTGAATACCTATGGTTGATCGTGGAATAGGACAAATTTGATGTGGGGTGTTAGGCAACTTAGCCACATGAGGTAGCCGTGCAGTCTGAGGCATCTTGACATGGCTCATATGGCTCCCCCCATTGGAGGTTCAACCTCCCTCAGGAATAGGTGTGTGTGTTGTCCTTAGCGTAAGTTAGTGTAAGTTAGATCAAGTAGTGTGTAATCTTAGGGAGCAATGACCTCAGCTGTTTGGTCCCATACGACCTTACCACAAATTTCCAATTTGTTAGGCAACTTGAGAAACAGTAGCCAATTGCAGGACAAGCATCTATCTGTGTGAGTACTGAAATGCATATCCACACCATCCCACTGCATTGCCATTATTTGTCAAAAAGTATTCACCACACACTCGTCCATTATCTTTTCTTTCCACTCATTGTGTAGGAAGCTATGTGTACAGTACTCATCTGTGTGCTGGCATGTAGTACATGTATTAAATTTATCCCTGCTCATCACCAGCATTTCCTCAATTGTACACATGGATGCTTGCACTGGAGTGGGTGAACATCTTGCACTTTGGAAGACTGACTGGGCTTTTATAGAATGGTCTACTGTTACAGCACAAGCTTTTGTCCGTATGAGTCGCGAAGTGTAACCTAGCTCCATCCTGCAGCGTCTTCATCATTTCATGAAACGTATTCTTCTTCACCAAATATCATTGCTATCGACACAATCCTCAGACGCATGATCATAGCTATTATATCCATTAAACACCTCCTTTTCCAGCACAGACCTCCCATGCATTGAACACAGTAAACAATTATGTCTGTCCCCTCACTCCAGCAACTAGACACAGACTGAGCCCTTTTCCCACCAATTTCCAGATTGTGGAGGAGAGGGGGAGGGGAAGGGGAGTGTCAAGGGGAGGGGGAGGAGAGAGGGTTAGGTTAGTGGAGGTAGCCCAATTGACCTATTTTCCTGCAAAAATTTGAACTTTCCACCATGACATCATATTGACATTGCCACATGTACAGCCGCCATCTTGAATAAATATGGCAACAGTGCAGAGTGGGGCTGTATATACTTTTTCCCACTACTATCATGCACCCTTCTCTCCAAAGTATACCACAAAGGCTAAATAATACTGAGATCTGGTGACTGTGGTTGCCAGGGGAGACACGACAATTTATCCAGTCCTGGATGATGCGAGGTTTGTGAACAGAGTTCCCGTCGTCTTGGAACACAGCACCACCATTGTGGAACAAACACTATACCATGGAATGAACCCGATCATCCAAAATAGTTTGTATAATTTTTGACAGTAATGTGACCTTTCAGAGTAACCATGGGTGCCATGGGACACCACGTTATGGATGCCGAAACCATTGCCAAACGATATTTACCCACTTAAATGTACACTGCTGGCTTTCAGGACCGGTATTCATATAAATGATGATTTTAGATGTCTGGGCGTCGGGCAGTGGTCCAAGGAATGTTTCTACGCCTAACACTTCCTCTCCTAATGCTAGAGGCATTCTCAGAGGCTATGACGAGTTCGTTTATTGTTTTTCGAAATCAGACAAGCTGAGTGAAACTTCCTGGAAGATTAAGACTTTATGGCGGACCAGGAAGTTTACCTTTGGCGGGAAAGTTCTCTACTGACCTCTTCTTTTTCTTAGGGCCTCCTTCGTCCCCTTCAGCCCTTCCTTTCGCTCTCCAAATTCGTCTTTCAGCTTTCGTCTTTCGCTCTCCAAATTCGTCTTCGTCACCTTCTTTAATTAATGGAATTAAGGATATTCCATTAAATATAAACCAACACAAATTGATTACTCCTCAAACTCGGCGCAAAACGTCTTTGCATCAGGCCTATGCGTTATAATTTATCAGGTCTCGCCGTTTACATATCGCGTGCAACACATAAAATAAAAAATAGGGAAATAGTAAATAAATGAAACCATGATACTTTGTTTTCTTTCAAAGCGCAATCTGTTTCTTTCCTTTTTTTTGTATCGACGATTTTACGTCGATAAACGAACAATTACCTTCCGTAAAGAAACAACTGGAAGATTTAAAAGCAGATAAATCACCAGGTCAGGATGGAATCCTAGTTAGATTTTACAAAGAGTACTCTACAGCACTGACCTCTTACCTAGCCTGAATTTATTATGAATCTCTCACCCAGCACAAAGTTCCAAGCGACTGGAAAAAAGCGCAGGTGACTTCAGTATATAAGAAAGGTAAAATAACGGATCCGCCAAATTACAGACCAATATCCTTAACTTTTGTTTGCTGCAGAATCCTTGAACGTATTCTCAGTTCGAATACAATAAATCTTCTTGAGACTGAGAAGTTTATTTCCACTAATCAGCATGGTTCTAGAAAGCATCGCTCGCGCGAAACTCAGTTTGCCCTTTTCTTACATGATATACTGCAATTACGGATGAAGGGCAACAGGCAGATTCCATATTTCTAGATTTATGGAAAGTATTTGATACGGTGCCCTAGTGTACGGTAAGGTGTCCGAGTTGAGTGACTGTAGGAAGATACAAGACGACTTAGGCAAAATTTCCAGTTGGCGTGATTAATGGCAGCTAGCCCTAAATGTGAAATACTATAAGTTAATGTGGATGAGTAGGAAGATCAAACCTGCAATGTTCGCATGCAGTATTACTAGTGTCCTGCTTGACACAGTCACGTCGTTTAAATATCTGGGTGTAACGTTGCAAAGCTATATGAAATGTAACGAGCATGCGAGAACTGTGGTAGGGATGGCGAATGGTCGGCTTCGGTTTATTGGGAGAATTTTAGGAAAGAGTAGCTCACCTGTAAAGGAGGCCGCATATAGGACGCTGGTGCGACCCATTCTTGCTCGAGTGTTTGGGATCCGTACCAGGTCGAATTTAAGAAACACATTGAAGCAATTCAGAGGCGGGCTGCTGGATTTGTTGCCGGTAGGTTCGAGCAACACATAAGTCTTACGGAGATGCTTCAGGAACTCCAATGGGAATCCATGGATGGAAGGCGACGTTCTTTTCAAGAAGCACTGCTGAGAAAATTTAGAGAACCTGTTGTGTCTAGACAAGACAGCCTAGACACAATGAGAGGAAGCCGAAAGGCACGCGCCTAAACTCACGCAGGCTGGCGTGAGGTCTGAAACAGGATACGTAATGAATGCTATAAAGAAAAGTACGTAGCTTCTGGAATACTTAACTTTAATCCACATTTGTAGAACATCGCTCTTGATGATACATTAATAGAATCTCAATATCAATTGAATACGGCGCCTTGCTAGGTCGTAGCAAATGTAGCTAAAGGCTATGCTAACTATCGTCTCGGCAAATGAGAGCGTATTTGTGAGTGAACCGTTCCTTGCCAAGTCGGCTGTACAACTGGGGCGAGTGCTAGTACGTCTCTCTAGACCTGCCGTGTGGTGGCGCTCGGTCTGCGATCACTGACAGTGGCGACACGCGGGTCCGACGTATACTACCGGACCGCGGCCGATTTAAAAGCTACCACCTAGCAAGTGTGGTGTCTGGTGGTGACACCACAGAACCGGTATCTGAAGCTGACTGCCGAACGATTCTACTGCCGCCAACATACATTGCGCGTAACGACCGCGAAGATATACTAGAAATTAGGGCTCATACGGAAGCTTACAGACAGGCACTTTTCAATCACTCTATTTGCGAGTGGAATAGGAAAGGATACCCTCCGCCACGCACAGTACGGTGGCTTACGGAGCATCTATATAAATGTAGACATAGATTTGGAAAAAATACTTGTAGTTTGGATGTTCCGGTAACTTCTTGTGTGCAGCTTCCAAGTATTGTAAGAACTAGCATATGGATTTATTTTTACAAATTATTGTATAATACACGCAGTTTCCGATGAGCCAGACGTAACTGTTATTCTTTGCACTAGGAAAGAAATTCTAGTCTGTAGGCAATACGTGAGCAGCCGATATATCGGGTGCACTTGTACGAGTAACAAGTGCCAACGTTTTTCTAGCCCAAGCCCACATTTCTGTTTGGTCTTTGCAAGTGAACCTACGTACTAATGAATCGGCAAGATGACATGTATCATAATATGGCGTTGTTCTCAGTTTAATTTTGGGTAATGTCTCGCCGGTGGTGATGATCTCATTGATAAGTTCGTACGAGGCGGCGCTGACCTTCGACGGAAGCATTGGGTAATGAATATTCTTCCGTTCGATCTTCCAGTGGAAACGGTATGTCGCCTAAATCGGGTATGTCGGCTGTCTATTTGTCATTGAAGGTAGACTTTACTTGTTTTTAGTCTTTCAACGTCTACCTGTATGTAACTTATTCAAATAATAATTGCGAACAGAGATTAGCTCAGTGCTTATATGACTTATGTTCGCCGCTGGTGTTCTATCGCCTGGATCGAGACGAGCAAGTAATCGTTTTGTTACTGTAGGCTGGTCGATTTGTAACGTTTTTGTGGTCGCTTGAATGAAGATTGCAGTACACAGCTAATGAATATTTTTAACATCATACCGACACAGCTACCCAAGCACGATTCACGAGCCGTCCGTGTGAGTCGTGCTTGGGTAGCTCAGTCGGTAGAGCACTTGGCCGCGAAAGGCAAAGATCCGGTATTCGAGTCCCCGTCCGACACACAGTTTTCACCTGCTTGGAAGTTTCAATCAGAGCACACTCCGCTGCAGAGTGAAAAATTTATTCTGGAAGCTGAGCAATCGAAATGTTTGTATGTAACCTCGCGACGGCCGGGAAGAGACGACATACGGCCGCTGCCACAATCCGCGGAGTCCTGCCGCAGTTCTAAGGAGATCGCGCTACAAAACAATTACTGCTCTTTGCCTTGCTCACAAGGGAACCTCCCCATCGCACCCCCCTCAAATTTAGTTATAAGTTGGCACAGTGGATAGGCCTTGAAAAACTGAACACAGATCAATCGAGAAAACAGGAAGAAGTTGTGTGGAACTATGAAAATAAGCAAAATATACGAACTGAGTAGTCCATGCGCAAGATAGGCAACATCAAGGATAAAATGAAGTCAGGAGCGCCGGGGTCCCGTGGTTACCGTGAGCAGCTGCGAAGTGAGAGGTTCTTGGTTCAAGTTTTCTCTCGAGTGAAAAGTTTAATTCTTTTATATAATCAACTTCGCTCACCAAAATTCCAGGACATGTTCAGATTTGCTTGGACACATGCAGATTTGACGGTCTACACACGGAAAAATTTTAAAACGTTAAAAATATATGTTTTGACAGAGCACAGGGAAAACTATGCGAATGTGAAACTGTTGCATTCATTTGTTGCAGTTTATGTGACAAACTCTTATGTTTTCATCACTTTTTTGGGAGTGAGTATCACATCCACAAGAAAACCAAAATCGGGAAAGGTAGAAGAATCTTTTTACCCATTCGCGAACTTTACAAGTTAGGTGGGTCGACAACATATTTCTGCCATGTGACGCACATGCCGTCGCCAGTGTCGTATAGAATATATCAGACGTGTTTTCCTGTGGAGTAATCGGTTGACCTATGACCTTGCGATCAAATGTTTTCGGTTCGCATTGGAGGGGCACGTTCTTTCGTCTACTAATCGCACGGTTTTGCGGTGCGCTCGCAAAACACAGACACTAAACTTATAACAGTGAACAGAGACGTCAATGAACGAACGGACAGATCATAACTTTGCGAAAGTAAAGAAAATAAAAATTTCATTCGAGGGAAGACTTGAACCAAACACCACTCGTTCGGCAGCTGCTCACACTAACCACGGGACCACGCGCTCCGGAGCTCGCGTTCTCCTTGATGTTATCTATGCTGCGCGTGGACTACTCAGTTCGTATATTTTGCTTATTTTTTTCATACTTTCACACAACTTCTTCTTGTTTTCTCGATTGATCTGTGTTCAGTTTTTCAAGGCCTATCCACTGTGCCAACTTATAACTAAATTTGAGGGGGGTGCGATGGGGAGGTTCCCTTGTTAGCACTAAGGCCCGCAGCGTGTCTAGTTTCAGTCCTCCTACTTTTCAGCTGAACTTTTGTGTGTGTGTGTTTTATTCTAATTTCTATGGCTTCACTACACATCCTAGAACCTTGCTATCAGATACTACGATCTTATTTGTGTTATTCTATGAGTCTCAGAATTTCAGTTCTGATATTACCCAAGCTAAATGAAATAATCCGTTATGGGGTCCACGTACAATTCCTGAATCGGCGTAGTTTCATACGCCTTCTGTTGCGCTTGTCTCTTCCATGATTTTTAAGGAGATTCCTCTTTATTAACGTCCGTATCGTGAGCACATGAGTACACTATCAATAAAGTTAAGTCTTGGTCAGTTACCTAAATGCATTCTTCTCGTGAATGGCAAGCACACAGCACTTAGATAGCCCACAGACGATACGTCATAGCGAGCGTTGCTGATATAGCATCTCGAGGCGAGCGGACTGACTCCGTTATTGTTAACCTTCTAACGGTAAGGTGATTTTTCCTGCCATAAACGGTAAGGTGGGGTTGCATCAGACCCCACCCTCCAAATATCGATTTTTCGGAGTAAAATAAAAAATGAATAATGGGAAAAAGTTTTATTATCAATTAAACACATATAATATTTGTTAAAACAAGTTTTTTTTTATTTTTATAGTCAATAAGTAAGAATACAAAGTACTTTGGAAAAAAATAGGGACTTGATTACAAAAAATACCTTAATAGAAATATTCTCCATAAAATTATTGAAAGCATAGTAAATATCAATAGATTCAGTAATCAACTAGGAACTTGAGTACTTTAGAATTTCTAAAGATAGGAACTAAATGAGAAACAGCTCTTACTACTTGTAGAAAATAATCATAGTGTCAGCAGTTTCGAAATATAAAGTTCTCAGTAATAAATGTCTTTCTACACATAATGTAATAGGTGGTTTCTGAACAGTTTTCTGCATCGATATTGTCGCCATCCTCTGACTCAGCCTCCTGTCGGAGAAACTCATTGTATATCTCCTCAGGAGTTCTAAGGAGTTGATGCGCCATTTTAGTAAGATACTAGAAGAGAAAACAAAACTTAGATGTAATATAAACATCAATATGGGGCTGAATCCTCCCACAAAAGAAACTAATAAGCGTGACGTAAACAGTAAGGTGGGGTCGGATCCAACCCGAGCGCGGGTAATGTATGTTTCGGATAGAGAGGGTAGCTGCAGGTCACTCACCAGACTGACGTGGCCTCCTCGGCGTTCTCGGGACGAGTGGCTGGGGTAGCTGGAACCACAGCGCTCTCAGAAAAGGGAGTGGGCAGTTATAAACAAAACAGACTCGCTGGGGTCGGATCCAACCCCAACCTCACCGATAGAGGGTTAAGTTGATACTACACGTCTCCATGTGCAGCTGACAGCGCCGAAGTGCAGACTGCTCGCTGCGGCACTCCTGCCAGCGAAGGGGGTAATGACACCAGCATTCCCATTCCCCAGAGAACACGTGGAACGTATCTAAACTCTGCCTTTTTGGTAGAAGGGATAGAAAGTTTTAGTTGACAAGGAAATCGCTAACATTGGACCCGAGCACATCGAAGTCCTGTGATATCTTTCTGACGGGTTGACGCAGTTCGTGGAGAGACGTATCTACAAATAAAGCTATCCTCAAGCTGATGGTTGGTTAGGAAACTAAAGCGCATAAGTATAAGTTCAACATCCAATATTAACTTTAAAGTAACAACGTCAATTGGTGGCGAAATCTTTTTTAATAAAAATCTGTCTACAAAATGCTGTGATTCTAGTCGTTACCTTATAGGAAGGAATATGACCATTATCGTCCGATGCTTTTATTGCAAAGCACGTTGCGTAACTTCCTTCAACTAGAACATAACTTAATCTGAAACTCCAACACAAATACTAAGTAGCATTTCTGTTAATGAGATAATATCCTGTAATTTTCGTAAAAGCACTGACCCTAAAAGTAATAGACAATATAAAACGTTTCGTAAGGCTAGAATTTCAAAGAACAGCACACAAAACTGACTTTCCAAAAATAACCTGAAATACTGACATTCCACATACACTATGTGATCAAAAGTATCCGGACACCCCCAAAAACATACGTTTTTCATATTAGATGCATTTTGCTGCCACCTAGTGCCAGGTACTCCATATCAGCGACCTCAGTAGTCATTGGACATCGTGAGAGAGCAGAATGGGGCGCACTGCGGAACTCACGTACTTCGAACGTGGTCATGTGATTGGGTGTCATTTGTGTCATACGTCTGTACACGAGATTTCCACACTCCTAAACTTCCCTAGGTCCACTGTTACCGATGTAATTCTGAAGTGGAAACGTGAAGGGACACATACAGTACAAAAGCGTAAAGGCCGACCTCGTCTGTTGACTGACAGAGATCCCCCAGTCGGGGGTTCGAGTCCTCCCTCTGGCATGGGTGTGTGTATTGTCCCTAGCGTAAGTTAGTTTAAGTTAGATGAAGTAGTGCGTAAGCTTAGGGACCGAAGGCCTCAGCATTTTGGTCTCATAAGACCTTACCACCACTGACAGAGACCGCCGACAGTTGACGAGGGTTGTAATGTGTAATAGGCTGACATCTATCCAGATCATTGCACAGGAATTCCAAACTGTATCAGGATCCACTGCAAATTCTATGACATTAGGCGGGAGGTGAGAAAACTCGCATTTCATGGTCGAGCGGCTGCTCATAAGCCACACATCACGCTGGTAAATGCCGAAGACGCCTCGCTTGGTGTAAGGAGTCTAAACATTGGACGAGTGAACAGTGGAAGGACGTTGTGTGGAGTGACGAATCACGGTACACAATATGGCGATGCGATGGCAGGGAGTGGGTATGGCTAATGCCCGGTGAACGTCATCTGCCGGCGTGTGTAGTACCAACAGTAAACTTCGGAGTCGATGGTGTTATGGCGTGGTAGTGTTTTTCATGAAGGGGATATGCACCGCTTGTTGTTTTGCGTGGCACTATTACAGCACAGGCCTACATTGATGTTTTAAGCACCTTCTTGCTTCCCACTGTTGAAAAGCAATTCGGGGATGGCGATTGCATCTTTCAACACGATCGAGCACCTGTTCATAGTGCACGGCCTGTGGCGGAGTGGTTACACGACAGTAACACCCCTGTGATGGACTGGCCTGCACAGAGTCGTGACCTGAATCCTATAAAACACCTCTAGGATATTTGGAATGCCGACTTCGTGCCAGGCCTCACCGACCGACATCGATACCTCTCCTCAGTGCAGCACTGCGTGAAGAATGGGGTGCCATTCCCCAAGAAATCTTCAAGCACCTGACTGAACGTACGCCTGCGAGAGTGGAATTTGTCATCAAGGCTAAGGGTGCGCCAACACCATACTGAATTCCAGCATTACCGATGGAGGGCGCTATGAACTTGTAAGTCATTTTCAGCCAGGTGTCCGGATACATTTGATCACATAGTGTATATACGAGGGCGGGCTGAAAAGTAATGCCTCCGAATTTATTATGTGAAAACTCTTGAAGGTTTTTAAATAAAACAAACTGTATTAAACGTTCTATATCTGTATGCTTCATGCGTACGTATTCGTTTCTCAACATAGTCACCCTGGCGACGATCACACTTCTCCCAACGAGAGACTAGTTTGTTCACACTTTCACTGTAGAATGTTTGACTTCGTCGACGGGACCACAACGTCACCTCTACTTGCACCACTTCATCACTATTAAAGTGAAGTCCTCGAAGTTGTTCCTTAAGTTTTGAAACAGATGAAAATCGGCTAGGACCAAGTCGGTGTTGTATGGAGGATGATCGACAGTAGTGAACACAAGGCGTTGGATTGTTGCAAATGTTGCAGCGCTCATGTTGAATGAGAGGGTGCTGCATGTGTGGGCCAACTGTTTGAATTCGTTCTTTCTGTTTTCTGAAGGTCTCGGAGTATCTTGCAGAGTGCTGCGTTTAGGCACGAATTTCAAATACACCACACCTTGAACATCCCAGAGCACTGTGAATATGACTTTGCCTGCTGATGCCATGATCATGAAATTTTAGGACGTCGGTGACACCTTGTGGCGCACTTCCATTGATGCTCTCTTGTTTTAGGGGTCATAATGGTGAATCCAGCTTTCATCATTTGTTACAATATTGTTAAGGAACCCATCACTCTAAGGCTCAAAACGCAAAAGAAATTGTTGTTATGTCATGTCCGGAGTGAACATTCGAGGCACCCACCGTGTGCACCGTTTTCTGCACTGCAGTTGTGTAATGATGGCCTGTACACGCCCTCGTGATATGCCACACTTACGTGAGAGCTGTGGTTGTGTTATCCAACGATTTTCTTTTATGAGTTCATCAACCCGATTGCGTTGGGGCTGGTTGGCCTACACAGTCGTCCACTCCAAGCTCTATCACACACGTTGAATACGACTCTGCAATGTCCGCGTTACTCCAAAGTACGGTAGTGGCGGGACTACAGGGGTGCTGGACCATTTTGTTAGTCCAGCTGACCTACATCAGGGGCAGATATACACTCAGGAGCAAACCTGTTATGTGCTTTTCCATGTCAACCTATTGTTCTCCTTTGATTGGTAGGTACTTAACCTATTGTTCTGCTAAGTGGTTTTCCATGTCACTGCACTTAACCTATTCTCTCCCCCCATCCCTTCCCCCTCCCCCAACCCCCTCCCCCCTCTCTGTTACAGGTACACTTTCTGGTCTGAGTTAACCTATTGCTCTGTTAACTGCTTTTCCATGTCACTCCATTTCCTTTTGATTGACAGGCACTTAGCCTATTGTCCCTCCCCACCTCCATCCCCCTCCCCAAACCCTCTCCCCCCTCACTGTCACAGGTACACTTCCATGTCTGAGTTATTGGAATAACCCCCCCCCCCCCCCCGCACTCTTATCAATTTGATTCACTACTTAATTAAATTGTTCAATTATACAACCTCTCTGATGGAAAAGTGCCATGCCCCCCAGCAGGAAGTTCAAATTTCATCAGGTCAATTCAAACTCTACTAACCTAAGAAAAAATGACAGGAAGATAGGTCACATTGACTACTTAATTAAATTGATCAATTAATTATCTCTCTGGTGGGGAAGTGCCACAACCCCCCCCCCTCACCCAGAAAAATAGCGGGAAGTTCAAATTCCAACAGGATAATACGTCACACCAAGAAAAATGGCGTGAATAAGGGACTTTTTATTATTTAACCATTTTCAAGCATGTGTGTTCTCCACGAGCTCCAGAACCCAACTGCCTTAGATGCTATCGTCACCACCAGAGAGCGCCACAGTGACGTGAGCCAAGATGGCGGATTTTGGTGGGAAGAAGGTCAATTGGGCTACCTCCACTAACCTAACCCCCCTCCCCCGGAAAAATGGCGCGATGTTCAAATTCTAACATGATAATGCGTCACACCTAGGAAAATGGCGGGAAAAATGGACTTGTCTTTATTATTTAACCAGTTTCAAGCATGTGTGTTCGCCACTAAGTCTGGACTGCAAATGGCTTAGTTGATATCGTCGCCACCAGAGAGCGCCACCTGCAGGTAAGAACATGACGCAAGAGGACTGCACCCAGTGATTCCACCATGAGCTCCAGAGCTTAAGTGGCTTAGTTCATATCATGACCACCAGAGGACGCTACCGTAATGTCACGTGATGACACAAGATCGTCTGCTGGCGCGTTTGCGGTGGAACGCTATTCCCACCCATGTAAATTGTTCGGTCGCCTGATTCTGCACATTTGGTGCCTTTATTTAGTTCAGGGAATATCGATTGTGGTGTGTTGGACACATGTTTGCCTGTTCTCTAGACGTGGGAAAAACTCCAGCTGGTTTGTAAACAATATTGATCATGTCGAATCTGTTAGATGACCGACTTCGGTATTCGAGAGCGCGAATATGTTTACTCTACTTGTTTCTAGTTAGTCAATGGTTTACAGCACGCTGCACCTCGCTAAAGTTTGGTGTTTGTGGAAAAATAATTTATAATGTATATGTTGTGCATTATATTGCGTTGGCGATCGGGAGGTTAGTGCATTGTTCTTGATATCGAGAAGTACAGCGAAAATTGACGGTACTCGGTGATATATCCGCCGGTTGGAGATCGGCTTGACGCTCCAATATTCTTGCGAGTATAGTATGTATTTGATGACCTGTAGACAACTTTGCGATGTTTATTTGTCTGTGCAAAATGGTGATCAGTGTAAAATAGTTATTACCACTGAGTGTAGTGTCTGTAGAAAGAAAGAACAGGTTGGGGGTGTATAGATTGAGAGAACAATCGGTGCAATTTAGCAATCTTTGCAAAATAACAACAGAAAGCCCGAGAAAGAAAATGCTCGGTTGATTGTGGTGGGATATAGGAGCAGTGAGAACATTTGCGTATGTTGAGAGCAGGAAGGCTATCACGTTATGTCTGGGAGGAAGACTGGATTAGGCGATATTTTGGTAAACAGATTCTGTTAGGACTGGAATTTTGGTGCATACAAGCTGAGACAATAAGAAAGCGAGTGTTAACTATTTCTGGGGGGGCTATAGAATTTATTAGAGTTAGACTTCCTTATTATTTTAGCAGCAATGTGAGTTGAGTATAAGGTTGATAACGTTGCTAGATGCATTTTCAATGGTATGTAGCTAAGCGTGGTGAAGCATGAGTCAAACATGATGTAGGGTCCATTAGAATTGCTAAGCAGACAGCAGGTTCTACTATTGTGGAACGGATTTCTGCAGCATCTTCGCAGGACCGCAGTTAGAGTGAGGATATAGAGGAATGGCGAACATGCATGGTTCTGCTTGGAGTGCGCACTGTGTAAATAAACGCCCGGTCATTAACGGCGCCTACATACAACTTTGGCCTGCGTTCGGCTGCAGCTCGCGGTTGCACTCCCGCCCGATCACGTCAGCACGTGTGTGTAGGTGAACACGTATTTTGGTAGAAATTTCTCTGGTGTTACGTATGAATGGGGGTGCCACCACCTCATGCTTGCGGAAGCCGAGCACGGGCTGTGTGCGGTTTGACATCTGAGGGATAAATATATTCGATCGCGAAAGAAAATGTTTGAAACTAAATAGAGTGAACTCCTTCTTTATTCCTCCCCAGCAGCCCAGAGCAGGCTGAGTCGTTTTCCCTCACGATCTTGACTCATGTCACGAAACGGACGACAGCGTTGTAGACCTCTTGGAGAGCACACTGTTTGCCGCCACCATGGTTAACTGTACTTCTCTCATCAGCTGGTGTCACTGTGGCGTCCTCTGATGGCGAGGAAATGTACTAAGGCAGTTGGCGTCTGGAGCTTGTGGTGAACTCACTAGGTGGCGCCATCATAGATTACGGTACTTGAGTCACTACAGCATCCTCTAGTGGCATCGATTTGAACTAAGTCAGTTGGGCTATGGACTCAGTGGTGAATACACTTGGTGGTGTTGCCCCTAATTGTTTAAATAAAGACTGGTGTATGATTTCGACAGTTGACGATTAGCAAGCAGAGTCTTTTACATGGAGTATTATTTCGACAATTTAGGAATTGTTTGGCTATCTGGACGTAAATGCTCTGCATTGTTTATGAGTGGTTCGCATGTCTGTAGGCTGTGCAATGTGTTATTTTTGACGGCTTACAATTAGCAAGAGTGTTGTATAGCTTTATACATGAGTTACGTAGGAGTGGTTTGCAGGTCTGTATGCTGTGGGGCATGTCAGAGCGTGTGTGCTGTGATAGATACACTCCATCCCTAAATAAATAGCTCGCAAATAAATAAACTACAATCCTTCCTCCCTCCATCAGCCTAGTTCGGGCTGTCCTTTTACCACCTGCCCCTAGGAAGAGGTGGCGGTCTGGCGACTTAGGTTAGTGGTGGTGGTGGTGAGCTCCGTTTGCAGCAATTTTCTTACGCTGGTAGCGAAAACGCAACTGAGCTTTGTTTACTGTCAGATTTCACACTTGGCTCCTGATCCTAGGAGGAAGTGGCGGTCGGATTGCTGAGGTTAGTACAGGTGTCCTTTCTTTGCCCGCAACTTTCTTAGGTTGGTAGCGAAAGGGCAAGTGACCTTTTTTTACTGCCAGCATTCAAACTCGGCGACGGTTCCTAGGAAGAGGTGGCGGTCTGGTCCTTGTAAAGTAGTTGAAACTAGGTAGTTGAACAACTTTTCATACCTATATGAAATTGTGAATTGAATTATTTAATATGATTAAGACTGAAATGGAATTAAGTAATTGATAGGTTAGATGCGCGATGTGTGTGTTACCATATACAGGGTGGTCCATTGATAGTGACCCAGCCAAATATCTCACGAAATAAGCGTCAAACGAAAAAACTACAAAGAACAAAACTCGTCTAGCTTGAAGGGGGAAACCAGATGGCGCTATGGTTGGCCCGCTAGATGACGCTGCCATAGGTCAAACGGATATCAACTGTGTTTTTTTAAATAGGAACCCCCATTTTATAACATATTCGTGTAGTAGGTAAATAAATATGAATGTTTTAGTTGGACCACTTTTATCGCTTTGTGATAGATGGCGCTGTAATAGTCACAAACGTATAAGTACGTGGTATCGTGTAACATTCCGCCAGTGCAGACGGTATTTGCTTCGTGATACGTTACCCGTGTTAAAATGGACCATTACCAACTGCGGAAAAGGTCGATACCGTGTTGATGTATGGCTGTTGTGATCAAAATTCCCAACAGGCGCGTGCTATGTATGCTGCTCGGTATCCTGGACGACATCATCCAAGTGTCCGGACCGTTCGTCGGATAGTTACTTTATTTAAGGAAACAGGAAGTGTTCGGCCACATGTGAAACGTCAACCACGACCTGCAACAAATGATGATGCCCAGGTAGGTGTTTTAGCTGCTGTCGTGGCCAGTCCACATATCAGTAGCAGACAAATTGCGCGAGAATCGGGAATCTCAAAAACGTCGGTGTTGAGAATGCTACATCAACATCGATTGCACCCGTACCATATTTCTATGCACCAGGGATTGCATGGCGACGACTTTGAACGCCGTGTACAGTTCTGCCACTGGGCACAAGAGAAATTACGAGACGATGACAGATTTTTTGCACGCGTTCTATTTAGCGACGAAGCGTCATACACCAACAGCGGTAACGTAAACAGGCATAATATGCACTATTGGGCAACGGAAAATCCACGATGCCTGCGACAAGTGGAACATCAGCGACCTTGGTGGGTTAACGTATGGTGTGGCATTATGAGAGGAAGGATAATTGACCCCCATTTTATCGATGGCAATCTAAATGGTGCAATGTATGCTGATTTCCTATCTAATGTTCTATCGATGTTACTACAAGTTGTTTCACTGTATGACAGAATGGCAATGTACTTCCAACTTGATGTATATGCGGCACATAGCTCGGATGCGGTTGAAGGGGTATTGAATAGCATATTTCATGACTGGTGGTTTGGTCGTCGAAGCACCATACCGTGGCCCGCACCTTCACTGGATCTGACGTCCCCGGATTTCTTTCTGCAGGGAAAGTTGAAGGATATTTGCTATCGTGATCCACCGACAACACCTGACAACATGCGTCAGCGCATTGTCAGTGCACGTGCAAAAATTACAGAAGACGAACTACTCACTGTTGAGAGGAATGTGGTTACACGTATTGCCAAATGCACTGAGGTTGACGGACAATATTTTGAGCATTTATTGCATTAATGTGGTATTTACAGCAAATCACACAGTAACACCATGTGTTCTCAGAAATGATAAGTTCACAAAGGGACATGTATCACATTGGAACAACCGAAATAAAATGTTCAAACGTACCTACCTTCTGTATTTTAATTTATAAAACCTACCTGTTACCTACTGTTCGTCTAAAATTGTAAGCTATATGTTTGTGACTATTACAGCGCCATCTATCACAAAGCTAAAAAGTGGTCCAACTAAAACATTCATATTTCTTTACATACTACACGAATATGTAATAAAAAATGAGGGCTCCTATTTAAAAAACCGAAGTTGATATCCGTTTTACCTATGGCAACGCCATCTAGCGGGCCAACCATAGCGCCATCTGGTTTCCCCCTTCAAGCTAGACAAGTTTTGCTCTTTGTAGTTTTTTCGTTTGACACTTATTTCGTGAGATATTTGGCTCGGTCACGATCAGTGGACCACCCTGTATACAGAAGACTATGTCTGAAGTATGTATGGAGGTGGTGGCCGAGGGCGTGTGATGTAAGCGGTTGGATGCCCACGGGCCGGTGGCATGGCACGTGTCAGGTTATAACGCACGCACGCGAGAGAGAGCAGTCGATCTTGTGTCATCACGCGACGTCATGGTAGCGTCCTCTGATGGTCACGATATGAACTAAGACACTTGAGCGCTGGAGCTCTTGGTGGATACACTGGGTGCAGCCATCTTGAATAACGGTACTTGCGTCATGTTTTGACATGAAAGTGGCTCTCTCTGGTGGCGACGATGTCAACTAAGCCATTTGCAGTCCAGACTCACTGGCGAACACACATGCTTGAAACTGGTTAAATAATAAATACAAGTCCCTTTTCCCGCCATTTTTGTTGCTGTGACGCATTATCCTGTTGGAATTTGTACTTGCCGCCACTTTTCCGTATGAGGGGGGGCGTGGCACATTCCCCTCCGGAGAGGTTAATTAATTAATCAATTTAATTATGTAGTCAATGTGACCTATCTTCCTGCCATATTTTCTTAGGTTAGTAGAGGTTGAATTGACCTGATGGAATTTGAACTTCCTGTTGCGGGGCATGGTACTTTCCCACCAGAGAGGTTATTTAGTTGACCAATTTATTTAAGTAGTGAATCAAATTGATAAGAGTGAGAGGGGGGCCGATTCCTATAACTCAGACCTGAAAGTGCACCTGTAGCAGTGAGGGTGAGATGGTTTGGGGAGGGGGATAGGGGTGGGGGGAGCAAATAGGCTAAGTGCCTGTCAATCAAAAGGAAATGGGGGTGACATGGAAAAGCAGTTAACAGAACAATAGGTTAACTCAAACCTGAAAGTGTGCCTGTAGCAGAGAGGAGGGGAGGGGGTTTGGGGAGAGGGACGGGGTGGCGGAGACAATAGAATAAGTGGAGTGACATGGAAAACCACTTAGCAGAACAATAGGTTAAGCACCTGTCAATCAAAGGCGAACTATAGGTTGACATGGAAAGGCATTTAACAGGTTTGCTCCTAAGTGCTACTTACCGCTGATGTAGGCCACCTTCACTAACAAAATGGCCCAGCACCCCTGTAGCCCCGCTACTTATGATGCAGTATTCCTTTGGACATGCATTCGTACTCAGATATAAGGCGACCGGTCGCGATAAGCGGGAAATTCGTATTCGAGTCCTGGTCTGGCGCAACTTTTCACTATCGTCATTCCATTATACATCTTACGTTGGTCCATATTCGCAACTGCTGATACATTTCACACATTTTTCTTCACTAGGAACATAAACAACACAGCACTGCGCATTACTGTTGTCGATACAATCATCGCTGTGCACAGCTTTCATTCTTCTAAGAATTTCAGTTGGAAGCACGTTTTCGGTGGTTTGGAACTAGATTACAGCACGCTGCTTATCACTCACTCACATGGTTACGTTACACACCGTCAGGTTCCATGCTACAATTCGGAGCCCTTGAGCAGCATAGGGTTGCAACTTGTGTCAACGAAGTGGATAAGACGACCAAGTAATATGCGTGACACGTAATATCTCAACCGATAGTGAAAACAGAATAAAAAATTGGGAGGCATTAATTTTCAACACGCCCTAGTATATAATTTCAAAATGAATGTAAACAGTAACAAAACGAGAATGGAAAATGAGAGAAAAATAAATCTGTAACGATTGCTGCAACTGAAGGACTGGAGCACCTACAAAAAGTTGTGAAAAATTTGTAAGTACTACTAGCCATTAGACACACTCGAAAAAATAAAAGGGAGAAAGATTAGGATTTGGCATCCCATCAACGACGTTGTCATTAGCAACGTAGCACACGTTCGGAGTGGGGAAGAATAGCGAAGGACATCGGCCGTGTCCGTTTTGAAGGAACCAATCCGAAATTTCTTCTGGGCGCTTTTGTGAAACCCGGGAAAAACTATAGGTGGATAATCAGACGGACATCTGGATCACAACACTTTTGAATGCGAGTCCACTATTTTTCTAATGCGGCACCTCGCCTGTAGAAAACTTCTGTCTCACGAACCGAGGGAGGTGGTGTAGTGATCTCCAGTGCGGGAGGATCCCGGTTCAAATCACCGTCCAGCCATCCAGGTTTAGGTTTTCCAAAATATCTTTAGATCACTTAAAGCGAATCACGAAGGGTAGTCCTTTGAAATGGCACGGTCGATTTTCTTGCCCATATTTCCATAATCCGAGCTTGTGCTAGTGAAGTCGTAGTCGACAGGACCCAAACAACCATCTTCCACTATTTCTTTTCTGTCTCACGAGCTGGGCTGGATTTACAGACCTGTCCCACCTCTTGTTAGATTTCAAAGGGTTCATGACATGGTGTGGTCTTAAATTCTCACATTATCTGTTACTGTTACGAGTGGATTTTAAACAGTAAGATACACATTATTATGAAAGGCCAAGTAATTGTTACTGTATGATGCACCACACTTCAAAACGTCACAGACACGTGACAGTATTTTTCAACATAGCCACCAAGGCACTGTAAACAATGATCGGAACGTTCTTCCAGTCGTTTGGAAAATCCCTGCCCCCCTCGCCCGTTGTTCTTTCAGTTTACGATATTGCAGTGCGTGTGTTGTTAAGAAGAACGATGCAATATTCCTTCAGACACGCGTGTATGCACTGTGGCGACTACAGCCGTTACGAAATACACAAGTAAAACCATCACCAGTACAAGGGAGTGATGACAAGGAAAATTTGTACCGGACCAGGACTCGTACCCTGATTTCCCGCCTTACGCCAGCGGTCGCCTCAGCTGATTTGGCTATCCGTGCACGACTCACGGCCAGACCAAAACTTCCAATGTCGTCGTTCCTGAGCATGTGTGAAGACCATACATGCTCAAGAAGTTCGGATGCCACGGAACCAGACACAAATATTCTTGCCTTGTCTTATACCTACACGAGTGGTACGTGGTGTCTTTCATGCGACAGGCCTGAAGATGTGATTGGAACGTCGAAGCTGGTTGCCTAATAAAACAATATCAAAATAACGGCTGTTGGTACAGTATTATTACATTCCATCGACCAGCCGCTGTCACATGCTCCTGAGCCCAAGACTGAGTCACATTTACCTCGGAGATCCTGCAGTACCGTAGCGAAGCAGCAGCAATAACTGAATTGTCCAAGATGAGTCAGCTATATAGGTGGATTTGTACTAAGCGCACGGTTTCTCAAATAAATTATTTTAGCGATCAAATTCTGTTAAGTTGTAGTAGTTTCTTTATAATGTTACTGGACGTAATGACACAGCAGAACTCACGCTGTGTCGTTTACAGTCGCGGAGCGAGGGAAAGGAGTCTTCTTATACCCAAAAACATCTGAGCGAGATGGCACAGTGATTAACACACTGGACTCGCATTCGGGAGGACAGCTCAAATCCGCGTTCGACTATCGAGAATTAAGTTTTTAGTGATTTCTCTAAATCACTTAAGACAAATGCCGGGATTGTTCCTTCCAAAGGGCACGGCCGATTTCCTCCCCGAGCCTTAACCAATCCGAGCCTGTGCTACGTCTCTGAAGGCCTCGTAGTCGACGGGTCGTTAAACCCTAACTTCCTTCTTCCTTCTTAGCGAGGAAACTGAAATATTAAGGCTAGGAGAACTCACGTACCTTTCCCGTTTAACTCTTAAAGAGGTTTATTTTTGTTTTTTGTTATTCAGTCATTGCGTCCCCTCTGTGCCCGCGCCTTTGGCGAGGCTTCTCTCGCCGCTCCATCGCTACGGCACAGCCCACGGTGGGATCAATGTAGTCCTTGTTCTGCAATTGCTGAACGCAATTAAGTGAGTAAACCCTTTTAATTTATCACACACGCAAGGCAAATAAACAATGAAACAAGATCGTAAGTGAAAGAAATGCATTTTGCCAACGACTATCACAGAAGACATTATATCCGCTTCATCCGCAACAGCGACGCACAACAGGCGAGCACTCTCCACAGACTGGATTTCCAGAGACAATATTTTTCCAGGCGGACGAAAACTGTCCACCAAAGATGAACATTTCAGGCCATCCGTAAGAGTATTGCAGTAGAGAATACTCCGACAGACACTGAAAGGACCGGCAGTGGGCAGTGTCAGGAGAATCGTAGAGAAGCGTGCGGAGAATGTCACAGGTTACACCACGATGAGAGGGTGAGAGAGCGAAGTTCCAGAAACAGTCGGTGTTGACACAGTCGCGGCTCGGCAGGATAACAAGTGACAGCAGTAAATTTAGCCAAACAGAGCTTGAGAATAACACACACACATCCGACAAGGCCTTAAGTTTGTCGTTCGACACACGTACAAAAGGCATTTGGTATTTCAGCTCTGTAGTGGAATGACCTTTGATATTTTAGCTCTTTCATCGATTTAGGATAGCAGTAAGTGAGTGAATAACTGGCCTCGTGGAAATATTCCGAATTTTCAAAACTAAAAATAAAAAATTGGACAAATGCCAATAGGACTTGCGCTCTGAGGGTTCCGTACAAACAGAGTTAGGTGCACTGACAAGTCAAAACATTATAATCACTGCCCACCGCGAAGCTGGATGCTGCCTAGTGGCGTTGCGGGCACGTGACGCGGTAACAAAAGTATGTAAGCGGATGGACGGGGGATCATCCCAGCAAAGATATGGACTGCAAATCGGAAAATCCATTGAGATAAGCCACTTTGACGAACGCTCATTCTTATTACGCAGAGCCTGTAAACGAGACTCCCGGAAACGACGATGCTGATCGAATGTCGTATGTACGGAGAAAGGTAGAAGGAAAGGTAGAAGAAAAGGTAGAAGGAAAGTGAAACTACCACTAGGCACTAAATGGTTGGACGTCCACGACTCTTCACAGAACGTGGAGTTCGGAAGCTTGTCTGCTCTGTAATGTAGGGCAGATGGTGATCTGCGGCATTTTTGCCGAAAGAGCATACTGCTGGTGCACGCACAAATGTTCCGTTCATCGTACATTGTTGAATATGGAGCTCTGCAGCACATCATTCCTACGTGTTCACATGTTGAGCCAACGTCATCGTCAATTACGATTGCAGTGGGCACGGCACCAGCGTGGTTCGACGATAGACCAATGGAAACGTGTCGGCTATTCGAGTGAATCACATTTTTGCTCCAGTAGGTCGATGGTCGCCTCCGTAAACACCGTCATCGAGATGAACTGAGGGTCGCAACGTGCAGCGCGCCACGGACGCAGGCTGGTGGGTGCAGTATTATGCTATGGGGGGCATTTTCCTGCGCTTGCATGGAACCTGTGGTAGCAATCGAAGACATGCTAACAGCTGCGAACCACCCACATCCCTTCATGCTTGATGTCTTCCCTGCTTGCGATGCCATCTTTCAGCAAATTGTCCGTGTCTCGGAACAGAACCGTGCTACAGTGGTTTGAGAAGCATTATAGTGAACTCACGTTGATGTCTCGGCTACCATATTTGCCTGATGTAAATCCTATGGAACCCATCTGGGTCGCTATCGGGCGCCAACACCGCGTACGCAAATCAGCGGCCCTTCATTTACGCGAATTGCGTAACCTGTGCGTAGACATCTAATGCCACATACCTCCAGAAACCTGCCAACAAACTGTCGGATCCTTGATACGTAGGACCAGCGACGTATTTCGTTCCAAATATGGATAAAAAAGCTATTAAGCAGGTAGCCACAATGTTTTGGCTCATCATTGTATGTAGATAGTTCATCTATAGGTTTTGATGAGTGAGTTTGCGAGTATCAAAATATGTGATATAAATGGCCGTTTTTTTTTTTTGATACCATGGACTTAGAAGTTTAAAATTTTACACAGCCAACAACCGTAGACATTAGCATTTGACATAGATATCAACTTCATACCTTTACCTGTTCTCAGAAAAAAGTTTCTTAACAGACGGACAGACAGAGGGACAACAAATGACTCTTTAAGGCTTCCGTTTTTACCGACTGAGGTACGGAACCCTAAAAATCAATTGCAAACTACAGTAAAGAGCCAAAGAAACTGGTGCACGTACCTAATATCGCATAGGCCCTTGCGAGCACGCAGAAGTGCCGCAACACGACGTGTCATGAACTCGACTAATGTCTAAAGTAGTGCTGGAGGGAACTGACACCAAGAATCCTGCAGGGCTGCCCATAAATCCTAAGAGTACGAGGGGGTGGAGATCTCTTCTGAACAGCACATTGCAACGCATCCCAGATATGCTCAATAATGTTCATGTCTGGGGAGTTTGGTGGCCAGCGGAGGTGTTTAAACTCAGAAGAGTGTGCCTGGAGCCACTCTCTAGCAGTTCTGGACTTGTGGGATTTCGCATTGTCCTGCTCGAATTGCCCAAGTCCGTCGGACTGCACAATGGACATGAATGCATGCAGGTGGTCAGACAGGATGCTTACGTACGTGTCACCTGCCAGACTCGTATCTAGACGTATCAGGAGTCCCATATCACTCCAGCTGCACACGCTCCATACCATTACAGAGCCTCCACCAGTCTGCACAGTCCCCTGCCGACATACAGGGTCCATGGTTGATGTTTATGGGGAAGGAGACCAGACAGCGAGGTCATCGGTCTCATCGGATTACGGAAGGATGGGGGAGGAAGTCGGCCGTGCCCTTTGAAAGGAACCATCCCGGCATTAGCCTGGAGTGATTTAGGGAAATCACGGAAAGCCTAAATCAGGATGGTCGGACGCGGGATTGAACCGTCGTCCTCCCGAATGCGAGTCCAGTGTCTAACCACTGCGCCACCTCGCTCGGTTCAGGGTCCATGGATTAATGAGGTTGTCTCCATACCCGTACACGTCCATCAGCTCGATACAATTTGAAACGAAACTCATCGGAACAGGCAACATGTTTCCAGTCATCAACAGTCCAATGTCTGTGATGACGGGCCCAGGCGAGGCATAAACCTTTGTGTCGTACAGTCATCAAGGGTACAGGAGTGGGCCTTAAGCTCCGAAAGACCATATCGATGATGTTTCGTTGAATGGTTCGCACGCTGACACTTGTTGATGGCCTAGCACTGAAATCAGAAGCAATTTGCGGGAGGGTTGCACTTCGGCTACGATGAAAGATTCTCTTCAGTCGTGTTTCGTCCCGTTCTTGTAAGATCTTTCTCCACCCGCAGCGATGTCGGGGACTTGACGTTTTACCGGATTCCTGATATTCACGGTACACTCGTGACATGGTCGTGCGGGAAAAATCTCCATTTCATCGCTACCTCGGAGATGCTGTATCCCATCGCTTGTGCGCCGACTATAACACCATTCTCAAACTCACTTAAATCTTGATAATCTGCCATTGTTGCAGCAGTAACCGATCTGACAACTGCGCCAGACACTTATTGTCTTTTGTAGGCGCTACCGACCACAGCGCCGTATTCTGCCTGTTTACATATCTCTGTACTTGAATACGCATGTCTACACTAGTTTCTTTGGCGCTTCAGTGTACCTCAACATACAAAAGTTTAAGTCCGTCTGTATGAAGATCACTTGTAGGCTACAGTGTAAGGTTTTATTATCTTCACGTATGAGTATAGGACGGTAGCCAGTATCAATATAATGCGAACAGATTTGTTTTAAATGATGACAGTGGGTTTGTTGACAGTCTGTTCAGGAAAGTGGAAGACGTATACATTATAGGTTAACGACTCGTCAACGTCGAGGTCGTTAGAGATGGATCACTAGCTCAAGAGGAGAAAGACGGGGGAAGGCAGCGCCCTTGGCCTGAACAGACTTATGGTAAGCGTGGAAAGCCTAAATAAATGCTGCTGGGTGGGTATTTCAGCACAGTTCCTTCCGAATTGCCTTGACCACTGCATCGTCTAGATACGACACGAAACTGCAGCCACCACTTTACGATTTTGGTAATCAAGATCCGCATAGCGAAATGTTTTTTTTTTTAATTTTAATATGCAGCTAGTTGCAAGATGTGCATATTTTTTGACATCGGTGAACGCCTGGGGAACTAGGAAAATGGCCATAAGACTGGCTGCAGGGCAGGCGGAAATTAAGTTCTCTTCGGGCAGCCACATCGAGCAGATCTCCAGCAGCTGTCCTAAAGCCGTCGCCACACGGGACGAGTTCACTAACGCTGACATTGCGTTCTACGAGTTCTGTGACGTCACTTCCTGCTATTTCGTCGCATGAAACACAAAATAAAAACTGCTATATTTCGGCAACGTACCACGTAAAGTAGAAACAATAAGAAGCAATAACGCTCTCTACGTCCCAAGCAGAATTTGCGGGACATCATATTGTATTTGTCGTATTCAGTTGAAGCTCGTAGTTGGCGCGTTTTATATTATAACTTACACCCTATGAAAATGTGCTGTTTCTTAACACCAGCACATTGACTTTCTCGAGAATGTAGCATTATGGGTACCATTTGTTGTAATAAAAGGACGGGAAACGTGATATTGATGCTTAAAGAATTTTCGTGTTCAGTTACTTTTCTATTATAACTTACATATTATGAAAGTATACCGTTTTAAGGCAACGGTACATTGAAGTGTCATCAAAACGTGCCGTCCTTGGTAGGATTTGTTATAACTAAACGTCAGTTAATAACATCTCGACGATTCAAGCCTTCAGAAGACTGTACCATAAAACAGGTCAGTAGTTGCTGGAAGTCAGCGTGGTGCAGTTGGGAGGAGCTCTACGTTTTAAAGCAGTGGGAACCGCGTTCTTGTACGCTGTATCCAATTTGTTTTTCACCTCCGCGTTTTCCAACTGTGTGGTTTGCGAGCCAAATAAGGCCGACAACTGCCGCTGGAGAGCACTAAAAGCGCAAAATCAAGTCAACCAGCTCGTCCCGCGTGCATATGGCACTGCGTCTGTGCTGCTGCACTCTTAGTATGACAGCTCCGGTAAGCTGGACTGCCGACATCATCGACTGGCCCTGCTATACTGCCACCAGACTTTGCCTCAATTAGCAGTGCTCGGCATTGGGTGATAGACTTGGAAATATATCTTCTGGATATCTGTGCTATCGTCGCCTGTGTCATGTGGAACACCCTCA
Organism: Schistocerca piceifrons; assembly: GCF_021461385.2. NCBI lineage: Eukaryota > Metazoa > Arthropoda > Insecta > Orthoptera > Acrididae > Schistocerca > Schistocerca piceifrons. Next base: position 878,237,909 of record NC_060149.1, read on the forward strand.
ACGTGCTCACATTATTATCACGTGTCACACGCTGAAACTCTGCAACTTCACTTCTTCTTTGTTTATTTTCTTGTGAGTTTTTAATTTTTCTAGAATACAAGGATCCCGCAGTTTAATTTTTATTAGTGTTTGATGAGGAAAAACTACTGTAGCTGTAAAAGAGTTTGTTTATTTCTGTAGATTATAGCAGTGGAAATCTCTGTTAACTATTGGAAGACAACGCAAAGGGAAAAATAGGATGCTCTAACAGTAATGGGACAGTAATGGGAATTGTCATTTCCATATCGAGTTAGTTATCAGAGAAAAATCACTCCTTTTCTAGGTCTGTCGTGACTTTGAAGTACAGCCTGGTTGGTCACTGCTCCTACAGAATTAAAAGTATAATATCGTTCACCTTCCTCATACCAAAAAAAGAATACTTCGAGGCGCTATCTTTCTGCAGGGAACTGACCTGCCAATAGGCGGTGGCTCACTATCTGCCTAAGGCGACACGGGAGGGCAGTATGAAAGGAATAGTGCGAACTCTCCTGATCATTCACGTTGGCAGTTGAAATGGGATCCATTATTCCTTCAAATAACTCCTCAATTACACTCCTGAGAAAGAGTGAACCACTCCAGAATACGAGGGGTACCCAAAAAAAGAGAAAAAAAAGAATAACATTGCTGTGGGTGGAGCTTGTGTAGAAGACATTTCTTCTGTAGGCGTGTATAGCGCAACTCATTACCAGTTGTGTGCCGCTTGAGTTGTCGACCTGGCTTGTTCTGTTCATCTGCTGTGATAGTTTTTGCTAGAGCTGTTTTGTTCTTGTTTCGTTTTTTATGATGGCAAATATGGGTGAACAATGTGAAGCTGTGAAATTTTGTTTTCTACTTGGTAAAAATGTTCCTGAAACTGTTTTAATTTTCAAAACAGCTTGCCAAGATGAAGCTATATGAAAAACTCAAGTGTACGTGTGGTTTGCTCGATTTAAAAATGGCGACATGTTGATTAATAATAACCGTCGTTCTGGATGTCCAACAATTGCCCGAAAATGTTGAAAAAATTCAAGAGCTTGTGCTCACAGACCGTCGACAGACAATTGATCAACTGTCAGAGATTACGGGGTTATAAGGGTGCTCGGTTCAGCGAATTATAACGGAAGATTTTGGAATGAAAAGGGTTGCTAGCAAGTCTGTTCCTCTGGTTCTGACTGACAATCAAAAGGAATGTCTAGTTGAAACATGTCGTGGTTCGAAAAAAAGCTTGAAACTGATCCAATTTTCTGTCAAAAGTAAATACCGATGATGAGTCACAGTGCTGTGGTTAACGCCCAGAAACAAAGCAACAGTAAAGCCAATGGAAGACTACATCGTCACCCCGTCCAAAAAAATGTCGTCAAGTCAAATCAAACATAAAACCAACGCTGATTTGCTTTTTTGATGCCAAGGCCGTAGTTCATTCAGTGTTTGTTCCCCTAGGTCAGATCGTCAATCAAACCTTTTATTTGGAAGTTTTAAGAAGATTGCACAACAGTGTTCCTCAAAAAAGACGCGATTTGTGGCAGACAGGAGACCGGTTCTTCCACCATGACAATGCGCCCACACACACAGACAGCCATCTCTGTTAGATAGTTTTTGGCTAAAAATGGCGTGGTTCTGCTGCCCCACGCACCTTACTCGTCTGACCTGGCTCCGTGCGACTGGCTCCACACATGATAAGAGCATGAAAGGACACCGATCTGACAACACCGCGCAGAAGTAAAAAAAAAAAAAAAAAAAAGACGAGGGAGGAGCTGAGCTGTTAGCCATTTCTAAAGATGACTAAAAAAATGTTTCGAACATTGGAAACCCCGGCGGGACAAATGTATTGGTTGTAATGGAGAGTATTTTTAAGGGGATTAGGTTGTTTTGTAGACAATTTGAAAATATATAGCTTTTAAAAAATAATTCCGGGTTTTTGGGGTACCCCCGTAACTTTCTTGGCCGCAGTGGAGATCCAACACAGGCTGTCTGTGTGACAGTCAGACACACCGGTCGCTTAACCACAGACAAGCGCTCCTATTAAAATAATCTTTTGTAAAAGAACACCATTTCTTGCAATTATATTCGAAAGAGCATTGACTTACTTCACTGATTAAGTCTCAGTTGGCCTTACACATCGACAGCGGCTAAACTACTTTGCGTCACATTCTTCTTGAGCTCTGAAATCACTGTTAGTAGCATTATAATCTACAACGACGGATAGTTGCCATCGTGCGCTGTGCTGGCAAGTTGTCACCGCCCAGAGCGACAGCGGAGTGTGACGCGGCCAGCAAAATCAATGCGAGCGCCGCCCATCTCTGACACCACTAGCAAAGGACGGAGTGTTGAACAGAAGACAGGCTCCTCGTTGATAACAGTTCATACAGATCACTGCTTAGCACGCTTCAAAGATACAAAAAGAGGCAGTATGACTTATTTTAGATCCATGATACATATGCATCTGAAAAACATTAATTATGCGCTTAAATGTATCTGCAAACATTACAGTAGAAATTCGCTTATTAGCACATCACATATCGTGACATCTAACAGCAACTGGCTTATTCACCTGTCGTCTTAGCAAATACCTCCACTCACGGAAGCATACATTTGGCGTCAGTTTTCTAAGTGAATGGTATCTAGTTTTTTTTCGGAAGGCTGGTACCAAAATGAGTCGTAGTGTAGCACAAAGTGACGTTCCAAAAAAAAAATCAAGTGTTTAGTTCACTCATATCAGGATTGTGAGCAGGGAAGCTCGGGCTCTTAACTGTTTCCAACTGATGATCCTATCTACTGCTGTGCAGCGTTAATCCACAAACTACTTTCTAGCGGTAGACAGCATTATACTCGTCACGATATGTCGCAAAAGAACCTTCCCAATCGAGATAGGATGGCATTCTTAAGTTACCCAACACCTTTAAGAGTTTGCGCAGACATTAATTTAAGATGAGAAGAAAGAAGAGGAGCTATTGAGCAAAACTATTAGTAAACGTTATGTTTTAAGAACGATTATGTAATCCCGTAACAATCACACAGGTTAATGTGATTATTAGTCGAATACGGATGATTTGTCAAGATGTTGAATATTATTCTGCGGTCAACATGCAACAGAACTGTCATTTTAACTGCAGAAACGAACAATGAAGATAATGAAAGGGTTTACCAATAGAGAACCATGTATGAGCAACTTTGATTAATTTTAATCGTGACTATTGCAGAATTGCCGGCCAGAGTGGCCGAGCGGTTCTAGGCGCTACGGTCTGGAACCACGCGATCGCTACGGTCGCAGGTTCGAGTCCTGCATCGGGCATGGATGTGTGTGATGTCCTTAGGTTGGTTCGGTTTAAATAGTTCTAAGTTCTAGGGGACCGATGACCTCAGAAGTTAAGTCCCATAGCGCTCAGAGCCATTTGAACCATTGTTCTTTTATTGCAGAATTATGTGCTTACAAAATTCAAAAGTCTTGATATTAAGGTCAGAGTAGGAAAGGGAGAGTCAAATAAATAAAGATTTCCCAGGAAAACAGTTCTGCAGTTACGATCATAAAACGGACAATCAGACACAAATGGACGGAATGAAGGTCATTTATCCTAACTTGCACCACAGAGTTCCTGTTGTACCAAAGAGCGCAATACTGGTTAAATTTGCTCACGTTTAGCTAGGCAAACTTCAATTTCAGGTACAAATCTGGTTATATTTTACTAGATTTATGCCCGCATCTCGTGGTCGTGCGGTAGCATTCTCGCTTCCCACGCCCGGGTTCCCGGGTTCGATTCCCGGCGGGGTCAGGGATTTTCTCTGCCTCGTGATGGCTGGGTGTTGTGTGCTGTCCTTAGGTTAGTTAGGTTTAAGTAGTTCTAAGTTCTAGGGGACTGATGACCATAGATGTTAAGTCCCATAGTGCTCAGAGCCATTTGAACCATTTACTAGATTTATCTTGATGTTTACTTGGTAATTGAAGGAAGACCGTGTTTTTTACGTCCCACCGATGCCGAAATCACTAAACACGCAGCACAAGCTCGAACTGGGGGAAAGTACATCCAACGTGTCACTTTTACAGGCAATATTCTGGCATACACCTTAAGCAATTTAGCGTAAACGCGGAGAGGCTTGAGAGCCGCAACTGACCAGTCTTCCGCAATAGTTGAAAGTGCCAACATGGGGTACCTCTAAAGTGCTAAACATCCCACAACTATTAGGGAGGAAGACAAGATCAACACTACAGCAGAACTTGGATAATCTGGCTACTGACATTGGCAACATAAATTACACCGAAAAGATGAATGTCAATGTGCTTAGCCTATTACAGAGCCGTTTTGCGATAACATTATGGATATTGGTAACCACATTATAGATTTTATAAAGCTTTTCAGACATGCGACTACGAGAAACTTTTAAGTCTTCCTTGGCTAAGCAGTATGGCATTACCAGGCTGGAGGCTACAATATACAACTACAGAATGGATCATCTATTCCACCATGTGCAAGAATGTTTACGTGTATTATACACCAACAAACGGTACTTACAACATGTTCCACTTTACTCTGTGCCACTCGCTTCCATTTACAGCTTATATTCTTCCTTTATGGTAGCTATCTTGTCGATATACTCCAGTTTTATTTTCTTTACTCTAGTTATATCGTCTTTATTAGAGTCAGAGTTATTCTGTGCCACTCGCTTCCATATGGCGTCAATTAACGGATAACGAACAGAACAGCTGTTGTGTTGTGTTTAATAACGTTCTGCAGTTTGTGTACTGGGGTAATAAGAATACCCGAAAATTGACAGGTGTACAAGTCTTCCAGATACTCCAAACCGAGAAAAGCTTGTCAGCTATGTTCTACCTGCCTACAGTTTTAATTATCTACCGTTAAACTACGTGGAGGTACTTAACTCTGTTTATGTGGCACACTTTGCCGAACACGATTTGGAAATGCAAGAAAAGTGGGTTCATAAATTTAAACGTTGAAGGTGTATCTGGAACGTACTGGGTTGCATATGTCAAAAGAAAACAAATAAAATGCTCTACTTTGACTTGTATGGGCCGGAAGAACTGCGCCGGTACTTCACCAACAGCCTTGCATTCTGCGAATATAATTATCGGCGCTACCAAGACATTGATTTGTACTTCTGGGAACATTTCTGCCTAACGTTCCTCCTGACGAACGCATAAAACCAAGCAGGAGACACGTCACCACATCAGTTGAGGTGCAGATGTCATACTGTATACCCTGAATTTAAAAGAATGGTCATTTGCATTACGTGCAAATTACTTCTGCTCAATAGAGCTAAGCAATGGTGAGTAGAGCATTGCATTGATTGGTCTAGAAACTTAGAACAGCATTCCAAACATCACCAAGCTGAACAATAAGCTTCACCTAGGGGGTGGCAATGTTGTGGAGATACCTCAGGCTCATACAACATTGACGATCTAAATGCAATTATAATACGATCTGTAAAAGGATTTTAATTGTGTGTAAACGTTAATACGTTTCAGACAGAGATAAAAACGACAGAACATATGATAGACTTTAGTTAGGACGGCCCAATGGGATTAATACTCGGTTTCTCGAGGAGTTTAGTTTTGGCTAATAATACAGAGAAAACTTACAAGTCGAATCGCCCAGTGGATATTCTACCTCTTAGGACGATCTGCGTCAAGTGTAGTATCGCAACGAATACATAAATAACAGTTGATTAATACACACCAACTACAGGTTCTTCCCTACAGTGGGACCAGGATACAAACTCTATGAAGTTACCAGTAGTCCAATATATCTCCCAGTAACTATTCAGACATTAGGCCATCTCGAGCTGAACATTGTTGACCAGGACAGGAAACTGATTGATTTTCGAGAAAACCTTGGTACGTTTCCATTTGAAGCAGCATTATGGGCATAAAGTATAAAAACAGCCCAATCTCACAATGACTTCACTCAATGTAACAATTCCAGTCCTCTCCAGGAGACATCACCTTGGTGGAGCACTGTATCCGCGTGAAGCTGAGGACTATGGTTCAAATGGCTCTGAGCACTATGGGACTTAACATCTGAGGTCATCAGTCCCCTAGAACTTAGAACTATTTAAACCTAACTAACCTAAGGACATCACACACATCCATGCCCGAGGCAGGATTCGAACCTGCGACCGTAGCGGTCACGCGGTTCCAGACTGTAGTGCCTAGAACCGCACGGCCACTCAGTCCGGCTGAGGACTATTCCGAAGGTAGAGGACCTACTTCCGGAAAGGTCTTAGCTGACGCATCAGACTAAGAGTGTCCCAGAGAGTCAAAAATCAAATGTGTGTGAAATCTTATGGGACTTAACTGCTAAGGTCATCAGTCCCTAAGCTTACACACTGTTGTTGTTGTGGTCTTCAGTCCTGAGACTGGTTTGATGCAGCTCTCCACGCTAATCTATCCTGTGCAAGCTCCTTCATCTCCCAGTACCTACTGCGACCTACATCCTTCTGAATCTGCTTTGTGTATTCATCTCTTGGTCTCCCTCTACGATTTTTACCCTCCACGCTGCCCTCCAATGCTAAATTTGTGATCCCTTGATGCCTCATTAGTTATCTGATCTACCCACCTAATCTTCAACATTCTTCTATAGCACCACATTTCGAGAGCTTCTATTCTCTTCTTGTCCAAACTATTTATTGTCCATGTTTCACTTCCATACATGGCTACAATCCATACAAATACTTTCAGAAACGACTTCCTGACACTTAAATCTATACTCGATGTTAACAAATTTCTCTTCTTCAGAAACGCTTTCCTTGCCATTGCTAGTCTACATTTTATATTCTCTCTACTTCGACCATCATCAGTTATTTTGCTCCCCAAATAGCAAAACTCCTTTACTACTTTAAGTGTCTCATTTCCTAATCTAATTCACTCAGCATCAACCGACTTAATTCGACTACATTCCATTATCCTTGTTTTACTTTTGTTGATGTTCATCTTATATCCTCCTTTCAAGACACTGTCCACTCCGTTCAACTGCTCTTCCAAGTCCTTTGCCGTCTCTGACAGAATTACAATGTCATCGGCGAACCTCAAAGTTTTTGTTTCTTCTCCATGGATTTTAATTCCTACTCCAAATTTTTCTTTTTTTTCCTTTACTGCTTGCTCAATATACAGATTGAATAACATCGGGGAGAGGCTACAACCCTGTCTCACTCCCTTCCCAACCACTGCTTCCCTTTCATACCCCTCGACTCTTATAACTGCCATCTGGTTTCTGTACAAATTGTAAATAGCCTTTCGCTCCCTGTATTTTACCCCTGCCACCTTTAGAATTTGAAAGAGAGTATTCCAGTCAATATTGTCAAAAGCTTTCTCTAAGTCTACAAATGCTAGAAACGTAGGTTTGCCTTTCCTTAATCTTTCTTCTAAGATAAGTCGTAAGGTCAGTATTGCTCACGTGTTCCAACATTTCTACGGAATCCAAACTGATCTTCCCCGAGGTCGGCTTCTACCAGTTTTTCCATTCGTCTGTAAATAATTCGCGTTAGTATTTTGCAGCTGTGGCTTATTAAACTGATAGTTCGGTAATTTTCGCATCTGTCAACACCTGCTTTCTTTGGGATTGGAATTATTATATTGTTCTTGAAGTCTGAGGGTATTTCGCCTGTCTCATACATCTTGCTAACCAGATGGTAGAGTTTTGTCAGGACTGGCTCTCCCAAGGCCGTCAGTAGTTCTACTGGAATGTTGTCTACTCCTGGGGCCTTGTTTCGACTCAGGTCTTTCAGTGTTCTGTCAAACTCTTCACGCAGTATCGTATCTCCCATTTCATCTTCATCTACATCCTCTCCCATTTCTATAATATTGTCCTCAAGTACATCGCCCTTGTATAGACCCTCTATATACTCCTTCCACCTTTCTGCTTTCCCTTCTTTACTTAAAACTGGGTTACCATCTGAGCTCTTGATATTCATACAAGTGGCTCTCTTTTCTCCAAAGGTCTCTTTAATTTTCCTGTAGGCAGTATCTATCTTACCCCTAGTGAGATAAGCCTCTACATCCTTACATTTGTCGTCTAGCCATCCCTGCTTAGCCATTCTGCACTTCCTGTCGATCTCATTTTTGAGACGTTTGTATTCCTTTTTGCCTGCTTCATTCACTGCATTTTTATATTTTCTCCTTTCATCAATTAAATTCAATATTTCTTCTGTTACCCAAGGATTTCTACTAGCCCTCGTCTTTTTACCGACTTGATCCTCTGCTGCCTTCACTACTTCATCCCTCAGAGCTACCCATTCGTCTTCTACTGTATTTCTTTCCCCCATTCCTGTCAATTGTTCCTTTATGCTGTCCCTGAAACTCTGTACAACCTCTGGTTTAGTCAGTTTATCCAGGTCCCATCTCAAATTCCCACCTCTTTGCAATTTCTTCAGTTTTAATCTACAGTTCATAACCAATAGATAGTGGTCAGAGTCCACATCTGCCCCTGGAAATGTCCTAGAATTTAAAACCGGGTTCCTGAATCTCTGTCTTACCATTATGTAATCTATCTGATACCTTACACACTACTTAACCTAAATTATCCTAAGGACAAACACACACACCCATGCCTGAGGGAGGACTCGAACTCACAATGTCCTGTCTTCCTTATCCACTCTTAGTCCTTACCCAACTCCCTTCCCCCAACCCAAGATGTGATGCGATCCGTGTCGAAGGGTGTGTAGCACATGGGAAGATGTGTCATGAATGGAGCCTCAGGGACACTGACTGAACTCCTTGAGTAAGTAACCTTACACTGCGTGGGGTTTCCGTAGTGTGGACCATGTAGATCCCCAAATCTCGTGGGGCCAAGATGGAAACGACTGACGAAAATAATTTAAAACAAACTGAGGGGGAAACTGAGACCTCAGACACCCAAACATTGGGGTCAGGATCGATGAAATGCACTCCCACTACTGAATCAGAGTCTAGACCTGAACAAGAAGTGGAAACTGTAACTGTGAAGCAGGACCAGATCAAGATTAAAGCCTTGTCTGGGGCCCAGAGGAGGAAACTTCTCAGGGAGCAGAAACAAAAGGAAGGAAAAGAATGGCTTCCCAAACAGAAGTGGAGGGAATTTAAAGGGCTTGAGCCCAAGACCACCAAGAAAAAACTGTCTCAGTTTAAGGGGATACACAAACCTCGACAACGTCAAAGACAGGTAACAAGAGGATAAGGGAGGTTGAAATGGCTCTGAGCACTATGGGACTTAACTTCTGAGGTCATCAGTCCCCTAGAACTTAGAACTACTTAAACCTAACTAACTTAAGGACATCACACACATCCATGCCCGAGGCAGGATTCGAACCTACAACCATAGCGGTAGCGCGGTTCCAGACTGTAGCGCCTAGAACTGCTCAGCCACGATAAGGGTGGAATCTAAGACTCCCCTCTCTCAGGATAAGTGAGACCAGAAAAAGCTGATGCAGTCTCAGTTTTTAAGATGGCAATTATCCAAGAAGGATGTCCACTGGTAGGCATCACCTTGCAGCAGGAGGAGCTCATACAGATGGTCCTCCTTGAAAAGATTGGGGGGGGGGGAGGTGGACACTGGTCCAGGACCCAATTTCAGGAGGGTAAATCTAGGTCGCAGTGCCCTCACTTTTGTCTGTGAGGGGGTACATATGGTGGAATGTGGGAATACTTATGGGAGGATGTGAAGCTGCTGGTCAAGACGGCAACTGAGCTTCTTAAGACCGCAAAGGTATCAATATAAGTACCAAAGATCCTTAAGGATGTCTCTCCAAAGACTCTGTTCGAGAAAACTGGGGTCCAGAACCCAAAATTCTCGACAGAGGATTGGAGAGTAATCAATCATAAGGCTGTACTGGAAGGACGATCTATGGTGGTGGAGGTCGGAGAGAATTCCCTGAAGACAGTGCGAGAGTAAGACCTGAAATTGATTTTAGGGTTCTTGCAGGTCGCCGTCAGGGTAATCAAAGACCTGAAAGGCAATGATGGCAGCAAGACAGAGACTAGAGGTGCTGCAGATTAATCTGCAGCACTGTAAAGGGGCCACTGCTGCTGTGAGGCATCGCCTGGGGAGACAGGAAGTGGACGTCGCCCTGATACAAGAACCCTAGTTATATAAAGGGCCTCGGTGGCAGTGGAGGTAAGCTGATTTATGCTAGAAATCTAAGAAATTCCAGAACATGCATCTATCTGAGAAATGGTATTTCTTTCATGCCAATGATGGATTTCTGTTCCAGGGACCTGGTGACCATCAGGATGCAGCAACGTGAGGAAGGAATCATGACCGAAATTGTTTTGGCCTCAGCATACCTTCCTTACAAAGACAGCTCTCCTCCTCCTCCTTTGGAGGTGAGGAGACTGACAGAAGCTTGCCATCAGCAAGGCAACCAACTGTTGGTTGGATGCGATGCCAATGCCCACAACCTAGTGTGGAGCAGCAAGGACAACAACAGTAGCTTTGAGTACCTTCTTGAATTTCTCTTGCCTGACAATTTGGAGGTCCTGAACAGGGGTGATGAACCTACATTCAGGAATAGTAGAAGGGAAGAAGTAATTGACATAACCTTTGATTCCATGATGATGGGCAGCTATGACAAACAATGGCATGTGTTGTTAGAGCCATCCTCATCAGACCACATGTATATTAAATTCAAGGTTGAAATGGGAATCAGACAGACCACGGCCTGAATCTCAGGAAAACAGACTGGGAGACATATAGGAGGGACCTTGACTTAAGCTTATCGGAAATTAAAGCCTCGATAAGGAATCCAGTAGAGTTTGAGGAAGTAGCAGAGGCTGTAACCTCTGTCACAGTGACTGCATACCACGACAACTGTTCAGTCACCAAGAAGTGCACAAATATGAGCGTGTGCCTTGGTGGGACTGTTTAACCTTGCAAGACGTGAAGGACAATGGGCAAAATACCGTAAGGCCCTTGTCAACTACAACCTTGCGATTAGACAAGCAAAGGTGGCATCACGGGAGGCATTCTGTGAGCAGGTGGAGGGTATAGCTGCTCAAGCCAGACTTCACAAAATCCTCACTAGAGTACCAACTAATCCAGGAGGTACGCTGAGGAAGGAGGATGGGGGACTATACGAAGACATCACATGAGACACTGGAACTGCTCCTGAAAACTCACTTTCATCAATATGCTCTGGCAGATAACACACACCAGAATGCGATCCCTGAGAGACAACGGTTGTCAGGCACTCGAAGAGAGGATTGGGAATCAGTCAAGGAGTGTGTCGACTTCAGTAAAATCCAATGGGCGGTGGGAACACTCCAACCCTTCAACTCAGCTGGCCCATATGGAATCTTTCCAGCCCTCCTGCCACAAGCAGGAGAGAATCTTACAAGAGTCCTATGCAGGTTGTTCAGGGTTAGCCTAGCAGCAGCAATCATTTCCAATGCCTGGAGGGCAGTGAAGATTGTCTTTATTCCAAAGCCAGGCAGAACAGATCATACCAAGGCCAAGAATATGAGAGAGATCTGTCTGTTGTCCTTCATTCTTAAAACATTGGAAAAACTGGTTAATGTACATGTTTGGGAAAGGAGGCTAACTAGGGCTCCTCTACATTCAAACCAACATGCTTATCAACCAGGTAAATCATGTGAGAGAGCTCTCCATCAACTCGTTGGGAGGGTGGAGAAAGCACTTCACTTTCAAGAAATAGCCCTCTGCACCTCCTGGACATCGAGAGGGCTTTTACTAACACAACCTTCGATTCCATGGTTAAGGCAGCAGAGATGCATGACCTAGCGACCACTATCTTTAGGTGGACTAGGGCTATGTTTAGTGGAAGGAAGGTAGAGGCCACAATGATGAATGAAAAGATGGTAATTAACACTACTAGAGGTTGTCCACAAAGAGGAGTTTTGTCCCCTTTATTGTGGAATCTAGTAGTGAACGAACTCATTGAGGAACTAAATTCCAGACAATGCTTTTGCCAAGGATACGCAGATGACCTTGTCATAGTAATACTTGGGAAATTTACTGACAGAGTTGGGAACATGGCACGTGCACTAGACATTGTGCAAGACTGGTGCATTAAATAGGATCTAAGGGTTAATCCTAAGAAGACTGTTATGGTACCATTCATCAAGAAGCATATCCAAAATTCGAGGTGGAATCTAGAGCTCTTCGATGAAACTCTACCTGTGAAGGGGATAGTGAAACATCTAGAGGTAATCTTAGATGAGAAACTAACATGGACCCCTAACATTAAGAGCATCTACTCCAAGGCGAAAAGTATTCTAATGAGTACCAGAAGGGCTTGTGGCAAAAACTGGGGCCTAAGCCCCAGAGGTAAGCACTGGATATACACTACAGTGCTTAGACCTAGGATCTCCTACAGGCCTGTAGTGTGGTGGAAGAAGGTAGAACAGCAGGTTGCAGCTAAGGAGCTTGCTAAGGTGCAGAGACTGGCCTGCTTAGCCATAACAGGCGGAATTAGCAGCACACCAACTGCTGGGATGGAAGCCACGCTGGATATGTTTCCACTACACCTTTGGGTCAAGATAAAGGCAGCAGCTGGTGCATAGAGACTCAAAACTGGTGAAAACTGGATCTCATTGGGATATCCAGAATCATAAACTAAAATAGTGGGTGAGTAAAATATGGGAATGGCTGGGGAAATGCCAGCCAACTACATAATAACTCCCAACTGCTTCAACAAGCCTTACAATATAATAATTGGAAGTGGGGAGCAGTGGGAAAAAATAGTTCGACACCATACGGGAGACATTTTCTGGAACACTGATGGGTCGATATCAGACCAAGGCACTGGGGCCGGATTGTACAGGTTTCAGCCAAGACCGGAGGGCATCATCTCTCTAGTGAAAATGAGCTTGGTATTCCAAGCTGAAATAACTGCAGTCAGGGTGCATGTGGAGGATAATATTTGTAGGTGCTACAGGGCCGTAGCTTCTACATCTATTTAGACAGCCAGGCAGGCCTGATCATTGGCAGCCCCTGCAACAAGATCTAAGATTGTTGCAGAATGTCACAGGGCTCTGGTGGATCTAGGGGGAAGCAATAGGGTAAACGTAGTGTGAGTCCCTGGTCACTCAGGGATCAGTGGCAGTAAACAAGCCAACAGATTGACCAGGATGGGGGCAAAGACTCCATTCATTGGATCAGAACCTGTCCTGACAATCACCAAGGCTATGATCAAACTAGAACTATGGAACTGGCTTAGAAGACAGCACATAGGATACTGGACCAAGGCCTATAAACAAAAACTTGGTAAGGTAACGATGCCAAAGCCATGTTTTAAAAGCAGCTCTGTAATCCTGGGCTTGAACAGGAAAGAGATTAAACTCATGGTTGGACTGAAGACCAGCAATGGGAATTTCAAGGAACACCTACATACAATGGCTATAATGGAAGAAGACCCTAAATGTAGGATCTGTGGTGAGAGTTAAGAAACTGCATTGCACCTAATCTTCAAATGCACGGCTCTGGAGAGCAAGAGACACATACTTTTCGGGACAGCTAGACCTGAAGAAATTGTGTCTAACAAACAACTGGTAAAGGGAATCCTTGCACTATTAAAGGGCAGTGGCTGGCTTTACTAGATATACAGGGAGCAATACTGCACAATAAACTCGGTTTAGGTGCGGGCAGTGGCGGGTTAGGCCAAAGCTGTTTTAGCTTCCCTGCCAGAATCAAATCAAACCAAATCAACAACTCCAGTTCAACATGATGAATCAATCAATCATCAGGAATATACAGGGTGATTCAAAAAGAATACCACAACTTTAGGAATTTAAAACTCTCCAACGAGAAAAGGCAGAGCTAAGCACTATCTGTCGGCGAATTAAGGGAGCTATAAAGTTTCATTTAGTTGTACATTTGTTCGCTTCAGGCGCTGTTGACTAGGCGTCAGCGTCAGTTGATGCTAAGATGGCGACCGCTCAACAGAAAGCTTTTTGTGTTATTGAGTACGGCAGAAGTGAATCGACGACAGTTGTTCAGCGTGCATTTCGAACGAAGTATGGTGTTAAACCTCCTGATAGGTGGTGTATTAAACGTTGGTATAAACAGTTTACAGAGAATGGGTGTTTGTGCAAAGGGAAAAGTTCTGGACGGCCGAGAACGAGTGATGAAAATGTAGCACGCATCCAGCAAGCATTTGTTCGCAGCCCAGGAAAATCGACTCGCAGAGCTAGCAGAGAGCTGCAAATTCCACAATCAACTGTATGGAGAGTCCTACAAAAAAGGTTAGTTATGAAACCTTATCGTCTGAAATTGGTTCAAGCACTGTCTGCAGCTGATAAGATTAAAAGAATCGATTTCTGTGACTTTATCCTTGCTCAAATGGAAACAGATGAATCTTTCGTTTCAAAGATTGCGTTTAGTGATGAAGCAACTTTCCACACTAACCGGAAAGTCAACCGCCACAATGTATGTATATGGGGCACTGAGAATCCGCGGGAAACAACTAAGCATGAACGTGACTCGCCTATGGTGAACGTTTTCTGTGCCATTTCAGCCAATAAAGTTTTTGGTCCCTTTTTCTTCGAAAGTGCTACTGTAACTGGACTACAGTATCTGGAGATGTTAGAGAATTGGCTGTTCCCTCAGTTCGAACAAGAAGCACAACAATTCGTATTTCAGCAGGATGGAGCGCCACCACATTGGCACTTATCTGTCCGTAACTACCTGAACGTCAACAACCCGAGGCGATGGATCGGTCGCCAGGCAGCCCATGACAGAGCACTTCATCACTGGCCTCCAAGAAGCCCTGATCTTACCCCCTGCGATTTTTTCTTATGGGGCTATGTTAAGGATATGGTGTTTCGGCCACCTCTCCCAGCCACCATTGATGATTTGAAACGAGAAATAACAGCAGCTATCCAAACTGTTACGCCTGATATGCTACAGAGAGTGTGGAACGAGTTGGAGTATCGGGTTGATATTGCTCGTGTGTCTGGAGGGGGCCATATTGAACATCTCTGAACTTGTTTTTGAGTGAAAAAAACCTTTTTAAATACTCTTTGTAATGATGTATAACAGAAGGTTATATTATGCTTCTTTCATTAAATACACATTTTTAAAGTTGTGGTATTCTTTTTGAATCACCCTGTATATCTCACAATCCTTTTGTTTCGGTACCATCCAGTACTAACGAAGAGACTATACACTGAAGAGCCTAAGGAACTGGTACACCTGCCTAAAATCATGTAGGGCCCCCGCAAACACGCAGAAATGTCACAACACGATGTGTCATGGACTCGACTAATCTCTGAATATTTCTGGGGGGAACTGAACCCATGAATGCTGCAGGGCTGTCCATAAATCAGTAAGAGTACGAGGAGGTGGAGATCTCCTCTGAACAACACGTTGCAGGGCATCCCAAATATGCTCAATAATGTTCATGTCTGCGAGGTTTGGTGGCCAGCGGAAGTGTTTAAACTCAGAAGTGTATTCCTGGAGTCACTCTGTAGCAATTCTGGACGTCTGGGGTGTCTCATTGTCCTGTTCGAATTGTCCAGATCCGTCGGAATGCACAATGCACATGAATGGATGCAGGTGATCAGACAGGATGCTTACGTACGTGTCACCTGTCAGAGTCATATCTAGACATATCATGGGTCCCATATCACTCATACTGCGCACGCTAGATACCATTACAGAGCCTCCACCAGTTTGAACATTCCCCTGCTGACATACAGGGTCCATGGATTAATGAGGATGTCTCCATACCCAAACACGTCCATCCACACGATACAATTTGAAACGCGACTCATCCGAGCAGGCAACATGCTTCCAGTCATCAACAGCCCAATGTCGGTGTTGAGAGGCCCAGGCGAGGCAGGTAAAGCTTTGTGTTGTGTAGTAATCAAGGGTACACGAGTGGGCCTTAGGCTTCGAAAGGCCATATCGATGATGTTTCGTTGAATGGTTCGCATGCTGACACTTTTTGATGGCCTAGAATTGAAATCTGTAGCAATCTGCATAAGGGTTGCACTACTGTCAAATGGTTCAAATGGCTCTGAGCACTATGGGACGTAACTTCTAAGGTCATCAGTCCCATAGAACTTAGAACTACTTAAACCTATCTAACCTAAGGACATCACACACATCCATGCCCGAGGCAGGATTCGAACCTGCGACCGTAGCGGTCACGCGGTTCCAGACTGTAGCGCCTAGAACCGCTCGGCCACCCCGACCGGCGCACTACTGTCACGTTGAACGATTCTCGTCACTCGTCATTGGTCCTGTTCTTGCAGGATATTTTTCCGACCGCAACGATGTCGGATATTTGATGTTTTACCGGATTCCTGATATTCACGGCACGCTCGGGAAGTGCTCATTCGGGAAAATCCCCACTTCATCGCTACCTCGGAGATGTTGTGTCCCATCCTTCGGGCGCCGACTATAACACATCGTTCAAACTCACTTAAATCTTGATAACCTGCCATTGTAGCAGCAGTAACCGATCTAACGACAGCGCCAGACACTTGTTGTCTTATATAGGCGTTGCCGACCGCAACGCCGTATTCTGCCTGTTTACATATCTCTGTAATTGAATACACATGCCTATACCAGTTTCTTTGGCGCTTCAGTGTAATATTCTGATTCAGCATCAAAACGATTTAACTGTTCTGAGCAGCAGTTTCCTAAACTTGGAAGGTACATTCATGAAGAATGATGGAGGCGCTCCAGCAGAAACATCGCAATTTACCCTTAATACTTTCGCCTTCCTGTTTCAAGTAACGCTTAACACCCTTAGCGTCAAGTGCACAAGAAACACTGGGATCACATCAACAATCAGAACTTACGGGTCTGCATCAAATTTGGTCCTGAATGTTCTACAAAGCACAGGATGGTAAATAGATGGATCGATTAATTATCACTTTAGCATATGCATCTCGACGTGCTAATGGGATTATTTGAAGGCAATAAGTGAGCCATTATGAATGCTAGGCAAAGACTGATTCTCGTTCGAAGTGCTACAGATAATGTGTACATTCAACAAGTGAAGCTGTGGAAACTATAACTGTTTTGCTTAAATTAATGTGGAAAGTAACACACATCCACATCAGGTGATGTCCCCCTCAAACTTTTATATATGGTAAACTCTGGAGTTTGGGTGTCATTAAGTTTCCATTCATGGTAACTCCATCATAATCCAATTCTACCGATGACATCAAGAGAGAGTTGGGCAGTTAAGATGTCAATTCAAATAGAAACGCCTCGATTCTTTATTCTGGCGCTACATACAGACAGGAGAGGGAATGTGAAGAAGAATTCCAGTGTATTCAACAACTGAAAGCTAAACAATGCATGAGTGTTCCTGAATTCTGTATACTTATCCATATGACAATCTACAACTTGACTGAAACAATAACAAAATTGGTCTACTGTTCAATATCTACTTGAGGTTTTGTCCTTCATACAATGAGGATGATGAGCACTACATATATTACGGATCCATCTTAGATGAAATATATGGACCAACTGTATACTTCATCTAAGGTGGATCCACAATGTATGTAACATGTTACATCAACATAAACAGATTTATAAATGTGTATTTTACTGTATATCATGCATTTTAAGAATTACCAAGCCTTTTTAAGTGCTATGTATGTGAAAAGCCCATGTGCAGAAGATGTTTTTTAACTGTAAAAAATTTCTATGTAAATTCCAGTACTCTGATCAGTGCTAAGAATGGTGAATAGCTGAAATACCTGTGTAGATATACCAAAGCTGATGGTTTTCCACTTACATGCTGGGAATAATAATTATTATTACTATCATTATTATTATTATTACTATTATTATTATTATTATTATTATTATTATTATTATTATTATTATTACTATTATTTACATCTGAATATGTATCTTGCATGACACTTATCAATGTCACCTCTTTCTTTATAGGAATAATGGAAGCATGTGGAGGTGGGCTTGCAGCAGAATCATCAATGAGGTGCTCATCACCAGTACTGCAGGTGCGTCCATCAACATTGTATTCACCATGCGTCACGGTGCCTGCACCATGGCCACTCCCAACAGTGCCAGTACCATGAGCAGGCCCATCAATGTCATCATCATCCTGGTATCGACGAATAACGCCAGTACTGTGAATGGACCCTTCGACATCACCATCATCCTGGTATGTACTGACAACACCAGTACTGTGAGCGTTCCCATTGATGATGTATTTCCCATTCCTGACAATGCTGGTACCGTGAACAACAACACCAACACTACAAGTGGGCCCGTTGTTGATGCATTCACCATGCCTGTTGAAGCAAACACCACGACTAGGTGTGTTGATATCATCAGCATTATCGTCCTGGTACAGACAGATGACACCAAAATGTTTACCACAGTAGGTCCCCTGAGCAGCGGGCATGGCTCACTAGACGTGTTCCATTGGGCCTGACAGATACCGTATGACCGCTATCGGCGTCTGACGGGAACTTGCAATTCCGTTGCCGAGTTTGAGACTGCCACAAAATTGACCAACTCCAGCACCTCCTTTGTCATTTGTTTCACAATACTGCACACAATTTCCAGTGAGGCACTGTAATTTATGAATGATTTCTATTTACAACTTATTCACATTATTTTTCATTTACACAAAACTTTCATTGTCTTGTTTAATTCGTCGTGTCGGAATCATATTAAAAGTTGATATTTTGCCGCGTCAAAAATCTGCCGCCTTGGGAGTTGGCATGGTCAACCCCTCCCTTGCCCTATCCCCCCCGCTCCCTACCCGAACCCTTACACCCCCCCCCCCCCCCCACACAGGCGACCACCTAGAGATGGCCCTGTATTCCCAGGGCCTTGTTTCAATTTAGGTCTTCTAATGCTCTGTCAAATTCGTGTCGCAGTAACATATCTTCCATCTCATCTTCATATATTTCCTCTTCCCTTCCTATAATATTAGCTTCAAGTTCCTTTCCCTTGTACAGCCCCTTTATCTCCTTCCATCGTTCAGCTGTGCCTTGTTTGCTTAGGATTGGTTTTCGATCTGATATCTTGATATTCATACAACTGCTTCTCTTTTCTCTAAAGGATTCTTTGGTTTTCCTATAGCTGATGTCTACCTTTCTCATAATTATCTATGCTCTATATCCTTACATTTGTCCTCTAGCCATTTCTGCTTAGCCATTTTTTACTTCCTGTCAATCTCATTTCTAGATGTTCGCATCCACAGTACGGCTGCAGGTATCACTGAGGCAAACCAAGCCACCCGACCACGGCAAGATCCGTAGTTCACATAAAATAGTTTCAATAAAGTTTTAAACAGAAATGAAACAACTGAAATAAAATTTGAATGTAGTTAACAGGGTATCCCAAATGCTTAATACACTATTGGCCATTACAACTGCAGCTCCATGAAGACAGCATGCAACAAATGCCCAACTGACATGAAGTGAACTATATAATGATAGTGCTAACGATTATGTGCAAATGTTTATGCACCACCGGAAATAATAGGTCCCTGACAATAAATTGTATGATTTTCGAGCATTTGAAAAATACAATCGTCTTAATTCTACTTTATTTAACCATTTTTCATGTATTTTATTTATATGGTCGTTTTTATTTCGGTTTGTTTTAAAGTACTACAACCTTGTGTCACTATATTGTTGTCAGAGATTATTTGCTTTACATTGTTACCAAAGGTTGCAGAAAAATCATTTGTTGATACACTCTCTTGCCAAATGGCAGACAACCAGAATTCGTTTAAACAAAGACTAACGGTAGTCTAGTTTATTTAGCATCGTTTTTGCGTTCCTTTCACTAAAATTAATCTCATATAGTGTGCGTAGCTTGTCTACCATATTCCGGTGCATTTCATAACTTATTTAGAGACGTCAGTGTGCTCATTCTCTGTCAAAGCATGTTGTGGTGCTTTTCCCAGGTGATGTGTCATGACTAGAGACCGGATTATACGCATTTGCATGTTGCATACGCATTTGCATATTTGGCTTCTTTTCATCGGTTATTGCATATTTTAACTAAAAACTAGTGACGATGCATATTTTCGCTCTGTGTTTACAATATTTTAAAAATTGAGACTGGCAGTCTCTAGCTCAATCTAGTTTTGATGTTTAACAGACTGACCGTGATCTAGAACTGCGTGTATCTCTAACCGAGAGGCCACTGCCTAGCGAAATCATTACAGAAGAAGAACAGGAACAGGCCCACGCCCCCGGTTAATCCCCTCCGCTGTCATACCGTACGCGTTGGCAACAATTAAATTAAATTACGTAAGCTTTTAGTCGCACGTCCATTGTTCAGTTTAGCTTTCAGACGCACGTCCGTTGTTTCAGTTTAGCTTTCTATTTACTTGTACACAGTTGAACGTGTTTACAACGTGTAATGTATAACGTGTTGTGCACACTGCCGCCCCAAAAAAGAAACATCGTTTCGTGGATAGCTGACCATCCTGTAACATTTACATATGACGGAATTGTTTTATATTGTCGAGTTTGCGAGAAAAACGTTTCGTGCAAAAAAAAGTTTCAAATAGACCAGCATTTCAAGACAAGTCTTTATATCGCAAGAATGCAGAAGAAAGGACCACGACAACAACTTCTGACAGGAGCAAGTTGCAGTAGTAGGGATTTGTCCAAAGGTAATCAAAAACGTCGATTTAACATGGAGTATGTGAAGCATTCATTGCAAGCAACATTCCTCTTCACAAACTTACAAACCCTATCCTCAAAGGCTTACTGCGCAAATATTGCTTAAATCAAAATATACCACATGAATCAACATTGCGTAAAAATTACATATCGACAATTTACGTAACTGTTCTGGAAGAAATACGCAATGAGTTCAAGGACGGCATTATCTGGATCACAGTTGACGAAACTACAGACACTTGCGACCGTTACATTGCAAATTTAGTTGCTGGTACTTTAAAAGAAGAGCCTTCTTCTTCCTCTTTAGCGGCCTGCAAAGAACTTGAAAAAGTTGATCATTCTATGATCGCCAGATTTGTGAATGAGGATATTAGAAAAATATTTTCAGACTCTTCTGCAAATGAAAGAGTGTTTATGTTTATTTCAGATACTGCTCCCTATATG
The DNA here is from genome assembly GCF_021461385.2 of Schistocerca piceifrons. NCBI lineage: Eukaryota > Metazoa > Arthropoda > Insecta > Orthoptera > Acrididae > Schistocerca > Schistocerca piceifrons. The sequence goes on from NC_060149.1 coordinate 878,258,952, forward strand.
ACCATATCAGGAAAAGCACTCCGAGTATTTTATCCCAATTTGATTCATGTGACGTGCTTTGCTCATGGAGTACATTGCCTTGCTGAAGAAGTACGTTCCACATTTGTGAATGAAATTAACTGATTTCATTCACAAAGACAGTGTTTCTAAAGGCTCCTGTTCGTATCAAGACCTACAAAGAAAAACTACCGAATGTGACGTTACCTCCCGAACCAGTGGTAACTCGTTGCGGTACGTGGGTCGAAGCTGTGTTGTATTACAGTGAACATTTCGAGGCCGTTACAGGGATAATGAACAACTTCGATAGTGTAGAGGACTTTGGCAGTTTGCCAGTGCAAGGAAGCATTTAATGATTCTGATATTAAAAAAGACACTCATTTTCCCCATATACCTGCAAGTAGTAAAAGCTTGAAACTCAAGGTTTGGCTTTGACTGAATCTATTCATTTATGAATAAAATTATGCTAGTGAACTCCTCATAGCCGGAGGTATTCCCAAGGAAACTTAAAGAAAAGTTTGAACCCTTGTGCCAAATTGACAGTTTTATTAATGCGACAGGTGAACTTTAAGCAGAAACAATAAGTGCCAACATAACACCCAAATTCTAGTACTGCCCAGTTACCTCTGCTTATAAAAATGTTTTGAGTGATCGAAGACCCAATCTTACTACCAAACATTTGGTCGTTTATGTTTAAAATAGAAGAAAAATGTAAAATAAATTGTAAATGAGGCTTTGGTCCAATAGTATTAATTAAAATTCAATGCTGTTCAAAAAAATTATAATTGTAAGTCGTTTTCTAAATAAAATATTACGGAGTTTTTGAGCATACCCCTCTGCGCGCGACATATCTCGAAGTTGGTCCTGAACATACACTATGTGATCAAAAGTATCCAGACAGCCTCAAAAACATATGTTTTTCATATCAGGTGCATTGTGCTTTCACCTACTGCCAAGTACTCCATATCAGCGAGCTCAGTAGTCATTAAACATTGTGAAAGAGTAGAATGGGGCGCTCCGCGGAACTCATGGACTTCGAACATGGTCAGGTGATTGGGTGTCACTTGTGTTATACGTCTGTAAGCGAGATTTCCATGCAGGCTGATGTGGCAGAGCGGTTCTAGGAGCTTCAGTCCGGTACCGCGCTGCTGCTACGGTCGCAGGTTCGAATCCTGCCTCGGCCATGGATGTTTGTGATGTCCTTAGGTTTAAGTAGTTCTAAGTCTAGGGGACTATTGACCTCAGATGTTAAGTCCCATAGTGCTTAGAGCGATTTGAACCATTTGAGATTTCCACACTCCACATCCCTAGGTCCACTGTTTCCGATGTGATGGTGAAGTGGAAACGTGAACGGACACGTATACCATAAAAGCGTATAGGCCAACCTCGTCTGTTCACTGACAGAGACCGCCGACAGTTGAAGAGAGTCGTAATGTGTAATAGGCAGACATCTATCCAGACCATCACACAGGAATTCCAAACTCCATCAGGATCCACTGAAAGTACTATTACAGTTGGGCGGAAGGTGGGGAAACTTGGATTTCATGGTCGAATGGCTGCTCATAAGCCACACATCACTCTGGTAAATGCCAAACGACGCCTCGCTTGGTGTAAGGAACATAAACATTGGACGATTGAACTGTGGAAAAACGTTGTGTGGAGTGACGAATCACGGTACACAATGTGGCAATCCGATGGCAAGGTGTGGATATGACGAATGCCCGGTGAACGTCATCTGCTAGCGTGTGTAGTGCCAACAGTAAACTTCGGAGGCTATGGTGTTATGGTGTTGTCGTGATTTTCATGGAGGGAGCTTGCACCCCTTGTTGTTTTGCGTGGCACTATTACAGCACAGGCCTACATTGATGTTTTAAGCACCTTCTTGCTTCCCACTGTTGAATAGCAATTCGGGGATGCGGATTGCATCTTTCAACACGATCGATCACCTGTTCATAGTGCACGGCCTATGGCGGAGTGGTTACACGACAATAACATCACTGTAATGGACTGGCTGCACAGAGTCCTGACCTGAATCCTGCAGAACACCTTTGGGATGTTTTGGAACGCTGATTTTGTGCCAGACCTCACCGACCGACATCGATACCTTTCCTCAGTGCAGCAATCCGTGAAGAATGGGGTGCCATTCCCCAAAAAACCTTCCAGCACCTGATTGAACGTATGCCTGCGAGAGTAGAAGCTGTCATCAAGGCGGGTGGACCAACACCATATTGAATTCCAGCATTACCAATGGAGGGCGCCACTAACTTATGAGTCATTTCTAGTCAGGTATCCGGATATTTTTGATCACATAGTGTACCTCCTGAATTTTGTGTCTCAATTTTTTTGTACATTCAGCGGTATGCGTGGATACTCTCTGCAAAATGTGTTGCGAATATAGTTAGTAGCAAAGATTCTTGAATTCCTTCGTTGTAGCTATAAGTCATGTTGTAAGGATATAGTACCGTCGCAAGTAAATGTGATGAATGGTGAGAGCAGGCGAGATGCCGCAAAGACCTCTTATAGAAATGAAAACAGCAAATAAACTGGTGTGAACTATGTTGCAACGAAGGAATTCAAGAGTCAAAACTTCCAAAACGGAACGCAAGAGGCATATCATGTGGTACCCGTGTAGAACAAGTAGGAGGTACGCACGTCTGGAGGTCGCTTCTTTACACGTCGCTGTTGCAAACGGACATTACGCCACGAGACATACACAAATCAGAATACTGCGAACATACACGTCAGTGGCCGGACGGACAGTTCGTAATTCTCTGTAAAAAAAAAAATACAATACGAAGAAAATCTGAAACCAGATCTCCCATTTCACAGCCTAACACCGTGAGCACACAACCACGACACGGAGGTAATTGCCGGCGCGCGATACTGCACATGTTAAGTTTGGACAGTTCTTCTATTTTGCTTCTTTTTTCCACAGTTCAGTATACCTTCATCCTGTTTTTATGTGTGATCTGTGTTCAGTTTTTGATGGGCTATCCAATGGGCCAACATACCACTAAATCTGAGGGGGTGCGACGGGGAGTGTATCTAGTTAGCTATAATCGAAACCTGTTTGTCGTTTTGTCTGAAGATGTAACAGCCGACTAACTTGTATTACTTATTTCAGGTTCCATCAAGAACTTTTGTTTACTTACAGCCTTTAGAATGATTTATAGCTACACGTAATGATACTGCCAACTAGTTGCCCAAGCGATGCTGTTGAAATTGTCTTTGTATGGAGGTATGTGATACTCTGTTGCAGTTTCTTTTCCACTCTGATGCTAAGTGCAAGGTACGTGAGTTTTAAAATTTTCCCCGCAAACTGAATGTTCAAACAAAATTCGGGCTTGCAACCGGTCGTCGACATTGCACGATGTTTCGACTGAACACTTGCCAGTCATCTTGATGTGAGCAATCGAAGAAAGAGAGAAGTTCGCTCCGTTCCGCTCTACACAGTGCACTGTGAGTAATCCGCGCATGCGTCAAAATTCAAGTTGACAGACGGACCACACCTCGCGGCAGCAGTGCCCTCGCTGCTGCAACCGCGGAACTCAGCTGTCGACGACCGTTGTCGCAGTCTGTCGTCATCGATTAGAACAAATCGTGGTGATGGCGGAGTTTCACCCACTGTCCAACTGGTAGCCTCTATCACTGTTTATCAGATATTCTACCAGCCATATTTCCACGGATTCTTTGATAATGGAGATGTAGCTGTGGTCAGAATCACAGTTCTATCATACTCAGTTGAATGTCTAGTGAGAATGCAGTGTTCAGCAGTAGCTGACTTGCTTGCATTGACGTTCAGTGCAGCTTCTTTCACAGTGCGTGTGGTCTGTCCTATGTAAGCCATACCACACTGACAAGGTATTTTGTAAATTCCGGCCTTCCACTATAACAAATCGTTCTTCGCCAATCCCAAAAGGTCTGCAATCTTAGATGCTGGACGCAAAATCACTTTCACTTGAAATTTGCAGAGGATTCTTACTATTTTAAACCAAATGTTGCCAGAAAAGGAAGAAAAGCTAAAGATTTTTCTGACGTGTTCTCCTCTTTATCTACTTCCTGATTCTTGATTTTAAGTGACAGTACCCCGTTAATCTGATGGGTGCAATATCCATTCGTCCTAAACACTGTCTTTAGGTAAACTATCTTCTGAGACAGTGTGAGCTCTGTGTACGAATGTTTTAAGCACGCTCATAGTTTGCAACAGATGATGACAACTTGACACTTGAAAATACAAATCAGTATGTCTCGGCTTACAATAAACTGAATGCCCCAGAGAATCATCATTCTTTCGTCTGTCCAAGACATCCAAGAAAGGCAGATAATCATCTTCCTCTACTTCTGTAGTGAACCGACTGTCTTTATACATGGAATTGAGGTGGTGAAGAAAATCTGTTAATTTATCTTTTCCATGAGGTCACAAGGTCACATTCAAGAAGAATATAATAATTCCAATCCCAAAGAAAGCAGGTGTTGACAGATGTGAAAATTACCGAACTATCAGTTTAATAAGTCACAGCTGCAAAATACTAATGCGAATTCTTTACAGACGAATGGAAAAACTGATAGAAGCCGACCTCGGGGAAGATCAGTTTGGATTCGGTAGAAATGTTGGAGCACGTGAGGCAATTCTGACCCTACAACTTATCTTAGAAGAAAGATTACGGAAAGGTAAACCTACGTTTCTAGCATTTGTAGACTTGGAGAAAGCTTTTGACAATGTCGATTGGAATACTGTCTTTCAAATTCTGAAGGTGGCAGGGGTAAAATACAGGGAGCGAAAGGCTATTTACAATTTGTACAGAAAACAGATGGCAGTTATAAGAGTCGAGGGGCATGAAAGGGAAGCAGTGGTTGGGAAGGGAGTGAGACAGCGTTGTAGCCTATCCCTGATGTTATTCAATCTGTATATTGAGCAAGCAATAAAGGAAACAAAAGAAAAGTTCGGAGTAGGTATTAAAATCCATGGAGAAGAAATAAAAACTTTGAGGTTCGCCGCTGACATTGTAATTCTGTCGGAGACAGCAAAGGACTTGGAAGAGCAGCTGAACGGAATGGACAGTGTCTTGAAAGGAGTGAATAAGATGAACATCAACAAAAGCAAAACGAGGATAATGGAATGTAGTCGAATTAAGTCGGGTGATGCTGAGGGAATTAGATTAGGAAATGAGACACTTAAAGTAGTAAAGGAGTTTTGCTATTTGGGGAGCAAAATAACTGACGATGGTCGAAGTAGAGAGGATATAAAATGTAGACTGGCGATGGCAAGGAAAGCGTTTCTGAAGAAGAAAAATTTGTTAACATCGAGTATAAATTTAAGTGTCAGGAAGTCGTTTCTGAAAGTATTTGTATGGAGTGTAGCCATGTATGGAAGTGAAACGTGGACGATAAATAGTTTAGACAAGAAGAGAATAGAAGCTTTCGAAATGTGGTGCTACAGAAGAATGCTGAAGATTAGATGGGTAGATCAGATAACTAATGAGGAGGTACTGAATAGAATTGGGGAGAAGAGGAGCTTGTGGCACAACTTGACTAGAAGAAGGGATCGGTTGGTAGGACATGTTCGGAGACATCGAGGGATCACCAATTTAGTATTGGAGGGCAGCGTGGAGGGTAAAAATCGTAGAGGGAGACCAAGAGATGAATATACAAAGCAGATTCAGAAGGATGTAGGTTGCAGTAGGTACTGGGAGATGAAGAAGCTTGCACAGGATAGAGTAGCATGGAGAGCTGCATCAAACCAGTCTCAGGACTGAAGACCGCAACAACAACAATGAGGTCATACCGTGAAAGAATCGTCCACATACCTCCTAAATATAGTTGGTTTAAGGGCAGCTGATACAAGCACTTTCTCCTCGAAATCCTCCATGATGATCTAATCGAGGACGACAGAGTGCGCCGACGGCCGCGGTGAGCAGTACCACAGAGGACAGTTTAGTTCACGGTTCCACCAGCCACGGCGCTGCACCCGTGAAGTGTGGTCTGTCTGTCAACTTGAATTTTGATGCATGCACAGAATACTCGCAGCACGCTATGTAGGGTGCATCTGAGCATGCTTTCATCAGTCCTGTGGGCTGGCATCCCACAACTTCCAAACCGGAAGATTATCGTTGCCTAGGGTACCCTCAAGAGCGAAATCTACACTTTGGAAGTTGCCACGTGTGACCGTCCGTCGCCGTCTGCTGCTACAATATGTCACCGTCTGCTGCCGTCCATCCGTCCGTCCGTCCGTCCACCGCCACCACCTGCCGTCTGTGCTCGCCGTTGCCACCGCCGTCGCCGCTCTAACCTGCTGTCCCCACTCCTCACTGACCCTGTCTTCATTCTCTTCCCCTACCTTTCGCCAGTAGACTGCACAATCCACCATGGACACCCCAACCACTGCAATTACATGTACCTTGCCTTCTCCTGCCCCCACCATTACCTCCGGGAGTGCCTCCTCTGGGCTTTCCTGTCTGCCCCAATTCCCCTCCTCACAGTCTCCTTCACTTCGATCTCCTCCCCTGCCCTCTATACCCACTTGTACACTGTCCCTGCTCCTGCTCCTCCCCTTGCTTCTACTCATGCCCCTCCCCCCCTCCCACCGCTACCACCCATTGGGATGACTTTCTCCCACTCCCCATTCGCCCTGCTACAGCTGCTTCCCTGTGCCACAGTCGCCGCCACAGGGCAGCCGCCCTTCCTTCAAAGTGCCTCTGCCTCACACGATGGGCCTGTCTCCCGCCACCTCCCACTCCAACCAGTCCCTCAATCTTCCTCCCAGACCACCCCCACCAAAAAAAAAAACGCCCAAGTGCCATGCCGATCTCACCTCCACCCCCTCCTCCAAGAAACCACTAACAACTCCTCTTCCTTCTAATCCCACCATGGACACCACTCCTCCTCCTGCATCCCTGGCCCCTGCCCTTCATACATTCGCCCTTTCCAACCCTGATCCTAATTCCTCAAAGCCCACACTCTCACGCTAGAAATCCGCAAGTATATCCCCAGTGCCCCCATTGCTCGGCTTATCCCCCACAAAGACTCTGTCCTTATCAAATCCCCCTCTCCCTCTTTCCACACTGACCTCCTCCGGAAACTTCCCCATATCACCTTTGGTTCACATGCATCTCTCACACCTTTCCTTACCCCCTCCTCTCCCTGTCCGCCCCAAGCCCTCGTCGTCCACCAACCCTAACTGCTGTGATCACAAAGCTCAGTCATGTTGGCGGAATTGAATGCCAACTCCGCCCTGGAAATCCTCTCAGCCCAACGTGTCTATAACACCTCCAGCCATACCTTCCTGATGTGTGTGTTCACGGAGTCTGCCTCCTCCATAGATCACCTCCTCGCTTAGGGAGCCCTGATTTTCAACCATTGCCGTCCCATTGACCACTCTCATTCCGTTCCTCAGTCTTACTACTGCCAACGCTGTCTCGTCTACAATGACCACCTCACCTAAAACTGCTAAAAAACCCACCTGCCCCCACTCTAAAGTCTCCCACTTTTTCAAATAGTGTCCTTACCTCACCTCTCCTTCTTCCTACAACACCTGCAATGAAACCCACTCCATCTAGCCCTCCAAATTCAAGGCCAAATGCCGTCCCACTAACCCTGAGCTAACCATTCCTGTTCACCCCATCAATCAGACTATCCACCTGAACAATTCACTCTGCCCACCCCCTACAGCCAAAGACCTCATCCGTTTCCTGACCATCATCCTCCAGACTATCCAACCCTTCCAATGCCCCCACACTCTCCAGCAGATTTCCGTTGCCACCCGCCCTGTCTTTCATTTGAATACTTATGCCATATGCTCCCACAACCAGGCCCACTTCACCTTCTTCCCACCTAGACACCCCCATTTAAGCCTCTCTCCTCCTCCCTCCACTCCCTTCCCCCCTCCCCCCTGGCATTCTAACAGTATCATCTCCTATACCTCAACATTCACTCCCTGTTACCAACAAATATCTCTTCATGCATACCCTGTCCCAGCACTGGGTCAATTCCTTCATCCTTAGTGAAACCTTCCTTGAACCTAACCATGTTGTCTGCACCTCTCCCTACCTCCTTCACTACACTGACAATTCCCTTCCCCTAGTGCGACATGGGGTTGTTATTGGTCACCTCAAGCATATTGCAGTCCGGCCACAAGCCCTTCTTAAGGACCCGACAGAACACCTCCTCCTCAGTGACCTTTTTCCCTCCCTCACCATCACCTGTGCCACTCTCTATGTCCATCCCACAACTCCTCTCCCCTACGAATTCATCCCCCATGTTGACCGCACCATCTCTACCTATGTGTTTGCCGCACACCTCAATATCCACAGCCTTCCCCCTCAGTGGTGGCATCAGTTCCTCGCTACCCTCCACAGTGACTTTGTGCCCCTCCCACAGCACACTTGTCCTGAAAGTAGCTCCACCCCAGATGTTGTCCTTGCTTCCCCCCAACCCCCTTTGTTGTAACGCTGTAGGTGTCCTAGACACCACCTCCTCAGCTCATTGCCCACCTCCTGCCCCCTGCCCTGCTGTCCCTCTGAAGTCTGTCCATGACTACTGCCAAGTCACCTGGAATGCCTACTGGGAATCCATTACCTCACAGGTTGAATGCCACCCACTTGCCTTTCACCGTCCCACTGACATTGCTCATGCCTTCTCCTTACTCCAGAAGACCATAACTGACGCCACAGAGGCCCATGTTCCTAGCAAATCCATCCACCCTCACCACCCTACTCTTCCTCCACAGGTTGTCCTTCATCTCCACGAATCCTACAGGCTCTACTGCTCCTTCCTTTGGATCCATGACCAGGATACACTCCTCTGCCACTGGCAATAACAACGACACATCTGCAACTTCTCAACAGCAAGGAAACGCCAGGACTGGCGCCAGACATATATATGACACAGCTCCTCTAAGTACTGGCCTGCCTTCCACCACCTTACTGACAGCCGACCTGTCCCACATTACCCCCTTCTACATGACGACTGCCCTTCTCTGACAACCTCAGTAAGGCTAACCATTTAGCTTCCCACCTCTCGAAGGACTTCTTCATTCCTGATGATCCTCACTTTAATTATTCCCTCTTCCCCACAGTCCTTGAACACTCCAATGCCTCCAGCCTGCCACTCGCCCCCAGTTTCCAGTACTTGGATCAGTTACCCTCTCAGATGTAAACACTTCCATTACAGCACATGACTTTAAACTCATACTCCACTCCAAACGCAACACCACCCCTGGTCATGATGGTGTCACCTACTGCCACTTCAAGGAATCTCCCTCCTCCTTCCAAGTGGTCCTTGCTACCTTGTATAACATCATCCTCTCCTCTGGCTTTTACCCCGACCTGTGGAAGACTTCCTGTGTCCTGCTGTTCCCTATACCCAACAAAGCCCCCTCTGACACCTCTTCCTATCGTCCCATCTGCCCCACCTCAGTGTTCAGTAAGGTCTTCAAGTCCAACTTCTCCTGATGTTTTCCACACCACAGTTAACCAGCACCACTACCTTCCTGTTACCCAGTGTGGCTTTCAGCCCTCCTTCTCAGCTGACAACCAGCTCCTTAACCTTACCAATCTTCTTTCCCTCCAACACAATTCCCGTTGTTCTGCTATCTTTATTTCCCTCAACCTCCAGAACGCCTATGACCATGACTACCATCCTGGGCTCCTCTTTAAACTTCAGACCTATGCCCTTCCTATCAATTCAATTTTGTCAGTCTCACTGCTTCCTTCCTCTCCCATCGTCCCTCCTATGTCATTACTCACAATTCCAACTCCCATACATGCCCCAAGGCTCCGTCCTTTCCCCTCTCCTCAATTTTATGTACACTGCAGATAAGCTCAAACCTCCCCGCCTGTTCATCTCCTCCACTTTGCTGATGACACTGCCTTCCTGGCCGTCTATCCTACGCTTCAATGGTCCCAACGTACCCTTCAAACCCACTTCGACCATTTCACCACCTGGTGAAACCAGTGGCTCCTTCACATCAACCCTTCCAAGACCCAGGCAATCATCATAGGTCATACCAACCCCTCCTTTCAGCTCCACGATTTTTACCTAACCATTTATTGTTGTCCTATCCACCTCACTCCTGCTCTGAAATATCTTGGTCTAACCCTTGACCCTCACCTCACCAGGACTCCCTGTATCCTTAAAACTCAACACAAAGCTCACAATAGAACCCACCTCCGGAAACTCATGTCCATCCAGACATGGGGAGTGCATCCTTCCACCATCCTTCACACCTACAAATTCTTAATCTGTCCCATTCTTTGTTACACCAGCTTCACTTGGATATCTGCCCCACCCAGATTCTATAAAGCCCTCCAAATCCTTGAACACCATGCACTCCACCTTGCTTTCCATTGGGCGCTGATAACTTCGTTGTTGTGCGCCCTAAAACACTAATCATTGCTTTCCATATCTGCTTCCTGTCCCCCTCACAGATCTTCTATGACCTCATCCCCTTCCCACATCTGCTTTTCCTCGAACACATCCACACCCTGTACATCGTCTGCAGACTCTATGCCCCCATCCCCTTGTGTACCCTACCCTCTCTACCCCCAGCACGTTGCTATGCCTTTATCATTGTGCCCTGCCCTCTCTCCATCTCCGCGGCCTCCATCTCCTTTACCACCATACCTTCCAGCACCTATCCCTCCTGGATGATGAGCTTCACCCTACTCTACTCCTCCTACCAACTCTAACCCCACCTTCACCCTCCTCCTCTTCAGGTTTCCCTCTCTCCTCCTTTTCGCTTCCCCTCCTGAGCAGTCTTTTACTCCCACCTACGCCCCTTCCCTTTCCAGTGCACCCCTTCCACTTCTCTGCACTCCCTGCTGACTTGCCTTCCCTCTCCTTCTCCCACCCTGCCTGTCCCCTGCCCCTTGGTGGGCCCCCCAACCCCCTTTATTTTCATACCAGCCTATCCAGCCCACTCTGCCACTGGCCGCTCATCTCCCCTCTTTTCCCTTCTCTCAGCTCCCCCCCCCCCCACCTTCAACAGGTCCCGCCTAGCAGTTTTGTCATATGTGCTCTGTCTTGTGCTCTGTCGTCATTCTGGCATGTTTTAACACTGTGGCCAACTTTTAACTTGTGCATGTGACTTCAGTGCATTTTACATGCTACACAACTTGCCAACTTTGTTTGTTTTCTTCATGTGAACTTTTTTAACTGTCCCACAATGACACCTCTGTGTCAGTGTATATTTTAACTTCCCTGTCAGTGTATATTTTAGCCCCCACTGTCTACCATTCTTATGTTCTTATGTCCCCCTTTTTATCGCCTTTTATATCTATCGTTTCATCCTTTTATTTTACATGTAATGTCACTCAGCTGAAGAATGGCTGATTTTCCACTGCCAGCCCCCCCCCCCCCCCTCTGCCCATATTGGGCAGGAAAATGAAATCACAATAAAGGAAAAAATGCTTTCATCAGTCTTTGATGGCTCACCTGAACATGGCTGGCAGGTGCCCAGTCGAAATATCGTGCAATGAATTAATCAACGACGGTCGGAAAGCCCGAAATTTGCTTGAACAACTACCATGTATAATTGCCTGTCACCACCTTCAGAATTCACACATGAAATAGAGCAATAGAGCATCCTATATGTGTGTTTCCTCTGATCAGAGACTTACTAGTAGTTATGTAGGGCCATAATTAGCTTTAACGTGTCAATTTCAACCACAGTGATGTGATGTTAGATTCTACACTTGATTGCCAAAATACCGAATATTCTTTATATTAACCTTCACGCTCAAGACGGATAATAATTAAAAAGAATTTAATGTGAAATTAGTGCTCCCTCTGATCGGCCTGTGTATGGCTTCACGATACTTGGAGCCAGCAAAAGCACTCCCCTAAACAAAATTCTTGAATGGAATGGAAAGAAGCGATAATAACTGATACAAATGCAGGGACACTCTGTCATGCACTTTACAGTGCCATACAGAGTACAGATATAGATGTAAATTCTTCAACAACATAGATCAAAATTCAAACACACTAACTTGAAATACAAATGACAATCTGCATCCACTTCACGTGAAAATATCAAACCAAATGGTCGCATTTGTGTTGTTGCATCATATATTGCACAATGCTCTACACATGTGTGCTCACGTAGGTCAGTTCAGCTGCTAGCGACTGTTTGCAATTTTTGTGCAGTTTCCACATTATGTCGCATTCACAACAGTTTGCTCACGTATGCTGAGACAAGTGTGTATTTTAATGCTGTAGCTCATGAACGTGTTGGTGTGGTGAAATAAAAAGCAGGATCCAGAGTATGTGTGTCCATGTACACACTCCGGAATTTTTCGAAAATATCTACTATTAGGCACACATCTGTGTCTATATATAGTCAAGCATACATCCCTAAAGTAGGGATGCAAACTCCTGCCAAACATTCACTGAATGTCCATACTCCTCATCTGTTATGGCACTGCCAGTAAGTTTATAGGTGAATGCAGCTATGTCGGGTAATGTGATTTCATTAAGTGTGTCCTTGGAATCCAGGCATTCAAAAGAAAAGATTCCTTCTTCATCATAAGCTAAAACTTTGCTCTAATGATGTGCATGTCCTCCTTATTCACTGTCTCTGAAAGTTTCTGAAGAGGTATGGACATTAAATGTAGTGAATCCAGGAACCAGAGTGATAATTTTAGAGTGATTCGTTTGGAGGAGGAGATCAATTTTTCAAGGTTATCAGGCAGGACATCGATCTTATCTTCTCTCCCACCGAAATAACCCAAGTGCTCTAAGGAGATGCATTTTACTCGTTCTAGCTCACTAGCTCAAATTTCAAATAAAATCAGTATATTTAATTAACATAACAGATTTTAAAATGTTATCTAAACACCTAATTTTTACAATAATTCAACTAATTATAATAAGCAATTGATTTATAACTAAATTATTTCATTTACAATATGATTGTAAGATGATAATATATATTAGTTAACAAAACTAAAATATTTTTAAAAATTTTACACTTTGAACATAAGTAAATTAATTAAAATGTATTAGTTAACCAAGTACATTATTTTAAACATTTTACATTCTGGACATAAGTAAATTAATTCTATTGTATTAGCTGACAAAGGTGAATTAGAAAAATTTACAATGTGATGTAAGATAACAATATGTATTAGTTAAAAGAAAAGTAATTTATTTTTAAAAATTTGACATTGTGAATTCTAAGTCATGAAATTCATAATTTCTATTTTTAAGTTTCTTCATTCCTTTATATTTCAGTTTCATTTGTCCATTTTTAATTATTTCAGAATCAAAATGATCAATTGATTTAGGAATTCTATTTGGTAAAATAATGTTAAAACAAATATTGCGTTCTAGACAAAGTTGTTCTCCATATCTAGTGTTTAAATATTAACAGTTCGTAATATTATACAAAACATTTATCTCTAGCTCAATTACTTTTTCGATTTCTTTAGAAATACTTATATTGTTGAGCTTCTTGATTAAATTAGTTTCCATTTACATAGAAAAAGTTTATATTACTTTTACAAAAAATAAATTTGTAGTTTGTATTCAACATATTTTTAAAAAATTGTCACTTTGACCTTATAGCTAAATGATTCATTGAAAATTATTCTTTTTTATCTCTAAAAATTATTTCTTAAAAATGGAGAACCTAAACAAAGTACAAGCTGAAGCCTGAGATATTTATGTACTAATTGACCTATCTGAAGAAGATATTGATTGTCCTATTTGTTTAAGTAATAAAAATGAAAATCAAATTGTTAAAACAATCAGCAATCTTATTTTTCATGAAGTATGTATTAACAAACGGAAAAATGGAAAAAGAAAATTGTCCACTTTGTAGAACTATGATTAAAAATAAAGTACCAGAAACAGTTAAAATAATTAAAATATTTGATTTTTTGATGCTCAAGATGAAGCTGTTATTTTTGGATCTATTGATGATTGAAATTGTAAAAATTATAAAAATTTACTTTTTCCCAAATCTAATTTTTATATATAAATGGAGAGAGTTCAACAAGAGTCTTCTGTAAAATCTAAATTTTGTAAATACTGTAATACAGAGAAATCAATTGATAATTTTATTTTACAAAAATACACAAAAGATGGTTATAGGATTATATTAGACCATGTATATATAAATATCGTGCAAAAAATTGCAATAAAAATCGAATTCCTTGTGTTTGTTGAAAAAGTGTTGCTAAATATTATTTTAAGGATCATTTACGACAAAATCCAAGTGAATAACATTAAAAAATATTGTTAACGATGAATGGACAATTGTGAAACAAATCCAGAAAACCCATATACAATGAAATATCAAAAACATGAACCAAGTGCATTTTGTTACCAGGTTTATTAGTTTATGATATGTCTTTAATGGTTGAAAAAGGAATAAGAGGAGGAATTTCACAATATTGTAAAAGATATGTAAATGCAAATAATAAACATTTAAAACATTTTAATAATTAAGAAAATCAAATTATGTAGGACTGCTAGATGCAAATAACTTATATGGTTAAGCTATGAACCAATATTTACCATATAGTTGATTTCAATGGGATGAAGCAAATAATTTCAATTGTACAAAAATAAATGAAACTACAAACAATTGTGAAAATGGTTATATATTTGAAGTAGATTTAGAATATCCAAAAGAATTATATGATTTAAATAAAGATTTACAATTAGCTCCTGAATCAAAACTTGTTCCTGTGACAAATGAAGATAAATTGATAACTACTTTATATAAAAAACATAATTATGAAGTACATCATAGAAATCTTAAAGAATATTTATCTCTAGCATAGAAACTTACAAAAAAAAGTTTTAAAATTTCCAGAAAGTAATTGGTTAAAGAAATATGTAGATCTAAACACACTGTTAAGAACTAAAGCAACAAATGATTTTGAAAAAGATTTCTATAAACTAATTAATAATCCTGTATATGCTAACACAATGGAGTATATTTGAAATAAACAAGATATAAAATTAGTTTCAAATAGTAAAAAATGTGATAAACTTGAAGCTAAACCAAACTTTAAATATAGAACTATATTTAACGAAAATCTTTCTGATATTCACATGTATGAAACTAAAATTCCATTTGATTAACCTATTTATGTTGCATTGAGTATACTTAATATATCTAAAGAATTAATGAATGATTTTCACTATAGAGTTATGAAATCTAAATGTGGAGAAAATTATGAATAATTTAGATACAGATAGTTATAATTACAGTATTAAAACTGATAATTTGTATGACAGCATAAAAACAATTGTTAATTATTTTGATACAGAGTGATTATCCAACAGAAAATATTTATAATATTCCACAAGTAAATAAAAGTTGTTTTTAAAATAAAGAATAAATGTAGTGCAAAACTAATTATATGGTTTTGTGGTTTAAGACCAAAAATGTATGCTTATAAAGTTGGTGCCAATATAGAAAAAATGTAAAGGAATTAAGAAATACATTGTTAAAAAAATAATTTTAGGAGATTACAAAGATTGTTTGCTTAAGAATACAGGAAAATACAGAAAAATTGATATAAATAAAATTGGAAAACATGAAATATATACTATACAAGTAAACAAAAAAGCACTAAGTCCTCATGATAATGTATTATAATATATATATATATATATATATATATATATATATATATAATGGAAACTAAAATAGATCCATTACCACATGGTCATTATTAATTATTAAAATGGAATAAAATTTTTATATATAAAATTAATAAATTTTTTATTTCTAAAATTTTTCTATATAAATGGAAACTTTCTAGTAAGATCAAATTAACACAAAAAAAATTTCTATACGAAAACAACAAACATTGAATAAAAGAAAGAATGCAATAATCAAAATAAAGGATGATAGAAATAAAATGAAAGTGGAAAGAATTAAAGTAAAGCATAATGGAATTAAAAAATCATGAAATAACTAACTCAAAAGATCTTCACATTCAAAGTTTGTTGGAAATATTTGATACTTATTTAAAAACTAAATGATTGTTGAAATAAATAGTAAACTATTTCTTAATAAAATTACTTTATCCTTATTTATCTGAATGTTGTGTGAATAATCAAAACCTAAATACTTAACATAAACTTTATTACCTTTTTTCTTAAAACTTTTTCAACTACATATACATCTGAAAATTTTACCTTCTGTAGTTCTTCTTCAAAAATTTCCTTTGATATCTTTTAATTTATATGTAATTGGATTACAATAAATAACATCTTCAATTTCAAATATATTTGTTGACCAATTAGCTGTGTATCGTTTTTCAAAGAGACCTGTAAACTTACTACTTCTAATTTTATCACCTTTATTAAATTTAGCTTTTGGATGAGGTATAACATTACATATTTTTAAATTTTTTCACATACTATTATTGGATCATTTATATTTTATAATGGTTTGTGTTGTTATATTCATCAAATAAAATTATCAACTAAATTTAACCATTCATAATTTCCTTATAAAGCAAATTTTTTCCATATTTTTTTTAAGTTTTCTGTTAAACCATTCAATAACGGATGCTTTTAATTCTTAAAACTTGAATAATGATTAATGTTATATTTCTTCATCAGATCTTTAAATTCTTTGTTATAGAATTCTTTACCATTATCTGTTTGTAAATAATTTAGCTATCTAATTATAAAAATTTTTTGAAAAGCATCTACTACATTTTAAGGTTTTTTATCTTTAATAGGAACAGCAAATGTAAATTTTGAAAAAACATCAATTATTTAATAAATATATAAAACCTTTGCTTATTTTTTAAAATCGTTTTAAATTACCATAATCAATTTCAACTAGATCAGCTTGCCATAAATCATTTATAACTAAAGAAACAACATTTCTTCTTTTAAAATTTTTTCTAATTGGTTTATGTAATTCATTAATCATATTTTCATGAATATTATTCAAAACTTTTCCATCTACAATTTTTTAATGAATTTCCTTTTTTTAGATTTACAAATTTTACATTTTTTGTTCTTATTCTATGAGAATTATGTGTTTCTGCAAACGTTTTACATTTCAAACAATAAATATGATCGTCTTTAAGAACTAAATGTGAACTGTGATTTTCAATTTATATATAAAAAATCAAATAGATTAAAAATTATTTAGATTAAAAATTCATATAGATATAACATTTCTATACATAAAAAAATTTATTAAAATTAAAATTAATGCCGGCCAGAGTGGTCCTGCGGTTCTAGACGATACAGTCTGGAACCGAGCGACCGCTACAGTCGAAGGTTCGAATCCTGCCTCAGGCATGGATGTGTGTGATGTCCTTAGGTTAGTTAGGTTTAATTAGTTCTAAGTTCTAGGCGACTGATGACCTTAGAAGTTAAGTCGCATAGTGCTCAGAGCCATTTGAACCAAGGCATTAAAATTAATCTAACAACCTTATTTCTTCTATATCTTCCATTTCTTCACCTTCTTTATTATGTAAACCTTTATTAATTTCTGATTCTAATGTTTTAAATTTACTTTTTAGTGAATCAATTGTAGCTAATGCATTAAGTACATTTCTTTGCATTTCGATTATTACTTTATTTAATTTTCCAATATACCGTCGATAACACCAT
Source organism: Schistocerca piceifrons (assembly GCF_021461385.2). Classification (NCBI taxonomy): domain Eukaryota; kingdom Metazoa; phylum Arthropoda; class Insecta; order Orthoptera; family Acrididae; genus Schistocerca; species Schistocerca piceifrons. Next base: position 878,276,544 of record NC_060149.1, read on the forward strand.
TTCTTTGCTTCACATCTGATAAAATCTTGTTATAATCGTAACATAACATTTATATAGTTACTAAATTGTGTTAAACTCCTTGTGTATTATGGTTTTGTAACAAAATTTGATAGTTCATCATCAAAATAATGTTTGTTAACTAAATCTGTTGCATTAGATAGATTATTTAGTTTAACAAGTCTCCTATTTTTAAACCAAATATAACTTTTAGTTATTTTAACAATAGCATTATATTCCTTTTGATTGTTTAATTGCACTAATTATCTTTGGATCTATATATGATTCAAATTGTTTAATACTTTCTCAATTGTGTGTATTAAGTACTTGTTCATTTCGTTTATTTAGATGTAACTTATTTCCAAAAATGTCCATTTATTAAATCTAAAATATCATTAAAAATATTATTCTCACATAGCGATTTTTAAACAAATAAACATAAATGACCACATATTGCTTCATCAAAATTTTGTATTCTTTATGTATTGTAATATACTTCATTTTTTCCTAAATAGTTAACTAATTGTTTTCGTATATTACAACTGAATGAATCAAAAACAATTTTTTCATTATTTTTTAAATAAAAATCCAATGAATATCAGGATTTTCGGATGTATATAAATTTACTATACCACATCCAGTTTTAAATGGTTCATTTACTAATTCATCAATCATGTATACACCACAAAAGTGTATAATTTTTAATTGTTTATTTAGTTTCCTATATCAAAATTACTTAATGCATTAGGATATTTATCAGTTACTTTTTGAAATTTTTTGTGTTCTTTATTCCATTTCCTACTTTATTCTTCATTTCTAAGTTATGTCCTTTTGGTTCTTCTAATTTATTATAATTATTCTTTTTGTTTAATACTGCAGATCATCCAGTTAATGAACCATTTGTTGATAAATATGGTAATGCCACTAATAATAATGGTAAAAATCTACCTTCATGTTGTGTTAATTTTCTACTATCTTTCTTTTTTGTTAAAGAGACAATAATTTTTACAACAGGAACAGATTCTGTACCAAGTAAATTTCCACCAGTTTTTTTAATCATTCTTACGTTTTTGTGGTTCAGTTAAAAATGGTTTGATTACATTTCATTATTCATTATTTTACTTTAATGTAATTGACTTTGGTTTAGTTTTACCACTAGGTATCAAAGTATAATCAATTGTAAACTTATTTATTTGCATAGTTAAAAATTTAACACAGGTTTTTTTATATAGTTATAAATTAACAAAGATTTTTATATAGATAAAAATTTATAATGATTTTTATATAGTTTAAAAATGAATAATGATTTTTTATATAGTTAACGATGTGTAAAGATATTTATATAGCTAAAAACTTATTTGGTTAAGAATTTATAACGATTTATTATATAGATTAAAATTTATAGAGATTTTTTATATAGTTTACAAAATGATAAAGATTTTTATAATCCCCAACGATTTTCATTAACCGTAATTCCCATACCTAATTTTCTTTTTCCATACATTGTTCCTCTAACAGCTGTTTGTGCAACTTTTTCACCAAATGAAGCATTATTTGCAAACATTCTTTGTTTTGCAGCTAACTGAATCTCTTTATCAGCTATATTTCTTTTTTCTACATCTTTATTATCTCTGTAAGTAATGTCATGTTTCTTACAAACTTCATTTAATGGATTTAGACCTTTATCACCTTTATCTAATTTTTCTTCTAATTTTGTAGCTGGACCACAAAATTTTTAACCTGGAAGATTCATTTCAATGGTAATTTGTTAATTAAAGTATTTACTAATCCTTTTCCATATTTATCACTTTTCCAAAATGTATGTGGAAGATTATTTAAAAATCTAATTAAATATGGAATTCCTTTTGGGTTACCAACTATAAAATCACAAATTTTATTTCTTACCATTTGTGCAACACTAACTTTTCATTATGTTAATTATTATTTCCAGCTAGTTCTTCACCATGAATTACTGCAAATATATCAATTAATTGTCTAACATCATTAACCAAACATATTCAATTGATTTATCTGTATATTTTTAACTAAACATTCACCAATTTTTTGTTTTTCAGGAGAACTAATATCTGAAGAATCTGTAGTTGACCTTCTTAAATTTTGAAAATAATCTTCAAGAATCGGTTTTATTAAATATTTATATTTAATACCTCTACTTGATCTTTTTAATTTGGATTATTATCAGAATATAATGCTACTTAATTTAATAACATATCTGCATAATTTTATAAACCCTCACCATTAAAATTTTCATTTAAATCATGTATAGTAATTTGTTTTCAGTTAAAAGTCTCATTAATCCATCTGTACCTTCGCATGTTTTTTTACAAAATGTTAATTTATCACCATTGAGTTCTACGGGTAAATTTCCAACATATTTAAACGTACCAACAGGTTTTCAACCAAATACTTCATCTTCACTATAATTTTTATACTTTAACATTCTTTCACTAACATTTACCTTTTTGACATCATTTATCTATATACTTCTGTTTTCTTCTTCGTATTTATTAAATGAATCTTTAATTTCTGTTTCACTTAATGTATAAATATATCATCCAGGAAAATCATCAGATCAATCTGTTAATTTTTTAATTGATGATAAATCTCCAAAATCTTTTGAATTATGACTACATTTTTGAAAAAGATTGATCTAATTAAAAGCAACCTATACCTTTGTGTCTAGCTCTAGTAAAATAATTTCTAACACTATCTTGATTTTCTAGAATGAAGTCATCAAATACAACTGAATTATTTTCACATTCATCTAATGGTATAATTTCTTCATTATTTTCAATAAAACTAACAATGTTTTCATTAATTTTATCTTCAATTTTTTACATTGTCTCATAAATTCTTGATATTTTGGTTGTTCTAAACTTTTCGAATAAACATACAAATGTTTAATTTTATTCAAATTAAACCATCCTGGAGCTAAAATATAATTATCAATCATTAACGTTGTTTTTTCACAACCACTTAGTCCAATTATTTCACATCTTATAGAGTTTGATAAAAATTTACCGTGTTTCTTTTTTATCTTATTTTCTGAAATTCTTACTTGTCATTCCCAATCTGTTTTGTTCCTTTATTAATAGTTTTTCATTTATTAATATTTTTCATTTATTAATTATTCTTCATTTATTAATTATTTTTTCATTTATTCAAAAAATTTTCATTTAGTAATAATTTTTCATTTATTAATATTTTTTTCAATAGTAAATGAGTAGATTGTTTCACTTAGAGATAATTCTTCTATACTTAGAAAATAATTAACTGTTCCAATACATGATAATTATACTATTGTTTCTTTAGGTGATTTTTATTCAACTTTATTAACACCAAATATTAAAACAAAAAATAATAAACTTTACTGTGATGGAGAAACAATAGAAGTTCCTGTAGGTCAATATGGTTTGAAAAGTTTAAAAAGATTAATACATTTTTAAAAACTTAAAATACACATTAAAAATATGAATTTTAAACAGATTTGTTACTGAAAGTGGTGTACAATTATACATGGATAGAGTAGATAGTATTGCAAGTTTACTTGGTTTTAATACTCCATTTGTTCAAGCTAATGAAAAAGTTGTAACTAAAGATGTCCCTAAAATAATTCCTTTTGAATTAATAAATATAAATTTTAATCTTGATAATGGAATGTATGTAGAACATAATTGTCATTTTCATAAAGAAACTAACATTATTGCTTCATTTAAACATAATGCAGTGTTTGATGGACCAATAATTTATGAACCAAATTATCCTATAAAAGTTCTTATTTTTTATGCAATTCAAGATTTGGAAGTTACTATAACTGATGCAAATGACAAGTTAATTGACTTTAATGGTGCTACTGTAAAAGATATTTTAGAAATATCTTAATAAATTTTTTCCTTAATAAATAAGTAACTACTAAAACAATCATGAACAAAATTGAAAGTTATCAGTTTTCTTCATTTCCTGTTAGTGAAAAAACAAAAAATAATTTAAATGATCCTAACAAAGATACAGAAATGGAAATTAATATTGGTGATGCTTGGCTTCAACCAAATCATGCACAATAATACATGAATGTTAGTATTATTGGAAATGGTGGTACAGATTATCCAACTTATGATGGAAAATGAATCAAAAAATTAATTGATAATTATGTAACTAAATTGTTTGACTTAACAACAATAAAAAAAGAAAATAATATATCATCTAGAATTGTACATCCTTTTATTTCATCAACAGTTTTACTACATCTAACTTCATCTGTTACTGACAAAATAAGTTTAGAAGGACATATTCTTAATATAGGATAAATAAATAGTAAAAATTTTTAAAGATTATAAAGAAATTATGTTTGAAGGAAATTTGACTGTAGTTTTTACACATAGTTCATCTTCCGGAAATGCACTTTTATGTTGGTTTGATAAAAATCATGCTGATGTTGAAATAAAAGATACACTTCCTAAAGAAGGTAAAATAGTTATAGAATCTATGAAAATACGTGTATCTGTTGTTAAATATGAACCAAACTATGAACTTGAACAATGTGAAAATACTTTTAAAAATCCTAAAATTCCTATTTCTTTTAATGAACTTCAAACTGAAGAAGTTGCTGGATTATCTGGTAAAAACAATTTTGAACTAGATATAACAAATTACTGTAACCATATAGAATTTGATATGTCATTTTGTTTTTCTTGTATTTCCGAAAAATTGTAAAAATAATCCATTTTTTGATTCATCATTATTTGATTATGTTAAACTACAGAATATATATTTAAAAAATAGTGAATATGAAGTTTTTCCTCAAGGAATGTGGAATATTAATCCACCAAATAATTTTCTACAAGTATATGTTGGATTTCTTGATTTTAAAAGAATTACTTTCCTAAAATCAGATATTCATGTTAATCCATTTAGTTTCATAACTAATTATCCAATTTATGTAATCAATATTTCACATAGAAAGAATGTTGTAACTACACAAAAGCAAATATGAAACTTTGTGCAACTTTTAATGATAAAATTCCGAAAGATACACTTGCTTATGTATTTATGTATGGTAAAAAGGATCTTACATGTGATGCACAACATAGATTAGTTACTGAAAATTTTTAATTATTAATTATTAATATTTGGTTATATATAAATGAATGAAAAACTTAAAAATTTATAAAATTTTTAACTCATGCTTATATACTTTTCTGAAACCTTTTAAGAGAGATAGAAAAAATAAAAATTGAAAATTTCAAAATAATTTACCTTTGTTAACTAATTTATTTTAATTATTTACTTACACTCAAAATCTAAAATCTTTTAAAGGATGTTCTTTTGTTATTACTAATACATCTTACAATCACATTGTAAATTTTTATAATTTACTTTTGTTAACTAATAAATTTAAATTATTTACTTACATTCACAATGTAGAATGTTTAAAATAATTTTATTTTGTTAACTAATACATTTTGTTTATTTACTTATGTTCACAATGTAAAAATTTTATAATTTACCTTTGTTAGTTAATACATTTTAATTAATTTACTTATGTTCACATTGTAAAATTTTTAAAAATAACTTACTTTTGTTAACTAATACACATTAATGAAATAATTAAGTTATAAATCAGTTGGTTATTATAATTAGTTGATTTATTGTAAAAATCTGTTAAGTTAATTAAATATACTGATTTTATTTTAATATTGAGCTAGTGAGGTAGAACTGGTAAAATGTAACTACTGCTCTACAAGAGCATATCCACTCAAACTGAGAAAGAAAACGGGTATGTGTCATGGTAGGTGGTATTTCTGGTTAGACGTATTGTGTGATGTGATGTAGAAGTTCCCCATCAGATGACAACAGTCTCTATGTAGCGTTTCCACTTTCCTATCTGACAGCACCCCACAAATACGTCAGTCAAATGTCTTGTTGTATAAAACATCATTCTCCTGTGAGTTGGGCATGGGAAGGTTGTTGTGATAAATTTCGTCAACAGTCTTTGCAAATTCTTCATCCTCAGCAGGCAGCCATCTCACAGGATCATCGCCAATGTTTGACGCAAATTGTTGTGACGAGCATTCAGCTTGATATGCCACCGCATTGGGTACCTGTCACTCTGTGAAGTTAGTGTCAGAAGTAGTGGACTTGCCTTCACAATGCATCGCAGGACCTAGTAGGCACTCGAAATATGAATAAACGACAAAGGGGCAGCTCTCATGGTGGTGGGCATTCTTAAACCTTAAGAAATTGTTTGCCTCAGTAGGCTACTGGCTAGTCCAATCAACTAGATGCCATTCTAAATATTTACTCTTAGTAAATGAGTTTAGGCTTCTATGGCAAAAATGCCATACACAGTTTTTTGCACTTCTTCAGGCAATAATTAGGCAGGGGGACATGCTTTTGATCCAGATGTAGTGTTGCATCTCACCCTCAGCAAATCTACATATTTGGGGCGCTGAGTGGTTACTTCTAAGAAATAGAGGTGTCCAACTACTTTGTGTTTTACATCTTTCGGGTACTGCGAAGTGTGCTCTTTTTTATCTCCCTACAGGCCTTAAACATGAAATGAGCTGTCCAGATTCAGTCTCGCAATGTTTTGCAGGTCATCTAGTTTAATGCGGAATGAGATGTCGATGAAGTTATAATGGTCACAGACATGAGATGTTCTATATGTAGTAGTATGATGTGCATTTTTCTTGTAATTTCTATCGCAAGGATTTAGGGGAATCACGGAAAACCTAAATCAGGATGGCTGGACGCGGGATTGAACCATCGTCCTCCCAAATGCGAGTCCACTGTGCTAGCCACTGCCCCACCTCGCTCAGTGCCTTGCAAGTGCTGGACTGTAGGCATATGACTACAAATCGAGGTAGAGTATGACTGAATTCCCTACTGTCCTTTCCTACATTTTGGAGAAATGACCCAGTGTGACACACTTTCTGACAGTTCTATTGAATCCATTGCTGCTTTCTTTTTGGGATTGTGTGAGTTCACAGCGTAGAACAGCAATTCACTGAATGGAGGGATACCATGGATCATTGGCAATTCTAGGAAGTTCACTTTCCGGCATAGGAAAGCATGGGTTAAGGAAAGTATTAGGATCTTGGTAATCAGCATTAGAATTTCCTTTGCACACATGGGATATGCACTCTGCAAAATTTTCAGCAATCACAGTGTAATCCAATCTGGTTGCGTGAATCACCTGGAGATCATTGACAGGCGAGTCTAGTGGCCCACTGCAAGATCTGGAGATGATGTTGAGATGGTCCAGGGTATAGGGAGTGTGGGGCAGACTGTGGTAAATGTGCCAGTGTCATCAGTCCATACCAGGATGAGGATGATGATGATTATGACCACATCAATGGAGCCAGTCTCAGTGGTGGTGCGGGGGCCATACAACAAGCACCCTCTGCCACCGCATTGTAGGAGGGCCAATGGCAGACCTTGCACTCGGAGCCTGTTCGTTACGTGATGCTACACAGACGCCGCCTAGTCACTGTCCCGATGTCATCGTTTGGGCTTAGTTCTCAGAGACCCATCCTTATTGCTATTGTATTAGCCGACTATGTTTCTTGCTTCGTTACTTGCACTGGATCTTCAGACGCTTGGAAAAATACAAGTTAAGTAAATCTACTATTTACTGTCTTAACTTGTTGACTAATCATTTCTGCTCCTGTCCAGCTTTCCTACGACGATAGTTACCACACCACTCTGTAGTCCTCCACGCCTCATCGTCGTGTACGAAGTCGTACGCAACATACATGGTGATGACTAGTAGTACCTGCATGTGGCAGTTTCCAAGTTGCTTTATTCCTGTTCTGTCGTCTTTTCAATTTGTTTCAACTGTTACTAGTTGTCTTTTGTGTCCCCAGTGTTTGCCTTGCTTACACACTATGTGTGCCCCAAGAAACTGGTACATCTGCCTAATAACATCTAGCGCCCCGCGAGCACACAGAATTGCCGCAACACGACATGGCATGGACTCGACTAATGTCTGAAGTAGTGCATGACACCATGAATCCTGTAGCGTTGTCCATAAATCCGTCAGAGTACGAGGGGGTGGAGATCTCTTCTGCACAGCACATTGCAACGCATCCCAGACATGCTCAATAATGTTCATGTCTGGGGAGTTTGGTTGCCAGCGGAGGTATTTAAACTCAGAAGAGTGTTCCTGGAGCCACTCTGTAGCAATTCTGGACGTGTGGGGTGTTGCATTGTCCTGGTCGAATTGCCCAAGTCCATTGGAATGCACAATGGACATGAATGCATGCAGGTGATCAGACAGGATGCTTACGTACATATCATCTGTCAAACTCGTATCTAGACGTATCTGGAGTCCCATATCACTCCAGCTGCACACGCTCCATACCACTACAGAGCCTCCACCAGTCTGAACAGTCCCCTGCCGACATACGGGGTCCATGGATTAATGAGATTGTCTCCATACCCGTACACGTCCATCCGCTCGATACAATTTGCAACGAGATCCGTCCGACCAGGCAACACGTTTCCCGTCATCAACAGTCCAATGTCGGTGTTGACAGGCCCAGGCGAGGCGTACAGCCTTGTGACGTACAGTCGTCAAGGATACATGAATGGGCCATTGGCTCTGAAAGCCCAAATCGATGATGTTTCATTGAATGATTCGCATGCTGACACTTGATGGCCCAGCACTGAAATCTGTAGCAATTTGCGGAAGTGTTGCACTTCTGTCACGTAGAACGATTCTCTTCAACCGTCGTTGGTCCTGTTCTTGCAGGATCTTTTTCTGATCGCTGAGATGTCGATGTCCGATATTCAAGATACCTCGGAGATAGTGTGTCCCATCGATCGTGCACCGGCTATAACACTTAAATTTTGGAAATCTGCCATTGCAGCAGCAGTAACTGAACAAACAATTGCGCTGACAATTGATGTCTTATATAGGCGTTGACGACTGTATTCTGCCTGTTTACATATCTCTGTATTTCAGTATGCATGCCTATACCAGTTTCTTTGGCGCTTCAGTATATTACAGTGATAGAATGATTTGTATTGCTGTCATACCTATTGTAGCTGACTCTACAAATCAGCAATGGATTATTATATCCCAGGACCCCTCCTTGCAGCAGGTTCTACAGCTTCTTGACTATCAAGATTACCGCGGAAGTGCAGCAGACAGTTTTGAGGTTACGTCTTTTTGTTCTGTAGACAGAGATGATAAATGGGCCTGGCCACAGTGCTCGAATCGCGGCCGCCACAAGGTTTCAAGTCGAGCCGTGGCACTCGATCGCCCATCTTGCCACTCACATGGACCGACTTGCTGTTTATGCGTCAGATGGGACGTGTACAGTCTGCTGCGCTAGTATTAGTCTTAGTTGTAGGAAAGAGGAAATTTTACCAAAGTCAATGAAGGCGCTGTTGGATGATGGGATCTGGGGCCGCTGGCAGATTGTTGTAACAGTCGACAGCTAGTGGGCCAGGAAATGCAAACATGGCACTCACGAGCGCGGTGCTACGACAGTGGTATCGCGTGCACCATTTGCTTTGTGTGAAGCAACAACTAGGCAGCAAACCACAGCATTGCTTAAAGTTATTGTGATATGAGGCGAGGTACTAGGCCAGAGCCAGGAGGACGATGTTCAATTGGCTGACCTATGGGAATTTACCCCTGCCATAGTTTCTGTCTCTCTCTGACACTATGTCAGAAGCGAGGGGAAAACTAGTATAAAGAAAAGAGCAATTTGAGCTAGTGACAGAGTGTGCCAGGTCGCTTGAGAGTTGGGTCATACCTGTGCTGGTCTACGCCTAGAGGGGCCAGTTTGGCAGCGATGTTGTAAATATTCTGTGTAACCTGTTCTTTATTTATATGTACTTGTTTGGGCTGTATTCCGCTCCGGGTACACAACACCAGGACGGAACGGCAGCAGGACTGCATGGTCTCTACGGTCGCAGGTTCGAATCCTGCCTCGGGCATGGATGTTTGTGATGTCCTTAGGTTAGTTAGGTTTAACTAGTTCTAAGTTCTAGGGGACTAATGACCTCAGCAGTTGAGTCCCATAGTGCTCAGAGCCATTTGAACCATTTGAACTGCATGGTCTGCCTGAAGGAGGGCAGTGACAGCGGTCTGCAGCGGGTCCAGAACGGGCCACATTCTCTTCCCACCTGACGTACCGAGGTCCGGGCGAGGCATACGCCGCGATAGGTGCAGCAGCGCTGAACAGCGTTGGATACGGCAGCGAGTGGGCGAATGTTGCCCTCTGGCAAGCACCACTAGCGGCAAGTTGCGGCACCTCATTCAGGAGGGCGCGGGTTCGAGTCTGGTCCTGTCCTGGGAGCAGCGGCGGCCCGAGTGCCATGGGTGACCAGTACATCCACCTTCATCTCATGGTCGGACAGAGCAGGCCAAACGGGGCGAAGGGCAGCAAGGACCAGGGACTGTAACAATCTCCAGAATAGCGGGCAGCCCAACGTGGCGGGCAGTCTTGTTGACACCAGAAGCGGTGTCGGCATACCAGGAGTTGTTGAGCTGGCTGGACTTGTGGAATAGCGCGTGGGTGGCACACCGACACTCCACTGCACTCATCGAAACACTGTAAATTAGGTGAATGAAGAAATGCTACCAAATACCTCTGTATCACTCTGCACTGCCCCTTGCCGCTATTGAACTTGCTCGGCCTTCTGACGAAAAGCGGCGCGGTGGGTCTTGACTTCAGCTCGGCCATCTGGAGTCCTCGATTCGACCATCGACGACACCGCAACAGTAGTGTCAGAAGTGGTGCCGGTTACAACGCTGGTACCAGATTTCCACTCCCACATTTTATGTCGAGCAAGTAGTGTTGAGGTGTGCCTGTGTAGAGGGGTAGTTCAGGTGTTACATTACATTGGTGATGAGTGGTTGGACACTTCTTGTTATGTCTTGTCGTTCATGAAGTGTTCTTCCATACCAGTATAGGGAGGAAAGCATAACTGTCACCTGTGTACAAGCGCAGTGGGAGCAGGTGAGTGACGTTTGATCTATTGTTCATGTGTCATTTTTTTGTGTTTCAAGGGGTTAAGTGTCCATCCTAATTGGCTTCTTGAGGGTGTCTTTTGTAAACAAGAAGAACATTCTACACTAAATTAAAACAAGTAAATCTGGCACAAGAAATAAAGGACATAAAATTCAGTCGAAATGGTAGCGTAATTCTCATCAGTAAAAACCCGAATATTGAGGAACTAGTTGTCAAAAAACTAAAGGGAAACTGCCGACCAAAAATGAAAGTTGAAGCAATGAAACCCTATCGTAATCCTAGACAACAACAGCAAAGAAATTTACGGAATTTTGTTCCACATTTGAGTGTAGTCGTAGCAAAGGTTGACTCTGATGTCACAATTAATTACCTTGAAGATGTTCTCAAGAAACTAGATCTTAGTTTTGTCAGGATAGTTAGAATGAAATCCAAGGAAACAGGAAAGGAAATTTAAAAAATGCGCGTGATTACACGTGATCAATATACAGTAGATCATCTTCTGAAATCCATGGAGAAGAAATAAAAACTTTGAGGTTCACCGATGACATTGTAATTCTGTCAGAGACAGCAAAGGACTTGGAAGAGCAGTTGAATGGAATGGATAGTGTCTTGAAAGGAGGATATAAGATGAACATCAACAAAAGCAAAACGAGGATAATGGAATGTAGTCGAATTAAGTTGGGTGATGCTGAGGGAATTACGTTAGGAAATGAGACACTTAAAGTAGTAAAGGAGTTTTGCTATTTGGGGAGCAAAATAACTGATGATGGTCGAAGTAGAGAGGATATAAAATGTAGACTGGCAATGGCAAGGAAAGCGTTTCTGAAGAAGATAAATTTGTTAACATCGAGTATAGATTAAAGTGTCAGGAAGTCATTTCTGAAAGTATTTGTATGGAGTGTAGCCATGTATGGAAGTGAAACATGGATGATAAATAGTTTAGACAAGAAGAGAATAGAAGCTTTTGAAATGTGGTGCTACAGAAGAATGCTGAAGATTAGATGGGTAGATGACATAACTAATGAGGAAGTATTAAATAGGATTGGGGAGAAAAGAAGTTTGTGGCACAACTTGACTAGAAGAAGGGATCGGTTGGTAGGACATGTTCTGAGGCATCAAGGGATCACAAATTTAGTATTGGAGGGCAGCATGCAGGGTAAAAATCGTAGGGGGAGACTAAGAGATGAATACACTAAGCAGATTCAGAAGGATGTAGGTTGCGGTAGGTACTGGGAGATGAAGAGGCTTGCACAGGATAGAGTAGCATGGAGAGCTGCATCAAACCATTCTCAGGACTGAAGACCACAACAACAACAACAATCTTCTAAAAAATCATTTGAAGAAAATTTGCAAGGTACATACAGTAGAAACTTCAAAGCTACAATGTGTAAAATGTAATAGCTTCGAACATTCTACTAACAACTGCACAAAGCCACCAAAATGCAGTAAATGTGCAGGTCAATATTTTACAAGTAGCGGCGCAGCCAAAAACGTAAAACCAAAATGTCAGACATGTGGAGAAGACCACCTAGCAAGCGATGTTCGATGTCCCAAGAGACCAGAAGAGGCCGCATCAATTGACACAAATGCCAAAGTACATTGCATCAATAGACCAGTTACAAAGGAAGCTGACGAAAAATATGTTCAAGTAGATGATCTGCTTAGAGCAGTTACTACAGCTCTGATCAATATACTACCTGATAGGAAGAATAAAATAGAAACAGCCATTGAAAATGTAGCAAAGAAATTTTTCAACAGGAAAATTGCTATTACACAGAGCTTAAACTCCATGCATATCCACATAAACAATCTTCAGGAACGATTACGTACAATACAAGAACCACTACAGTTGGCACCAAAGCAATATCCACCATTAAAAAAGAATAGTCCACAGAGAAACATACAAGTAAAAGAAACACCTACTCCAAAAGTTGACAGTACTTAAAACAAATATCTTATAGAATAGAAACCAGCTCTAATTTTGAAGATAGCATATAAAAATGGATCCTCGAGAAAATAATGTAATTGCTAGAGAAACCATTATTGCCTTTCTCAATGCAAATGGTATACGATCGAAAATTAATTTAATAGAACATCTAATAGAGTCAGAAAACGTTAATGTGATTGGTATTGCAGAGGCAAAGGCATCTGAGTATCCAATAAAGATCAAGGATTTTATATGCCATAGATAAGATACTAATACCAGTGGAGGGAAAGTTAGTGGAGGAGTAGCAATATTATATAGGGAAATCTTTCCAGCAGTTAGGATTGATTTGCCAGAAAATTTGCAAAATGTACAAGCTGTTATATTAAAGACACAAACAATAACTAAGAAATTCATCTTTATAACAACAATATATATCCCTCCAAAGGACAGATTACCTACAGAATTTTTTGAATATGTGACAAGTCTGGGCCATTTATTATTATGGGTGATCTAAACGCAAGATCTAATACTATTGGAGATTCCAGAACGAATATAAATGGCAGAATACTAGAGTCTATCCTTACGAATTTTAATATTCGACGAGTTGAAAACGAAGAGCCTACTTTTATAAACCACAGAGGTACAGCAATACCCGGTCATATTTTGTACAGTAGCAATATACATCGACATTTTACTGCTCACTGGATAGGCAAAAGTATTGCTAGTGATCACCTACCATTATTACTAAGAACTACAAAGTACCATTCTATCAAAAGCCAACAAAGTACAAAAGTAATATACAATTTAAAAAACATGGATTAAGAAAAATATCAGGCATTGCTTGATGAAAATATACCAGAAGTGACTGATATAACAACAACTGAAGAATTAAACCAATATAATGATGCCATTGTAGCAGCTATAAAACAAGCAGAATATGAAAGTGCCCCAGTAAAAAGAATAAAAGAGAATCTAGAAAGGATACCTGAAAATATTTTGGCAACTATAAAACAAAAATGTAGGATATATCGACAGCTAAAAAGATTTCAATCCGAAGAATTGAGAATAGAGTGGAACAGGTTGAATATGCTTGTTAAAAGACAATTAGCAGATTTATGCCCACAAAGATGGGCAAAAACGTGTGTATTGTTAGATCACAAACAGTCAAACATGTTCTGGAAGACTTTTAAACGTATCATAGGAGATAAAATAATCATTGATCCTCCACTAAAATATAATGGGAATATCATAACAGATGGTCAAGGAAAAGAACAAATTTTTAGAGAAGTTTTAATAAAAACTCATAAAATACCTAAGGATCCACTTTTCAATAATACACACAAACAAAAAGTTGAAGAAGAAATGTCAATGGTTTAACATCCCCAGAGGTTTTAAATGAATAATAATTAGCACTGATTCAAGAAATTACAGAAGAGCAAATAGATAAAGCAATAAATAATGGCAAAAACCCTTCACCTGAAATGGATGGAACTAGCAGACTACATCTCAGAGCAGCACCAAGGGAGGAAATAATTAGATCATTAAACTGTCTGTACAACAATGTTTTAAAATTAAAACAATTACCATAACAATGGAAAACAGTGAAAGTAATTATGATACCAAAATCTGGAAAACCATTAAATAATTCAACACCCTATCGCCCTATAACACTTTTATACTTTTATCAACTATTGGAAAATGTTTTGAGTCCATATTAAACAGATGATTATATAAATTTGCAGAAGACCAAAGGCTTATACCTGACATACAAGTAGGTTTTAGACAACAATGTTCAACTATAGATCCAATTGTTAGAATATGTACCAGTATTAAATATCAAAGATTGTGGCTCAGCCTTATATTTGGATATAGAAAGAGCTTTTGATAGGGTATAAACTTTGGTATCGCAATTCAATTTATCTTACTCCTTAGTTCTATTATTGACAAGAGACCTACATATGTATCGGTCAATAACAAACTCTCTAGTCCATTCATTCCAGAAGCCGGGGTAGCACAGGATGCTATTATTTCACCTCTGCTATACAACTTATATACAGCTGATATTCCACAGCCTACCCATTGGAATGAAGGCTTGGCACTTTATGCAGATGATACAGTTCACTGGTGTCATGAGAGAACATCTGAAGAATTGAATAATACAAACACACAATACCTCACAAAATTAGAAAAATGGCTCAGCACCTGACATATTAAACCTAACGTGCAGAAGAGACAATTGGTGATATTTAGATACAGAAATTTTACTACTAATAAATTACAAACACCAGGTAAAGTAAAGTTAAAACTCTGGGCAGAAGAAATCTTACCAAAACCAAAAGCAAATTATTTATGTGTTATAATGGACACAACACTGTCATGGAAGCCTCACCTAGATAATATCCTAGTAAAGGTAAGGAGAAGAATCGAACTTCTAAAGTTAATTAGAGGATGTTTAAGAGGTGCACCCAATAGTACATTATTTTATACTTATAAAACGTTTATAAGACCAGTCCTGGAATATGGGGCACCAGTATTAATTGCAAGTAAATGGCAAACAGTAAGAGTTTTAAGCACAAAAAGAAGAATCCTACGAATTGCTACTAGATCAAGTCTCTATACTACAAATCCAGACACATATAATTTAGTAAAAATATTACTGCTACAGCGCCGACTTATTGAGCTTGTGAGCAATATAGGAATGAATAGACTTCACTCTGATATGTTAACAACTAAAACGTTAAAAGAAGAGTTTATGAATTTTAATTTTCCATGCTACCAGTGTAAATTTCCATCACACACTATAGCGCAATTTGCTAGGGAGACTAATGAAGAATTTGATAGAACAATTCCACTTGCACCTTCTAATAACATAAACCATTTAGTTAATGAAAGTTGAAGTGCAAATGTCAGTTCTATAATAAAAATTAAATAAATTAATTGAGATACTACAGAAAAGTACGATACAAAGTAAAACATTATATAAGATACATTATCCCAGGTGGGATTTTTGAGGGGTTTTCCCTACCCATAAGGCGAATGCCAAGATATAACATTATTTCCCCTCAGGAACAAGAAGAAAAGAGGAAGAAGCAGATTAAGTAGGAAAAAGGAAGAAAGTAATAATGAATAGGAATAGAAGACATATAATGTATTATTGAAGAATTATTGTTACTGAATTGAATAATCAATATTTCAAGTAAAACAGGAAATATCAATTTTTCCCAAATAATATAAATAAATGGATTCCCAACAGTATTAAAGCACCTATGGCTGAAAAGAGCTAAGCTCTAGATACAGCCCAACCTCGTAAGAGGGGATGAAAGATGAAAATAATTGCGATCGCAGGAACTAAGTTCAGTGAGCAGGTAGTGGTGTTCCCATGTGTGGGTGAGGGGTATTCGGTGATTCTCGGACTCGACTTCCTTGACAAACATCGTGCAAAGATAGATCTTTTGCAACAAATAGTGGAACTCAGTGGAACAATGTTTTGCATTGGGGGAAACGGTTGCAAATGGACGAATGTCGCAAGGCGCACTTAATGCAAAGGTGACGCCAGCTAAACTGCGAACGGATTTATTTAAAGGTCGATCAGCAGGATAACATACTGGCAGGTACAGGGAAGGTAGTTTGGGTTTCTATAAATATCGACTTACCAAAGGAGACATTGTACATGGTGGAGCCATTCTCGAGTAATGAGGAGTTGGATAATGCACACTGTTTTGTGCGGAGGAGTTTAGCTCCAGCAAGTTATGTGGAAGAAGATTACGGGGTTCCTGTAAGTATAGATAACTTCGGCATAGCGGATTTTAGCTTGTCGAAAGGGTTGTTATTGGCCATATTGGGGTTTTTTGATGAAGATGACCTCGATATGGAGGATTTAGAGACGAGCCATAAGCAAAACGTCGATGCTGCGCAATTGAGGGGAAAATTACAGCATTTGCAGGGAGACGACAGGAATTGTTATTGACATTTAGCGATTTATTCAGAACGGAGTGTAGGTTAACGGCAACACCGATTACAAAGCATCACATACCAACGGAGGATAGGCTTAATACACCAGTGTTTAGGAAACCATATAGGGTAGCACGTCATATGCAACCGCTACTAAGGGATTTTATAGAACAACAACTACGGGATGGAATCATAGAGCATAGCGATAGTCTGTATTCAAGCAATTTAGTTCTCGCACCTAAGAAGTCGGTGGATGGTACAAGTAAATATAGGTTTTGTTGTGATTATAGCTTTCTGAATGCGAAAACCATTTCAGACGCATATCTGATTCCGAATATCAGACACATTGGATAATCTGGGACAATGTAAGTATTTTACGACTATGGATTTACGGAGTGGATACCATCAGTTGGAAGTAGCGCCTGATGATAGGGCAAAGACAGCTTTTACTGTTCCTGGACGACACTATCAGTTTATACGTATGCCGTTAGGGTTGAAGAATGCACCAGCAACTTTTCAGCGATTATTAGATGGGATTTTAAGGGGATTGAAACCAAAGACATGTATGGTTTACCTAGATGACATTATAGTATTTTCGAAGGATATAACAGAACATATACTGCGTTTAACAGAAAACTTTACAAGATTGCAGTCGGCACAGTTAACATTAAGTTTAGAAAAATGTAATTTTGTGCAGACACAGGTCAAATATTTAGGTCATGTAATTAGTGAACAAGGGTTTCAAACCGATACTCGGTTAACAGAGGCAGTTCAAAATTTCCCAACACCACGTACAACGAAGCAGTTACAATCGTTTATTGGGTTATGTTCATATTATCGTAAATTTGTAAAATATTTTGCTAAAATAGCCGAGCCGTTAACAAAGCTTTAAAGAAAGGGGTTAAATTTCAATGTACAGAGGAATGTCAGGAAGCTTTCAATGAATTAAGAATGAGATTAGTTTCCGGTCCGGATTGGTGTTTCCGAATTTTGAAGAAGACTTCATCTTATCGTGTGACGCTTCAAATGGCGCAGTAGGATCTGTTTTGGGACAATTGGTGAATGGACAGGAGCATCCGGTGGCGTATGCTTCCAGACAATTAAATAGGGCAGAGCGGGATTATTCTACAACGGCTGTAATATATGGAGTAACGTATTTTCGTTGTTACCTTTATGGTAGGAAGTTTAAGGTCGTGGCAGATCATACAGCGTTGAGATGGTTACTGGGACTCAAGGATCCTTCTAGTCGGTTAACATGGTGGGCTCTAAAATTAAGTGAGTTTGACTTTGAAGTAATTCATAAGCCAGGGAAGAAACACAGGAACGCTGATGCATTAAGTCGCAAGTTAGACGCATTGGAAGTAATAGGTAAGAGTGTTGTGGAATGGCAAAGAGCACAAGCAGAGGATGAGGAGTCCCAGGGTTTTAGAACTCAAACACGTTTCATTTTGGAGGGAAATTTGTTGTGTAGAGTTACCAGATGTGGACCACAGGTAGTGCTACCAAAGAGTTTGAGAGAGGAAGTCTTAAAGCAGGCCCATGATCATGTGCTTACAGGGCATCGGGGTTGTCAAGCAATGGAAAGACGAATAGCAGAACGATTTTGGTGGCGCACTCGGAGAAGGGATGAGGAACAATACGTAGCAAATTGTGTACCATGTGCACAGTGAGCGGATGTCACGCACGCAAGAATTCCTTTGCAACGGTTACCAGAGGCTTCGAAACCTTTCGAGTTTATCGGGCTAGATGTCTGTGGGCCATATAACAAAACACCAGCAGGGAATCGTTACGTTTTAACTATAATTGATCACTTTTCGCGGTTTCTAGCCATGGTCGCAATACCAGACCAACAGGCAAGTACGATAGCACAAGCTTTATTCAATAATTGATTATTGAAGTTTGGAGTGCCTGATACCATAATTACGGATCAGGAAACGAACTTCATGTCCGAATTAATGATACAGTTGTGTCGGTTATTGAGAATAAAAAACTTACGGACCATTCCATTTCATCCGCAGGCGAATGGGAGAACGGAGCAAGTACATAAGACAATTTCAAAAATGCTAAGTTATTATGTGAATGGAAACCATAATAACTGGGAAATACATCTTCCGTACGTGGTATCGAGTTTTAACACAAAAATACATTCGGGGGTCGGAATGTCACCATTCGAGGTGGTCTATGGAAGAAAGATGCCATCACCATTTCACGTTCTATGTCCGAAATCGGGAGCTAAAGGGGACGCGGTGAGGAAATTTTCACAGACAATACAGGAAGTCTGGAAGGGTGTACAGAAGGCCAATACGAAAGCGTTGGTATGGCAGAAAGAACCGAATAAGCGATTGGGACCTTTACCACAGTAGAGGGTAGGTCAATGGGTACTGATCACGAATCCATATACACCTGAGGGAAAGCCGAAAAAATTCTTGACGAAGTACCACGGACCACACCAGGTCGTGGAAATGACTTTGCCTGTGAATTTTAAAGTGCAGCTGCCAACAAAAACATCCATTATCCACGTGAGTAGGGTAAAGTTTTTAAAGGAATGGTGGACAGATTACCTCAGTTATAAGGAAGTGACCCAATTGTAGAACCTAGGCAAAGCAAACGGAAGAAGAAGGTCGCGGCGGAGGGACAACAGCGGAAGCATAACGTTCCATATGCGTTAAGGTCAAGGTGGGAGTAAATTATTATGTGAGTAATACTGCTGGCATGTTTACATTTTGTGTTTTTGTATCAAGGGATAATTTGCGTTTTTTTATATTTTGGGGGTCAGATAATAGTTGCGTTTTTCTTGTTTGTTGTTTTAGTTTTGTCATTGTATGGGGGAGACTATTTTCAGAGAGTTCGATAGGGGCAGAGTGTACTATCAGGAATTTTTGTGGATGTCGTACTGTGTTGTAGTAACTCGTAGTGGAAAAGAGGTAGTGCAAGAATGTTTCGTTCCTTTTCTTCGCAGGGTCAGTACGTATGTGGACGTGCTGGATGATAGCCATGGGGAGAGCCATCCGGAAGGGGTTCTGGAGATATAACCAATGTAGAATCTGAAATATTTAACTCTACGTTAAATTCAGAGATTTTGGAAACGCTGAATTCCTTTATTAATGCACAGGAAGGATCTATCACGGTTAATAAAGTATTGGAACACGTCCGAACGTTACAACAGCATCGGAGCAACAGGATAATGACAGTGACCATTCCAGCCACATGGTGTGCCGTTTTTCTCTTTATCTCGCGTATAGCTTTGTGGAGAGTGTGGAAACATGCACCAGTAGAGGAGGTACCAACACATCAGTTGCCTACGGCATGGGTAACCAATGTGAACAGTGTATAGGTGCAGAATTAATGTTTGATGTTCTCGTTAGTTTTAGTCTGTAACATATAAGTTTTGTGAACAAGGTATGTTTACGCAGCCACAGGCCACGCCTGTTATATTTCGATTCGGGACGAATCATGATCAAAAGAGGGAGGTGTGCTGCTCTAGAATTATGCTTAGTCGTAGGAAAGAGGAAATTTTATCAAAATGCAATGAAGGCACGATAGGATAATGGAATTTGGGGCCGCTGGCAGAGTGTTGTAACAGTCGACAGCTCGTAGGCCAGGCAATACAAAATATGGCACTCAAGAGCGCGGTGCCGCGACGGCGGTATCGCGTGCACCATTTGCTTTGTGTGAAGCAACAGTGAGACAGGAAACCACAGAATTGCTTGAAGTTATTGTGATATGAGGCGAGGTACTAGGCCAGAGCCAGAAGGACGATGTGTAAATGGCTGATGTATGGGATTTACCCCTGCGATAGTTTCTGTCTCTCTCTGACACTATGTCAGA
Organism: Schistocerca piceifrons; assembly: GCF_021461385.2. Taxonomy (NCBI): domain Eukaryota; kingdom Metazoa; phylum Arthropoda; class Insecta; order Orthoptera; family Acrididae; genus Schistocerca; species Schistocerca piceifrons. The sequence continues at coordinate 878,297,253 of NC_060149.1, forward strand.
AGCAAAGGGAAAACTAGTATAAAGAGAAGGGCAATTTGAGCTAGTGACAGGTCTGTGTAATCGGTTCTTTTTATTTCTATGTACTTGTTCGGTCTGTATTCCGCCTCTGGGAACACAACACCGGGGTGGGACAGAATGGCGGTCGGGTACTTGGAGACTGCATAGTCTGCCTGAAGGAGAGCAGTGACAGCAGTCTGCAGCGGGTCCAGGACAAGCCACATTCGCTTCCCACCTGGCGTACCAGGGACTGCAACAGTCTCCAGAATAGCGGGCAGTGTAACGTCTGGCGGGCGGCGACCGGGAAGCGCGCAGCCGACTTACAGTGGCGGGCGGCCTTGTTGACACCAGCAGCGGTATCGGCATACCAGGAGTTGCTGAGCCAGATGGACTCGCAGAACAGTGCGCGGGCGGTATACCGACGCTTCGCTGCACTCATTGAAACACTGTAAATTAGGCGAATAAAGAAATGCTACCAAATACCGCTGTGTCACTCTGCACTGACCCTTAACGCTATTGAACTTGCTCGGCCTCCTGACGAAAAGCGGCACAGTGGATCCTGGCTTCAGCTCGGCCATCTGGAGTCCCAGGTTCGTCCATCGACAGCCCTGCAACAAGTCTGTGTGCTTACAAAACTGTAAGGCACCCCCTTCTGCTACTCCATCACACAAATCTAACAATGGGAGGCCACAACGTTGGGATCATAGATTTACTTCAAACTTTGTAAACCTTTAGTAGACCATTAAAACAACATAATGTGCAAGTACTAAGGTGCACTACTCTCGCAATTCCGAGAAAATCGCACGAGAAGTTTGATGCTGCTATTATGTACTTGATGTATCCAAGCGGACATGCTGCACGTAAGAAGTCACTGTGGTGAAGTGGTCAGAGTTCACAAACGGTAAGGAATTTGGGCGAGGTGACAGTCGAGTTCCGCCACCACTTATATTTTGATCTATTTTTTCCATTATCTAATTTATATGACATTTGAGAAGTACTCTCAGTCGGAAAAGGCTGTGGAAGGCCCAACGGTACTGAGCGGCCGTCGTGTCATCCTCAAGCCACAGGCGTCACTGGATGCAAATATGGAGGGGCATGTGGTCAGCACACCGCTCTCCTGGCTGTATGTCGGTTTACGAGACCAGGGCCACTACTTCTCAATTAAGTAGTTCCTCAGTTTGCCTCACAAGGGCTAAGTGCACCCCACTTGCCAGCAGCGCTCGGCAGACCGGATGGTCACCCATCCAAATGCTAGCACTTAACTTCGGTGATCTGACGGGAACCGGTGTCACCACTGCAGTAAGGCTGAGTGGTAATATAATGAAAAAATACACATGCATTTTCATGAAGCTGTAGTGAATTTCATGTGTTATTTGACTATTTACTATGTGTAATTAAATTTTCAAGGGCGATGGACAGGCTTGGAAAGCCCAAGTAAGACTTCGATAAATAATGATGCGAATGACGTTATTCACAATATTCAAATGTGTGAGGATTCCTAAGGGTCCAAAACGCTGAGGTCATCGGTCCCTAGACGCACACACTTATGCTAAGAATAACACACACACACACCCATGCCCCAGGGAACGCTCGAAACTCTCGCGGGAGGGTCGGCGCAATGTGACATGGCGCCTATAACCGCGCGGCCATTCCGTGCGGCGTTATTTACAATCAGTAATATAGTAAGTCACAATGTGCCAGACCACAAGAGTAATGTACAATTACTCGTCGGATGTGCTCTCGACGTAGCACGTTGCAGGATGGTATTTGTCTTACAGACATGGAGAACATAAATTGAAACTTCGTGCAAATATACTTGGTTTTTGTCATTATATTATCTCTCAAATGTCACGTAAATTAAATAATATGACCAGTGTTGAAAAGAAAGAAGTGAGCGAGAGTCGAATCGTCGCCTCACGCGCGTTCGTCTTACGAAGCTCGAACGCTAATCATTCGACCACATGAACTATTGCGTTGAGTCCCTACGGACAGATACATAAGCCACTTAATAGCCGCATAAAACTTCTCTTCCGATTTTCTCTGAATTGACAGAGTAGTACACCTTACTACTCGCACATTATGTTGTTTTAATGGCCTACCGAAGGCGTACAAAGTTTGAAGTAAATCTGTGATCTCAACGTCGTAGCCTCCCCTTGTAAGTCACAAACAGTGTGTAGCGTGTTTTCAAAGACACACAGAGTGTTTAGTGCAAAACAACAGTGTAGTAGCCATTCGAGAAAGGCTCCCGACTCGTCTGCTGTGCTACATGAAGACAACATTTTTTTTTGTTTCTCTTCCCATTGCTGGACGATCAGCCTGTTTGCGACTTGACACTGGAGCTTCAGTGGCTTTGCTCAACTGTAGCACTAACGAATTTGCTTGGAAAACTATGTTTTGCACAGTGTGCCACATGCTGAAGGCGTATAATGATCAAGACATTCCTGTCTGAGCACTTGTAGCCTTCCTGCAACTTTCAAAAATTTGATGAAGACAGTGACTTTCATAGTGCTTCCTTCTGAGATGGTGTTAATAGTTTTGGTCTAGGCTCTTTTGATTCGTCTGGGTTAAACATTCAGGACAATGTACTTCCTGTTTCTTCCTTTGATCCTAGAGACAGTGTTGCTATGTTATGTGCAGAATTTCAGGATTTGTTTTCTCAGGCTTAGACAAAGCCAATAACTTTGTTGCCCATGTCACAATGAAGGATAATGCACAGCCACGTTTTGTTTAAGCTCGTCCTGTTCCTCACACTCTTTGAGAAGAGGTGGCTCAGGAGCTTACTGCTTTGGAAGACTGTAGGGTCGTAGCACCCATTACTGCAAGTCTGTGGGCATCTTCTGTTATTCTAAAGAAGCCGTCCGGCAGACTTCGATTGTGCGCCGATTTTAAGGAAACGGTGACTCCTCAAAAAGTCATTGACAGTTACCCCTTGCCAAACCCAGAAGAATTGATGGACAATTTGAGTGCCGGTCGTTACTTTTCCAAAACTGATCTGCACGACACTTACTTGTGAATCCCTCTGATGAGCAGTCGTAAGATGTCTTTGTCATTAACATTCATTTGGGTCTTAAAATTTTTGAGAGTGCCATTTGGCACTGCCTCCGCAACCACCAGCTTTCAGCGCTTTCTGGAGTAGCTGACTGCAAAATCCACTTTTGGCTCGAAATATTTAGAAGACATTGTCGTCTCAGGTCGTACTACTGCAGAACACATTAGCAATCTTCGCTCTCTGTTTCGAGTGTTTTCTGCAGCTTGTTTTAAATGTAACATAAACAAATGCTTGTGTTTTTTCAAAAAAAATGTTCAGATGTGCGTGAAATCTTATGGGACTTAACTGCTAAGGTCATCAGTCCCTAAGCTTACGCTTACCTAAATTATCCTAAGGACAAACACAGACACCCACGCCCGAGGGAGGACTCGAACCTCCGCCGGGACCAGTGTGTTTTTTTCCGACTGAACTTGAGTACTTAGGGCATGTCCTTAGTAGCCAGTGTGTTCACTCACTGCAGTCACATATGCTTGCTATCCGTGACCTTCCACCCCCACGCAATGTGTGGTAATTGCGGTCTGTGTTAGAGAAGCTCAAGTATTACATCCGATTTATTCCTAACGCCTTTCACATCGTGAATTCCTTGCACCGCTTGCGCAGGAGAATGTTCCTTTCGTTTGGTCGCAAGAGTGTCAGTCTGCTTTCTAGAAGCTGAAAGATTCTTTGCTTAGTGATCGATGCCATGTTCATTTTCATGCAGCCAAACCTCTCGTCTTCGCTCTTACAACATCGGTGCAGTTTCGCCGCATAAAACTGGTGTTGTTGACAGTCCGACTGCCTTTGCTTCGAAGTTGTTCGCAAACTGAAAAGGAGGTTTTCGCCATTGTCTACGGTTTCACTAAGTTTCACCAGTACCTTTCTGACCAAAAACCTCTACAACCTTTGTTTAGCCCTTCTCAGTCAGTCCCAACTCGCAAAGCGCAGAAGCTCCACTGGTCGCCTGTCCTTTTATCAAATTACCAATATGAGATTGTGCATCGGCTCACTTCTAAGCATGCCAACGCAGATGCTCTCCTGGCCTCCCTGTTGGCCCAGATTCAACATTCAACGAGTCATCTGCCTCTTGTTGCTGCACTGATGCACAAGACACAGACGCTTTGCACTGCCTCCCACTTAATCGTCGAAAAGTTGCCCATGCCACAGTAGCGGATCCCGATTTGCAGATTCTGTTGCACTTCATCTGCAGTCAGCCTGACATATTCGTAGCTCTGTTGTTCGGCATGCCCTTGCAGTTCACCAATGTCTCATTTTGCTTCGCGTCGGTAATGACCAGTCATGTGTTATGGTTCCCAAAGGGCTCTCCAGCCTGATATGCATCGTTTGCTACACCAAGGTCACTGGTGCGCCTTTCGCACCAAGCAGCTAGCACAGTCTGGATCCGCAAACTGAACAGTAGACTTCTCACTGACAACCAAGCCTGTGCTGAACATTAGTCAGCTCTGACTCAGTAGTTCTTTGAATGGCCCAAACCTCAAGCACCTTGGCAACGTTTGCACTTCAATTGCGCGGGTCTTTACTGGAATACACGTTGGCTCATCGTCGTTGATGCTTTCAGCAAATTTCCGTTCGTGATTCCTGTGCACTCTGTTACAGCTCATTCCATAGTCCAAGCCTTGTCGTCGACCTTTTGCCTCGAGGGACTGCCTGAAGTAATTGTGACTGACAATGGACCTCAATTTGTTAGCGCCGAGGTTGAACAGTTTTGCACCACCTCTGGCATCACCCACATTACGCGTGCACCATTCCATCTGCAAAGCTGAACGCCTTATACGAACATTTAAGCAACAGGTGGACGAACTTGATGCCTCCCACACAAGGGATAAAAGCTCTGTTGCTGTTCTTGTCTTCCTACCACTCCCAGCCACTGACTCTGGTCTTAAAGACGTATTCGCATCAAAAATACGTATAAGTAAGTGTGGTATGCGAAAATAAAACGTTATGGATGAATGGCATTGTGAAGAAGGTTGACTGTGTCTGAAAATGCAAGGACGGTGCAAGCCAACAGGAAGCTAAAGGCGATTTACAACTTGTACAGAAACCAGAGGGCAGTTATAAGAGTCGAAGGGCGTGAAAGGAAAGCAGTGATTGAGTAGGTAGTGAGACAGGATTGTAGCCTATCTCCAGTGTTAGTCAATCAGTACACTGAGCAAGCGGTAGAGGAAAACAAAGAAAAATCTAGAGTAGGAATTAAAGTCCAGGGAGAAGAAATAAAAACTCTGAGGTTTGCCAGTGACATCGTAATTCTGTCAGAGACATAAAGGAGTTGGAAGAGTAGTTGAACGGAAAGGACAGTATCCTGAAGACAGAATACAAGATGAACATCAACAACAGCAAAACAAGAGTGATTGAACGTAGCCGACTTAAATCAGACAGTACTGACTGAATTACATTAGGAAATGATAGACTTAAAGTAGTAGATGAATTTTGCTATTTGGGTAGTAAAATAACTTTGATGGACAAAGTAGAGATGATGTAAATGTAGACTGACTATGGCAAGAAAAGTATTTCTGAAGAAGAGAAATTTGTTAACATCGAATACATCCTTAATAGTCAGAAAGTCTTTTTCTGAAGGTGTATCCTTGTATGGAGGGACGTGGACGATAAACAATTCAGACCAGAATAGAAGATTTTGAAATGTGATGCTAGAGGAGAATGCTGAAGATTAGATGGATAGATAAAGTAAATAATGAGGAGGTACTGCATAGAACTGGGGAGACAAGAAATTTGTGGTACAACTTGACTAAAACAAGAGATAGGTTAACAGGACACACCGTGAGACATCAAGGGATCACCACAACAAGGGATCTTCAGTTTAGTACTGGAAGGAGTTGTGTGGGATAAAAATTGTAGAGAGAGACCTAGTGATGAATACAGTAATGGGGTTCAAAAGAATGTAGGTTCCAGTTATTACTCGGAGACGATGAGGCTTGCACAGGGTAGAGTAGCGTGCAGAGCTGCATCAAACCTGTCTTTGGACTGATCCCACAACAACAACAATATTACTATTATTTCGTTAGGATAACGCAGGAACATCTGCTACATTCACATATTACATATGACAAAGAACTTTGTTTTCTTTAAAGCCCAGAGTTCTTTCATTTATTGTGAGTTATCGGGAGAGGTATGCCAGTTCATTTGACTGACGTGTTGCTAAATCCTGCCTGTGAGAACCAGCCTTTCTTTCGGCCACTGACTGTAAATGAACGCTGTTATAACAGTGTCATTTCTTCCAGAGAACATCATAAAGAAATTACTGCCGAACAGACGTCGTATGGGGTATGTGCCAATAGTATGCTTGGTTCACACTGCTGCCGCCTGCACTGTTAACTCACTAGAGAGGCTCTCTATAACTAACGTTCAACATTGGAGTTTTTGCTGCTCCTTCGCTACGATGTTGTGGGATCTCAAAGGTCGGCGAGTGGGTGCTGAATGAAATATGCTGTCCAACTGAAAGGTTACGATTTATGTTGATTTCTGCCAACTGAGGACTGGAGTGAAACTGTTTAAGCTAGAATGCTTCAAACTATTTAATAGAGCAACAAGTTAAACGGGAAACAGGTCTCACATGTAACACACAATTTCATCTCACTTTATTTTCTAGTAATAAATGCGTAAAATGAGAACTCTTTATCATATTTTGAAAAATATCCAGAATATTTTGGTGTCAAATATGTCACAAATATCAATACTGCAGAACTAGTTAACGAAATAGCGGCTTTTAAATTCCAGTAAAGAGCGCTGATGAAGAGCATTCACACAGCTTTTTATTTGGGTATTTTGAAGTTTTCTTTAACGTATGGATTACAATATGCTTATCCGAACACAGAAACAGCTTTGAGTATATATATCGCAATTCCAGTGAGTGCAACATGTTGTCAGTGCAGGTTTAGCAAATGAAAAAAACAACAGTGTGTCCACAATTAATAATTAAAAGTTCCAGTTTCAAAACGGTGTAGAAGGAGAACCACTGCTCAAAATGGCATCAAATTTGAACAGGATATTATTGACGGTGGAAGAAATGTCACGAAACAAAAAAATTTAACAAAAATTTTACCAATAAGCGTCTTAACATAAATGAGATCGGCTACAAATGACAGATGAATCGCAGTACGACGCCTATGGTTTGAGTTGCACATTGCACCATCCAGACTGTTCAATATGCATGACTGCACAAGTTTGGCAGTCAACAGTTGTGGCAATCTCAGTTAGTTAAGCCCATCCACCAGGGCAACTTCGTACCACATTGCGTGGGAAAAACCGGTTTTTAATTGTCCTGAGGCCAAAAACTGCATAAAAAGGAAAATGACACTGATTTTTAATTGTCCTGGAGCCCAAATCACATAAAAAGCAAATGACTTCAGTTTCTAATTGTTGTGAGGCTGGCGTAAGGCATAGCCACAGTTATCTGCCACAAGTTGCAATCGAGAAAGCCTTCGTGTTCCACAATAGATCAGAGTGTCTCGGGCAAGGATATGGCCAGGGTTTTGTCAAAGGGGGATTCGATTTGTTAAAGAGGACCTTAAAAAGGCTTATGTTTTTATTTATTCTGAAAACATTTTTTTATTTCATGTACATAATTTGCTTTTGGAATGCCTTCATACAAACAGTATTTGGTCCGTAAAACTATGCAAGAAAAACTTTTCTTAAACAAGTAAAATACATATTTTCAGCAGTACATATATATACGGTATGTATATACAGGGTGACGCACTAACTATTGCCACCTAGAATAACTCCGAAAGTATGATAGTAGCTGAAACGTCTGTGGGACAAATGTTGCATGGGACAACGGGTCAATTACATGGCGTTGGTTTTTTGTTGCTAGTGGGGTCGCGTCAGAGATATGAAGGTCAACTTTGTTTTTTTAAATGGGATGCTATAGTTTGGTACTTATTTTCTGATAGCGGCTATCGAGACGAATCCAATGATGTGTAACAGTAAGGTCTTTGAAGGTCAACGAAGGTCAAAAAGGTGGCATGAACATCCATTTACAGAAAGTGTTCGAAGTGATGATCATTGGTATCAATGCAGTGCTGCAATCTTCTTAGGATGGATTGAGTGGTATTCCTTATCACTTCGGCACTTATCAAAGCACATGCTCTGACAATACTCTCTCGTATATCGTGCAAATAGTAAATATTCGACGAATACAACGCATCCGTCTAACGTGCCATTGACATGTAAACACCATTCGACTGTTTCGCAATACAACACTAATAGGAACGGTAAGACTAGTATCGTCCAATCAAGCGAATGTGAATGACGTGTTCCTTCAAAGAACAAGTCCATATGCTTCTGATTTACGGAGAATGCCAACGAAATTCAGTGAGAGCTAGAGACTTATACACTGAAAGATATCCTCAACTTACTCACCCTACACATCGTACATTTAAATATGTGTATGATAAATTGAGAACAACTGGATCTTTAACGCTTCGGAAGCATATCCGGCAAAGGAAAGTTACTAACGAGGAAACGGAAATCGATATTCTTGCCACTGTAGTTCGAGATCCTTGTGTTAAAAAAAATGGTTCAAATGGCTCTGAGCACTATGGGACTTAACGTCTGAACTAGAACTTAGAACTACTTAAACCTAACTAACCTAAGGACATCACACACATCCATGCCGGAGGCAGGATTCGAACCTGCGACCGTAGCGGTCGCACGGTTCCAGACCGAAGCGCCTACAACCGCTCGGTCACAGCGGCCGGCGATCCTTGTGTTAGTTTGCGTCAAATCGCAAGGGAATCTGGCATGAACCAGAGTAGTGTTGTTCGTGTTCTGCCTCACCACAAATATCGTCCTTACTATATCAGTCTCCACCAAGAATTAACTGGTACGGATTGTATACGTCACATTGAATTCTGCCGATGGGCTCAACTTCAGATTCAGAGGGATGACACATTTATTACTTTGATTTTATTTACTGATGAGGCTACATTTACGAACCACGGAAACGTTCATTTGCATAACATGCATTATTGGGCAACTGAAAATCCATGTTGACTGCGACAAGTTGCACACCAAAAACCGTATGGTGTGGGATTCCGGAGGACAGAATTATAGGCCCCTATTTCATCGAAGGAAATCTTAATGGTAGGAAGTACACCACATTCCTGCAAGAAACATTAGGTCTGTTATTCGAAGAAATACCTTTAGGAACAACGAACAGTATGTGGTATTAACACGATGGGTGCCCGGCAGATTTTTCGCTGATGGCTAGAAATGAGTTTTAGAGACAATCCCAAATCGTTGGACTGGACGCGGAGATGTGTCGTGGCCGGCTCGTTCGCCAGACTTGACGCCTCTGGTTTTTTTTCTTGGGGGAATTCGTAAAATACACCCCCGTTGTCCCATGCAACTTTTGTCCCACAAACTTTTCAGCTCATACTTTCGGAATTATTCTTGGTGGCAATAGTTAGTGACTCACCCTGTATATATAAGAAATACGCAGACGCAAATTAAATATTTCTTTTTTTGGCAATATGATAACTTCATTTTTGCCTCTTTGTTAACACAAGACAGCTCAGTCCTCTGATATAAGGTTCATTACCACAGAGCAGAATAATCTTAACGTTGGGTGGAACAACTTATGTTAGAGTGTTCAAACCTCTTTTATAATGGCTATCTTTCTCCTACTACAGTATTGTATTTAAATTTCCACGTATCTGAAACTAAGTGAGACTTTCTTCATCACATCAAAGCATCGGAAGTTCCTCAGTTCAAGCTCAAATTTTATTAAAGTATCTTTCATTTCATTAAAATTCTTCTGTTTCTTTAAGTGGTCAAGAATTTCTTTATTAATTAGGTGTTTCAACAGTTAACTTTCACTAGAGCAACCAAATTTATTTATAAAACAAAACGGAACACAGAGATACCGTGAGCTACAGTTTTGGTGTCTTAACACTGATTCACACGTTGATTTCAACTATTTTTGTAATGTATGCATCTCACAAATGAACTTCCGTTTATTCCTGATAATATGGCTGTACAATACAGTCTTTGATGCTAAAAAACTCTTCTGCGACGTTTATTTGCAAATATGATAGAGTTGTGACGATTGACCTCACTTGTATAAGACATTTCATAGTAGAACATCTTTCTTGAAGTAAAACTTGAAGACGATAAATTATGTCGCCGTTCAACGAGTGAGCCATCTCTATGAGGCCGGCCGAGGTGGCCGAGCGGTTCTAGGCGCTACAGTCTGGAACCGCGCGACCGCTACGGTCGCTGGTTCGAATCCTGTCTCGGGCATGAATGTGTGTGACGTCCTTAGGTTAGTTAGGTTTAAGTAGTTCTAAGTTCTAGGGGACTGATGACCTCAGTAGCTAAGTCACATAGTGCTCAGAGCCATTTGAACCATCTCTATGAACAGATACACAGTACAAAATTACAATTGCTAGCTGCCTTCCAATATAAATATCGTTTAACTACGCATATTGTCGAAATCTTACATAAACCAGCATTAAAATTAATCACTGTCTGCCTGCGAAATAAATCATTATTCCCCAAATTAAGATAAGTACTGTTAGAAAAGTAGCGAAAAAATTATTTCCTATGTAATTGTTTCCACAATTTAAAAACGTTACAGTTTGATGATAATCATAGAACATCTGAAACCGCTGCAGTTATTACAGTGTTACAAGAGCGTAAATAGATTATGGACAATAGGGTAGTAGAGTGGGGCGGGGGCGAGGGCAGGAATGAAGAGCGCAGTCGGCTGGGACGAATTCAAGCAACCCTGAGAAAAAGCATAGTTTAGAAGCGAACGAACTGCAGAATGTGCTGTCATCACACACCCCTTCCGCTCTACACAAACCTCTCCTTGTAATTCCGTTCCTGGTTTTCATAATTGGGTACCGCCCCAGTGACCAGACTGGGCGATGTCTTGCCATTTGGGCTACTAATGATAGAATTTTGAGCAACTTTTTTAAATAAATGCAGCCATCGCCATTCGGGCGATATTTGTGTTGATCAACGCGTTTTTTGGGCGATACAGGCAAATCCAAGTGTATTTTTATGCACTATTTTTAATTTAATGTTTATATGTAGTTATGTTTATCGGTCTGTAGCATTGTGAAAAACAGAAATCTCTCAAAGTTCTACCAATCTCCAAATAACCACTCCAGTGCTAACATTAAATTGCTATTGATAGGTAATTAGCCTGCTATAGTAAAGCATACATACTTTTAACTTCCATAACGCTAGGGGATGAATCAGAATCGGTTTTCCTCTACTTTCGTGTTACAGACTCACCTGTAATTAAAACCAATCACAACAGCACACAGAATGAAAACAATAAATGGTAGCACTAACATTAAATTCAAGTGCAACTAAGAACTTAATTCATTAACAAAACAACAACTGAGATCAAATAAGGCCAATAATATGCAGTAGTTGGTCTTGGCAGAAGTATGGGTGGGCGATGGCTTGTAGTGCTATCGACATATCGGTAATTAAAATCTGTCGATGGCCTTGTTGACTATCAACAGCGCGTATCCTTTTTCGTCGTATGATTGAAAATCAAAATATCCTTCAACTTCACTACACGGCAACTACGCCGCGTGTAATTTCATTTAGGTGACTGAGGTGGGGGGGGGGGGGGAAATTGTCTGGGCCCCATAGACCCCCCCTCCCCCTGTAAAGAAACCCACTACGGCCCTTTGCTCTTCTTTTGAAGTCTCCGTTTCACCCTTTGCAGCACTGCAGAATGCAGAGGGCGGTCAACGCGTGCATGTGCCCGCTCAGTCGTCAGGTGGGTGTGCACCACACTCTCACTCACGAACAGCGAGTGTGGGGCCTCAGTGCTTGTATAGAAACCACAACTTCTTAAAGTGCACAATGGCATTGCAATCCTGTCAGCTGTTTCCATATAACAGCCTATGGCTCGTTTGTTTTTGAATGACGCAACGAAAAACATTTGTTTTAACGACTGCCACCCCAAATTGCTAACGTAATCGTGATACTCTCCCCTGTACCTCGTGATAACATAAAACGAGCTGCACTCCTTATGAACTCTTTCGGTGTTCTCCTTCAATCCTATCTGATACAGATGCCATACTGGTCAACAATGTTCCAAAAGAGTACATAGAATTGTAGTCTATATAGTCTAGATTCCTTAAAAGGTTAGCTAGGAAGTAGCTATTAAAAAGGAAAATTGATAATTTGAAGTGGGAATAAGTGAAGTGCAGCAGCAGGGAGAACAAATCTCTGGTCAGGTATGCACAACGTTATCAACACAGAATGGGGTGGGTGGGGGAGATGATGGTAAGTGTTCAGGCAGTTGAAGGAGACGCAAATTGGCCGTTATTGCCCTAAATCATTTCAGGCAAATGCCAGGATGGTTTCTTTGAAAGGGCACGCCCAATTTCCTTCTTTATCCTTCCATAATCAACGATTGTGTCCCACTCTAATGACCTCATAGTCGACAGGACACTAATCTCCTCCTCTTCCTCTTCTACCTTCTTCATATCTCAATTGCCTATCATCCATGATTCACTTCCACAAAGGATCACACTCCAGAAAGACTTCCTTTATGTTAGATGTTAACGAATTCCTGTTTTTCAGAAATGCTTTTCTTGCTATTGCGAGTCTTCCTGTTATTTCTTTCATAATTCAGCCATCATCTTTGCGACTCAAATAACAAAACTCACGTACCACTTTTAGAGAGTCACTTCCTAATCTAATTCCCTCAGCATCGTCTCATATACTTTGACTATACTCCATTACCATTGATTTACTTTCATTGTTGTCCGTCTTATAATCTCTTTTCAAGATACTATCCAATGCGTTCAAATGCTCTTCCAAGTTCAGAGCTGTATCTGACAGAATTACAATGTCATCAATAAAACTTAGATTTCCGTCAGAAGGGGTGAAGTCGATCAGGTTGGATGAAGTCAATCGCCAATACAGCGTCATTATTTTCGCTGCTGCTGCATAGTGGCAAATCGGAGAACTTCTTGATATATATTCTCTTTGGAATCCAATGACTTGTAGAGTATTTCCTATCTGTAGAATGTTCTTTATGAATATCAGTTCAGTGGCACTGTGGGAAAGAAGCACATGCATTTTGCAGACAAAACGCGTCACAATACCACCTTAAATATAGCCTCACAAAAAGGAGTCGCATGTGTTCAGATCCGGAGAATATTGCTGCCAATCGAGGTCCGTGCCCGTGGCCTCTGCGCACCCTAGAGTCAGAATACTACCCCCAAAGTGATTCTCCAGAAATGAAACACTCTCCTGTTCGATGGGGTCGAGCTCCGTCTTGCATGAACCACATCTTGTCGAAATCAGTGTCACTCGTCCGCTCCCGGTAGCTGAGTGGTCAGCGTGACAGAATGTCACTCCTAAGGGCCTGGGTTCGATTCCCGGCTGGGTCGGAGATTTTCTCCGGTCTGGGACTGGGTGTTGTGTTGTCCTAATCATCATCATTTCATCCCCATCGACGCGCAAGTCGCCAAAGTGGCGTCAAGTCGAAAGACTTGCACCCGGTGAATGGTCTACCCGATGGGAGGCCCTAGTCACACGACATTTACATTTACAGTGTCACTTTGGATAATGAGAATGAAATCATCTTCCAAAACCTTCACGTACCCTTCGGTGGTCACCGTGCCATCAAGGAATTCGCATCAATTATTCCGTGAGTAGACGTTGCACACCACACAGTCACACATTAAGGGTGAAGAGACTTCTCGTCGCAAAATGCGGGGAAGAAAGGGAAGTTGAAGATTCGTGAAGCAACCGAGAATTACGATGTGTCCTATAAAATATTAAATGAGTGGATGGACAAAAACGTAAAAACAGATATGGTGGGCAACCTGTTCTAAATTCAAAAGACGAAGAATGTTGTTTATTGCATGGATTGATCAAGTGTGGGCAGTGGGGTTTTTCTTTGAAACGACATGATCTGAGAAATGTTGTACAGTGGTACTTGAATCGATCTGGGCGAGTTGAGAAACGTTTTAAGAACAACAAACCAGGAAGAGACTGGTTCTTAGGCTTTATGAAAAGAAACAAGGAGCTTACCAAAAGATCAGTGCAACATATTAAGAGTAGTCATGCTGGAATTATAGAGGCAGTTATTCATCATTATTTTGATAATCTGGAGGTATATGTTGCCTCCTAGTAACATAATAAACTTTGATGACACCAACTTTACAGGTGATCAAAAATGGTTCAAATGGCTCTGAGCACTATGGGATTCAACATCTTAGGTCATAAGTCCCCCAGAACTTAGAACTGCTTAAACCTAACTAACCTAAGGACATCACACACACCCATGCCCGAGGCAGGATTCCAACCTGCGACCGTAGCAGCCCCGCGGTTCCGGACTGCAGCGCCAGCACCGCACGGCCACCGCGGCCGGCTACAGGTGATCGAGGACAATGTAAAACACTGGTTAAAAGAGGAGTAAAGCATGCAGAGAAAATCATGAGTTCTTACAAGACAAGTGTCAGTGTCATGACTGCAGCTACAGCTGCAGATTTTGTTTGTATATAAAGCAAATTATCTCCACCCAACATGGATTTAAAATGGCATTCCTGACAGTGCGAACAACAGGAATACAAGTTGTTTGTTTGACCTTGAGATATTTGAAGAATGATTTAAGAAAATGCTGCTCATGTTTGCTCGCAAGCTGGGCGGTAGAAAAGTGTTCACTGGAGACAACTTGTCATGTCATCTTTCTCTACAAGTTATTCAGTTGTGTGAAGAGAACGAAATCGAGTTCATGTTACTTCCACCAAATACCGCCCACATTTGCCAACTACTTGCTGTAGTCTTCTTCCATTCACTCAAAGGAGCTTTCAAAAAGTGCTTAGAAGAATGAGAACTTATAACCAGAGTGTTGTTGTTTGTTGTTGTGGTCTTCAGTCCTGAGACTGGTTTGATGCAGCTCTCCATGCTACTCTATCCTGTGCAATATTCTTCATCTCCCAGTACCTACCGCAACCTACACCCTTCTGAATCTGCTTAGTGTATTCATCTCTTGGTCTCCCTCTACGATTTTTACCCTCCAATACTAAATTGGTGATCCCTTGATGCCTCAGAACATGTCCTACCAACCGATCTCTTCTTCTAGTCAAGTTGTGCCACAAACTTCTCTTCTCCCCAATCCTATTCGATACCTCCTCATTAGTTATATGATCTATCCATCTAATCTTCAGCATTCTTCTGTAGCACCACATTTCGAAAGCGTCTATTCTCTTCTTGTCCAAACTAGTTATCGTCCATGTTTCACTTCCATACATGGCTACACTCCATACAAATACTTTCAGAAACGACTTCCTGTCACTTGAATCTATACTTGATGTTAACAAATTTCTCTTCTTCAGAAACGCTTTCCTTGCCACTGCCAGTCTACATTTTATGTACTCTCTACTTCGACCATCGTGAGTTATTCTGCTCCCCAAATAACAAAACTCCTTTACTACTTTAAGTGTCTCATTTCCTAATCTGGCCGGCCGCGGTGGTCTAGTGGTTCTAGGCCCGTAGTCCGGAACCGCGGGGCTGCTACGGTCGGAGGTTCGAATCCTGCCTCGGGCATGGATGTGTGTGATGTCCTTAGGTTAGTTAGGTTTAATTAGTTCTAAGTTCTAGGCGACGGATGACCTCAGAAGTTAAGTCGCATAGTGCTCAGAGCCATTTGAACAATTTTTTCCTAATCTGATTCCCTCAGCATCATCCGACTTAATTCGACTACATTCCATTATCCTCGTTTTGCTCTTGTTGATGTTCATCTTATATCCTCCTTTCAAGACACTATCCATTCCGTTCAACTGCTCTTCCAAGTCCTTTGCTGTCTCTGACAGAATTACAATGTCATCGGCAAACCTCAAAGTTTTTATTTCTTCTCCATGGATTTTAATAACTACTCCGAATTTTTCTTTTGTTTGCTTCAATGCTTGCTCAATATACAGATTGAATAACATTGGGGAGAGGCTACAACCTTGTCCCACTCCCTTCCCAACCACTGCTTCCCTTTCATGTCCCTCAACTCTTATAACTGCCATCTGGTTTCTGTACAAATTGTAAATAGCCTTTCGCTTCTTGTATCTTACCGCTGCCACCTTCAGAATTTGAAAGAGAGTATTCCATTCAACATTGTCAAAAGCTTTCTCTAAGTCTACAAATGCTAGAAACGTAGGTTTGCCTTTCCTTAATCTAGCTTCTAAGATAAGTCGTAGGGTCAATATTGGCTCACATGTTCCTATATTTCTATGGAATCCAAACTGATCTTCCCATTTTTTCCTTTTGTCTGTAAAGAATTCGTGTTAGTATTTTGCAGCTGTGGCTTATGAAACTGATAGGTTGGTAATTTTCACATCTGTCAGCACCTGCTTTTTTTGGGGTTGGAATTATTATATTCTTCTTGAAGTCTGAGGGTATTTCGCCTGTCTCATACATCTTGCTCACCAGATGGTAGAGTTTTGTCAGGACTGGCTCTCCCAAGGCCGTCAGTAGTTCTAATGGAATGTTGTCTACTCCCGGGGCCTTGTTTCGACTCAGGTCTTTCAGTGCTCTGTCAAACTCTTCATGCAATATCATATCTCCCATTTCATCTTCATCTATGACCTCTTCCATTTCCATAATATTGTCCTCAAGTACATCGCCCTTGTATAGACCCTCTATATACTCCTTCCACCTTTCTGCTTTCCCTTCTTTGCTTAGAACTGGGTCTCCATCTGAGCTCTTGATATTCATACAAGTGGTTCTCTTTTCTCCAAAGGTCTCTTTAATTTTCCTGTAGGCAGTATCTATCTTACCCCGCGTGAGATAAGCCTCAACACCCTTACATTTGTCCTCTAGCCATGCCTGCTTAGCCATTTTGCACTTCCTGTTGATCTCATTTTTGAGACGTTTGTATTCCTTTTTGCCTGCTTCATTTACTGCATTTTTATATTTTCTCCTTTCATCAATTAAATTCAATATTTGTTCGTTTACCCAAGGATTTCTACAAGCCCTCGTCTTTTTACCTACTTTATCCTCTGCTGCCTTCACTACTTCATCTCTCAAAGCTACCCATTCTTCTTCTACTGTATTTCTTTCCTCCATTCGTGTCAAATGTTCCCTTATGCTCTCCCTGAAACTCTGTACAACCTCTGGTTTTGTTAGTTTATCCAGGTCCCATCTCCTTAATTTCCCACCTTTTTGTAGTTTCTTCAGTTTTAATCTACAGTTCATAACCAATAGATTGTGGTCAGAGTCCACATCTGCCCTTGGAAATGTCTTACAATTTAAAACCTGGTTCCTGAATCTCTGTCTTACCATTATATAATCTATCTGATACCTCTTAGTATCTCAAGGATTCTTCCAGGTATACAACCGTCTTTTATGATTCTTGAACCAAGTGTTAGCTATCATTAAGTCATGCTCTGTGCAAAATTCTACAAGGCGGCTTCCTCTTTCATTTCTCAGCCCCAATCCATATTCACGTACTACTTTTCCTTCTCTCCCTTT
This sequence comes from Schistocerca piceifrons, assembly GCF_021461385.2. Taxonomy (NCBI): domain Eukaryota; kingdom Metazoa; phylum Arthropoda; class Insecta; order Orthoptera; family Acrididae; genus Schistocerca; species Schistocerca piceifrons. The sequence goes on from NC_060149.1 coordinate 878,314,759, forward strand.
TCCTACTACCGAATTCCAGTCACCCATGACTATGAAATTTTCGTCTCCCTTCACAATCTGAATAATTTATTTTATTTCATCATACATTTCTTCAATTTCTTCGTCATCTGCAGAGGTAGTTGGCATATAAACTTGTACTACTGTAGTAGGCGTGGGCTTCGTGTCTATCTTGGCCACAATAATGCGTTCACTATGCTGTTTGTAGTAGCTTACCCACACTCCTGTTTTTTATTCATTATTAAACCGACTCCTGCATTACCCCTTTTTGATTTTGTATTTATAACCCTGTATTCGCCTGACCAAAAGTCTTGTTCCTCCTGCCAGCGAACTTCACTAATTCCTACTATATCTAACTTTAACCTATCCATTTCTCTTTTTACATTTTCTAACCTGCCTGCTCGATTAAAGGATCTGACATTCCACGCTCCGATCCGTAGAACGCCAGTTTTTTTTCTCCTGATAACGACGTCCTCCTGAGTAGTCCCCGACCGGAGATCCGAATGGGGGACTATTTTACCTCCGGAATATTTTACCCAAGAGGACGCCATCATCATTAAACTATAGAGTAAAGCTGCATGCTGAGTAACCAGAGCAATCTTGCCTAATTGTGAGTTTCCTAAGATGCTGACGAAAACATTCAAGGAAAAAGGATGTTCACCTAACATCCAACGTTGTGGCAGGGTTTGCAGCATGTGGCGTTGTTCCTCTTAGTCGAGAAGCTGTGGTTAAGAAAGTTTCAAAATCTACAAGGGAAAATGAAGAATTGGAACAAAGGTGGGGTAACACATTGGTGGACTACCTAAAGGAACTGAGGAAGGAGACCACCGGAAGTACCAAGAAATGCCCAAGGCAAAAAAGTCGCAATGTTGCAGATAGCAAGGGAACAGCATTTTGATCTGAAGATAATCGTCAACGATGACAGTGGTAGATCTAGAGTCATATATTATGGCGGAACTATCGAAGAAGGTGAAAATGGTAGTTCTTACGAGAGTGGTGAATTTGTATTGATATCATTTCCCACTGGTAGTAGGAACAGATATTTTATAAAACTTCCTGGCAGATTAAAACTGTGTGCCCGACCGAGACTCGAACTCGGGACCTTTACCTTTCGCGGGCAAGTGCTCTACCAGGCGTACTGGCAGAAGTAAAGCTGTGAGTACCGGGCGTGAGTCGTGCTTCGGTAGCTCAGTTGGTAGAGCACTTGCCCGCGAAAGGCAAAGGTCCCGAGATCGAGTCTCGGTCGGGCACACAGTTTTAATCTGCCAGGAAGTTTCATATCAGCGCACACTCCGCTGCAGAGTGAAAATCTCATTCTAGATATTTTATAGGTCAAATAATTCAGACGGCTGATAGTGACACTGAAGTGAGTTATTTAAGGAAAAAAGGATCCAAGCAGGTTCATTTTTTATTTCCAGAAGTTACTGATGTACACAAACTGTAACAAAAATGAAGCCCAAGGGCATCAGTAGTGGATGCTACATTTTCCCAGACATTGACATTTCACAAACTGAGTGAAAATTCTTGATAATGTAAGATAATTTTATGTGTAGTAGCTATGTTTTAAGGAAAATACAATGTTCTAACCATAAAATATTCTATTTGTTAACTGATCTACATGTTAGGTCCCTGAGGAACAACCTCTAATATTTTAAAAATTAATATAACCTGGATGAAGCCGTTATAGACCTTTAAAAAACCGGTGAGTGGGATGAAGCCGATCGACTTTTAAGTTAATACAAGTCCAAAAGCACAATAGGATATGCCTACATCCAGCATTAGATGTAATATTGAAATGCTAAGGATTACACGTAATTTGTTTAAACGAATTCTTACATAGATTCCCCTAAATTAAAATAAAAACGACATTTTTTGATCGACTTCATCTCTTCTGACGGTTCTTGTTTCTTTTTCCTGACTTTTAATTCTCTTACCAAACTTCTCTTTGGCTAGCTTCACAGCTTTCTTTGTATACAGATTGAATAACATCGGGAATAGACTACAATCCTCTCTCGCTTCCTTCTCAACTACTACTTTCTTTTCATTTTTTCACCTTTTCTAACTGCAGTTTGGTTTCTGTAAAAGTTACAAATAACCATTCGATTCGTGTATTTAATCCCTGCTCATTTTATAAATTTCAATGAGTGTAGTCCAATCAACACTGTCAAAAGCTCTCTCTAAAACTACAGATGATGTAAATGTTTGCGTTTCTTCAACCTTTCTTCAAGGATAAACCATAGAGTGAGAATTGCCTCATGTGTTGCTACGTTTCTCCGGAACCCATACTGATCTTCCACAAGGTCAACCTCTCCAAATTTCTCCATTCTTCTGCAAATAATTAGTGTTAATATTTTGCAACCATAAATGGTGGTCCGGCAGTAGTATTCACACCTGCCTTCTTTGGCACTGGAATTATTACATTCTTCCTGAAGTCTGAAAATATTTCGCCTGTGTCGTACATCTTGCCCACTACATAGAATAATTTTGTCATGACTGGCTCTCCCAAGAATGTCTATAACACTGACAAAACGTCATCTTCTCCAGGGGCGTTGTTTCGACTTGTAAGTAGCCATACAAAAATTTCATTTCTCACCCTGTTAAAAATCAGTCGCCAGGTATGGACGCCCTTGTAACTTTCAGTGCTCTGTCAGATTCACCTTTCCATTTCATACTTCCCATCTCGTCTTCATCTACTGCCTCTTCCCATTCTATAATACTATCCTCAAGTTCTTTTCCCTTGTAGATGTCCTATATACATGGCCCAGTCAGATTAATGTGACCACCACCTATGTTCAACATCGAAGTGTGATAACCACTTACAGACGGCAGGTGGCAGCTCTGGCAGTGATGGGTGTATAAGGCATGTCGGGAGATGTACAGTACAGTCATTGACGTAATGCAGAATGGGAGTGATGTATCTAACATCCAAAATGGCATGATCATTGGCTTCTGGACCAGGGCTGGAAACATTTCTGAAAAAGCTAATTTTGTAAACTGTCTGCATGCAAGGCAAAATGGCGCTATCCAAAACTGGCACCAAGCCAGCTGTGGTGCACAACAGGCCATAGATGACTAGGTCAAACGATGGCTATTGAGATGTGTGTGGGCGAATATATGTGCAATGTTGAGCAACTGACCACCCATATGAACCAAAGGACTACCAACAGTGTCTCCTCAATGACTGTTCAGTGAATGTTACTGCATATGGGCCTTTGCAGCAGACACCTTGTTCATACACCTATGCTGACTGCTGTTCATCAGCAACCAAGGTTGGGATTGCCCACCAATATAGTAACTGGATGTCCACTCAGCGGCAAAGGGTTGTCTTTTCCGATGAATGACATTTTATGCTCCATCAGACAGATGGCCATTTTGTGTATGGCACAGCAGCAATCGTCAGAAGACTCAAGATCGGAGGAAGGGTCGTTATGATCTGGGGAATGTTTTCGTAGTATTCCCTGATGATCTCGTCATTCTGAAAGGGACAATGGATCAAGACCAGTGTACATCTCTCCTTGGGGATCATGTCCACCCCTACACGCAGTTTGTTTTTTCCTCACCATGATGGCACCTACCAGCAGAAAAATGGAACACGTCATACAGCTCGCAGTGTACGTGCATATTTCGAAGAGCACAAGGATGAGTTTACCTTACTACCGTGAGCACCAAACTTCCTGTATTTAAACCCAATCAAGAATCTGTGGGACCACCACAACTGGGCTGTTCGTGCCATGGATACTCAACTGAGAGGGTTGGGTTGTATGGTGGAAGAGATCAAACTGCGAGGGCATCGGTCTCATTGGAATAGGGAAGGGCATGGAAGGAAGTCGGCCGTGCCCTTTCAAAGGAACCCCTGGAACGATTTAGGAAAATCACGGAAAACCTAAATCAGGATGGCCGGTTGCAGGATTGAACATACTCAACTGAGAAACCTAGAGCAGCTGGCCATGGCACTGGAGTCTGCATGGCTCCACATGCCTGTCAGTACCCTATTGACTCTCTTCCTGCACTGCAAAAGATGGTTATTCAGGCTAATGGTGGGTGGTCACCATAATGTGACTGGACTGTGTGTATTCCTCCCACCTTTCCCTTCTTTGCATAGCATTGCTTTGTTATCTGAGCTCTTCGTGTCCATACAGTTGCTTTCTTTTCACCAAACGTCTCTAATTTTCTTGCAGGCACACCTATTTTTTCTCCACTTATGTATGCTTCCGGAACCTTGCATTTGTACTCTACCCTGTCCTTAATATTGATATACTTTCTGTGACTATCTGTTTTAGACACTTGTATTCCCTTTCACCTGCTTCATTTTTATATCTTCTCCTTTCATCAATTAAATTTTCAATGCCCCCTGCAGTCTTCTGCAGACTTCACTATTTCATCTCTCAAAGCTACCCATAAGTTTGCTATTGTGTTTGTTTCCCCATTTCAGTCAAATGTTGTCTTATGCTCGCTCTGAAACTCTCAACAGCCTCTGATTGCTTCAATTTATCCAGGTCTCATCTCCTAAATTTCCTACATACTTTCAGTTTTATTCTGCAGTTCGAAACCAGTAGATTACAGTCAGAGTCCACATCTGTCCCTGGAAATGTCTTAAGAGTTTCAAATTTCGTTTTTAAAACTTTGCCTTACCATTATATAATCTGAAAACTTCCAGTGGCCACAGGTCTCTTTCACATGTACAACTTTCTTATATGATTCTTAAGCAAAGTGCTGGCAATGATTAAATTACTCATTGCTACACTCCGCACAAAACGCAACACCGCTCCTGGTCACGATCGTGTCACCTACCGTCACCTTCGTGAAGCTCCTGTCTCTTTCCTCTCCACCCTGGCCAGGCTCTACAATGTAGTCCTGTCCACCGGTTACTACCCCGACCTGTGGAAAACCTCCCGTATCTTAATGTTCCTTAAACCTGGCAAACCGCCGTCTCCTCCTACCGTCCCATCAGCCTTACCTCGGTCTTCAGCAAGGTCCTAGAATCTATCCTCACCCGACGCATCCACCAGCATCTCCGCCAGCACTGCCTCCTTCCCGTTACCCAGTGTGGCTTTCGGCCGTCCTTCTCTTCCGACGACCTTCTCCTTCACCTCACTCATCCCCTTTCTGACCAGCTTAATTCCCGTCGCTCCGCAATCTTCCTCTCCCTGGACCTCGAACGTGCTTATGACCGCGTATGGCATTCCGCTCTCCTCTTCAAGCTCCAAACCTTCGCCCTTCCCATCAACTACGTCCATCTGATCGGCTCCTTTCTCTCCTGCCGTCCTTCATATGTCACCATCCATAACACAGATTCCTACACCTTTTTCCCTCCGCCGGTGTGCCCCAAGGCTCCGTCCTCTCCCCCCTTCTGTACCTTTTGTACACGACGGACATGCTGCCGCCGTCACCCCCCATCCACCTTCTCCAGTTTGCCGATGACACTGCCTTCCTTGCCCTTGCCCCCACCCTGCAGCGCTCCCAACACCTTCTCCAATCCCATCTTGACCGGTTCACCGCTTGTTGCAACCAGTGGTTGCTCAAGGTCAATCCCTCCAAAACCCAGGCGATCATTGTAGGCAAAACCACCCCTTCCTTCCGCCTCCTTGATTTCTATCTCACCATCTATGGCCGTCCTATCGCCCTCACTCCCACCCTTAAGTACCTTGGCGTCACCCTCGACCGTCGCCTCTCCTGGACTCCCCATCTCCGGACAATCCAAGCTAAGGCACACTCCCGACTCAGTCTCCTCAAGCTCCTCTCCGGCCGTACGTGAGGTCTGGACCCCTCCACCATCCTCCACACCTATAAATCCCTCATCCGCCCTATTCTTTGTTACGCCCATCCAGCTTTGATCTCCGCCCCCCCTACCTTTTATAAATCTCTCCAAATCCTTGAACGCCATGCTCTCCACCTCGCCTATCGCACCCGTCTCCCCTCCCCCAGGCGGATCCTGTACGATCTCATCCCCTTCCCCCACCTCCTCCTTTTCCTTGAAAGGATACGGATCCTGTACACCTCCCGCAAACTCTATCCTCCTCACCCACTAGTCTCCCCGATCCTCTCCCACCCCCGCCCGCTGCTGCGCCTGTATTCCCACGTCCCACCCAGTCTCCATCTCTCCACCCTCCACTCTCCCAAGGTGGCTTCCGCCAGCTCCCTCTCCCTGATGATGCCCTCCTCCCCTCCAACCAACTTTGATCCTCCCACCCTCCTCCTGAGTTTGCTCCTCTAGGCACCCTCCCTCCCTCCTCCATTTCTCCCCACTCCTCCCCCAGGCTTCCCCTCCCCTGTCCCTCTCCTCCTCCCTCCATTTCCTCAGCCATTGGCATCCTTGTTCTCCCCTCTCCCCCACTTCACCCCTCTTGGCAGGTCCCCGGACTCGCACACGCTACGTGAACTTTCGCGTGCCGAAGATCATCGCCATCAGTGTCTCGTGTGTGTGACGTCGTTTTGTGTTTTTAGTGGCCGCCGTCACGCTTCTACGTTCACTTGTCCCGTCGGATTCATCAGTGTTATGTGCGCCGTGCCAACGTGTTTCCAGTGTCGTTATCGTCGAGTGTGAACGGCTCTGTGTTTTTTGTGTATCTGTGACCACTATTTTTTGCCCGTCACTATGTTAATTCTAATTCTCCCTTCTTGTACTGTTATTGTTAACATTATGGCTGAAGAGCGGCGTACCATGCCGCTGACAGGCTACCTGATTGTTCAGGTATTCAAATAACAATAAAGGGAAAAAAATGATTAAATTAGCTCTACACAGAATTCTACTAGGTGGCTTCCTCGTTCATTCATTTCCTCTAGTCTTCTTTTTCCTGCAATCGAATTCTAATCAAGCATCACAAATTTGCGTCTCCTTCAACTGCCTGAACACTTACCATCATCTCCCCCACCCACCCCATTCTGTGTTGATAACGTTGTGCATACCTGACCAGAGATTTGTTCTCCCTGCTGCTGCACTTCACTTATTCCCACTTCAAATTATCAATTTTCCTTTTTAATAGCTACTTCCTAGCTAACCTTTTAAGGAATCTAGACTATATAGACTACAATTCTATGTACTCTTTTGGAACATTGTTGACCAGTATGGCATCTGTATCAGATAGGATTGAAGGAGAACATCGAAAGAGTTCATAAGGAGTGCAGCTCGTTTTATGTTATCACGAAGTACAGGGGAGAGTATCACGATTACGTTAGCAATTTGGGGTGGCAGTCGTTAAAACAAATGTTTTTCGTTGCGGTGAAATCTTTTCACGAAATTTCAGTCAGCAACTTTCTCTTCTAAATGCAGAAATTTTATTGGTGCATTCTGTGGAAAATTTTATCCAACAGGATGCTCCTTCCATGGATCGCTTATGCCACATCTTCACCCTCGCAATGAACATGTAGCGCGCTTCGTACTTACGTGCAATTCTTCGATTAATCACCGCTCCCCACAGTCCTTCCACTGTAAAGAAACCCACTACGGCCCTTTGCTCTTCTTTTGAAGTCTCCGTTTCACCCTTTGCAGCACTGCAGAATGCAGAGGGCGGACAACGCGTGCATGTGCCCGCTCAGTCGTCAGGTGGGTGTGCACCACACACTCACTCACGAACAGCGAGTGTGGGGCCTCAGTGCTTGTATAGAAACCACAACTTCTTAAAGTGCACAATGGCATTACAATCCTGTCAGCTGTTTCCATATAACAGCCTATGGCTCGTTTGTTTTTGAATGACGCTATTATACAGTTCATTTAAGTATTTCAATAATGCTTTATTTTTATTAAACATGTCTCACAAGGGAGTTCAACCTAGACATTTCTATCAGGGACAACGTGACTTTCTTTCAGCCACCACCCATGCCAGTTTAAAGAACTCAAAAGTTCATATGTTAAACTTCACAGATAATTCTAGACTTGTCGACTGAACCACATGGATATGCAATGACTATATTAACCATTTAAGTGATGGTGACAAGTACTGAGGTTTTCACAGGAGGAAGTTATCTTAGTTGATTTGTTAAAATATAAAACTCTTTCTTTAAAAATCTTAATCACCTAGTTCACATATATATGAAATCTAGGCAATTCAACTAACATTATATATATATATATATATATACACACACACACACACACACACACACACACACACACACACACACACACACACACCACTCTCAAACAACTGGTATTACTAAATAGACTGGTTTTCCTCCAGATTCATTATTGTGAATATTCACCAACCTGCACCACAGGTTCAAATGGCTCTGAGCACTATGCGACTTAACTTCTGAGGTCATCAGTCGCCTAGAACTTAGAACTAATTAAACCTAACTAAACTAAGGACATCACACACATCCATGCCCGAGGCAGGATTCGAACCTGCGACCGTAGCGGTCACGCGGTTCCAGACTGAAGCGCCTTTAACCGCACGGTCACACCAGCCGGCATGCACCACAGGGAAGATTTAAAAAAATACATAATAAATTCGGCAGGCTTATTCCCAAAGCTTACTTACTGATGTATTTCACTGTTGTGCTGAAAAATCTCCTTTTGTCACTTTAAAAGGTTACGGTTTGATGCTCTAAATTCCCTTGATGTGTGGTTAGATGGTGACAGTTGTTCATGCTGCTACTATAATTTCAAACTGTACACCACATAGTTACATAGAATATCTGAGCTCTTAAACATCTGAAAGGAAAACCAGTGTGGCCTAAACTTTTTCCCACATTGTTTTACTGACTATTGAATGCACTCTTCATGTTCAGTAAGTATACTGGTTGAATATGTCATAATTGCAAAGTAAATACAGACAACTTTTTGACTGTGGAAACTTTCCAACCCAGTGAAGGGCAAAACACTTTAGAAATGTGAACCTCTATGGGACAGATGCACATGGATCTTGTTCGGGAAATGGTAAACACACTATTGCAGCAACCTTTGTTACAAACACGTAGGATATGCAGTTATATGTGGACATCAAGATCCCATTATTTATTCAAATGTACACAACACTCCAATGTATCTTTTAAAACATCCTCAGGAAAGTACATCACACATTAAACCAACAATACCCTGCCTCTTAAATATGAACTCTAGTGCCACTAAGGCTTTTGACCATCAATAATTACTTTCTAAAAGTATGTGAACTGATCACTCAAATTTCACATGTTCTGCTCAATTGATAGCAACAAAAGACAAAGCTCTAGCTGCACCTTGTGGCAGTTAATATGTTACACTGCCGGTGCTCAAGCTAGTCCACACAGGTACTGCTTCAACTCAGCTAGCCAGTCGCTCCTTTTATGTCACAGTACAGAAAGGGCATCAGTTTCTTGGCAGTGTGGTGTCTGGTAGAAAATTCTCTGCATAATTCACGATTCTAATTTTTGTTACTTTTTGTCAGAAAGCAGTTACCTCCATCTGTCACAATCTTATTACGTGGGATAAGGATGTAAAAAGCCATTTTAACTCTGTGTATAATTACAACAGAATTCTTGTGAAACAACTCAACCTGCAGACAGCAAAGGAAACCAGTGCCAATAAGAGCAACTTTAATGCTACCAGATGCCACCTATAGGTGAATGGAAGTACACAATTTTAAGTAAAATGCATAGATCTGGGAACAAATGTTTTGTTTCATGGAATACCATTGCTGGCCAGCAAGGACTAGTCAGTGCCTCACTGCACATTTCACGATGTAAACAGTGCTCCGTGAGTTAACACCAATACACAGTGAGGCCTAAGTAATTATCTGTTCCAAGTTTTGTTACTTTATTTTTAGACAAGAACATCCATATTAAGATACTGTAATTTACACTTTTAAATACTACCTCACAGTAAAGACCTCTATGACGCTTTTCACGTATCACTTATGACTCCAGCTGCAATTATGTATGTATGTTTGTATGATACTCCGACTTTTGGGGTAAAAAATCTAATTTCCCCTCCCCTTTCACATTAAAAGTTTACTAATTACACTTTCTCAAATATTTTCTTTAGCTGTAGATCCTCTCCAGTCTGGATTCCTGCCATATTTCCAGTTCTACACATGCATCACCACAAACTCATTTCTGTAAGTCGTCAGCTTCCTGGTGATTTGCCTGCAGAGACTCAATGTAACCTGCCCATCTCTCCAGAATCTTACCTGTCCTCAAGCATATTGCTCTAAGGAATTGCTCTGCATCTCAATATGAAATACTTAGACCAGCAACACTGAAAAAGTTCTGTTCTCCAGATGAAAGAGTATTAAAATAAACTGCACTATTAAGGGGTGTTTGCAAAGACTTAACAGCAACAAAGATTAAAATACCTCGAGTGAAGGGAAACTTATGCATATTTTTCTTTAACTAAGCTTGTAAAATTTTGGTGGATGTGGCACATCTACTCAAAATATGTCAAATGTCAAGAAGAAACTTACCAAAAGCAGTGCCACAAAATAAAAGTGTACTGAATATACATAGTAATTTAAAAGTACTATCTAAGCAAAACAATTACACCAAGTGCAACTCAAGGCCCCCAATAAGCAGTGATACAACTGTATCAAATTTTAGCACTGTTTCCAAACAAGTCGAAATTTTCAGGACAATGTATCATTCTGTGTTCCCAGAACTAACTCTGGTGTGTACCCAAAGGAAAATCTCATGTTAACACAGCTAATAAAACAATTTAATACTCAGAAACATGGGATCTAATATGTTAATTTGTTACTGAGACTTTAGAATTTAGTTACTTCATTCTTCAGGTGATGCACCAAAACTTCAAATTTAAAGATTAAAGACAATATCATGCAAGGGAACATGCCACTGATTTTGTTTTTACAAAGCTGGTACAATGATATCTTAGAAGACTGAGGACATAAAAATCAATTTCTTTTAGAGATCTGAAAGCGAGAAACTAAATTACTTTTTCTTCTGTAATGACAAGAAAAGGTTGAAGTTTTATGAATAAAATAATATTTTATTTAACAATTCCCATAGTCTCTACAAACTTTCAAATGATTTCTGATAAATGCATTAAGAACTTAAACATTAGTCAGCTGCACCCAAAAAATCATGTTGTTCCCAAAGTGTGACACACACACACACACACACACACACACACACACACACACACACACACACACACACTCTACAATTTATAGGAAGCACAAGTAAAGTACATACCATAACAGTCCTGAATGAACTTCAGAAAAAATTCTGCAGAATGCTTTGCAAAAGTGTTCAGTCATTCTATTTAATAGAATTTAATGACAAACCATTACCTCACATAATCCCAAAACACTTCGGCATATTCACATGAATAATACAAAACAATTACATCCTCAAACATTTCGGCTAATGCACACAGTCTTTCCTTGCTGCCTGAACTGTATTTATCATCTACAATAATGGATTTCACACAAGGTATCTTTATCATGCCACAGTTTTAAACATAAATATGGCTACATTCATACAGAGTTTTCATCTCACACTAACTTATTACAATTATTACAATAGTCTTTCTTGTTGTGACATTTGCAGTACAGTGAAAGATGTTAATACGCAAATTCCACAACATTTATCTAAATACATTAAATATATTAAGGACTCTTTAAATACTATTTGGATGCAGCCACAGATAATGAAAGATCATGAGATAATTGTAGGAAAAACTAATGACACCTTTTGAGAGGAAAATGCACTTAATACAGTGGATTTAACTAAGTATTAACCAGTGTGAACTGCACAGCTCCTTTTGGGTGCTTTGTTTATCATCCAAGTCTTGTTAAAAATATTTTGGCATACTTTGTGACTTTTCTCCTACAATTTCATTGTCTGGTTTCAGCTGCAATAGTGAATATTACGATCAGTGAATACCTATCTCCATTACCTATTTTCAATCACTATTAGTGCAACAGAGTGCTAAGTCTTAACAGATTGAAAAATTTTAACAGATTTCTTTTTATCTCTGCTCAGAAGAACTGTTTCATACTAATGAATGAAAACAAATGTGCTGTAGCATTTATTTATATTAGTAGTATGTTCTTTTGCTTATACAGCCATTTTCCGATGATTTTGTAAGCCAAAACTAATTAACAAGACAGACTTCAGAAAACTTTCTTTGGTACGATTTGAAACAATATGCACACCAAATAATTTCATGAAGAATTAATTTGAATGGTCTGGGTTTCTTTAAGCCAATATTATGATAAATCATTGCATTATGCTTCAAAATATTTAATAATTACAATCACACCAAAATAAAATGGAACGGCTGTACCAGAAGTGTTATGCAGCCGTAAACAAATACTGTTACTGACTTAAGTCATCTCAACAGGAGTTCCAAATAATCACAAAAGTATATTAAGTCCCAAATTTTGATATATTTGTAAGGTTCACACTAAGATAGCCTTAACTCACAATAACAGCCTAAAAAGTTACTTATGGAAAAATGTACTGAAGTGTCATAATCTATTTGTTCATCACAACTTTTGAAACAGCAAATTACTAAAAACATTTTAACCCGAGAATCAAAATTTAAACACTGCATTGGCTTCTCTGTGCTTCATGGAATATTGTGTATATTTTTTTGTTTTTTTTTTTTGTTTGTTTGTTTGTTACAGATACTCTCAGACACACTCACTCACTCTTCACTGGATATTCAACTAAATTATCTCCATGAAGAACAAGTAACTCCCTTGTATATTTTAAACATCCATCCATTTCTTCATATGAAAAGGTACATTAGGGTTAGTGACCCTGTGCTATAAAATACGATCTGTACAAAATTGTTGCCACAACTCCCAATGCAACAGGGATGATCCACGATTTCCAAGAACTGCAACAAAAAGTTCCATGTGAGGTATGTGTGTTAAGTAGTATGAAATTGCAATTTGATATTGCACTCTCTCTCTCAAACGACACACACACACACACACACACACACACACACACACACACACACACACACAGTAAATAAGAAACTCCATACCATATGAAGTCTGGCACCGTAACTGCTATCCAACATGGCAGAAATCAGGAAAGCATCGTGTCTCATTGCTGCAGAGCAGTATATATATTCAAGTACTACCACTACAGTCTCTATGATATGTCCACAAAAATATCAAACCATTACCTGTTACTCGTTTCCTTATCAGTATCCCAGTTCACTGGAGGTTTTACTTTTGTTTCAACACGATCTTCCTAAAAACAGAATAAGAAAGAGATATTTTGTTGCAAATCTATACATCAGAATGAAAACTTGAGCTTCAAATTAATTTTTGCTTACCTCCACTAGTTCACCAATTTTGTACTTAGTCATCATGTCCCTTGCATCAGTAGAATGGCCAACATCTTCAAATGCTTCAGTACCATCTTTCCCAGCTTGATCCAATAAAACTTCTTCACCACCTGGGTGCTGTAAAAATAAATACATATATCACAGTCTTTATGAAAAGATTAATATGCAGATTGCACACAGCACAAACATAAAATTAGCACTTTTTAAATTTATTGATTGATGATAATGTTGTGGGGCAAAACTGTGCGCTATTATTCCACTATATGTACAATGTGTATAAATAATATGACTTCATTCATTACCTATCATGCCAAATACTTTGATGCAACGATCATATGAAATTATAACCACGACATTTCAGTACCCACATTTTTTCCTAGTCAAAGACTATTTTAATATCAGCAACTTCAGTAGACGAACTACTGTCAATTAACCAGAATTACATAGTCACGTGCATGAAGGTACACAGTATGTACCACCTATTTATAGTTCTCTACTTTGTACTGATACAAGCTGTTGATCTGAAGTAAAGCAACAGGGCACTGCCTAAGAAAAATAATTCTAATATTTACTGCCAACAAAGCTAAGAAATACAGATGTAAAAATGGAGGCGGGGGGGGGGGGGGGGGGGGTTATAGTGTTCAGTTTCGAATCTGAAAAAGCTTTTTTCATATTAAATACTTGCTTACAGAAGTTCCTCCTTCCCAAGGTTTTGCTGCATTTTATCAACTATGTTAATTCACTAACTTATTGAAGCAAATTCTTCCATACCACGCCTCAACGAAACTATTTTTATTTGAAAGCTAGTTGCAATAACGTTACCAACAGCGTTATCAACCCATAAAGTCACTGTGTTATGAGATATTCCAGATATAATATTTTTGAAAATCTGGACGGTGATTCTATTAATGTCAGAATCTTATTTTGCTGCCAACGAAATGGCTAATATGTATTTCAGCTCAGGTCCATAAAGTTACAGCACCAAAGTGGCCTCGCAAAGTTAAAAGTCAATAATTAAGGCGGGCATGGGACTTGAGAAGAGTGACACACTGAAATGTTGCAGATCGAGTGTTTCTCATGAGTATCTTGTTTAACTGAGGATCCACCTTTGTGGAACACGTAACTAACAACTAAGATAGTCTTCAGTCTGTTACTGATGACATTTCAACTTGTATTCACTGGATTCGCGTACACTAAACATTAAACTGCAATAATATCTAAAGATTCTTAGCTCAATTGTTGAACGTACAACAGGCAAAAAAAAAAAAAAAAAAAAAAAAACGCAATTTCCACATACAAAAGATAACAACATTTGTATTCCACTTATGTACGTTGATCTCTTATCAAGCCATCCGTCGCTCAGAATCTGGCCACTCTCATAACAAAAATCTGAGTCAATTATAAATTGACCTCAAACACTGGCAACCGGATCTGTCTTAAAGCATGGAGGTACTGAACATCACACAGACGACGAACAGGTTACAGGGATGATAGCAGCACACTTACAGGATCAGTAACTGCATCGACATATGCATTACGCTGAAAGTTTGAGTGATAGCAATAAACCAACTCTATACCTACGAATTTAGACAGATGTTTTTATTTTACGCGACATGTATGAGACTGAAGAATGGGGGTAGGCAACTGAAACGGCTAACTAAAAACATTTTCACACACTTTCAGTAACAAAAATGAAGTTACCTCATTTAAAAAGGCAGTTACGTCGTACACAGCATTGTGTATCACAATATAAGTCTGTTTACTGTCATTGCACTTCGCAACTTCAGCCATACGAAACAGCTTCACAGGTTGGTCCATGGCTCACGAGTATCCTTCACTACCTTAGCAAATAACTTCAATCTGACTACAGCACCTATCAGCACCTTCCCTCTTAAGTAACACCCCACCAACCTCAACACTGATGTAACGACGGAGATCAAATTAAAATCTTGATGTCATTGCTGCACTGTAGGCAACATATGAAGGTCGAATTTACCGTCAGAGGTACGTTTATTGGAGACAATCGATATACTAGTAGACAGAAGGATAAAAAAGTACCGAGATTTGTTCAGTAAAAAACAGAAGACCGTTTGCTGAAATTATTTATATTAATTTACCAAATTCTAGAATAATAAGCAAAGATCTATATGCCTTGAGAGTACTTCCCAGCTTGCACGTATCACGGAACACTACCGGTTGGCTTGACAGTCGGAATAGAATTCACTGTTGGCGCACAATCACTACTTTCTAAATTTTCTCGGACTGCCACTTCTCCCTTGCAACTCAGAACACGACACACATGATTTCTTTCGCCATTCGAATCATTGGAGAAGCATTGTAGAGATGTTTAACGAAACATAGTATGTAGAGTCTTTGAAATATCTGACAAGTCTCCGTGTCTATCAAATAAAGAATTGTATTGTAAATAATATGATAGCTGCATTAGTTCACGATTGTTCAACGCTGATATATTTCTGCGAGAAGTAACTTCTTCGCCCAACACTTGTTTATTCTTCGCTCTATTCACGAATATATTCGTTTGCCCGATGACCAGCATTCATTAAAATTGAACAATGGAAAATCCAGGATAGAATGTGACAATATTATGAAAAAGAAAGCTGCTACTCACCACATAGCGGAAATGCTGAGTCGCAGATAGGCACAACAAAAAGACTCTCACAATCAAAGCTTTCGGCCATTAAGGCCTTCTTCAACAATAAACGACACACACACACGCGCGCGCGCGCCCGCGCGCAAACGCAACACACACACATGACTGCTGTCTCAGGCAACTGAAACCACACTGCCAGTGGCAGCACTTTTAATCTGACCATGATGTTGAAGCTCCTCCACAAAGGGCGGATTGGCAAAATAGGTCAACAGTGCTACGAATTTCAGGTAACCATCTATGTTGTAGACTCTGCTCCTGTACCAGTACATAATGTTGCTGGTAGCACCCATTGTTAATACATAATCTTCCTTTGAGGATTCTATACATAAAGCTCCTATATTTCCTGTCATATGACCAAGTACGGTATTAGTGTTTGAAAATGTTGGTGACTTAGAATTCTGTCGTTAGAATTGTTTCCAACTGAGGGTCTACACCTGCCCCATGGCCATTACCCAGCAGCAGTAGCCTAGTCTCTTTGGGTTGGGTTGGGTTGATTTCGGGGAAAGAGACCAAACTGCGAGGTCATTGGTATCATCGGATTAGGGAAGGATGGGGAAGGAAGTCGGCTTTGCCCGTTCAAAGGAACCATCCCGGCATTTGCCTGGAGCGATTTAGGAAAATCATGGAAAACCTAAATCAGGTTGGCCGGACGCGGGATTGAACCGTCGTCCTCCCGAATGCGAGTCCAGTGTGCTAACCACTGCGCCACCTCACTCGGTCCTAGTCTCTTTCTTTTGACAGTTCACATCTGGGTTTTCCTGTTTACAGGTCAAATCTGTTATAAGTTTTCTCACCTATGTCTGTCAGAGACTTCTCTCTACTGAACTGTGAGAGCTGATGAACCCTATTATTTGTGCAGCTTACAGCTGCTTCCTACAAGTCTTCTTACCAATTGCCAGTTCTTGAGCCTCTACCCATTCATCCCTAATACCACAGAGTCTTGGTGTGGAGCTGGTTCTGACTGCTCCAGTGGCCTACCTCATTTCTACATGGTGTACCAATGCAAATGTTTTTAAATACCCATACACCATGTTCCCTAATCAAGCAGAGATGGCACAAAGGCACCATAAAACTGAAGGAGACTCATGTGCTCTATACATTTTAAAACGTTTAGTACTCTTACAGACTGCATTTTCAAGTCTCTAACGAGTGGAAAACCAGTTCTAAGCAAAGAAGCGGAAGCAGAAAGGTGGAAGGAGTATATAGAGGGTCTATACAAGGGCGATGTTCTTGAGGACAATATTATGTAAATGGAAGAGGGGATAGATGAAGATGAAATGGGAGATACGATACTGCGTGAAGAGTTTGACAGAGCACTAAAAGACCTAAGTCGAAACAAGGCTCTGGGAGTAGACAACATTCCATTAAAACTACTGATAGCCCTGGGAGAGCCAGCCATGACAAAACTCTACCATCTGGTGAGTAAGATGTATGAGACAGGCGAAATACCCTCAGACTTCGAGAAGAATATAATAATTCCAATCCCAAAGAAAGCAGGTGCTGACAAATGTGAAAATTACCAAACTATCAGTTTAATAAGCCACAGCTGCAAAATACTAACGCGAATTATTTACAGACAAATGGAAAAACTGGTAGAAGCCGACCTCGGGGAAGATCAGTTTGGATTCCATAGAAATATTGGAACACGTGAGGCAATACTGACCCTACGACTTATCTTAGAGAATAGATTAAGGAAAGGTCAGCCTACATTTCTAGCATTTGCAGACTTAGAGAAAGCTTTTGTAATGTTGATTGGAATACCGTCATTCATATTCTGAAGGTGGAAGGGGTAAAATACAGGGAGCGAAAGGCTATTTACAATTTGTACAGAAACCAGATGGCAGTTATAAGAGTCGAGGGGCATGAAAGGGAAGCAGTGCTCGGGAAGGGAGTGAGACAGTGTTGTAGCGTATCCCCGATGTTATTCAATCTGTGTATTGAGCAAGCAGTAAAGGAAACAAAAGAAAAATTCGAAGTAGGAATTAAAATCCATGGAAAAGAAATGAAAACTTTGAGGTTCGCCGATGACATTGTAATTCTGTCAGAGACAGCAAAGGACCTGGAAAAGCAGCTGATCGGAATGCACAGTGTCTTGAAAGGAGGATATAAGATGAACATCAACAAAAGCAAAACGAGGATAATGGAATGTAGTCGAATTAAATTGGGTGATGCTGCGGGAATTAGGTTAGGAAATGAGACACTTAAAGTAGTGAAGGAGTTTTGCTATTTGGGGAGCAAAATAACTCACGATGGTCGAAGTAGAGAGGATATAAAATATAAACTGTCAATGACAAGGAAAGTGTTTCTGAAGAAGAGAAATTTGTTAACATCGAGTATAAATTTAAGTATCAGGAAGTCGTTTCTGAAAGTATTTGTATGGGGTGTAGCCATGTATGGAAGTGAAACATGGATGATAAATAGTTTAGACATGAAGAGAATAGAAGCTTTCGAAATGTGGTGCTACAGAAGAATGCTGAAGATTAGATGGGTAGATCACATAACTAATGAGGAGGTATTGAACAGAATTGAAGAGAAGAGAAATTTGTGGCACAACTTGACTAGAAGAAGGGATCGGTTGGTAGGACATATTCTGAGGCATCAAGAGATCAGCAATTTAGTACTGGAGGTCAGCATGGAGGGTAAAAATCGTAGAGGGAGACCAAGAGATGAATACACTAAATAGATTCAGAAGGATATAGGTTGCAGTAGGTACTGGGAGATGAAGAAGCTTGCACAGGATAGAGTAGCATGGAGAGCTGTATCAAACCAGTCTCTGGACTGAAGACCACCACAACAACAACAATGGAGTGGCAACAACATAAGTATAAAATCAAATATGAGATTCAGAAACTTCACCATATCTTTAAAATTAAGAATAGTGTCACTCACTCTAAACACAGGAAAGCAGAAAACAGGATGTGAACCGTTAAAAGAAACTCATTAAGCGTTCTCAGTTGAGAAATGAAAACATCCCTTCCCTGCCCATCCCTCCAACCTTCTAACAGTTAGTTGGAACCGACTAGTTCTTGTTGCAAGGTTAGAGAAGGAACAAAAAATGGCGAAGTCATGTGCTAAGAAAAAGCACATGACAAGACTTTTAACTGTCGACATTGTACTATTAATAGGTATGGAACTAGTCTGAGGGACACTGTTCTCTTGTTCAATTTGGTCAGAGAATATGTTGTTGACTCTATATTTAAAATTACGTCTAGAGAAAGAGCCATAGCCAGCTGGGGTGCCGGCCGAAGTGGCCGTGCGGTTAAAGGCGCTGCAGTCTGGAACCGCAAGACCGCTACGGTCGCAGGTTTGAATCCTGCCTCGGGCATGGATGTTTGTGATGTCCTTAGGTTAGTTAGGTTTAACTAGTTCTAAGTTCTAGGGGACTAATGACCTCAGCAGTTGAGTCCCATAGTGCTCAGAGCCATTTGAACCATTTGAACCAGCTGGGGTGGCCGAGCGGTTCTAGGCGCTACAGTCTGGAACGGCGCGACCGCTACGGTTGCAGGTTCGAATCCTGCCTCTGGCATGTCTGTGTGTGATGTCCTTAGGTTAGTTAGGCTTAAGTAGTTCTAAGTTGTAGGGGACTGATGACCTCAGAAGTTAAGTCCCATAGTGCTCAGAGCCATTTGAACCATTTTTGAAAGAACCATATAAGGATTGGAAAAACATCCTTGAAAGCCCCATCTATGGAGCTGTCCAAAGATACCAAGCCTCCAGATGGTATCATAGGCCAGCTTGATGACAAAATATGTATCTCTTAAGTGATACCTGCACAGTAAAGCCTGTTGTATGGTCACCTCCAGGACTACCACATTATTAAAAGTGGAGTGATACCTCCTGAACGCACACTGAAAGCGACTGACGAACTTTCTGTGGTCTAAGAGCCAGAGAAGGCAGTGGCTGGCCATCTGGTCCAAGGTCTTCCCTACACGACTAGTTATAGCAACACTATGAAAACTATTTGGGCTCATACAATCCTTCCCAGGTTTTAAAACCGAAGTTAAAATTGTCTCTCTCCATAAGTCGGGAAAGTGCCCTAACACCCAAATGAAGTTAAAAAGGGCGTAGAAGATTTCATTGTTTCACCCTGTGAGGAGCCATACATACTACAGCTGATTCTACTGGAACCACGTGATGTGCAATGAGTTGCAGATAACGCAAAATCCATCTCCCACATGGAAAAGCGGCAGTTGTATTCTTCATCATTGGTGAAACTGAAGTCCCAGCGGCCTCTCTCAGCAGCAACTCTGTTGTGTTGGAAAGCTCTGTCTTGACTGGCAGTAGCGGTAACTCTAGCGAAATATTCTGACAATTTCCAGGAAATGCTTGTGGGTTAGTCCAGAGACATCTATTCTTCATTACAGCAGCTACTGGTTGCCTCCCAGAAATCGTTTTGATGGTCTCTCATAAAACTGTACTTTTAGTGGAATGGTCTATGATATTCAGGTACTTTTCCCATGATGTCTTCTTGCTCTCTCTAATAATATTATGAGATTTCGCCGTCACTTCAGAGAGCCACCTGTGTGATCTTGACTGTGGAGTGGCATTTGCCACTGCACTAAAGGATGGGCTACCTTTTTAGTTGCCCTGAAGACTGTGATATTGCTGCTTCATTAGTGTGGTATGTCATTTTGGTAACATGATACACCCATTCATCGATGCTGTCATGGTGTTCTAACACAGAAAGTTGGCTGTAAACCATTCAGTCTGCCCTACTGAGAATGCATTGTGGCAGCTTTCTTTCAGGTAGTGCTCAGTTCGTCTGATGAATCCAAACTGGGAAGTGATCACTTGAGTGCAAGTAATCAACCACTTCTGACTGAGCAGTGTGTGCAAGCATTGTAGAGCATACAGAGAAATTGACAACAATGAACGACCCTTTTGCAATACTGAAGTGTGTGCCAGGCCTCATGTTCAACAGACACGCTTGTGATATGTTAGAAGGCTCCCCATTGGTCTATCCTGGGGCAGGTTGTTGCAGAGCCCCATTGTACATTGTGTTAAAATCGCCACAGTGGAGGATTGTGGAAGCTGAGTAGCCAGCTCACTGAGAGCCTTTTCATGTAGTACCTCACCTGGGGGCAGGTAGGCTGAACATATTTTTGCCATACAGCTGGTGCCACATGGTACGAGGTGTGTTAGAAAAGTGTCCGACCTTTGGCTGAAAAAAAAACTAACTTGCCTGGAGCATTAGACACCTAATTACACTTAAATTAGTTCCCTAGGGACTCCATACACTTCTCCCAACAGTGCTGCCATAGTTGGAAGCATGCTGAAAGAGCTTCTTTCAGAACAGAGTTAAGCTCATCTGTCATTGCTACCATAATGTCTTCTCTTGTCTGAAATCGCCTCCCTTTCAATGGCCTCTTGAGTTTTCAGAACAGTCAGAAGTTGCAGGCAGCCGTTTCAGTAGAGCAAGGAGTCTATTGAAACAAAGAAATCAGATTTTTCACCAAAAAGGTCTGAAATAAGTGCGAGCAATGTGCTGGAGCATTGTTATGATGAAGACGCCAATTTCCTGTTGACCGCAAGTTGGATCTCTTGCACTGCACAGCATCACGTAGACAACAGAGGACATTCCTGTAGTACTCTTTGGTGATTGTTTGACCCTGTGATGTGTACTCGTGGTGAACCACACCACAGGAGTCAAAGAAAGCAGTCAGCATCTCTTTGATGTTGCTGCAAACCTGGCGTCCCTTCTTTGGTCTTGGTGTCCAGGAATACTGCCACTGAGACCACTGGGATTTGGTTTCCAGGTCATACCCGTACACGCAGGACTTGTCACCAGTGATTATTGTGTTCACGAAGTAGGGATCACTGTTTGTGGAGACCAGCACGTCCTGTAAGACTTGAAGAGGAAGTTACTTCTGCTCCCCCATCAGCAGCTTTGGCATGAATTTCCCCAACACTCTCTTCAGGGCCAATCTTCGATCAGAATGGAATGTGCCGAAAAAGTGCTACTACCCACCTCTTCCACAATTTCTCTGATATTCACATGATGGTCCTACATCAGCACACTGGTCACTTTGCCAATGACCTGGTCATTTTGGCTTGTCGACGGCCGACTGGAGCGTGGCTCGCTCTCCTCTAATGCAAGCTGTCTTTAAACAGGTTGTACCACTCCTTAATCTGTGTGATGTCCATCGTATCGTCACCAAAACCTGTCTGAATCTTCCGAATGGTTTCCACCAGGCTGTTGTCTAGTTTCTGGCAAAATTTGATGCAGTAACGCTGCTCCAGTCGTTCTGTCATTTCCACTGCAATGAAAAACAACGCGAACACCACACACTCACTCACTCAACTGCTGATTGTCGGCAACTCACACTATCGACAAGTGGAAAAAAATACACTCATGCACGCAAAGGTTCAAGGTCATCTCGTGCGAGCGCGCTACGTTCAAATCCGTCAGGTGTTCGCAAAAAAAGTAAGGTCAGGCTCTTTTCTAACAGATCTCGCACTGTCATACACCACACAACAGAGTGCTGTGGTTGCCGCTTTGTCAGGTGCATGCAAGCTCTCACAGCTCACCAATGCGTGCAACAACCATTGCAGTTTTTAGAGCAACCCATTCACCAGATATAGCGAGTACTATAGTTGGAGTCACGAACGAATCTGGCCGCGTTTAGGGTCTCTCTGCGCACCTGCATCACACATTCTCTGACAGTCAGTCAGTACATTTTCAATACTATTCTGAGTGCCTAGCTGTAAATGTTGTAGCCAATGAGAGCATCACATGTTACTGTAGCGAGTTATTTAGTGAATTTTTATTACAGTTGTTGCGAGTTGTCATCGCTGATGGTGTCCGCCCCCAGTAGCTGAATGGTCAGCGTGACGGATTGTAATTCCTCTGGACTCGGGTTCGATTCCCAGCTGGGTCGGGAAATTTTCTATGCCCAGAGACTGGTTGTTGTGCTGTCATCATCATCCTATCATCCTCATTGACTGCAGGTCGCCGAAGTGGCGTCAAATTGAAAGACCGGCACCTGGCGAACGATCTGCCCGACAAGGGGCCCTAGCCATACGATTAAATTAAAAAATCGCTGATGGTGGTGGTAAGCGACAAATTCTACATAAGCAAGCGAGAGACACGATTTGCAGGGTACCCGCTTTCTTCAAGTGCAAAGCATGTGTATGCACATAACCGCAACTCTCGCTTTTAAATGGCAACACTGCAGTCCCCATCTGTGTCTCGACCTGTGCGAACCGCCATAGTTTGTGACTCGGACTACAGATTGCGTGCACGAGCCACTTGACATCACATAACTTCCGAATATTCCTCCGCCGGGCAGCCTTTACAGGACATTACCCAGCAGCTTGCCAGCCAGTGAGAGGCCCAGCCTGGGCATCGGCGTTATATTTCGGGAGCGCAACGAGTATATTTCTCCGAGTGCAGTGTACGACATCAGAACGTTGGACATCTCTGAGCAGCCTACACTGACTGTGCCTATGGCAATGTTTCTCGATTGTGACAGACTGACTGTTCAACTTTCACCTTCAGGAACTGCATCGTATCAGTGACTTACTTTCAGAGGATCAGGATGTTCTTTATGTTGCCTTCATTAGTAAGCTGTTTCTGTTGTTTATGTTGTTCTGTATTTCCAGGTAGTAACAAATTTCTATAGTTCTTGGCTACCTGGGTCCTTTCCTCCGTGCGTGCAGCTCCCACAAAGGGATAATTTAATATTGTCAACCTATGATGCTCATGCACCAATACAGCAATTGCTTGTAGGTTGGTTGTGAGAGGAAAAAGCGAGGAGTGGTAAGCGTTATTTACGAAAACAGCCACTCCTTCTTTACCTCTCTTCCACTTATGTCATCCTTTTTGTGAAATATGTAGTCACGTAGCTCAGACGTCAAACAATATACAGGATGCCCATAATTAAAGTCCAGTTTCAAAACGCTGTAGAACGAAAACCACCATCCAGAATGACGTCAAATTTGAACAGCATATTAGTGACGCAGGTGGAAACGTCGTGGGGAAAAAAAAGAAAATTTGACCAACAGATGGCGCTGTGAGCGACATAATATGCACACTAACAGACGTGTGACCCAACGCTGTTCCTCAGTTTTCAGTTTGTGTTCTAGATGTAACCCTGCATAAGTTCTGGATACTGAAGGGTATGAAAAAAGGCACTGGTCCGATGTCTGCAAACATGTGGAGAAAATGATTACAAAATTCGAAAAGACATGATCTTTTGAAGTGTAGGGGAGAGCAGGGCAGTGCCATTCAGCGCGTTAATACCGTGCACTGCTTACTCCAGTTTCTTAGATGGATTAAAGGACGCTGCGTAATGTTGCCACATAATGGAAGGAACTACGATCAGACACAGACAAGTCCCGATCTTTTAACATCACAGTCGCTTTCGACAGTTGGTTACTACACCATTAAAACAGAATAGAGTTTCAGAGCCAACAGGGAGCCTCAGCAGAAGGTTAATGTTGGAGTGTTTGGTAGAGAGCCGATATGCCAACTCATGCTAGTAACTAGAGAAGAGAAGAGCC
The DNA here is from genome assembly GCF_021461385.2 of Schistocerca piceifrons. Classification (NCBI taxonomy): domain Eukaryota; kingdom Metazoa; phylum Arthropoda; class Insecta; order Orthoptera; family Acrididae; genus Schistocerca; species Schistocerca piceifrons. Next base: position 878,339,166 of record NC_060149.1, read on the forward strand.
CAGCATTGTAACTTCTGTACTATACATGCTGGGACAGGCTGGGAGGACCAGAACAGAGCTGTCAATAGTCTGCGGTCCACAACTGGAGAAAAGCGATGGCCATAAAGGTACTGATGGAAGCACATGACGCCATAAATGATAGCCAACACATCCTTTTCAAGTTGGCTGTAGCTGCATTCGACCTCGGTCAATGTCGTTGATGCAAACACAATTGGCCTGTCATTGGAGCCCACTCACTGTGACAACACCACACCATTGCCATAAGACGAGGCATCTACTGCTGGAATGACAGGCTTACTGGGGTTGAAGTGAACCAAATACCAATCACTAAGTTGTGCATATTTGAGCCACTAGAAAGCAGTCTGACATTCTGACATGTTCCACATCCTGGAGGACCTCCTCACTACGCATCAATTGGAATGAAAGTAAATCTAATCTAATCTAATACAAATGGAACACCCTTGCAGCACAACCGATTTAGAGGAGTTACAATCTGAGCAGCCTTCGGGATAAAACAGACGGAATAGGTTCATCATCAGTGTTCTGCCAAAAGGCAGGTTTTCACATCGTAGTTCTCCAGTCTGTCCGGTCTTCTGCCATCCTCTTCAGGTCTGCATAATTTCATCTTCCCTTTATGTCACCTATCATCTTGTATCTCCTTCTTCCTCTCAATTGTCTCCCACAAACCAATCCTTCCAAAGCATCTGCCATCAAGCACTCCCTTCTCAATGAATGTCAACCAGTTCTTTTTCCTTTCTCTTACAACCTTCAGCAGACATCTCTCACCGACCCTTTCCAATACTCTTTCATTACTCACTCCTTCCATCCAGTTTATTCTCTCCATTCTCCTCCACATCCACATCTCAAATGCTTCTAACCTTTTTTCATCCTCTCGTCTCAGTGTCCATGTTTTTACCCAATATAGTGTGGCACATCAGACAAAACATTTGCCAAGCCTTTTCCTTAGACCTTTATCTAATTTGCCACGTAAGAGTCTCCCCTTTGTGTTGAATGCCTCCTTCACTATGGCAATTCGAGTTTTCACCTCCTGATGACATCTCAAGTCTTCAGTTACTGTGCTTGCAAGATATTTAAATGCACTTACTTGGCTAATGGTAGATTGTCCTATTTTAATATTGTACAGTATGCATCTTGCATGGATGACCATACTCTTTGTTTTTGCTGTGTTTATTTGCATCCCATATTCCACACAAGCTTCATTCAGATCTTTCAGCATGTTATTCACTGTCTGCTCACTTTCTGCCACTAATACCATGTCATCAACAAATCTTATACATTCTATTCTCTTTCCACCAGTACATATTCCTCTTTTCCCATCTAAGCCTTTCGCAGTAATCTCTTCAAGGTAAGCATTAAACAACAGTGGGGAAGGGCAACAACCTTGTCTAACACCTCGTCCAATGCTGCTTCCTTCTGACATTTCATTCCCAGTCCTTATCCTTACTTTCTGGTGTAAGTATAGATCCTGTATCAGTCATCTCTCTTTCCAATCTACTCCTTTCCTCTTCAAAATATCCATCAGCTTGTTCCACTGAACTCTGTCAAAAGCCTTTTCTAAATCTATAAAAACAGCAAAGATTTCTCTACCTTTTTGCATATTTCTTTCCCCTGTAGTTCTTAACAGTCCAGTAGTACCTCTTGTTCCTTTTCCTCTTCTAAATCCAAACTGCTCCTCTGCAATCTCTCTATCCAGCTTGCCATATTGCCTTCTATTAAACTCTCTCAGCAAGACTTTAGCTGCATGAGAAATTAGACTGAGGGTCCTATGCTCTTCACATTTTTTAGTGCTTCTCTTTTTCTCTGTTGGTATCATAATTGTTGCAAGGAAGTCCTCAAGCCATTCCTCTTTGTCATATATCTCATTACAGAAGTAGATTATTTCTTTTCTTGCCTTGTTTCCCAGACTCTTCAACAGTTCTGCTGGCAAATCATCAATTCCACATGCCTTCCTATTTTTCATCTCCTTCAGCACCTTTTCTACTTCTGCTTCCAAGATGGTGAATCCCTTTCCAGCTTCCTCTTCAACCTTAATTTCGCTCTGTATTTCATCCCCCTTATACAGACATTCAATGTATTCTTGCCATCTGTTCAAAACCTCCTGTGGTTCTTCTGCAAGAGTACCATCCGCTCTTTCTATTTCCATGTTATTCCTCTATCTTTTACATTCAAAAACTATCTCACTAGCCAGTCTATACATCATTTCATATTTTCCCTCTTTCTCCATTTTCTCTATTTTGTCGCATTTCTGTTTCATCCATTTTTCCCTTGCTTCTTCAGTTTCTCTTCTTAATTCATTATTCAGTTTCCTGTACCTCTTTTGCCTTCTTCAGTTTCTACATTTTTTCACTTTCTCTGCTCTTCCATCTTTTTCAACATGTTCTCTGTTATCCATTCTTTCCTGGTACTTTGGGATACTCTAATTCCTTTTACTTCTTTGGCAGAGTCCATGAGTCCTTCCCTCATTTTTATCCATTTGTCATTAACACTTTCATCAACACTACCTCTTTCCCATTTTTCCATAAATCTGTTTTCCAAATCTGATGCCTATCCTACCTCTTTGAGTCTTTCTATGTTTAGTCTTTCTTTTGCTTTACCTCTCCAGACTTTTTTCAACTTCACTTGTATTTCTCCCACTACTAGTTATGGTCTGAATTTATATCCACTCCTGGATAAGCTTTGGCATTCTTCAAACAGTTCCTAAAACTTTTTTGTATCAGAATGTAGTCCAACTGATGTCTTTCCCCATTCAAATTTGATATCCATGTGTAACATCTCCTTTTGTGGTGTTCAAATAATGTGTTAGCCACTGCTAATGAATTTTCTTTACAGAAACTAATTAGTCATTCACCTCTCTCATTTATTGTTCCTAATCCAAATTTTCCTACTGTATCTTCATGTCTTCCTTCACCCACCACTGCATTCAGGTCCCCCATGATGATATTGTAGGCATTTCTATTTTCTTTCTCGATGAGTTCTTGTATTTTCTCATAATATTCTTCCACTTCCTCATCTCTGTGCTGGCTAGTTGGCATATATACCTGTATTAACACCAAATCTTTTGAACTACCCTTCAGTCGTATCATTGTCAGTCTTCCATCAGTATATTGTACCTTCATTACCTTATTTTTCAGGTTTTGCCCTATCAATATTCTTACTCTGTTTTCACCACTCTTGATTTCCCCTAAGTAAAAGAGCTTATAATCTCCACTTTCTATCTTGCCGTTCTCTCCCCCATCTCATTTCACACAAATCTAGGGCAGCTAATCTGTTCCTTTTCATCCCCTGTTTTGCATTCTCTAGCTTTCCTGCTTGCAGTAGTGTCATTGCATTACATATTCCAATCATTATCTTTTCTTCTTTCACTGTACCTTTCTGCCTTTCAAATATGTCTACTCTCAATGTGTTCCCCTCCCGGAGTCCGAATGAGGGGAAGTTTTAACTCCGGAATCTTTCACATGGAGAGACATACCGTGCACTCCTTGGGAATGTGATGTGGTACTTTCCCATTACTTTCCACATAGGCAGTAGGATGCCTAGCCTAAAATCAGCTGTTCACTATGAGTCAGACGCTGTCTGTAGTCGCCCCTCTGGGGTACAGTCGCTAATTGTACTCTTTTTGTACCCAAAGAGAAAAGGTGCCTCTTCCCCCAGCTTCACCATTCCAAAAGACTATTCCTCTGCTGCCACTGCCTTTGAGGTCTTATACATATAACAGAAAATGACAGGAAAAGGATATGGCGAGGACAGGTTTGGGATAGGAAAGGGGGAGCAATAGGTCATTGTGGGACACACTTTGTCTGGTTCCTCCCCTTTGGCCTGTCTGGCTTGGGTGATCCTTCTGGTAGCTAAGCTACCGCTGGCATAGCTCTCTGGATCCAGAGCACGCAAAGCTCTCGCCCACACGGACAGTGCTACATTAAGGTGGTGTCTCCTGAGGAGGTGGAATAGGTTAGCTTCCCCCTTAACGCTTGCAATTCTGAGTGCAGACAAGTCGCGAATGGCTACTAAGTGTGACTGTGATGAATGGATGCTGTATGCATTGATCACATGACCAAGAAAGAGAAAGAAGGGAACTTAGAACAGCTGCATATCAGTCCCACTTTGGACAACACTTGAAACAATGCCTCTAAATTTTGTAAGTGTTCTGCCAGCATACAACCAGAGACAACTATATCATCTAAATGGGATATCAGTTGCTCGAGGTACCTTTGGAAAATAGATGGGGCGGAAGTGCTTTGGAATGGTAACTGGGTGAAACTGAAATAATCCCTTGTGTGTGTTGATCACAAAAATCTTCTTTGACCCTTCATCTAAATACAGTTGCAGGTAGGCCCCTGGAGACCAATTTTTTTAAAACAAATGATCCTGACCTAATTTTTCCATCAGATTGTCAGTGCAGACAACAGATAAGAATCAACAACAGTTTGTGGGTTGATGGTTGATTTAAAATCTGCACAGAGTCTCAGCCCACCTAATGGTTTAGTAAGAACCATCAGGGGTGATGCCCATTGTCTGGCTGACATTGGTTTGATGATGTCTCTGCCCTGCAACCACTGAAACTCTGCAGCAACCTGTTCCTGTAACACATATATATGTCTTTCAATGTCACATGGGCCTCAACCACTTGGGCCTGCCTAAACTACCTTGGAACAGAGAACTCTACTTGTCACATAATGCATTAATATGGGCCAGAAACCCAGATCAATTAATTTATAACACCTTCCCGTGAATTGACAATCTGAAAAGGTCAAAGCTATCCATGCCAAAAATTTTAGTAGACTCGCAAGAGCACAAAACATGAAACAACACTGTTTTAGTAGTACCATGGAACATGGCTGGTAAGCTGCACACTCCAAGCGCTGTAATAGGTTGTCCATTGTATGGTGACAACATGTTACATGATTGTGAAGCTGTGAGCTACCTAACCAGCACAGAAGGGACAAAAAATCTCCTTTTGATTAGCATCAACCAAATATTGATACACTTTGTCAAAGGTCTGTGTTTGCTGCATTCAATTGGAAGGAAATCATATTACATATTCATATGAAGTTCACCATTTTGTATTCATGTAATGCTTTCTAACAATGAATATGAACATCTGTTACCCATGTTTACATTGGTGAACTTCATTACACTGGCATTTAAGGCTACGGTTTCAAAATGAACATGATTGTCCGAAACTGTTTGCCACAAAAAATGATTAGCATCACAACTGTGACAAATATTGAAACTCAAGGATGAGCTAGATAAAGTAACATAACATGTTAACAACTTGGGGGAGATGAATGAAAGTGAGGGAGCATGCTGCCAGAAGTCTCCCAGTTGTGCACAGAAAGTTCAATGACACATGGTGCATGGCCAGTGTAACTGTAGTGCTAAACAGGATGGCCCCACAAAATGAGGCAGTTGAAGGAACAGAAAAAGACAGAGAGAGAGATAGAGAGTTGGGGAGGGGGGGTGTTGTCAGCAATCAGTAAGCAGTTAGCGCATCATTAGGAAACTAGAAGGATGAAGTGTGACAAGTGTAGCCCAGAACTTCAGTATTTTCATGTACATTGGAAGTGTTCTGAACCACAGGCACTTCTTCCTGAAGGAGAAGAGGTGGTCAATCATGCTCAGCCTCAGCAACAGATATCTGCTATGTTATGCAATAGGCAAGAAGGGACCTACATAAAATAGTGGGTGCAACTAAAGCCACAGTTGACAGATCTGCAAGGCATGCGATATCATGCTTTGCAGTGGCATGGTGACTGCTTGAAGTTGGTCTCTTTGCCCAGGAAGCAGTACAGTGTGTTCCGTCGACACTCGCACATTGGCAGCACCATTTGTGACAGTGCCAAGAGTGTAGGGATAGGACCCACAAGAAGTGGGTCACCTGGTCTTCTCATATGGGAAAAAATTCAGTCCGAGTAGTGATTCTGGATGTTCACTCATATGGCGAGAGGAGGGAATACGTAATGCACCCCAGAACATTGTTGGACATGATCATTTTAGGGGTCCAGGTGTTTGGTATGGGCAGGCATAATGCTGCATTAGTGTACTGACCCCCAAATCTTTGAACATGGTACACTCACTGATCATTGTTATCGATGCACTTTACTCCTTCCACATGTACATCTTTTCATGGTGGCATTTGGTCTGACATTTACAGATAACAATGCATGACCACACTGAACATCACAACTGGAGGAGCTCTTGGAACAAGAAGATATTTGACAGATGGACTGGCCTCCCTGTTTGCCTGACTTAAATCCCCTAGAACATGTGTGGGGTCCCTTTGGGACATGTATTTCAGCACATCCTCATTGAAATAAATCTGTACCATTGTGTCACCCAATCAATAGTAGTTGACAGTACTTTTCTGTTTAATGAACCATTCATAGTTTGATGATTTTTCTTTGAAAATTGCGTATTTTATTTTGGTTGCAGAAGTTTTCAGGATCATTATATTATTTGGTGACTATTATTTGAAATTTCATTTATCCTCTTATATTTTTTTATATTTTGAAAATCCATTTCATTCATTTTTGTGTCACTGTTGAAAACATTAATTAGCCTAGGAAACTGGATTTTTTTCCTTCATCAGTAACCAGAAGGTAATTATATATTCAACAGTATCCAGATCATGAAATTTAATTACCAAAAATTATGCTTCGGAATATATAATTGTTTTTCTCCATAAAATATGTTTTTTGTACTGATTATTACTTTTTTGCAATTGTTAAACAATCATTGCTGTACTGTTATTCACAAAAGCTTTGCACTGATCATGGGGTGCTGTCTTTCTTTAATTAATTATAACATTTTCACGTTAGTCTCTGTTTTGGTTGGAGGCAGACGGGCATGAGAAGCCACATCGTTTAAACTGGACTTGTTTCCAGGTTAAATAACATAAGGTTTGCATTGTGAAATGTTTACAGTAAAACTGGACTGTGTCAGAAATGTTAATGTTTGTATTATATCAGTGAGAGCAGAAAATATAAAACCAGTGTATCTTAAAAACAGTGTTTAATCGGAGAGTCATCATTTTTAACCAGTGTCATTTATTATGTAAAATAAGAGAGCCATATTACTGTACAAGTTGAAGTCAAGGATACACTGTGTTCATCCAAGGTCAAGAGGTTAATGTTCTTTCTCTAAACATGTCAAGACCAGGGCCTCTGAACAAATCAAACTCTGAATTTTACAGGACAAGCCAAGCCAACAACATCTACAAGAAATCAAGATGAGTGCAATTATTGATGACCAATTACTACTACCATCAACTTATGAATAGACTATCTACAATTCCATTTTCCAATTTCAGATGTTATACATTTCTGTGTTACTCTATGCTGGCAGAACTGTTCGAACTTAATAATCTTAATTTTGTTATCTTCATGGTTATTAAACTGAGGGAACGAGACTGTTAGAACATTCATGCCCTCAGGGATCAGCATTTGTTTTCTGGGAATAGGTGTGGTGACCTTGGGGTTCCTGAGCTATTGACTGGTAAGCACTGTCAGTCCTGTGTCATCATAAGGTCTGGGCATGCTTCAGCAACCACTTTAAGGTGTGGCAATGGTACATTATGTCCCATGGGAAATGAGAATCTTGCCTTGATTGCCTGGATCAAGAGGATGATAAAAACTTCTATTAAAAAAACCTCAGTCTCAATGTGTCATGTGTGCCATTGAGATGCAACACTGTCTAGGCGGAACAGTCATTAGTGGGAGACCTCTAGGTAATCTGCCACACCTCAGTTGTATAAGACTTACCAAGGCACACAGAGCACTGTCTGGGTGGTCCACCAATTCTCCAGCTGTTCGTGTGACCAAGACGAAACCCTGAAAATTTTCTCCTCCTCCTCCCAGCAGAATGGGTGGGTTGCTGGTTGGTACTAACACTCAATCCAAAAGATGGCTCATGTAGCCAGTCCTCCTGACTAATGAATTGTTTCCAAAGCTAATATTTCTACTAACAGACTATGCTAATCATAATGTGTTTTAATAGTTAAATGAAAAGAGGGCAGCTATGTGAACATTTCACCTATGTACAGAACAGTTTAGAAGGCATTGCTGTCGCTTTAAAATCAGGCAAGAGATCGGATTATGAAAGACTGTGGGTTGAAACTTCTAGTACCTAACAAGTGATGAATCTCAGGGAAGCTAACATGCCTTGGAAATATGACACTGAAACGGTGCTACACAATACCTTGAACTACAGCAAAGGTGTCGTGTCCTGTAGAAGTCTCGCTGATATTCCCAAGGAAGAATTGGAAGATGAGTGAGAACAGGAAAGTATTGTTGATATGCAAAGTATGATGAAATGAGTGGATGGGGATCTGGTAATATCTGACTCCTTGATCCTTACCTTCAATTGCACAAAACTCCCAGAGTATATCAAGCCAAATTTCCTTTGCTTAAGTGTTTGGCCGTATGTCCCCAACCCAATGTACTGTTTTAAAGGACAGCACTATGGGCACACCATTATAAGATCTAAGGGAGAAGCCACTTGTGATACATTTGGTAAGCATGAAGGAGTTGGTTGTTCATATTCTCCATAGTATATCATTTTCTCTACGGATCACCCTGTCTGGGTTAGGGACATCAGCATCTTCCTTGAAGAGAGGAAGATCCAGAAGCTTAAAACAATGAAGCGCATCACACATAGCGAGGTCAGAAAAATCTATAACATCATGCAACCTCCTTTGTTCACTATTTCATTTGCTTCTGGTCTTAAAAAGACTACTCCAACAGCCGATGCCACTACATGTCAGCACTACTACCTGCATTTGTCAGTGGACATGTAAAGCTGAGGTATTTCAGAGGCCATATTGCCCCCCCTCTGCCCTCCAGCAAGAACATCAGAAGAAGCCACATCTCGGAGCTCCCTGAACCTTCAAAGGCAGTATCTAGTGCACAGTCCAGCCCTGCCACTACAACAGTTGTGATAGCTCTACAGCAACCCCCCCCCCCCCCCCACACACACACACACACAAAAAAGGCAGATGGGAAGCATCCCACAGAGGTGAAAACATGCAGTACACCATCGGACCATATCATCATTTAATATGACAGTTCTGCTTCAGAGCCAATGGACTGTGAAGTCTGTCTGGAGCAACCATCTCACCCATTGTGGGCTCCCCAGCCCAGTGGACAGACAGAATGAAAGTACAATGCCCTTGATAAGTGGCCCCCATACTACAGTGGAACATAAATGGGTTCAGGACTCATGTGGAGGAACTGAAACATCTAGCACAAGCACACCCATTGTGCTTGTGTTTACAAGAAACACATTTTAAAGCCACTGATACTCCTGTGCCACATGGCTATACCCTCTACTGCAAGGATGACCTGACAGGGGAAAGAGTCAAGGGTGGGGTTGCTGTGTTTGTAAATAACACACATCAATCCTCTGCTCTCTCCTTGGATACTGACCTACAGGCAGGAGCCGTTGAAGTTAATGTGGTCAGAAGTGAACTATCTGCTCAATGTATTTATCTCCACAGGATTCAATAGACTCTGAGGCTCTCACAGGATTTATAGAACAACTCCACCCCTTTCTCTTTCTGGGTGATTTCAATGCCCGTAATGTATTATGGGCCTTGAGCTATACTTGCTTTAGGGGTCAAGTTTTGGAGAGCCTCATGATGTCCCAGGAGCTGTGGATCCTCAACACTGGCAGTCTCCCTCATTCTCAGCTGCCACAAGGTCCTCCTCAGCTATTAACCTCCCTTTCTGCCCTCCAGCCCTTTCAGACTCTGCTCAGTGAGAAGCAACAGATTAGATTACCTTATTTCCAGTGACCACTTCCCACTATGGATCAACCTACTGGATGGAGCAGTACTTGAAGGGAAGCCACTGAAATGGACGTTAACAGGTCTGACTGGATGGTGTACAGCCAGCTGGCTGTGTTTGAGCACCACAACAGTTTCCAGGAATGGATGAAGCGTACCACGCAAGTGATCCATCATACTGCTGACTTATCCATCCCAAAGTGCTCAGGTCATCTTAGGAGGCAACCTGTACCTTGGTGGACCAGTGAGTGCTGTTCAGCAATCCAGGTCAAGCCTGTGGCTCTCTGTTTAGATGCCAACCCAACAACAAACAACTTCACAGACTTTTGAGTTGTTAGAGCCAAGGCTCAACGCATAATCAAGGAGAATAGGAAAAGGTCATGGAAAACATTCTTGGACTCTGTAAATTGTTCCACTTGTTCTACAAAAGTGTGGGAAGCCATCAGGAGGATTTCTGGTAAATACAGTCATTTACCAATAACAGCAGTGCTGAAGCAGGGGTGTCTCCAAACAATGCCCAGAGACATTGCCCAGACGATGGCAGAGCACTTTGCAACAACTACTGTGAATGCCAGCCCGAATCCAGCATTCCACTGCTACTCTGTGACCATAGAGAGGAACGACTTGGGCTTCAGATCCAACAATTCTGAGTGAAACAACTGCACTTCCTCCATGTGGGAACTTAATTTGGCACTGTCTGAAACTTGTGATATTACACCCGGTCATGACCAAATCTAGTACAGCATGCTTTAACATTTGCCAGGAGTATCAAAGGAAACTCTCCTTGACTGTTTTAATTTGATATGGCAGACAGACCACTTTCCTAACTCATGGAGGGAGGCAAATTTGATTCTTCTGGTCAAACCAGAAAAGGACCAAATATGTCCCAGCAGTTACCGGAGTGTCGCCTTAATGAGCTGTGTAGGAAAGACCCTGGAGTGAATAGTTAACCATTGTTTGGGCTGGTTGTTAGAAACCAAGCAACTCCTTAGCCACTCTCAGTGTGGATTTTTGAGATTTCAGTCCACTGTTGGCCATCTAATCTTGCTAGAGGTGGTTATCCAGCAGGCTTTTCTACGTAAACATCACTGTCTTGGTATATTCTTTGACATCAGTAAGGTGTACGACACTACATGGTGACACAGTATTCTAGGGCAGCTCCACCAATGGGGCTTTCATGGCCATCTCCTCATCATCATATGGTACGTGGTGATGTGCTATCAAATCACTTTCAGTAGGAGAATGGTGTTCCTCAGGGCATTGTTTGAAGTATTAACCTCTATGTCATTGCCACGAACAGCATCACATTGACAGTAAGGAGTCCTGTACATTGCTCCTTATTTGTGGACAATTTTGCAGGTTTTTGCATCCTCCTGTAGTGTTGCAATAGCAGCTTGTCATTTGCAACTTACAGTGCAGAGGTTAGAGGAATGGGAATCAAACATGCTTTCAGTTTTCTGCAGATAAGCATGTGTGTGTGTGTGTGTGTGTGTGTGTGTGTGTGTGTGTGTGTGTGTTCATTTTAATCATTCTCATTATATTTTTAATTTACCTTAATTGCATGTTAAGGGCACAATTCTACATGTTGAAGACTCTGTGAGTTACCTGGGCCTTATTTTTGACTCTAAACTGTCATGATTACTGCATCTGACAGACTTGAAAGCCAGAACCCAAAAGGCAATTAACAGCTTAAAGCACCTTACTCATAGGTATTGGGGAGTGGACAGGGCACATCTGCTCCAGTTTTATAGAGTTTTTGTATGACTGCAGCTAGACTATGAGTGCACAGTGTATGAATCAGTGAGACCTTCTTATCTGAAGACCATTAAACCATCCACCATGAGAGGCTTAGGTTAGCCTCGGGTGCATATTGGACCAACCCCATACCCAGTCTCTGAGCTGAGGCTGGGGAACTGCCATTCACCAACATGCAGCAACTCCCCATGGTGTATCAAGTATATAAGTTCCTTGCTGCTCCAAATTCACCTGTATACCACAATGTTGCTTGTTCTGTTATGGAACACCTTTTCTCCCATCGTCCATGAGCAACAAGGCCATTTGGGATCTGTGTGCAGTGTGTTCTGGAGTCACTTGGTGTGCAGCATGCTCATCCCCAAGTCCAGAGTTTTAACTACTGGCCAGCCTGGTTACTACAGAGGCTCAGAGTAATTTTATATTTAGTGCAGTACAGGAGAGGCTGCACTCCTGCATATCTTTTTAATATGTTATTTTATGACATTTTAACTGGGCACCACAACTCTGTAGCTGTATTTACAGATGGTTCTAAACAGGGAACTCCATTGGTTGTTCTGTTATTGTCCCTGATCATGTCCCCAAGATCCTACTGACTCAACACTTTACTGTCTTCGATGCAGAATTATACGCAATCTTGTGGCACAGGAGCAGTTGACATGTGTTTTGAGTGCTAAATTCCTTGTCTGTTCCAATTCCCTGAGTGCCGTTTGCTCTATACAGTGCCTGGCCTAGCAGATAAAGTAGTCCATAATATCCAGGATACCCATCTCCAGCTACAAATTCTGGGGAAGCAGGTATCTTTCAAGGAAGTTTTGTTTCAATGACCCATTGACATCGATATCATTAGGGACAGAGCACAAGCTCGGATTGTGTCAAGGATTTGGATGGAAATGGGCAGTACCATTTCAAAGGAATCATCCTAGCATTTGCCTGGAGCAATTTAAGGAAATTACAGAAAACCTAAATCTGGATGGCCAGATGTGGGTTTAGACCATCATCCTCCTGAATGCAAGTCCAGTGTGCTAACCACTGCATCACCTCGCTCGGTAGGTGTCTTTTTGCTGAGTGTCAGACCACATGGGTACTGCAGGGAATGAAAAGGTAGATGTAGCATTTAAGGGGGTATGTCATGATCTTCACTTAGTTCAGTGTGCCATCCCCCTGGCTGCTATCATCTCGCTCCTGAGGTACAGAATCGTGCATAAATGGGAAGATGAGTGGCTGGAAGTGACAGAGAAAAAGCTGCATCTAGTAAAGTCAACAGTGTAACTGTGGCATACCTCTTTCCAGCAATGCAGACTGGATAAGGTCCTCCTCACTCATTTTCATGTAGGCCACAGCCCTATGAGGCATGCCTTCTTGCTCTGGCAAGAGAATCCTACAATGTGTGGTGCTTGTGGCATACAGATCACCGTGCACCATGTTTCACTAAACAGTGTTTTACTCTCAGACCAAAGGGGAGTGGCAGAATTGCTCACAGATCTGCCTTGTATTTTAAGTGGCATCCAAATGAATGTTGTTAGAGTTTTAAGGTTTTGTGATACATCATACTTGTTTCCTAAAATTCTGGGGAGGCATTCTTAGTGTGTTAATAGGTTGATGGGCTCACTCATGTTTCACGCATGGTCAGTCAGTGACATTTCCCTACACTGAGCTTTTCTCTGGTATTTCTTGTTTTACTTACAGTTTTACCACTTTAAAATGTTTTACAGACCAGCTCACCCATGTTTTTGTTAGTGATCAGCTAGTTACATCTCCCTGTGCTGTTATTTTAGCTCCTCTGCATTTTCTTTATGTTTTAATCCCAGGTATAGCATCTTTCACCATTTCTCTGTTGTCTTGCAACATGTGAGATGGCATGATTGTGTGTGTCACCACAAATAAGGTGGGAGTGAGTTAGTGTCATTTTTTAGGTTTACTCCGCATGATGAGACAACATTTTTAGCAAGCATGCTGTTGGAGGAATGCCCAACTGTTGTGACAGTGCCACGAGATTTAAAAGTGCCGCTACGTCAGTACGTGAACACAGCGATAGAGGCGCTCCGCAACTCGGCCGAGCGCGGAGCGCCACCTGGCTATGAACAGCGCCGGCCGCACGTCACGGCACGGCAGTGGAGTGACAGATTCGGAGTTGGAAGCGTGTAACTCGCTATTGCTCTACGCTGTCTATTCACGCAATTTATTAGGATTAAAGGTTATAACACTTTTTGGCGACGAGGTCGGATATTTTTTTTCCTGCGTTGTGGAATTGTGTGTTCGTGTCGGGGCAGACATGGAACAGCTTCTGCAAGCGCTCATTGACCAACAAACACAGCTGACGGCTGCTATTCAGGCGTTGTCGATGTCGCTTACTCATCGTCTGTCTTCCTCTTCTCCGCCTCCGTTCCCTCCTTACGACGAGGCCGCTGAAGACTGGGAGGATTATGAGAAGTGTTTGCGGCAACACTTCTTGGCTTTCGGCGTTGTCGACGCTCCTATGTGTAAGTCGTTATTTCTATCTTGGATTTCCCCACGGATCTATCAGTTGCTATCTCAGTTAGCCCCTCTGCGGGAACCAGCCTCTTTGTCCTTCCAAGAAATGTGTGACTTATTGTCTAACTATTACCGAAAAAACACACATGTCGTTGCCGCCCGCGTGTCGTTCTACCAGTGTCGTAAACAGCCCCGTCAATCCTACCGGGCTTGGGCGGCGGAACTACACAGTCTGAGTAGGAAGTGTCAGTTTGTCACGGACACTCATCATGAGTCTTATGCTGATTCAGTGGTTAGGGACGCTATTCTCCGGCTTGCTCCTGATACAGAAGTTCGGCAACGTGCCTTACAACTGCCAAACCCGTCGTTGTCGGAAGTTCTAAGCATCGCTCAATCTTTTGAAGTGTCTCACGCTGCTGGTGCACAAATAGACGCGTGGTGTGATGTAGGCGCTGTACAGACCACTTTTGACACGGACAATTTGCCTGTTTCACAGGGGAACGACGATGTGGCGGCGGTTCACTCGCGTCAACAACGTCGCGTTGGGCCGCCACGCTCGCAGCGAAAACAGCAACCACAGAAGCAGGTTCGTTCCGCACTTGCTTCTTGCCCACGTTGTTTCGTACAGCATGACAGGGCCGCGTGTCCAAAACGTTGGGCCACATGTAATTCATGTAGGAAAAAAGGCCACATTGCTTCTGTGTGTCAGTCCCCTAAAGTCCCTGTCGACGAGGACGAGGCATCGGACATGGACGTTAACTGTGTGCTTTCTCAAGGAAATAAGTTGTTTGTTACTGTTCGTGTTCTGGATAAAGGCATTCGCATGCAAGTGGACACTGGCTCTGCAGTAACTCTCATTAATTATCGCACGTATTTGGAGTTGGGCTCCCCTCCCTTGTCTCCAGTTACGCGAAATCTGAGAACTTATAATAAGCAGAAAATTCCTATCGTTGGCCAGTTTGATGCTTCCACTGCCTACAAGTCTGTTGCTCGGCCCCTCACGTTTTATGTGGTGGATCATGCTGGCACTGAAAACCTATTCGGTTATGATGCTTTCCAGTTGTTCGGGTTCTCCATTGATGACGATGTGCATCTCATATCTGACGATATTCCGTATCAACAGCTGGATGGATTGTGTTCTGAATTCTCGTCCGTGTTCTCTGCTGGTCTGGGTTGTGCCAAGGATTTTGAAGCCCACATTACTCTTAAGCCTACGGCTCGCCCTAAGTTTTTCCGGGCACGCCCTATTCCGATGGCGTTGCGTGCACCTGTCAAGGCTGAGATAGACAGGTTAACAGCTTCGGGGATTCTCCTTCCTGTTACCTCCAGCGAATGGGCATCGCCGATCGTGGTGGTTTCTAAACCAAACGGGAGTCTGCGATTGTGTGGTGATTTTAAAGCCACTGTCAACGCTCAGAGCCTCATTGACACTTATCCTCTTCCCCGTTCTGAGGAGTTATTTATCAAGCTCGCTGGGGGCCAGTTCGTTTCCAAACTTGACTTATTGGAGGCGTACCATCAGTTGCCATTGGATGCTTCTTCCAAGGAATTTCTCGTCATCAACACTCCTTGTGGGTTGTATCAGTACCAGCGGTTACCATTTGGCGTCGCTAGCGCGCTGGCCATTTTTCAGTGGTTTTTGGAACAGCTCACAGCTTCCGTTCCCAGCTGCATCAACTACCTGGATGACATTGTCGTCACGGGGGCCTCCACTGAGGAGCACCTTCGCAATTTGCGTTCGCTGTTTCAGGTTCTGCATTCGGCTGGGTTGAAGTGCAATCTGGACAAGTCACAGTTCTTCCAACCCTCCATTGTTTATCTTGGTTTCCACTTGTCCCGTGAGGGTATACGTCCTCTACAACAGCACGTTGCGGCCATTACCGCTCTACCCCGGCCGTCTACGGTCAAAGAACTTCAGGCGTTTCTAGGCAAGATTGCTTATTATCACAAATTCATTCCCTCCGCGGCGGCGGTGGCTCATCCTCTGCATCAGCTGTTACGCAAAAACGTTCCTTTCTGCTGGTCCGATGAGTGTGAGCAGGCTTTTGTCCGCCTGAAGGCTCATTTGCAGTCGGCGCCTTGTCTTGCCACATTCCGTCCGGGTCAGCACTTGGTTCTGGCGACTGACGCGTCACAGTATGGCCTAGGGGCTGTTCTCGCCCATCGGTATGAGGATGGGTCGGAACGACCCATCGCCTATGCTTCCAAGACCCTCAACGATGCCCAACGGCGTTACTCTCAAATCGAAAAGGAGGCGCTCGCTATCTTTTATGCTCTAAAAAAGTTCAGCGTTTTTTTGTATGGTTCTAAGTTTCACCTCATCACCGACCACAAGCCACTGGTCTCTCTGTTCAGCCCCTCGGCGTCGCTTCCAGATAAGGCAGCTCACCGCCTGCAACGTTGGGCCTTATACTTGTCTCGTTTTCACTATGAGATTCACTATCGCCCCACGGCCCAGCACGCCAACGCTGACGCATTGTCGCATTTGCCGATGGGCCGCGACCCGGTTTTCGATCGAGATGAACTACTCTGTTTCCACATTGATAAGGAAGAACGTCGTTCGGTCGAAGGTTTTCCCCTTACAGGTTCGCAGGTTGTGTCAGCTACTGCGTGGGACCCGGTCCTGCGTCAGGTGATCGGTTTTGTTCAACGGGGTTGGCCGGACAGGACCAAGGCCCGGGCATCGGATCCCCTTCGCAACTACCATGCCTTGCGCCTTCGTCTGTCTGTTCGTGAGGGTGTTGTTCTTCTGGCCACGGATGGCGCATCTCCACGGGTCATGGTGCCAGCCTCTCTTCGCAAAGATGTTCTCAAACTATTGCATGAAGGCCATTGGGGGATTTCTCGGACTAAGTCCCTGGCCCGCAGGCACGTTTATTGGCCCGGTATTGATTCGGGCATCACCCACATGGTCGCTGCGTGTGGTCAGTGTGCTCAACAACAGGCTGCACCTCGTACTATGCCCTCTCCGTGGCCTGATCCGGCGCAGCCGTGGGAACGGGTGCACGCTGACTTTGCCTGCCCCTTCCTCGGCACTTATTGGCTACTGGTGATTGACGCCTTCTTGAAGTTTCCGTTTGTTGTTCGATGTCCGTCGCCCACCACTGCGGCGACGAAGCTGGCTTTGTCCAAAATCTTTGCGCTAGAAGGTCTTCCATCCACGATTGTCACGGACAATGGCCCTCAGTTCTCTTCGCAGGCCTTCCATAATTTTTGTACTGGACTAGGGATTCATCATGTTACAGCACCGCCCTTCCATCTGCAATCGAATGGGGAGGTCGTGCGCCTTGTCTGCACTTTCAAAAGCCAGATGAAAAAATTCCTTAGTGATTTTTCCACAGATGACGCTCTGTTGCAATTTCTGAGTTCTTATCGCTTCACGCCTCTGGGTGATCGCAGCCCTGCTGAACTCTTGCATGGCCACCAACCACGCACTCTACTGCACCTGCTTCACCCTGTCAGGCCTTGTACTGTGTCCCCTAGTGCGGGAAAATACCCGGTGGGCGCCGACGTGTGGGCACGGGGGTATGGATCTCGCCCTAAATGGATTCTAGGGGTGGTCCAGGCTCTTCGCGGCCGCCGGCTTTGTGAAATATGTACGGACGACGGCATGGTTGTTCGCCATTACGACCAGATGCGCCCACAAGTGGTTGGGGGTTGTTTTGGGGAAGAGACCAAACTGCGAGGTCATCGGTCTCATCGGTTTAGGGAAGGACGGGGAAGGAAGTCGGCCGTGCCCTTTCAAAGGTACCATCCCGGCATTTGCCTGGAGCGATTTAGGGAAATCGCAGAAAACCTAAATCAGGATGGCCGGACGCGGGATTGAACCGTCGTCCTCCCGAATGCGAGTCCAGTGTGCTAACCACTGCGCCACCTCGCTCGGTGCCCCTTCTTTCATCTCCACCAGCCCGAGAAGCCAGTCCTGTCACTGCTGCTGATCTTCTGGGCGTGTTGCTGCAGCCGACGTCGCTACCGCTTCCGGGTACGCCGGAACCGGCCCCAGTCGCGACGCCGCCTTCTCCGGGACCCATCTTGCTGGGGCACACCCCCAGGTCCACGACACCTATGGATGCTGCTCCAGAGTTTTCCCCCATCATCTCGTCCAGGAGGCGCGTTCCATGCGCAAGCTTCCGTCCTGGACATTTCCGACCATACTCTCGTGTTTCTCCATGGGATCTTCTCGGGGCCTCCCAAGAGGCCATGGATGTCTCCGCACTGTCCGTGCCTCCAAGGAAGTGAGTGTTTTTTTTTTTTTTTTTCAAGGGGGGAAAAGTGTTGTGACAGTGCCACGAGATTTAAAAGTGCCGCGAACACGGCGATAGAGGCACTCCGCAACTCGGCCGAGCACGGGAGCACCACCTGGCTATGAACGGCGCCGGCCGCACGTCACGGCACGGCAGTGGAGTGACAGATTCAGAGTTGGAAGCATGTAACTCGCTATTGCTCTACGCTGTCTATTCACGCAATTTATTAGGATTAAAGGTTATAACACCAACCACATGATCTCCTTAGTAACCTTGTGGCCAAAATGGGAGCATGTTGATCATTGTGATCACACATCCTGTTAATAACCGTATCTGGACTTTTGTAATAGCCAGGGGACAATCACAAATTGCAGTGACTTCAGTGTAATTATTGTCTTTAAATTTTATTTATTTTTATTTATTTACACGTCAAGTTCTGTAGGACCAAATTGAGGAGCAAATCTCCAAGGTCATGAAACGTGTCAGTACATGAAATTACAACATAAAAGTAATAACAGATAAAAATAAATGTTCATGAACCTGAAAAAAGTCAGTCCATAAGTTTAAGTAAATGCTATCAGCAATACAATAAGAATCAGCTTAATTTTTCAAGGAACTCCTCGACAGAATATAAGGAGTGACCCATGAGGAAACTCTGCAGTTTCTATTTGAAAACATGTGGATTACTGCTAAAATTTTTTAATTCAAGTGGCAGCTTATTGAAAATGGATGCAGCAGTCTGCTGCACACCTTTTTGCACAAGAGTTAAGGAAGTCCGATCCAAGTGCAGCTTTGATTTCTGCCGAGTATTAACCGAGTGAAAGCTGCTTATTCTTGGGAATAAACTAATATTGGTAACAAGAAATGACAATAAGGAATATACATATTGAGAGGCCAATGCAGACTGGATAAGGTCCTCCTCACTCATTTTCATGTAGGCCACAGCCTTCTTGCTCTGGTGAGAGAATCCTCCAATGTCTGATTTCTGTTTGCTTTGTTGTGCATTTCTTTCAGTTGCCTTATATACTATACTGCAGCAGTTCTTTCTTATGTGGTCTGAGTTTAATTGAGCTGTGTTACTTGGTAGTGACGCATCAAGTGAAATTTCTTTTCATCCATAAGTTATGCACACCAGTGTAGTTTTACTTTGTAAGAAATGTACATCATTTCATCCACCCCCCCCCCACCCCCACCCCACCCCCTTACGTAGTTTAGATCCTAAGAAAGTTCTCTTATCTTCCATATAGCATTTAAGAGCTCTGAAAAAGGGGTGACATGTACCATTCAGTAATGCTAGAAGGGTCAGTAAATGCTAATGTTAATAGATATGCAGGATAAAGCAGCTGACAATTGATGGCCAAATATATGGCTTAGCCTAGCCCATACCACAGAGAAGAAATGTGCGCTCTCATAGCTAATCTCTTTTGCTCTCAGCACTCTTTTTTTTTAAATTTGTTAATAAATGTGCCTTATTGCAGAGTCTTTTGGACCCATTTAAAATGCCTGTAGACAAGTGGTACTGATGTTGTTGGAGAGTGTTTCTATGGCCTGTAATGACTACAGTGATTTCATCGGTCCACCATGACATGCATTTTCAGTCAAGGAGACACAATGGATAGAGACTCAATGCTTCCATAGTGTGTATAACCATATCCCTTATAGTGTCACAAATATTTTACTATTGGGAAGTTGTGAATGTTATTTGTGGTTGAAAACTTGTCAATAATCTTTTCTTAACTGACCACCTGGGTAAATGTCCCGTTGGTTGGTAATTTGGAAGCAACAAAATGATTGGGAGGGGATCACTGTGAAAAAGGTCATTACAAATCATTACAGACATTCCACAGGATCACAGGCAGAGACCTGAGCTGCAGACTGTAAGGTTTCTGGCAGGGCATGTCCCATGATTTATATTGAAGTGTACACGGCCTCTGCTAGTTCATGAATTTGTTCACAGAGTGATATGGGTGTAAAAGTCTCCCAAATGAAAGGAAAGTTAGGGGAGGGGCAATTTATCCTCTTGGTCTCCAACTTGTATTATGTTGTCACCTTGTCTCACCAGGGAAGAATGCTTGCCATTATCCTCATAGAGGACTAAATATGATACCGAGTGTCATCTTCCTTTGGGCCTTGTCCTACAGACTGATGAATAACAGGTGCTAATTTAGGACACTGACATGCCCAGATTGACTGTTGTATCAAAAAGGGTACAAAAGAACATAGTTTGAAAGAAACACATTACCAGAGGAAGCTGGCATGATTTACTGATGCAATGTTAAACCATATGTATCCCTATCCATGAGAAGTTTCAATAGACTGAAGTTTGAAAAGATGCAATTCCAATGTACTCCTGATCCCACTTTTGGTAACTTCAGCAGACCAACATAAGAAGATACGTCATGTGAACAATCCCCAATATGTGTAAACTCTCAATGGCAGCATTCTTCCTGTTAACTGATATTTATTATATGTAAGAAAGAGTAAAAGAGTCAAGGATATAAAACGTTTGATTGCTTAGCCTATTACATCCTGTCAGTATGATGGGAATTTCATCAGTACACTAGTAAAATTTGCATTTGATATAAAAATAGCCAGGCTTTCCCAAGACCAGGTCCTAGCCAGAGGATTGAACAGACCAACCACCAGAGGGGGATGATGTTAGCCCCCTCACCCTCCATTGTACATGCATTGTGGAACTCCAATCCTCTGATGCAGCCAGAGAATTACCAGCTTCATTCAGCTTCACTCAGTAAGAGGCTACCCTCATCTCTCCAGAAAACAACAGACGTACAGCATGGTATCTGCCAATGGCTCAAAGAACTACAGACTGGAGGCCGCAGGTCAGCTCACTCTTTCTCAGTCCATGAAATTAAAAGTGAAAAACCCACACAAGACCCAAAGTCCCAAAAGAGCAAGAAGAAATCAAAGGAAAGCAACAGGAGGGATCTGCACATTAGTGCACTCATATGTGTCTCTCAGTACTATGTTAGAAGCAGTGACAGTTCAAATCCAGATAACTGCTATTGCAAATTGCATTGCTGTATCATTTATCAAGCACTGATAGTCAAAATATCTTTAGGTGACCGTGATTAATTTAATCACAAAATGTGGTAGTTGCTTGAAGAACAGGAAACTCATAAGAGTTGTCCTAGATATAACCAGTTTGTCAAAAAAAACCTGGACTAATAATGTTCTCTCTAGTCATCTGTTATGAGAGACATGAGATTCTTTTCCTTGCATTATGCTCATTGACCAGAGCAAAGCATTTGACACTGTATTACATGACATCCTAATACCTACATTTGAAAAATACAGTATCAAGTTTACTAATAAACTGTATCTGTTAGATGGGAAAAATGTAAATAACTGTAGATCAAACACCATGCATATTGCTAGAGCAGTGCCACAGGATTATGTCCTTGGTCGTTTTCTTTTTCTAATATGACTAAATGCGCTACTTAGTTCTTTACCCTACAAGTTATGATACAATCCTTGTAATGGCCAATATCAATGTAGGCAAAATGAAAAGAAATCACCAATAGTGGTTGATGTGACTGCACAGCAGCTACACAAAAATAAGCTAATATTAAATAACAGCAAAGCTGAAGAAACTATATTTTTTTTCTCCATTATCTAAGTGAAAAGGTAAATGGGTATGAATCTGTCATATTACTACAAATTCATTTGAACCCACAACTGAAATTGGATGCACACAGTGCAGTTGTATATTAAACTATTATGAGTGATTTATTTACTATGCAAGTTAAAATCCTGTGTCAGTAAGGAACAGCTTCCGTCTTCATATTATGTTTCTTCCACTATTACAAATGGAAACATTCCATAGGGCAGTTCTTATGGTTGAAAAAACAGCAATGAGGCAAAAAAAGCAGTGAGAACAATCACAGACATTCCAGACAGAGAATCATGCTGGACACATACCAAAGAACTAAAAATCCTAAATCTACCTTCACTTGATATTAAAGCATGTCTTCTCCCAATGTCAATGGCCTCACCACATTGGATAAACCAGTTATGTTCCAAACACTGAAGTTTGTCAACATCAGGCCCAGTTAGTACTTGGATGGATGACTATCTGGAAACTCCAGGTGCTGTTGGCTCTAGGACACGAAAGTCAAGTGGCGTCCAATCGAAAGACTTGTGCTAGGCCATTGTACCATTCAATATTATTATTATGTTCTTAATAAAAGTTTGCAAAAGTTCTATCCACAGTTATGGAAAAAGGAACAAAATTAAAATAGACTTATTTACTAGATTAAGTTAGTCCCAAAATTACACTGGCGTAAAGCTGTATTATAACCGAACGCTAGCAGTGAGAGAAAAAGAGGTAGAGAGACAGAAGAATTCTGTAATAATGTCATATCCTAAACCTACTATGTAATTTTTAATGCTAAATATAGATTTATTTAAGATTTTATTGTATACATCAAACACATATCATGTACATGATCAGTGGTTGATGAATAAAAAAATATGAAATAACCATAGACTGTAGGTATATTCTACCTCTAACCATGTAAGAATGGGTAAGTACAGAAGGTTCAACAAAAATGATAATAGGTATAGATCACAAATTGAAGAAAGGAACACATACAACCCATATGATTGGAAACTGTGTACATATCCTAAACATTGTGTGGCTCACAAGAATTCTCTTCCTTAAGCACAAAATTGTCAAGAAACTTGAATTAAAGATCACCAGATATCTATGAAATCAGGTGCAGAACGCAGTGCAATAGGATCAATACCCAGAATGAGAATTGCATTAAGCACCAAACAACAATGTAGAAAGATATATCAAAACAGGTGCAGACTAAAATGGAGACAGCATGCAACAGCTAGGAGGAAGAATAGGGGCAACCCGTACATGCAGTAAAAAGGGTGCTGCAACACATGTGTGAGCGCGTACCAAGGTCAGAAATAAATTAACTTATAGGCAGGCAATGAGAAATGAAAATTATAAGAATTTGTTTAAGAATAGGAAGGTATACTATATTAAATTAAGCATCTCATAAAACTCTGATTATACTGCCATACAAAAAATGACAATTATTTAACAAATGTACTCAGACAAGCAGCAACATTTCTGGAATGGAGAACACAAATGAAAAGAAAATCACAGTTGGAACATTTCAAATAATAAAGGAAAGACAAGAGGTTCAAACAAATAATAAATAGGAAGATAATACAATATGATTAAACAAGTAAAATTGTTCAGAAATGCCTTCAAAAGGATGTGATGAGCTACAATGAAAATTTTATAAGAGAAACAATCAAAAACAATAATGGTGTTAAGAAATCAGAAAGCCAGGCTGTGTAGAGACCACATTTCATCCATTAAATCAACTGTAACTAACAACAGAGAGAAATTTGTAAAGTATTTTAACATTTCTGTAAATGTTTATATAGTTCAACACAAGAATCAGAATAACAGGTAGTAAATGCCAAAAATAATGAAATTACTTAATTAATGTCAGATGTGGCATATAAATCCTTTCAAGTTACTGAGAAAGGATAAACAGATAATGGTGTGTCAATAGGAATAAATAAAGCTGGAAAATATTATCCATGGGAACTTAGAAAATTATTTACCAAATGTCTGTCAAAAAAGAATATTTTGCCAAAAACCGGATAGTAGTAGTACGATTTCACAAGAAAGGAGACAGACAAAACCAGCACTATTAGCCTTCTCAGATGTGTATGAAGTATTTACTAAACCTATCATCAACCACATAGGAAAAAATCAAGCAAAGCAACAGATAGGTTTCAGAAGTTTACACAACTCAATGAGCCATTTGCAACTTGTGAATGAAATTGCAGAATAAAGCATAGCTCTGTATGTAGTGATGAATTACAGCTTGGTCTAAATGTGAGAAAATGTAAGTAAATGAAGATGAATAGGAAAAACAATTTTCTAATGTTCAAATGTGAATTTATGGTGTGCTGATTGATACAGTCATTTTGATTAAATATTGAGATGTAATGTTGTAAAGTGACATGAAATGGGACATTACTTAAGTTTCATTGTAGAGGAGGTGAATGGTCATCTTCCGTTTAGTGGGCGAATTCCAGAAAAGTGTAGCTCATCTACAAAAGAGACAGTGTATAAAACACTTGTGTGGCCCTTATTAATTACCGTTCAAGTGTTCGGGATCCCCACGGGACTGAGTTAAGGAAGGACATTGAAGCAATTCAGAAGCATGCTGCTAGACTTGTTACTGGTAAGTTCGATCAACACACGAGTGTTACAGAATTGCTCTGCGAACTCAACTGGGAATCCCTGGAGGGAAGATGTTCTTTTTATGAAATAGTATTGAGAAAGTTTAGAGGCCAGGCATTTGCAACAGACTGCAGAATGGTCCTATTGCCACCAACATATATCTAGCAAGAAATCACAAAGACAAGAGAAATCAGAGCTCATACGAAAGCATATAGACAGTCATCTTTACCTCACTCCATTTCAGTGAGGAACAAGAAAGGGAATGACTAACAGATCCTCAACAGATGATCTGCACTTGAACCTCCATTTATCCATGCACATCTGTCCCTGAATACAAATCAACTCATCCCTCTACCATGAGACAGCTTGTCCTTTAAGCTGCCCATAGAAAATTATCACAGATGTTTCAGTAAACTCATATATTTTGATAATAAGAGGCTGTCAACAGCTTGGCCCTTAGGGATGAGTAATAGCAGAATCCAACAGCACTTGAAGCATGTTAGAATACTACTTGAGGAGGAGCTGATGGGGTGAGCACCATATAGTGGCTTGTGGAGTGTGTACATGGATGCAGATGTATTTGGTCAAGTATAGTACTTTCTAGGTTTAAAGGCAATAATTAAAATAACATTGCTCTATGTATCAGGAAATTGTCACATTGTCCATATTAAATTAAAAATACTGAGGAGGATTTCTGTAGCCTTAAGTGTTGCTATATGCTATAATGTGCTTCATTATGACATAGTGAATATGTCACATACAGCAGAGCAGGATGAAAGCCACTCCCACATGAAAAGGTACAGTTGTAAACCATCCTTTTCAGTAATCACTTTCAGTGGCAACAGTGATTTGAGTTAAATACTCTCTCATGGCCTGTAAACTATCTTTTTTTCTGGTCAGAGGATTCTGATTGGTAGGTTTCATTCTTCTTTTCCTAAAATCTTCCCCATATTCTCACTTGGGGGTACTCATTTAGTGGAAGCTGATTGAGTGCAGGAACTGTTAATATTGCTACCAATTCTTTTCATGCTAATGAACTGTATTATGATATTTTTCACTTGCCATCTAAAAGGCTTCAAGATTCTCAGCAGATGATCTACACTTGAACCTCTATTTATCCATGCACAACTATCCCTGAATGCAGAGCACTACTCAACCCTCCACCATGGGACAGCCCAACCTCTAAGCTGTCCTGAGAACATTAACATAAATGTTTCAGCAACCATGAAACTTTTGATAATAAGAGGCTCTCAATAGCTTGGCTCTTGGGGACAAGTAGTAGCAGAACACACCAACACTTGATGCAAATTAGAATACCCCAAGAGGAGGGACTATGGGGAGAGCTGAGAGAGAAAACTGCAGATAGGTTAACTGCCTACAGTCCTATTTTCTGTGTTGAAAGTATTAATTCTTTTATGAGAGTCCTGAATCTTTTAATATTCCACTCTAGTATGGGAGCGATGTTAGCAGTTTTGTCTTCTGCTGAGGTGGTGAGACTATGGCTGTTGGATGGTTCAGAGGATAAGTTCCTTGAATGCTTCTTAAGTAATGGAACCCAGTACTTTGTCTTGGATGGTGAGAAATCACCAGAGATGAGGGTGTCATTAGGAGTGCTCCAGGGAAGTGTGGTAGGCCTGCTCGTGTTCTCAGTATACATAAACAATCTGATAGAGAGAGTGGGCAGCAATCTGTGACTGTTTGCTGATGATTCTGTAAAATGCGGGACAGTGTCACTGTTGAGTGACTGTAGGA
Source organism: Schistocerca piceifrons (assembly GCF_021461385.2). Lineage (NCBI taxonomy): Eukaryota > Metazoa > Arthropoda > Insecta > Orthoptera > Acrididae > Schistocerca > Schistocerca piceifrons. The sequence continues at coordinate 878,365,426 of NC_060149.1, forward strand.
TCATACAGCATGACAGAGACAGAACTTTTATTTGACGTGATGACTTGCAGCTTGCTCTAATGGAGAAACATGTTAAGTTGATGCAGATGGGTAGGAAAAACAGTCATGAAATGTTTGAATACAGTATCAAAGGTAAGCTGCTTCACACAGTCATATCGATTAAATATCTAAGTGTAATGTTGCAAAGCAATACAGAATGGAAGGAGCAGTTACGATTGGAAGTAGGAAAGGTGAATGGTTGACTTCAGATTGTTCAGAGAATTTTAGAAGTGTAGCTCATCTATAAAGGAGATTATGTATAGACCACTTGTACAACTCATTCTTGAGTACTGCTTGAATGTTTGGGACAGGTCAGGTTAGAGTAACACATTGAATCAAATTGGAGGCCTGCTGCAAGATTTAATACTGGTAGGTTCAATGAACATGTGTGTATTACAGAGATGCTCCATGAACTCAAGAGGGAGTTACTGTATCCGTCAGTCTAACGACGCAGATAATGCTCTATAACACATCAAGCACTACAGACGGATTAAAGCATAAATGTATTTATTTGCAATATACTTGATATGAAGCACATGTAGCTTTTTAGCCTGGACTCTCTCTCTCTCTCTAGTCCTGGTTATCAATAGGTACTAGCACTTGTAGTAGCTTAGTGTCAAACTAGGTCTGTTAAGTATCACTAGCTTTGTGGAACAAGATCTCACTTCACTGTTGTCTCTATACTTAGTGTGTGATCTGAGAGTATTCTGATGATGTAAGAATGCATTCTGATGATAATCTGAAGTTGATCTGAGATAATCTGATGCAGAAGAATTTGGCATCCTCTGGTGTCTCTGGTTTTGCGTATATCGCCACATGGAGGCATGTACCGAGTCATCTCTAGTGGAAACTCACAGTGGCCAATTTAAATGCTACTTCTGCAATGAACAAACTGTCAATACCACAGGAATCTCAGGGGGGAAGACAACATTGTTTTCGTGACACACTACTGAAAAAATGTAGAGAAGCAGCATTTGCAGCTGAATGAAAAATGATTCTATTACTGCCAATGTACACTTCCCATAATAACTGTTAAGACAAGGAAAGAGAAACTAAGGCAAGTACAGAGGCATAGAGAGAATCATTTTCCCCTCATTTCATTTGGGAGTGCCACAGGAAGGAGAATCACTAGTATAATCATTTTTCCCTCACTCCATTTGGGAGTGACACAGGAAGGGGAATCACTAGTAATGGTACAATGTATCCTCTGCCATGCATAATATGGTGCTTGCGGAATACATTTGCACATATAGATATAAATGTAGACTCCAAAATCCATAGACTCAACTGACAGAGCATCATCCAAAATGGCACATAGAACCAATGAAGCATGGTCTCATAGTTTTAGCCCAGCTTTCTGAGTCTGTTATTCTTTCCATTTTCTGTTCTGGTTTTGCAGTCAGCAATTTAGTAAATTGACCCACAGATGTTGAGATTCATGGATCTAGCTAGACATGGCAGTCTTGGGCTTATTTCTCTATTAAGGGTTAAACAGGTCCCCTGCCCACTAGGCAGATGCGCTAACCACTATGCCACCCTGACAAGTGGCAATGCACAAATGCAGGGACTGTCCTAGCATGCTCCCCCTGCTCAGTCTAAATTCCCATTCACACCTCAGCCCACCTTCCAGAAATCTAGCAATATGGAATCTGTTTGTTACCCTCATCCATGGTTTGTATGATATCCTGTGAGAAAATGACAAGTTGAGTTTTGCATGAGCAATGCTTTCTAAATCTGTGCTGATTTGTCAACAGAAGCTTTTCTGTCTCAAGGAAATTTATTATATTCGAACTCTGTGTGTGTTCAAGAATTCTGCAACAAACCATCAGTTAAGGATATTGGCCTGTAATTCTGCAGGTCCAATCTTTTACCTTTCTTATATTGTATACAGGATTCACTTGCACTTTTTTCCAGTTGCTCGGGACTTCGTCTCGGCAAGAGATTCGTGATAAATGCAAGCTACGTAATGGGCCAATGCCGCAAAATACTCTCTGTAAAACTGAACTCTGATTACATCTGGACCTAGTGATTTACTTGTTTTCAACTCTTCCAGCTGCTTCTCTAGGCAAGGGATGCCTATATCTATGTCATCCATGTGGGAGTCTGTGTGACAGTCAAGCTATGGTATGTTTGTACAATCCTCCTGCATGAATGATTTCTTAAATATGTAATTTAAAACTTCAGCTTTCCTTTTGCTGTTGTTACAGATAAATGTAACATATTGCTCACTGTTATTCAATTACATGATTGGCAATAAGTCACTTGAAACATTAATAACTGCAAAATATATAGGAGTATCTGTTAGAGCAACTTAATCTGAAATTATCACTTGATGCTAGTTGCAGGAGTGGCTGAAAGACAAATTCACTGGAAGAATCCTAAGCCAATGCAATTCACTGGTGAAAGTAGTTTACCGCACTCTTGTTTGACCAATTCTTGAGTACTGCTCATCAGTCTGGAACCCTTACCAAATACATTATGTGATCAAAAGTATCCAGACACCCCCAAAAACAAACATTTTTCATATTAGATGCATTGTGCTGCCACCTGCTGCCAGGTACTCCATATCAGTGACCTCAGTAGTCATTAGACATGGTGAGAGAGCAGAATTGGGCACTCACGGACTTCGAATATGGTTAGGTGAATGGGTATCACTTGCGTCATACATCTGTACGCGAGATTTCCACACTCCTAAACATCCCTAGGTCCACTGTTTCCAATGTGATAGTGAAGTGGTAACATGAAGGGACACATACAGCACAAAAGTGTGCAGGCCAACTTTGTCTGTTGACTGACAGAGACCACCGACAGTTGAACAGGATCATAATGTGTAATAGGCAGACATCTATCCAGACCGTCACACAGGAACCCCAAACTGCATCAGGATCCACTGCAAGTACTATGACAGTTAGGCAGGACATGAGAAAACTTGGATTTCATGGTCTAGCAGCTGCTCGTAAGCCACACATCACGTCGGTAAATGCCAAACGACGCCTCGCTTGGTGTAAGGAGCATAAACATTGGATGACTGAACAGGGGAAAAATATTGTGTGGAGTGACGATTCACGGTACACAATGTGGTAGATCTGATGGCAGGGTGTGGGTATGGCTAATGCCCGGTGAATGTCATCTGCCAGCGTGTGTAGTGCCAACAGTAAAATTTGGAGGTGGTGGTGGTGTGGTGTAGTCGTGTTTTTCATGGACGGGGCTTGCACCCCTTGTTGTTTCGCAGGGCACTATCACAGCACAGGCCTACACTGATGTTTCAAGCACCTTACTTCCTACTGTTGCAGAGCAATTCGGGGATTGTGACTGCATCTTTCAGTACTGTCACGTAGGAGGAGGAGTAATTAGTGAATGATGAACACTAACTTCACTTAATGAAGGTTTATTCAGCACCTGCACATACAAGAGCACGGAGCGTACTGCCTCCAGCCAGAACACATATGGTATATATACATTAACAGAACATTCCAGTACAATGATTCTTGACATTTGTGGATAGTTCTAGAATGTACTCAAACCGAATACAGAAATTTAAATTTTACAGCTTATGTGAGTTTTGAACTCATGACCCTCCATGCAACAGTCTAGCATCAAACCACTACACCATGGTGGCTGTGCTACTCAGCTTCTTCTGCGACATTGCTCCCTCCTTAAGAGAACAGCATCTCGGTGTTACGTCCTCCTAGTCTGGGAACGAGTCATCGGTCCTGCATACTCCAACTCCCAATGACTGATGTTCACCCTGGTGGTGATCTTCAAAGAACTTGCTTTGCCGCTACATTGTCACCTTTCTGCTTGTTGCCTGTCACTGGAGCTTCGAATTTACCCTGGGTAATAGGATCGTTATAGGCCTTCATTCGAAGGATGTGGACCGTACCTCTGATCTTTTGTCGTCTTGTGCCGGGGTCGAAATCTTCAACTTCAGAAGTAACATCAGACAACTGATTTACAACCTTATAAGGTCCACAGTAGCGTCTGAAGAGCTTCTCAGAGAGACCAACCTTCCGAACAGAAGTGAAGATCCAGACGAGGTCACCAGGCTGGTAGACAACAGGGCGGTAGCTCACGTCATACCTTCGGCGATTGTTTTCTTGAGCCTGCAACATGCGGAGTCATGCTAACTACCAAGCTTCCTCAGCTCTGGTTACCACCTGGCCGATGTAGTCGTTGGCCGCCTCATCACCGTGCAATGGAAACACAGTGTCCATTGTCATAGTCACCTCACGCCCATGCACCAGGAAAAATGGCGTAAATCCTGTGGTGTCCTGTTTGGTGGTGTTGTAGGCAAACGTCAAGAAAGGTAGCACCTCACCCCAGTTGCTCTGCTCAACATTGATAGCATGTCAGCCAAGATCTTATTAGGCGTTCAGGAAGCCCGTTAGTTTGTGGGTGGTAGGCAGTCGTCATGTGATGAGTAATGTTGCACTGACGGTTTATCTCTGTCACAAGATTCAATTGAAAAACTTTCCCTCAATCTGTAATTAATGACATTGGGGCACCGTGTTTTAATACGTCCTTCATGATGAATTTGGCTACCTCAAATGCTTCCGCTGTTTTCACGACTTTTGTAATGGCATAGCATGTCAGATAATCAGTGCAAACGATAATCCATCTATTGCCGCTAGCAGACATTGGAAATCGTTCGAGGAGGTCAATCCTAACAAGTTGGAAAGGCGTTTCGGCTGGTGGAATTGGTATGAGTCGACCAGGTGGTTTCTGAGAAACTGCCTTTCTCCTCTGGCACTCTCGACGGTGCGACACACAGTGACAGACACTCCTAAATAAACCTGGCCAGAAAAATCTCTTGCAGATCCTATCATATGTCTTAATACATCCTAAATGTCCGGCTTCAGGTGAGTCATGGAATTTCTGTAGAACATCTAAGTGCACGTGTTTAGGAATCATTGGTAGCCATCTCTTTCCAAATGGATCGAAGTTCTTCTTGTAAAGTAATACATTAACTACCTTAAATTGTCCTTTCACATCCTCTGACTGATCTGAGGCAAGCATAATTTGAGACACCTTGGCGTCCTTCTTCTGCTCAGCAGAGAGATCCTGGAGTGCAGCGAGACAGTCACAGTATTCATCAAAGTCTTGATGGTCTTGCACAGGGTTTCTTGAGAGACAGTCAGCATCTTGGTGTTTTCTTCCACTTTTGTACACTATGGTAATGTCATACCCTTGAAGACGTAGTGCCCATCTGGCGAGTCATCCTGTTGGATCCTTAAGACCTTTCAACCAACAAAGTCAATGATAGTCTGTAACAAATGTGAATGGCCTTCCATAGAGATACTGTCGAAATTTGCACATGGCCCAGATCACAGCAAGACATTCTCTTTCTGTAGCTGAGTAGTTTCTCTCGGCTTTTGTAAGTGTCCTAGAAGCATAGGCTATAACCTTCTCTTTCTGGGTCTATATACTTATATGGAAATGGTATCTGTTCTTTCGGACATGTCTGACATTAATGACCTGCAGCCATCTAGAACGAAATTACAATTATATTAATACCTTCAGCTGCTAATGAGTGTTGATATATATCAATGGGGACACGTGAAAATGTGCGCCCCGACCGGGACTCAAACCTGGGATCTCCTGATTACATGGCAGATGCTCAAACCATCTGAGCCACCGAGAGCACAGAGGATAGTGAACTGCAGGGACTATCTCGTGCATGCCTCCCGCAAGACCCACAGTCTCACCTTGTATGTCCACACACTACATTCATAGTGTCCCACCCCAACACACTCATCACTCGTGGAAGACATTCTTACCAAGTCCCGTAAGAGGTTGGGGAATATGTGTGCATCTGCACAGAAGAAGAACAAGGCCAGTGTTGCCAGAATTATATACTTATATGGATATGGTGTCTGTTCCTTCGGTTCTTTCATAAAGTCCCATCCGAGAATAACGTCATGACTACACTCTTGGAAGACGATGAATTCTGAGGGCTGTATATGGACACTTATACCCACATGAATGACACATCTTCCTGTAGGTTTTACATATTTCCCATTAGCCACCTTCAGCAGAGATATTTCGTTGTCGACGAATACGGTTTTCTGCAACTGGTGACAGTACTTCTCCGAAATGACTGAAAAGCTTGGGCTGGTCGGCCATCTATGAGGATATCGATGTAGTTTCCTATCATTTTTGTAGTGATCAACGGTGGAGGATTTTTCTCTTCGGTGGCCTCACCTCCAAGGAAGGTCGCACTCTTTAGTTTTCCAGGTTGTGGCAGCTAGGTGATCGGCTAGAGCTTCTAAACAGTGATGGGGACCTTGATTGGTGTGTTGGGGAGCATCCTCTCCAACGGCTAGCTTGCAGCGGTGGTGACCTAAGTCATCCTCCAACTACATCTTCTTGTTCATCTTTGTCGTCCCGGAGTAGGCATCTGCTAAGATCGGTCTGCTGTCTTCTGGCGTGTGCATCATCAAATATCTGCCGTCTTTCTCGACAATAGCACACTACATGTCCCAGTCTTTCACAGTCGAAACATACTGGTTGGTTATCCTGGGTCTTCCTGACGTACTCTTCCTTGGTGCCCAAACAGGTTCCTCATGCGGCATTGTAGGAACGTAACTCCTCCTGGGTCTTGACTTTTTCACCATTTTAAAGGGAAATTATGGATGAGAGACTGGGTTCAATGTCTGTTCCACTTCCTCCCTTAAGACCTCTTAAAGAGTCTCAATATACTGGCACCATTTTATGAAGTCGTCTGCTGTCGAAACCTTCTACAGGAGTAGGGCTTGATACATGTCCTCAGCAACACCCTTCATGAGATGTGCAACCTTATCTTCCTCCTCCATTCTAGGATCCACTATTTTACATAGCTCCAAGACATCTTGAATTAAGGATGATGTAGTTTCTCCTGGACACTGTGCCCTGCACTTTAATTTATCTTCAGCCTTGCACTTCTGTTGTCGTGTGTCACTGAAATACTTGCACAGTTCTACCTGGAATACTTTCCAGCTTGTGAACTTCTCTTTGTTGTTCTCATACCATTGCTTGGCAGTGCCCTCCAAGTAGAAAAATATGTTAGCCAAACACACGGTGTCATCCCATTTGTTAAATTTGGCTATACGCTCATTTATCTTTGGCCACTTTTTGCATCTTGGCCATCGTCACCAGAGAACCCAGAAGGATGTCTCATGTGGTGGCACACAGTTGCTGTCATCATAATGTCCTCCTCTTCTTCTTCTTCTTGTTCTTCTTCTTCTGTCTCTGATAGACTGAATATGGCTCGAACTCGGGTTTGTAGCCAGGTAAACGGCGGCTCTGTCGTGGCTACATGGGAGCTGCCGTGTCGTCGATAATGTGTGCTATCGCAAGTTCCAATACCCAGAATCTCCACCACAATAATATCACACAGAAGAAGGTGTAATTAGATGAATGATGAACACTAATTTCACTTAATGAAGTTTTATTCAGCACTTGCACATACAAGAGCATGGAGCAAACTGCCTCCAGCCAGAACACAATACGGTAGATTTACAGTTACAGAACATCCCAGTACAATGATTCTTGACATTTGTGGATACTTCTATAATGTACTCGAACTGAATATAGAAATTAAAATTTTACAGTTCAGGTGAGTTTTGAACTCACGACCCACCATGCAACAGTCTAGTATAATAACCACTACACCACGATAACTGTGCTACTCAGCTGCTTCTGTGATAATACGATCAAGCGCCTGTTCATAATGCATGGCCTGTGGTGGAGCAGTTACAAGACATTAACGTCCCTGTTATGAACTGGCCTGCACAGAAGCCTGACCTGAATATTGTAGAACACCTTTGGGATGTTTTGGAATGCCAACTTCATGCCGGGCCTCACCAACCAACATTGATACCTCTACTCAGTGCAGCAGTCTGTGAACAATGGCCTGCCATTCCCCAAGAAACCTTCCACCACCTAACTGAACGTATGCATGCAAAAGTGGAAGCTGTCATCAAGGCTAACGGTGGCCCAACACCATATTGAATTCCAGCATTACCGATGGAGAGCACTACAAACTTGTAAGTCATTTTCAGCCAGGTGTCTGGATACTTTTGACCACATGGCGTAGAAGTACCCTCTGCCACACACTATAACATAACTTACATTGTATGCATTTAGATACGGGCGCAAGTGTAAGTGTGACACTGTCTGCAGCACTATCACTGTGGCATTTGGTGTACTATTTGGAATGTTTGATTGCATTCTGAACACTTCTAATATTGCCCAGCTGTCTGCAAAAGCAATTAGGAGGATGGTCGATTGAGGGCAGAGAATGCAGTTTTATTAGTAACAGTATGTGTCATTATGTCCTATAATCAAAGACAAGATCCACAGGGAAGAGTCCTGAAACATCCTCCATGCATAGAAGTTATTGGGGAAACTGCTGCACAGGGTTTTCTTTTTTTTTTTTCTGAATGCAAGAAAGTTGTGTGTGTTGCTGACAAAGATGCTGAAGCAGCCTTTCTCATAACACCAATGGCTTATTTCCTATAACGCTGCGAATTCTTATGGTAGTGATGTCAAATATTAAAAACATATTTTTGAGAGATGTCAGATGTGATTCTTGTATCGGTGTTTTAATTTGTCCATCTATCTGGAAACTTTAAATATTTCAATAAACTCATGTGTATCCAGTATCCAAGTGAAGGGGCAATATCTTCTCTTCTCACATGAACTGATGTTGGATGGGTGTATATATATATAGTCAACCCATCCATTTGTATGGTATGCGATCATCCGGACCTGACATGTAACAACTCCTTGGAAACGTCATGATTGCTAAATACTTTATGTATGATGCATTTCAAATAATCATCATCAGATAACTGTATCTGATGATGATTACTTGAAATGCACCATAAATATAGTATTTAGCGATCAAGACGTTACGAAGGAATTACTACATGACAAGGATCTTTGCAATCCATAAAACATCATGAGACTATACAAAACTATGCTCATTAGGTGTCATGCAACATTATGACACGTGACACAGTAAGACTGAACTGAAGTGTACTAGGAAATCAGCTGTGTGAGGTGACACTGTGTGTGGTGTTGTGATGGCTGGACATCATCAGACATTTAAGGCAAGATAACTATCCTTGTGTTGGATGGTACCACTGAGTCAACATTGACAGTACTGATTTTCATTCAAATCTACTTGATGTGCCTTCCTGTCCTGCATCCACATGACTTTAATACTGTTTGCCAAATGCACACAACACACAATCAGAATCACTATACTCATGATCTCTACCCAGATACTGCTGCAGGCACAATCGGAAGTCTTATTATGGCATGTCATGTATGTCATATGTTAGTGTTTTGTCTATCCCAGTTTAAACTGCAAAGTGCTGTCAAATACAAGCAATGTTGGTTAGTGAATTTCATAGATTCTTTAACTGCTGGACATGAAACAATATTACAGTTAAAATGTATTGTCATTACGTAACTCAAAAGCTCCAGCTCTAGTTACAACACACCACCACTGATTGCCTTCTTTAACAAGCAGACACATTTTCTCATTTCAGTAAGAAAACTGAAGAACATGAGTTAGTTTCTTCCTGTTCCTTACATAAACTGTATTATGTCTTTATCTTACCTGTCTGTTTCTTTTGCTTAGATTGGTTTCTGGCTGGCTTTATGGTTGTTTTAAAGAGATTTCACAAACTTGTCATATAAAGGGCAATCAAATGAAAACGAAGCAGACTCTATAATGAACATGATGTGGACATTAGTAACACAGGTAGGAGTGCATATAGAAGTGCATCCTATTGGGAATTGGGAAGAAACAGCACGAATGTTCACCACTGTGCCATTTGTCTGTTAGACGTGCTTGACATCAGTTAGTCGTATGTGCGTCCAACTTCACTGTGCAAGCCAGGGAAGAGCAACAGTAAGGTGTACTGATGTTTTTGACTGAAAAAGAACTGTCATGAAGTGAAATTCATTCTCAAATGTCTGCTGTGTATGGCAACCACAGCATGGCACATGCATGTATGTTTCCATGGAATAAATGATTAAAAGAAGGCTGGGTGTCATTGGAGGAAGCATTTGCCCATGACACGCTCATCTTATCATTACCTATTGCTGTCACTGCTGCGGTGGATGCTGCTGTCAGAAATCTGGAAAATCTGTGCGCAATGAGTTCCCACAGCCTGGTGGAGGAGCAGAAGTTGAACAGAATGCAAATATCACTGTAGTACCTGGAACAGTATCACAATGAAGAATACTGTTCCCTGCACCATATTGCTGTGGGAGAAAAAAAACGGAGTGTCATCATTTTGAACTGGAGACCAAGCACCAGAGCCAACAATGGAAGCACACAGATTTGTCTCCTCTGAAATAATTCAAAGCCGTGCACCCCAGCTCCGGGAAAGTCAGGACGACATTTTGCTTTCACCTCAGGAATGTAGCCACTGTAAACGACTGCTGGCAGCAGTGGTCATAGGAATGTACAGTCACAAAAAGATTGGCCTCTGGATGGCCTTGTGGCACTACTGAGAGTGACCATTGTGTTTGGCATATGGCTGTGACACATTGTACTGCATCTAAAGCAGTGATCTTAGCAGCAGTTGGCACTACCGTGACACAACAAACTGTAACAAATTGGTTACTTCAGGACAGTTCTGAGCCAGATGCCCTGTAGAATGCATTCCACTGACCCCAGACCAACACCATTTGCGTCTGGAGTGGTGTCCAGGGAGAGCTCATTGGAGAGCAGGGTGGAAGCCTGTTGTGTTCTCTGATGAAAGCTGGTTCCCCATCACTGGCAGTGATGACCATTTCTTGGTTAGGAGGAGATCAGTTGAGGGCCTGCAACCAACCTGTCTGCATGCTAGACACACAGCCTACATCTGGAGTTATGGTCTGGAGAGTGATTTTGTACAAAAGCAAGAGTACTCTTATGATTATACCACATAAAACAACTGCAAATTTGTACATCAGTTTGGTGATTCGACCTGTTGTGCTGTCATTCATGAACAGCATTCCGAAGGTTGTTTCCCAACAGGATAACACTCGACCACATATTGTTGTTGTAACCCAACACGCTCTACATAGTGTCGACATGTTGCCTCGGCCTGCTCGATTGCCAGCTCCGTCTCCAATCGAGCATATGTAGGACATCATTGGAAGAAAACTCGAGCATCGTCCACAAACAGCATTAACCATCCCTGTATTGACCGACCAAGTGCAACAGGCGTGGAACTCCACCCACAAACTGTCAGCCAGCAACTGTACAGCACAACACATGCACTTCTGCTTGCTTACATTCCACATTCTAGTGGTTACACCAGTTATTAATATACAGCATTTCACATCTGAACTGGCGTATCTCATGCTTACATTAACCTGTGATCTTGCAATATTATCACTTAAATATGTTACCTAGACAAATTTATTCACAAAATTTCATTACTCTACATTAATTACTTCTTGGTGTTGTGATTTTTTTCCCAACACTATACTGGTATATGTATAATTGAGAGTTGCTGTTTTGTTTGTAGATAGCAGGGAGCTGATGCTCATGTGGTTTACATTTTCTGCCCAATAATTTAATTGAGGATGGCTAAGCTACATACTCTCAACATTTTTACGTTTTTAGGAAGATAAGGTAGATTGTTTACGGGTAGTTTATGGCATATTTTTATGTGATAAATTTTCTGTTATTTCATTGTATTTATTTACAGATATTGTGAAATTTGCAAATGAGTGTGAAATCACAAACTGTTGTAGGTTAGTGTTTAGAGGAGTAGGTGAAGTGGGGGGGGGGGGGGGGGGGATGGGAGACAGGGGTTGATCTTATGGGTGCTCAACAGTGAGGTCATAGCACCCTTACACCCATTAAAACACATAAATGTGAAGATAAACTCTAAAATTGTTGCATGCTCATGCACTCGAAATGACTACACTGTCACTCTATCTCACAGGCACTAAAACAACTTAGAAAATGGGAAAGTAGCTATACATTAGATTAAAACAGAGAACAGCTAAAAGAAAAGCACAGGAATATGACTGGCTGATCACTTACAAAAAATTTATGTGAGCCAGTCATCCTAGTAACACATTAAAACAATTTCCCTAAAAATCTTGGGAAAAATGTTGGACAATTCACCTAACTTTAAAACTTGAACCACATTCATTTGAATCTTACTTAATAGGGTGGACCTCGTCCCATCGACATGGCTGGAAGGAGATAAGCCACAGCCAAGTTGTGTGCTTTACTACATTGAGCTTATTGTCAGTCACTTCCAGCCACTCATCTTCCCATTGACACATGACTTAGTTCATCAACAGCAAGGTGATACCATGCAGGGGGATGGCACACGGAAATAACCGAGGAGCATGACATGCCTCCTTGGCTGCTAGATCTGCCCTTTCATTTCCCAGAATACCCATGTGCCCTAGTACCCAGCAGAATGACACCTCCTGCCCCAGTTGTTGTAGATGGAGGAGGGCATCCTAGTTGCGGAGCATACTGTGAATTGTGTAGCTCGTGGTCTCACCAGGATGAAGTAAGGGGGAAGACTGGGGAACCTAGCAAGATCATCTTCTGGAGCTGTAGGACATGTAGTAAGAATAAATAGAAGTGGAGCAGGAAGTAAGAATACATACAACTGAGGCACATTTTGAAGATCCTAGACAGGAACAGATGGTCCACTGACTGCGCCAGAAAAACTAGCTCATCCATCTGGAAAGGATCCAGGGAAGTGCAGTATAATCAAGGACCTGTAAAAACTCCAACATTATCACTCTGATGAATAACTACCATTCTGTGAAGAAATTTTGAAGTAGCCTGTAAAGAACAGCAGCTAAGACAATGAGTGAAAGTACTGTAAAATATTGATTATTGTTGTAGAATTCTGCATTAGTATTGTGATATGCAGAGCTGTACATGTTACACTGTAAGCAGTCGAGATAATGTTAATGTGACTAAAAAGGAGAGTGCATTTTCAGTATCTTCTACAAGAATTTTTGAATGGCCCCAGTTTCCAGCCTTTAATAATTAATTACATTACCAAAGCAAAACACCAGAAATTTGATGTCATCTGACAATCACATTTGCATCACATAACATAAAATATAACAGTGCCTATGGAGATGACCATATAAACTCATTATGCAATTTAAACAGTTTTTCTCAGTTTCCCACAACTGTTTGTCGGTTAACTTCAGTTCCTTCAAAAACACACAATTCAAATATAATATTTCCCTCAAATTTTTATTAATTCTTTAATAGCTACTTCCCATTAAACAAGTTCGGGCACATATGTAGCTCTAATAAGCACCCTAATTGGATAACTAATGGCATTAGGAAATCATGTAGGAGGAAACGGGAGCTACATCATAATATGTAGGGCAGTAAGAGACCAATAATAGAATTTTACTACAGACAATATAGCAAAGTGCTGAAGAATATTATCCAACTGGCTAAAATGATGCATTACACCAAGAGAATAGGAAGCTCTTAGAACAAAATTAAAACTATACATTAAGTTGTGAAAGAAATATCAGGACAGAACGTGGGTGTTCAACATCTTACAGTACTCTTGTGTGTGGATGAAAACATTGCTGTTTCCCCAGAGTTGTGCAAAATATTTAATAATCACTTCTTGTAACAGTTGGCAAGTTAAATCAAAATTTTATTGGTGCAAGTAAATTTTCAGAATTCTTGAAAGTTGGTGTTCTGAGACAACACCATCACATTCAACTACAGGAAACAAGCAAAGATTAATTTGAATCACTGAAGACTTCAGTGGGTACAATAAAATTTCAAGTAGCTTTATGCTGCTATCTTCACTGTAAGTATGATCAGTAGTTGCTCTTGCACTGAACCACGCAAGCTTGTTTACTTACTTTCACTTCATTATCTATAAGGTGTTGAATTTTGGGACAGCGCTGTGCACTCACCAAGCAAATTCTTAACCCAGAGACAGGTGACCTGACTGATCCGTGTGTCACTTCGCAAATTACATTTATGCCATTGTTGAGATGTCTCAGAATTCTACCTATGCTGTCCTTGTACACATATTCCATCATGGAATTTGTTGCTGACAATACCCACTCACTCAGAAGAAACTGCAACATTCACTCAGTGAATGCAAGATGGAAAAGTGATACACTTGGATAACAATTCCTTAAGCATTATACAGAAAGGTGTGCACTAATAAGCAGATTTCATTTTCAATAGGTTTCAAACAGAACTGAAAAAAGTTGGGTTTGGGTACTTGGGGTTTATCACTCACCTTGAAAGGTTTCTATTCTCAGTATGTATTGGAGTCCCTCACAGTAGTTGAGAACTTTTCTCTGTAATATGTTATTTTTTATTCATACACACTTTTTTCACATTTTATTAATTCTTAGGTTTATAAATTTTCAAATCAGTGTTCTGTAAACTATGTACTAATTCTAATGATCAAATTGCTTTCACTCACATGGTCCCATGTAAACCGATAAATACACAAAATGAATAATCGTGTGTGTGTGTGTGTGTGTGTGTGTGTGTGTGTGTGTGTGTGTGTGTTACATTTACCATCTGCATCCTTGATTTATTACATACATGGCAGTCCCTGGTTAATTATTATTATTATTATTATTTCACATGTAATCTAACTATAAAACCTTTGAGATAACCCATATATTATATGTACATAAACAACAATTTCAAACTAATTTCAATACGTTTTTGTTGGAGTAGCTTTGAATATGGTAAGATGTTCAAAACACAAATCTTATAGAAAAATAAAAACTTTTATTTATAAATTGTACAAATTTTTTCTTTGTACAACCATATACATACAAAAATATGCAGAAGAACCCTGAGATTATACAAACTGATTTATTACAATTTAAAGCATTCTAAAAACATTTCTTCAGTAAAAATTAACATTTTAATGTCAAAATGTCAAGGAATGTAGTAATATAAAATGGTGATCCTTTAACGCACTGGACATTGGATGATATTTTATGTCACCACAAAGCAGCATAAATGCTGCTAATGTCAATAGTATTTAGTTTCACAGTAATTTAATATTTTTTGTAAACATCATATTTTGGTCATATCATTCATATGCTTATGAATAATGCTTTATTTTTATTACCAGAAGTAAAAACACTTTTTGGTTTCTGCAGCCTTTCTATTTTAGTCCAGTCATTTGAGAACGAAATTCTCAGTCACTAATTTCAGTTATTCCCCACAACTATTTAACTTAATATTTTAAACTGGTCTATAGGATAATCAGATTTATACTTCTTCAAATGCTCTTCCATCATTTTCATCTGTTTCCTGAAATAAATAATCAGTTATGTATAAAGAATAGATTTGTACATTACACCCGAAATATAATAATTTTGCGTAGTTGTAAATTGAGTAATATCTACATATTCAAAAAAATCAAACAATTCAAACAACACAACACGTAACAACTTTAAATTTTGTGTAAATCTTTATGTTAATCTAAATTTCGTCTTTGTGGTTTCATTACTACTGAGAACATTCAGGTTTCAGTTGTGCTAATTAATCTCTTCACAACTGTGTCACAAACCAATGGCAGTCACTGATTATGCTTTTCTTATTTCAGCTACTTAAATCAATAAAACATTTGTCATATCAAACCTACATATTCTGCAGGTATGTGACCCATGTGTCCTGTCACAGAACAATGTCTTGTATGAGGAGAGAACCAAACAAATTATTTAAACAACAATGCTTCCTTTACAGTAAAAAAATGAATGTACTGCCTAAGCTATAACTGTCCTATTCAAAACTTAATGTTTTTCAAACATTATTTCATATAACTATCCTACTTTAACAAGACAAGATAAAACTGAAGTTAAAAATATATACAGAATTTTCCACAGTAGGTCATTACTGAAGGAGCATTTGGGGCAAAACGCTTCATTTAAATCTAGAAATATAAAAGTAAATCATCTTCTGGTATGATCTTTACCTCCTGTTCACAAATGCTGAAAGCATTCAAATGCCAATCCAGTATGAGAATCATCTGTCATTTTCTTTTCATTGTTGTAGTGTATCCGTAGCAAAAACCTGACAAAAGGGATTAGCAGAGTGTCAGGAAAATGTCAGCTTCTGTAGTAAATCCTTTCCATCAAACTCATTAGGCACAGACCACTTGCTTACCTGGAGAGCAATGAGGGGAATGAAATGACTGTGGCCTGTTCGAGAAACAATCGCTCAATTAACCTGAAGCAAATAAGGCAAACCATGGAAAAATCAAACTGGAAAGATCAAGAGGAATTTGGGTTTCACTTTTGAATAGTAGAAGTCCAACATTTCAACCAATGTATCACTTCATTTGGCCTCTCTAATGGGAGAGAGATGATGATGTAGATGAGCAATGAAACACTGAAGTTCACAAAGTACACCCTTTCATGTGACTTGTAAAATTACATGATTGTACTCACACCATAGATAAATTGAAGCTTCATGGGATTGTTGGTATAGCCAACCAATGGACGATGACATACCCAACCAAGGAATGTAAAAAGTTGTACTTACAAGGAGAGGTTCTCAGTGGTGGGATCAACTTTTTGAAATCATCTGTATAGTGAGGTAGATTAAGGTCTCAGGGATCACACCCTGCAGCCATTCACCCTGGTGGGTCCTCATTTCTGAGTAATCAAAAAAAAATTTTTGAATTTCACATGATGTTCTACAGCTAAGGAAAATTTATATGTAGCAAACTGGTTGCCCCCCCCCCCCCCCCCCCTCCACCCAATGCAAAAGATTGTCAGTTCAAAATGCATTGAGTGCTTTCTAAATTTTTATTTTTAGAACTTTATTGAAATAATTTTGGTCATTATTTTTATTTAGTTAATTTGGTTCAATGTAATTATTTTATTTCTATAGCTCTGTCACACCAATTTTAATTACTGTATTAACTTTTTCAATTGCTCTAATTTTTATTCCTAACTTTTTTTCCTCTTGGACTCTTTGTTCGTGTAATTCTAACTATTTTTATGTATTAATGCCGACTTAATTTCTATTTTATCACCCTGTATTTTTGTCCATTCATTTCTTTCCATTTCTCACTTTGCTTGAATTTGGTTTTGTTTATAATCCCTTATTTCAATTGAATCTTCATCTGCATTACTTTATTCATAGTGCAATAAAAATTTATGTTTTTAATGTTCGTTTGATGGTTACCATCCACAAAAATTACATATTGTAAGGAAAAATATATTTTTGACACCACTGCAGAGTCAATATAAATAGATTATTTTGTCTTTGTTTTTTGAATAATAAATCAGCAGTTTCAAATGTTTAAATATTACGATAGGTAAATACAAAACAATTAAATTCGCATGAACAAAGATTCGAAGTGGAAAAGGAATGATAGGAACAAAAAATGAGAGCAACTAAAAAAGCTAACGTGGTTATTAAAATGAAGTGACAAAGGAACAGAAGTACAAAGTTACATCTGATTCAATTTAATGAACAAGAATAATGACCAAAGTCAGTATGATAAAGATTTAAAAATAAACCTGATGAACTTCAAACTGACAATCTTTTGCATGGGAGGCCAGAAACTTAACCATTATGCTGTGCAATCAATCTGATAAATATAACCTTTTCACAGCTGTGGAACATCACACAAAATTTCAAATTTTTTTTTTCCAATTACTCACAAATGAGGGGACCACCAAGATGAGTGGCTTCAGGGTGTGATGTATAGGACCTTAACCTACATCACCGTATAGGACATTTTAAAAAGTCGGTACCACTGCTGAGGGCCTGTCCTTGTTAGTAATTCAATCTAGTCCAGGAACATTATTCTGCCTCAGGAGAAGTCATGTATAGGGTTCCATCTAATATACAACAAGCAGAATTATTTCTTTTATCAGATGACACTAGTCTTCTAATCAATCCAGTCCATGGATGCATATGGACATAGAAGAAATGGTAAACAATTTTTTTAAAAGTATCATTGACTGGTTTTCTGTGAATGGTCTCACCTTCAATTTTAAAAGTATGCATCATACTCAGTTTTGTACAGTTAGGTGTGCTAAACCAATGACAAGTGTAACACATGACTAGGAAATAATAAACGGGGTGGAAACTAAAATTCTTAGGTGTCCATATTGATGAGAATTTAAACTGGAAAAAGCACATTTTGGAACTCCTAACATAAATTAGTTCATCCACATTTGCACTTAAAATCATTGCAAATCTTAGGGAGGAACAAATCAGTAAGTTGACATATTTTGCATATTTACATTCAGTAATGTCATATGGAACAATGCTTTTGGGAAACCCATCTTTAAGAAAGAAAGTCTTCATTGCTCAAAAACGTGCTGTAAGGATGTGGTGCACAACCATGATCATGTTATAGATATCTGTTTAAGAAGTTGGGCATTCTGACTACTTCGCTGTATATTTATTCCCCCATGAAGTTTGTTGTAAATAATCCACTGCAGTTCAAAGAGAACAATGATGTACATAACTATAATATCAGAAGGAGAAACGATATTCATTACTCTACACTAAGGTGCACAAAAAGGGGTGTACAATGCTGGAACAAAATTTTTGGGTAATTTACCTGGGGATATAAACTGCCTGACAGATAGCAAAATGAAATTTGGAAACAAACTAAAAAAGTTTCTCTTTGACAACTTTTCCTATTCCTAGAAGAATTTCTATTACAATAATGGGTAAAAGGTGATGGGTAGGAATTCCTAATCAACGCACCTCTCTACCTCTCTCTCTCTCTCTCTCTCTCTCTCTCTCTCTCTCTGTGTGTGTGTGTGTGTGTGTGTGTGTGTGTGTGTGTGTGTGAATTTATAAATGTTCAGCATGTAGCCATATTTAAAAATTAATTTGCAATGTGTAAGTAAAATGATTCATACCACATCATTATGATTTATTGTGCAAATGATCCATGGAACATTAAGCAAACTAGCCAATTAGTGTTTAGATCATGAACTCTGTAACTAATCTCATAGATAAAGAAGCAAATGAAATTTAGTGAGTTCACTGTTTTAAACACATCCTTACCACAACAGAAGGTACGAACCTTTTCAGTTTCATTTCCTTTATTTCTTTTTTCTCAAAATAGTATTAGTCTTTACCATTTGCAGACTGCATGAATGTCTGAATAACAGAGGCATGCCTGCAGCAATGTTCATGTTAATTCTTTCCAATGGGCAAAACTTACATAGTTTCTTAAGGTTCTTGACATCTAAATTTTAGAATAGTGGGGAAGATCTCTGTTCACCCGAAAGTGTGCATAAAATTTGGAACAAAATAGAGCTATGCACATCCAGGTTGCTCTGAACTCTTAAAGTATTTAGTCTTTTCAAGATACTGTTGTCTTTAGTGCTTTCTTTACTTATTCCCAATGCTTGCCATACCTGAAGTATTTCCCTCATATTACAGTACGAGACAATGCCAGTGGTAGGGAAATTTGTTTTGTAACCCTTCAGTAACAAGTCTTTTTTCTTTAACAAAAAACTCTTCTTCTTACACTATATTGCTGGGTAAGATGCTGCCATCTCCACAAGACCACCACCAATTTCATATCATCTGAGAGGTATCAGACTTCCACACAGTTTTTCTAACCCATTGCTTATATAGAAACTACATGGTCTCTCTCTCTCTCTCTCTCTCTCTCTCTCTCTCTCTCTCTCTCCCCCCCCCCCCCCCCCCCTCATATAAGAAACATTTATATTATTCTGGATTTAAAGTTGTTAAACAGAGAATCAGACAAGATATACTAATACACAAAAAATATAAAGTAAAACATTTGATACATACCAAATACATTTATGGAATGAAACCATTTCTGATACATCATAAAATTCTTGTGTGCATTGCTGGAGGTATTTTTTTAATAAATGTATATACGACTGATGACACATGATAATTTTGCATCTGTGAAATAGCTAATACAGTGTATGGTCACCATGAATTGCCAAGATTGCTTTGCAACTGTGTTGTAATTGATTTTGTTGAATTCAGGAAAATTTACAACAGAAAATTTAGCAGCCTACAATAACATTAATTTCCAGCACTGAAACATTTGTTGAAGGTAATGATCTATCTGCAACCTGCCTTCAAAATGAAACCCAGCTAGTTTCAAAATGGTTAAAGTCAAGGAAGTATCCTAATCACAGAATTTGAACAAGCCATTTTACTCTTCGAAATACATCCAGTTAACTGAATTATACGGAATAGTGCTGTCATTCACAAAAACCTTCATCAGCACATGGTAATACTTTGAAGCCATTAAAGAATCATTTATAATGACACAGATGTCTTTACATATACCACAGTTGACTTCATCCACATCAGCAGCCCAGCATTATGCACAAATGTGGAGTTGTTTCCTTGGCTATGCTCTCTCCAAATATAGACAAACTGGTTGTCAAATCTGTCACTCAACTCTGACTGACCAGGAAATAAAACATTTCTCATCCAGAATGTTCCTCAGCCCATCTTTTTTGGACACTGGATCTGATACTGGTATTGTTAACTCTCATAGTGGACCTCTGGGCAGACAGGCTACCATCAACAGCAAATGAATGCTGACAGCTTGGATTGTTATGCAACATCTTATTGCTGTTTGTAAGGCTCACTACATATTGTACCCCATATTTTTGTGTCCTCTGTGGAAGAGTTAATAATCATCTCTACCGACAATTACATATACAACATTTCCAAGCTCTCCTTTTATTAACTGAGTCCACATTAGTGAAATTCTACATTAGCACACTCAAGTGGCCAGTTCCATCCTACCAACTGAGTGCTAATCCACAAATTCTGGTACATTACATGGTTGTGACCACCTTTAACAACTCACGTTAACAATGCCACACTTTTCACTCCTGAACTTTTTGCGACACAACATTCTTCATAGAATGTAACATAGTATCAATTTTGAACTTGTGCTCTGTTAATGGCACGGATCTAATCAAAAGTGCTACACGTTGGTCCTTCTATTGAGCAAGTGTACTACCAGTATTGCCAAGAGCTTTATTTTTCAGCTCAGAAACAGCCATACATGTTTGGACATGATCTTGTGGAAACAGAACTACAAGATACTACATCTATTCTGAATCAGTACTAGTCTGGCCCCAAAAGGAAAAATTATCTTCACCTGCCAAATTTATAGGCATATGTCTGTGACATCAGTCTGCTGTAGAATTTTGGCACATTTTTTACACTAGTGTATTATGAAATTTCTGGACACTGAAAATCTCCTCTATAGGAACCAACACGGGTCCCAAAAACAATGATTATGTGAAATCCAACTCGTTCTTTCTGTCCACAGCACCCAGAAGCAATAGATACATGCACCCAGGTACATGCCGTGTTCGACTTCCAGAAGACATTCAAACAGTCTCACACTGCCGTCTAATGAAAAAATATGAGCGTACAGAATATCAGACCAACTGTGTGATTGGATTGACAAAGTGTCTTGCAAACAGAACACAGCACATCATCCTGAATGGAGAGAGTCTTCTGATGTACAGTGAAGACCCTTTATTAAAATTCCAGAACAATCGCTACAAGCAGTTACATCTATAAAATATCTAGGAGTATGTGTACAGAGTGATCTGAAGTAGAATGACCACATGAAATTAACTGCATACAAAAGATGTACGCTGCAAAACATTTGTTGGACCAGTTCCTGCATACTGCTTATCAGTATGTGATCTGTACCAGATAGGACTGATACAGAAGATATAAATAAAAGCAGCACATCTCATTACACGTTCATTTAGTAAGTGTGAAAGTGTCATGGAGATGCTCAGCCAACAGCAGTGGTAGACATTGCAAGTGTTCTGCACCATGTGTAAATTCATAGAAGACTTAACCAGTATACTGCTTCCTCCTATGTATATCTCGCAAAAAGACTCATTATAAAATAAGACAGATTTGAGCCCACACAGAGGCTTGTCAACGATCAACCTTCCTGCGAACCATGCGTGCCTGGAACAGGAAGAGGGGGAAGTGGCAGTGGTACACAAAGTACTTTGTGCCACACACACCCTATGGTGTGCTTTCGGAATATATATGTAGATATTCTATAGCTTTGCTCTGCTAGGAAATTTTTCAGTCAGTATAGTTGTCATACTCAACTAAAAAATGCTCAGTATATAAATATTTATTTTTGTGTGTGTGTGTGTGTGTGTGTGTGTGTGTGTGTGTGTGTGTGTGTGTATAAAACATTTGCTGTGATTGATGATGTTTAATATCTAACAAACCACAATCTCACTTAAATAGATTGTACATGAATATATCAAATAAGGTAGTTTCAAGCAGTTGTGTCAGTTATTCTTCGCTTGGTCACTTGCAACAGATTTTTTTAAAACAAAGATATATGTGCCTACACATTATACGAAACTGTAGGTCCAGAGTTTGACGTCAAAGTGCTCTGAACTATTTTATTTGCACTTTCACATGATAGAAAGATTACGATGTATTAGAAGCCCTGGAGGTTGCGGGTTCAGTCCTGGTTAGTAGTGGGGATTATTTCTTATCCCAGTCCCTCCACGATGGTTCTAGAGCCCCTCCGCATGCTGTCCAATGAGTACTGGGGATCTTTCCTGGAAGTAAAATGGAGCTGGGACAATTGGGTCACCCCCATCAGTGCTACAGCAATGGAAAACTGTACTCTGCCGACAGCCAGGTCAGTGACCGTGACACAGACTTTACCTTTTTGACAAAGAAAGTCAAGCACCCGGAAGGCATGATCAGATGTCAATGTAACTTCATACAAGGACACACCATTAGCGAGTATCTAAATGATTAACACCATTAGTGGGTATGTAAATGATTAGAGTTGCAACACACTGCGACAGGTAGATCGGCCAGCAGAGTGCATCAGTGTTGTTCATATTTGGTGCTGTTACCAGGTCTGGTATGGTACAGAAGGGCCATTAACAATTTCAGATGTTGAGTAATCACTATGGCGGACAAAGAGGTGCCATATACTCATTTTAGACAACGTTATAATCACCCAACAGAATTTGAAACAGGCCTCATTTGGGGTCTCCATTTGGCTGTCTAATCGAACTGTGCAATATCCAAATCTGCGGGGCTTTCAGAGGCAACAATGATCCGACGGACTGCAGACGCACTCACTGATGAGGTTCTGATGGACCCACCTGCCCACCACAAGGTTGGATCACCATATAGTGAGCCAAGCATATTGTCACCCCTTCGCACCTACACTTGCCATCTCACATAAGTCTGCCCACACCATTGGTCAGAGACTGTCAGCAGCCAGACTAGGGAATTACCATCCCACACAAAGTTTATCCTTAACAACACAACACAAATAGTTGCATTTGAAGTTATGCTGTGACTGGGAAGCACAGACTGCAGATGAATGGTATCGCATTGTGCTCAGTGACAAATCACTGTTCTGAACCACCCTGGCTCGTATCTTGAGTGATTCCCACGTCTTTAGTACTTTGTTTTGTTTCAATGATCCACTATGTCTCGTTTTTGTTATCTCTGAGATCTGTCATACAAAACCTCTTCTTGTTCATCCCATGGATACCTCCATAAAATTTCATCCTATTTTCTGTAAAGGTATCTTATCATTTGTCTGCAGATCTCTCTCTAGAGACTCCTTATCCAAATTCCTTCGTAAAAGAAACTGGTCCAAATATTTTCCAGAGAATTTTTATTTCCTGCTTTTCGACCTTCCTTAATTTTGTCTGACCACAAATGACCATTGTCTATGAAGTGTAGAGTGCTTGCAGTGGAACTGCTGTGTTCTAATGCCTTAGGTTTGCATTGACAGAGACAGATGTTATATTGTACACACACACACACACACACACACACACACACACACACACACGCGCGAAGTTCAGCAACCAATAAATAAATAAAAGTAATCTCTATTGAGCAGCTTACAAATATACAGGGTGTGTGACTACTATACAAATGAAAGAGGTGAGTAGAGGACAATGAAGCAAGCAAATAATCCTAATAAAAATATGTCTGGGAACCAATGGCTTTGCTGATATGACATATGCACAACTGCAGTCATGGCAATGCTACAACACTCTTAATGTCTAATGCAATGTTTATATCCCAGCTTATGGTGGAAGGGTGTATATGTGGTGCACGCATGATGGTGTGCCGGCACACTTTTATGTGGCTGTTCAGGAATATGTAGCATTTATCTTCGAGACGAAGTGTATTGGTCAGGGCTCACCAATACTGTGGTCTCCCAGGACCCCCAACTTGAACTTGCTGGATTTTGTTTTTAGTGGGGGATATTTAAAACCTTTGTGTACTCCAGCCCTGTTTATATGTCAGTGAACTTTGAGAACACATTGTGGATGGTCACCAACAGATTTGAAACACACCTGTAGTTTCTGAATGAGCACAGGAACCAATAAGGTGCAGTGCTGAAGCCTCCCTTCACATGAATGGTAGCCATGCGGAACACTTGTAATGCATTTTTTCTCGTGTGGAACACTTGTAATGCATTTTTCCTCAAGTGCCTATATGCAGTTTGGATCCTTGGGGACTCTGTTATAATGTGTTTATGTACTCAGACACAATACAATTAATCAGGGAAAGTGTTGGTTTCCGGACCTATGTTTACTAGGTTTATTTGCTTGTTTAATTCTCCTCTACCCACCCGTTTCTTTTGTACTAAGAATATTCAAACGTCTTTGTGTGTGTGTGTGTGTGTGTGTGTGTGTGTGTGTGTGTGTGTGTGTGTGTGTGTGTGTATTTTTTTAATGATGTTTCAATGGATGGTTAACATGTTTATCTGCTGAGATATTGAAGAAACTATTATATCTGTCCAGTGGAAATATCTAATTTTTTAATGGCATTTGCCAGAGCAAGTACACGAAAGAACAGCAAAATTGCACCTGCAGATATTTATTGCAGATATTTATTTCACATCTGTGAAATTACTGGTTTATTAAAAAAAAATTGTGAGTACAGACATGCCATTGTCTTACCACCTTCTATCAGCTACAAATTTATTTTGCGGTAAGTCCCAAAAAGAATGTTAAATTAACAGTGTTCTTCATCTCGTTCATTTATGTTCTCTGTTTCATTTCGGCAACATTCTGTGTCAATTGCAACTGATGAAATATAAAGGGCAAATTAAGAAAAATCAAACAAAGATGAAAAATTAATACTACAATAAATTTAACAGATTCTAAAGGATAATCCAGAGTGCCATGGTGTAAGGTACTGGAAATTTGAGAGGAACACAATTATTTTCAGATGTAAGGTGAAGAAAAGAAGAAACAAGCCAGGAAGAAGTTGACAGATAAAAAAGTATGAGATATAATGAAATGAAGATCACATACATGTCTCGTGCTAGAATGAAGAGAGATATAAAAATAATGGCAAAAATACAATGAGAACAAAACTCTAAGGACACAGTCAAATAGAAAAAAGTATTTAAATATTTCATAATCTGTACAGCTCCTTGCTGCTAATAGCATGTACAGCTGCTAAGAAATTTAGTAGTTTATAATCCCAAAAATCAAAAACTTACGTCAGATGTTCAGGCATTTCACTGTAAACATCAGTGAACATTTCTTTCCAGTTGGGCTTTGGTAATTTTTCTGCTCTTGCAAAGGCTGACAAAACCTATAAACAAAAATAATTATAACATGAGTAATAAACATTATTAATTTGCTCGATTGTATCTGCTTGCCATTTCTGCATCTCACTTGTAAAAGTATAACTGAAGATGGGATGATTCTGCTAAGATGGGAAGTCTGACTACTGGCCATTAAAATTGCTACACCATGAAGATGACGTGCTACAGATGCGAAATTTAGCCAACAGGAAGAAGATGCTGTGATATACAGGAAGAAGATGCTGCGATATGCACATGATTAGCTCTTCAGAGCATTCACACAAGGTTGGCACCGATGGCGACACCTACAGCGTGCTGACATGAGGAAAGTTTCCAACCGATTTCTCATACACAAACAGCAGTTGACCAGTGTTGTCTGGTGAAACATTGTTGTGATGCCTCGTGTAAGGAGGAGAAATGCGTACCATCACGTTTCTGACTTTGATAAAGGTCAGATTGTAGCATATCGCGATTGCGGTTTATCGTATCGCGACATTGCTGCTCGTGTTGGTTGAGATCCAATGACTATCAGCAGAACATGGAATAAGTGGGTTCTGGAGGGTAATACGGAAAGCCGCGCTGGATCCCAATGGCCTCGTATCACTAGAAGTCGAGATGACAGACATCTTATCTGCATGGCTGTAACGGATCGTGCAGCCACGTCTCGATCCCTGAGTCAACAGATGGGGACGTTTGCAAGACAACAACTATCTGCACGAACAGTTCGACGATATTTGCGGCAGCAGGGATTATCAGCTCAGAGACCATGGCTGCGGTTACCCTTGATGCTGCATCACAGACAGGAGAGCCTGCGATGGTGTACTCAACGACGAACCTGGGTGCACGAATGGTGAAACGTCATTTTTTCGGATGAATCCAGGTTCTGTTTACAGAGTCACGATGGTCGCATCCATGTTTGGCGACATCGCAGTGAATGCACATTGGATGCGTGTATTCATCATCGCCATACTGGCGTGTCACCCAGCGTGATGGTATGAGACGCCACTGGTTACACATCTCAGTCACCTCTTGTTCGCATTGACGGCACTTTGAACAGTGGACGTTACATTTCAGATGTGTTACGACCCGTGGCTCTACCCTTCATTCAATCCCTGCAAAACCCTACAGTTCAGCAGGATAATGCACGACCACATGTTGCAGGTCCTGTACGGGCCTTTCTGGATACAGAAAATGTTCGACTGCTGCCATGCCAGCACATTCTCCAGATCTCTCACCAATTGAAAACGTCTGGTCAATGGTGGCCGAGTAACTGGCTCGTCACAATATGCCAGTCACTACTCTTGATGAACTGTGGTACTGTGTTGCAGCCGCATGGGCAGCTATACCTGTACACGCCATCCAAGCTCTGTTTGACTCAATCCCAGGCGTATCAAGGCTGTTATTACGGCCAGAGGTGGAGGTGGTTGTTCTGGGTATTGATTTCTCAGGATCTATGCACCCAAATTGCATGAAAATGTAATCATGTGTCAGTTCTAGTATAATATATCTGTCCAATGAATACCCGTTTATCATCTGCATTTCTTCTTGGTGTAGCAATTTAATGGCCAGTAGGGTAAATCAGTGGTTTCAGAATACAAAGTATTTAACTTCATCTTATAGGTCTAAATGACACTGACAATACTAATGAAAACTATTTCAAGAGTATGGAGGCACAAGATCATTCAGTTAACTTTAGTAATGTGAAATTTACAACTTTCCCACCATACAGATTGTTCCACAAAATTTTGGGTGAACTGCAGGGTGTCAATAATTTGCTGCCACAGTATTTTCCTAGAAAATGGATATTCATCTCAGCAGATACACAGAGCACTATAAACATACAAATGGCCCAACAAGGAACAGTATGAGCCTTCACTAACATAGCCTACCTGCTCATATATTGGAAGTGTTTCCTCAAAAATGGTCAAAGTACTAAAAAATCATAAGGTTAAAGTAATTATTCATCTTCCATCAAAGATCTCAGGGCTTTTGGGATTAGTCAAAGATGACTTGCTGGTGCACAAGGCACGGGTTTTATAAGATTCTATGTGAATATGGCAAATCATAAATAGGGAAAAAATGTGCACAGTTCAGGAGAGCATCATGGAACATCAACAGCATACTCATCTCCTCCAAGGCAGGAAATCTGCTATCACACAATACTCTTATTTTATGGGTCATCTGATGAAATACAACGAAACAAAAACTGTGACCTATATTTCAAACTTCTGAGACTCTTATCAACGAATCAATGGAAAAATTGTTGTCTAAGGTCCTTATCAATCGGGATGGTGGCTCCAGTTAGATAATGCACAAAATCTCATTACAGAACAGCTTCAAGCGCTGCATAACCAGCATCATTCTGCGACTTTACCATGTGAAGACCAGCAATCTAATATCACGGAAGGTGTTCACAGCATCTCACAGAGTTGCAGCACACATGCATGGGCTTTAGCTACACATGCACAGTGACGACGTGTACTCCACACATGCACTGGCATGGTTTGAACAGGGGCCTCAGTGTACTCTCACCAGTATACTCCTGAAGATGGCCAGAAGCCTCTGCTCCCAAATATCACAGCACCAAATTATTAGCATCCAGTAGTTCATGTGAAATGTCATGGAACAACTTTAGCAACATTTCATTCAATGACAGAAACATAATTTTAAAATCAAAGAGTGAAAGCCTATGTCGCACATCCCCTGGATGGCAACAAACTCCCTTTAGAAATTTAATGATAGAAGGAGAAGGAATGTTACAAACCTTAAGTCAGTGCTCAGTAGAACATCCTAACAGTAGTAAACATGGAAAACTTCTCTGGCGTTCTGTAAAATATTATTTATTTGGAATCAGATTTCTTCTTCTTAGGCCACTGTCAGTTTATGAGTTGACACACAATGATGGCCTAAGAAGCTGAAAGCCAGTTCGATACTGAATAAATGACATTTTGCAGAACATCAGGAAAATAGTTTCTGTTTAATACTGAATATTGCAAAGTTAATGTGTTTTGTCCACTTTAAGGATTCTGTCTGCAGTTTACTAGACTGGTTATCAATGCCATCATTAATCTAAACTAATATTACTAAAATGTCAATCAAATTTAAGTGCTGTTGTATAGGTTCACTGTTTCAAAAATTATACCAACTTCTCTAGATCAAGGTTTAGTTAAACTGGAGCATATGACTGCTATTGTATTCAGTCTGCTGAAAATCTTTTTATTTACGTTACATACAATTAACACTAGGCCAAAAAGCCATAGCCATGGCAATAGAGTACATATCACAGTGTGACCGAAGAAACAAGTAAAAAGAAATGCTGGATCTCAAACCATGAACTGTTTCATCAAAGGCTGGAAAAAAACAGGAAGGAAGATTAGGGTTTAACAGCCCTAAATCTAAGAGGGGAAGGAGGGGGGAGGGGGGGCGGGGGACGGCAAACCAGGGTATATGCCCCAGGCAGCAATTTGAGAGGGTGCCAAATTCATACATTTGAAGAAAAAAAAAACTTGTTTCACAAAGCACTTAGCTTCCAGCACACATTGTTCTATTGACTATTCATCTGATTTTTACCTGTATACCATTTGGTTTTTGAACACGTCGTAAGCTGATTTCTAAACTTATTCTAAGTTGATTTTTGAATAAGTGCATAGTGTAAGTGATGTCTCTGCCAGGGGAATCCCCATCAAATCTAGAGAAAAAATCTTCCTGCAGAAAAAAGAGGTTGTGACCACATGAGCTGAGCCGAATAGTATCCAAGAAAATGAAATTTTGACAAAGCTTTTGCCAGAATGCGAAACTACTAAATAGGCTAAAATAAAAAGTGCGAGTTAGATAATATAAAAGACATATATTATACATATACACATATGACAATGATTTTGTATGTAAAACCAATTCATCAGTGTTAAGATGTATTTATTTATATTTTCAGGTAGTAAAGAGCAAATGATAAGCACACCAAGAACACAGCTTTCTGGGGCTCAAAACAGAAAAAGAGCTAAAGAGAAAATTGAAGTAGTAAATAAATTGGGTTCTAAGATGATAAGATGGCATTATGAAGCAGGTGCATCATTAAGCTCCACTGATACTTCCAATACGTCCTGTGATTTCAGGTATTCCAGATAATTCTTGTAATCTGGAAATCAAGATAATTCGATTGATCAGTCGAAGCTTCAAGGCTCAGAGGATGGCAAACAGTCTTCATTGTCAGTATTATCTCGGCAGGAAGATGACGCTGAGGGACCCAGGTACATGGCCAGACCACAAAAAAATTACAGATCAACAAAGGTCATTCTTCAGCAAACAAGCTGTGTTATTACATGATAAAACATCAAAATAAGAGAGTTCAGGTCCACTGTATGCAACCATCGGCATCTGGCACATCACATGTGGCTCAGAACGACACATCATGTGTGGCTCAGAACAATGGCAAATAAGGAAAATATTAAAAGATCCAGTCTTGTTTATTCAAAAACAAAAAATGCTATTTACTGTGCAGTATGCAAGCTGTACACCATCACTTCTACATCAGCCTTGATTATGAGGGTCTCATTATTTGGAGAAAGGTTTCAGAAAGATTATCTGCATCACAAAAACATAAAAAATGTTTTATCAAATGGAAAACCAACGTGCAGCAAATGAAATCATGTCAAGGCTTCGATTGCGACGCCGTGCAATTAATTCACTCTGTGAGGAAAAAATGGCGACATATTCAATGTGTAGTAATGGACATTGCCATGTATCTTGCCACAAAGTGTCTTTCTTTTCGAAGTTCTAAAAAAAACACTGAGCGAGTTTACTGAAAATTTTCCTCAACAAAGTCAAGGAAATTTTTCTAAGTTGATAAATCTGCTTGTCAAATACGATCATACTCTCAAGTACCAGTTAGATCATGTAAAAAAAGGACAGGTATCCTATTTGTCAAAGACAATAAAAAATAGAGTAATTGATATAATCATAAAGTTCAAAATACCATTTTCAATGGGATCAAGGAGACCAATTACTTCATCATGTTCAACAGCACTTCAGATGTGCATCACACAGAACAAATGAGCCAGGTGGTTTTTCATAGAAAAATAACAGAAACTGGATGTGAAATAAAAGAAAGTTTTATTAATTTTATAGGTGACAGAAAGACTGGAGAATATATCACACAGTGAATTCTTGAAAAACTAGAAGCTGATGGTTTGGATGTGCAAAAATGTCGTGGGAAATCTTATAACAAGAGATCTAATAGGGCAAGCATATATAAGGAAATCCAGTCCAGAGTTATGGAAATGAACGAGCTGACAAGGTTTGTACCATGTCTAGCACACACTTTAAATCTTGTAGGCATGCATTCAATGTTATTGTGTCCAGAAACAGTTAGCCTGTTTGGGCTTGTACAAAAACTGTTTCTTTCTTTGTTCTGTCCACCATGTGATGGTAAATAAGGAAAAGTGTATGAAAACCAACTTAAAAGGAAGTACTTTAAATTTATCCTAAACTTAGCAATTTGGGCTAACGTTCTTCGAGAGATTAATTGAGTGAATGTCAAAATATATAAAGAGGACATTATCATTTTGTGTTCTGTGGTGCTAATGCAAGATCTTTTTAAGACCTTGCAAGAAATGAGAGAAAAACCAATAGAACAATGGATTAAAAAAGTTGGAAATTGAGCCAATCCTCAAAAGCAAATAAAGGCAAGATGACGAAATCTGCAAGATCAAACCAAAGACACTAAACCCAAATGAAGTATTCACCACAGATATACAAGTAATATATGACAAAATTTGAACATACATTGAAACAAGGGTATAGTGTGCAAAGATACTACATGAAAATTTTTCCTTTCTCAGTGGCCACGCATTTTTACATATGTCAACAGGATTTGCAGAAAAATGGAGTTGATCTGACATGAAAATATTCAAAAGATTTGAATGCAGTTGATTTTTGCCAGGAATTCACCGTATTGAAAAAGCAAGTAACCAAAATTAATGACAAATCAAGTGCATTCCACCTGTTACATCACCTGTGCATGTATGACTTGCAAGATGCATTTTCGAATGTTAGTATAGCTTTAACGATGTACTGCACATTACCGATAGTATCTGTATGATGTGAGCAAAGCTTCAACAAACTGAAAATAATTAAAAGCTATCTGTGTTCAACAATGAGTCAGGAATGTCTATCTGGCCTTGTGATCCTAAGCATTGAAAATAAAACTTCCTATGAGACAAACTTTGATGAGCAATAGATTCTTTCACAGAAAGGAAAGCAAGCCATGTAAAGTTGTAGCAAGATTAGAGGGGGGGGGGGGGGGGGGGGGGGAATGCTGGAATCTAAGGACTGAAGAAATGTGCACTTGTCTTGGTGTTTTCTTTACTGATTGTATGTTAATTATATTTAGTTTTATGTTACACAAAAGAGAAAGTTATGAGCTAACTGGTAATAGAGAGTGCAGATTTACTGAATGGATCTTATTTTCCAAGTCACAAAAACATCCCATCAAGTATATAACTGTAAGTTTTTTAAAACAAATTATTTCTAACACTCAAAAGAGAGCAGGCACCACTATCAAGTTTTTGCCCCATTCGGAAAAACCATAGATTCGGGGCTAGGGTTTTCGGCCCCATCGACGACAAGGTCATCAGAGATAGAGGACAGGCTCTGACTGCTTCAAGAATGGGGAAGGAAATTGGCAATGAGCTTTTGAAGGAACCGTTCCAGCATTTGCCTGGAAAATTTTAGGGAAAACATGAAAAACCTAAATCTAGATGGCCAGATGTGGATTTGAAATTTGAACCATTGTCCTCTTGAATTCAAGTCGTGTGTGTGTGTGTGTGTGTGTGTGTGTGTGTGTGTGTGTGTGTTTGGGCTAAGAGCCTCTTTTGTGCTTTTGTTGTAAAAAACCATAGAAAGGAAGAATGGGACAAGGAAATACATAATGTCTGCCTCTTGGAAAGCATGAAGTGGGCACTCAGATTAATCTGACCTCAAGGATGGACTTTCTTATGTCTTCACACCATTACTTACTGTGGAGATCACTCAATTTTAACCCATGACACAGGCATACAAGCTAGTAATTGGTAACTGCACAATGGCTGCACTCTTCCCCTTGCTAAACAAATTCTAGTGAAGAAAATTTCTTTTATCACAAGGATTCCATACAGTTTTCTCTGGTTCACATGTAAAGAGTTTTTCTACTATATTTGAGGTGCATCAAGACTCCAAAACAACAAACATCAATGAAAATCATTGGAAAATAATATTACTAAATATACCTCCTTCTTAATATCAGCTGTCAATTTGTTTTCCTCTTCAGCACTCCAGATTCCTTTTGATACCATATAATTATGAAGCCGAGAAATTGGATAATCTGTTTCATTCCATTTCTGTGCCTCTTCAACTGAGCGATATGCACTGCTGTCATCAGATGTGCTATGGTGCCCAACTCTATAATAAAAAAAGAGAAACTGTCATTAATTAAAGGAAAGAAGAGAATAAAAAGAAAGTACACACAATTCATAATGCATCAAAGTGTTTTCTCATGAAAACCTGTACTTCTGAGGCTTCAGTGGCTGCATGTTTCAGTTATGTACATGTTAGCTCTGATAAAGAACTTTTTCTGAGAGATAATCAAGCTTCTGTTCATGTTCCTGTCCAATGTTCAATGCCTCTTCTGTTTAGTGAGTAGCAATCTACCCTTACACATTATATTCCAGACTTGATTTTTCATTGATACAAAATATATGTAAAAATGACAAAGGCAATTAACAGTGCTAAAGAAAGATCTCTTAGACAGCTGCAAAAGTATCTAGATGAAAACTACATGCAAAACAGCAAAAGTAAAAACAATATAAATACAGCTGTGGAGAAATTGCTGAGAGAGAGCAAGAGAAATTGATTAACAAAGTGAACAGACAAGACTGGCAGTAATGATTCATCATACTTCATTTAATAGTGACTGGAAAAACTAGAACACAAGTCATATTGAAGATTTGAGCAAGATGTATTCTTAAGCACTAGTAGCTAGCCAAGCCAACAAATTACACCAGATATGAAGAATAAGATAGTAAACTGTAGCCAGAGAATAAGATTCGCATCTCTGAAAACACTAACAATTTATGGAAAAAAGAAAATAAAGTTAAGAGAAGGAATAAAAAATATACTCCAGCAGTGCAAATATTTTTAAAATATGAACTCTCAACATTTGATGGAAAGTAGTGCTGTGAACATCTAATAGTTTCTTCAGTAAGTTACATGTAGCAAGACGGCATCTAGATAATAATTCAGTGACACAGTGCTCTTTAGAAAGCGTAGGATAACTGACAGATCATGCTGGAAGCAGAAAAAATCATTGTAAAAGTGGTTCAGTATGTTACGTGTAACTTTTGGGTGCATGAGACGCATACACACCATGTCCAAAATATTGTTGGTTTTCAGAGATCATTATGCTTTGACTGTCTACATGAAGATAAGTCTTTCATGATTACATCTTTTGAATTCACTGCAGATGTTTACTTGTTGAAAACTGTCATGGATGTTTTAAAATCCTAGTTATCACTGCTGAAAACAAGGAAATAACAATCCAAAATGACATTGAACATGCATTAGCACAAACACTTTAGCTGTTACAAAACAAATGCACAGGATCAAATGAACAAATCACAAAGGCCTGCAAAGAGACAAAATTACATTTCCTATAAACAAAGCTGTAGTGGCTGTTCAAACAGAACCAACTGAAAACTCTAAATTAAAGGATAAAAACCAATGGACAAAGATAATATACAATTAAAGCAAAAATAAGCTGCGTTAAATACTGACTTGTCAGTTTGCAGCTTTGTAGTTTGTGTAGAACTGGATCCAGAAAATCATGTGACCCTCATCATTGACCTAAGTTATGGCAGTGAAGAAGTGTGTATGTGCTAGTTGGATACATTAATTGGAGCAGTAAGACAGAGTGATGTGTAAATATGATAGAATGGTAGAAAGGAGCTATTGTGTTTGGATGTGGCCATGGCAATACCATTAATGAAGTTATCCAATTTGTTGGTGTATCAGTGTGGACTCTCCAACATGTCTTCAAGGAATGGTGTGACATTCACAGCCATGTACCATGGAATAAGAATAGTGGTCGTGAAAAGATTATAACCAACAGCAAGATGAGTATCACACCTTTCCACTGACAATCTGTTTCAGGCCCAACAGGAAGTGATTCTGGTAGTGAACACATGCCATCTAAACCATTTCTCAAGTGGACAGCATGAATGGAACTGCATGCAATGGACGTTGGGAGGTGGGTACCATACAGAAAGGCAGTTGCTCACAATGGCACATAAAGCTGCACTTTTCAATGGGCTGAACACCACATACACTGGACAGTATCTAACTAAAAGCATCTAATGTGATCCAATGAGTCACTATCTTGCCTCTTTTCAAATGATATGAAGCATGGAGCATACCACTGGCCCAATTAGGTCTTTAACCAGCAGTGTGTGTTCAAGCCAGGAGTGGTTCTGTGATTATTTGAGCATTTTTCCATACCATGACGTGGGCACACTCATTTACATTATGGTGAATGAATCAGGATATTTATTTCAAAATTCTCAGTGACGAAGTGTTGCTATTTCTCCTACATTTTCATAATTTTGATAATACTATGAGCACTCCTGTCTTCCAAGATTACGATAGTTGTATTTACAGGGCTGCACGCCTAGTTTTCTGGCTTGACAAACATTCAGGCACCAAATTGCACCTCAACTGACCTGCCAAATCATCCAATCTTATTGCCACAGAAAATGTCTCTAACTATTTCGAAAAATGGGTGACACATACCAAACAATATCTGTGCAATTTGGCAGCTCTATGGCAGGCTCTTCTAATGTTGCCTCACTGGGCACGGGCAGCTGCAAGCGGGGAGCAGGTAGTGTAGGCAACCCGCCAAACAGCCCGACTGCACTCATTCTGTGCATGCGCCACCTGCTTGGCCACCCCTGGCTGCCTCAGCTCAGCCAGTGGACTACAATCATGTAAGCTCTGAGACTTCCTGCACATCAGTTGTTTGCTCAGCCTGTTCCACAGAAACTTCTATCTATACATGGCATATGTGAAGAAACTTCTGGCCTCTCTTCCTCACCTAATTTAGGCCATTATCGACGCTAGAGGTGGGGGAAACTAAGTTATTGTCCAGTGTGCTTAGGTGGGACAGCAGTGTAATTAATAATAAAAAGGCAAAACTCTCAGTATGGGTGGCACCATGTTAAAAGACATCAAAGTGTTAAAAAGTTGACATTATTAAATTAACAAACACAACTACTGAGACACAGACACCCTCTTGTCCACCATCTACTCTCAAAATAATTATGACAAAGAAGCAATAGGATGGCACATTGTTATGCTGAAAATGTGTGTTACCAGCAGAGTCCCACAGGTGAACAATCAGATCCACATGATCAAACAGTAGGTTCCTGTTTGGTCCACAAGTGAGAGATGATGACAGACACGACAGACATACCAGGGCCCCATTTCATTACGTGGTGTAAACTTCCTCAGCATTACAGAACCTCTAGTATATGCATGACTGTTGCCCTATTGGCAAGTGGGATCCACCTCAAGTGATCATCAATGTAGAAGCAACAGATACATTTACTATCAAATGCTCAGAGAAACAAGAATGCATATTATCTATGGCACTGTTCATCATAGTGCTTGACCCATTACTTAGCAAAATCTCCTCATCCTGCATGGGTTTGAGTGTGAGAAACTCGTGCACAGTTTGTAAAGCTAACACAGATGACCTAGGGATATTTATTATAGATGTCCAAGACATGGACAAGCTGAACAAAGATTTAAATCTATACAAAAGAGCATTGGCTGATATGAAAACTGTGCTCACACCCATACAGATGAACACAAGACAATTTCAGCAGCCCTGGTACATAATAAAAGAGAAACGAACTCCGCAGAGCAATTGTCTGAGCCAATATTCCACAAATGGCAGCTTATAACTTGCAAACAATACTAAAATCTTGCTTTATAGTCCAAATTCTAAACCTGTGCAAAGAACTGGATAGAGCTATAATACACTGGTCTGCAGGGTACTGTGACACGGAGACATATTTAAGGTTGCGGACACTATACATACTCTGAAACCAGAAGGATAGTGCCTCAGCATAATCGATTCTGTGCCAATGTGCACAGCTCTGCTGATGCACACAGTATCCAAAATCACAGAAAACAACCTGGCCAATCCGACAGCAGTCTTCTTCAACAAATACAGGCCAGAATCTGAATGAGCACCAAAGGACCACACAATTCCATTTACACTCAGCTTCATGTGACAGTAGTACATGCAGAAGAGGTACACAATAGGAAGCATTCTCAAGTGCAGAGAGAAGACTGCAAAATATACGATGCATTCAGAGGCAATCCATGCAAGAACACCACTGAGTCAAAATTTCTGTAATACCGATGGAACATTGTATGGCAAAATGTTTGACCACTTTTCTTATCACAAGAAATCCATAGCACATGGTACAAGGTTGTTAACAGGACGATATCAACCAATGAAAAACTAGCAGGCATACACCTAATCAGAACAGATGCCCGAGAAACATGCAGTGAACCAGTCTGGAGCACAGGATTGTATGTTGAATGGTCACAGACACAAAGAAAACTAATAAACTACTTAGTTTGATAAACTGGACCACGCTGAACCATTTCACCAAATCAACAATAACAGAGCCAGACTCTAAGCCATTTCCTGCCTGCAGGAGATTCACCACATGGTTAGTTGACCACACAACACACTCCATCTATCACCAGTGACACAATGACAAATTGCAATTTCTAACTTATCTAGGGGGACCAACAAGAGAAAACAAAGAAAATACGAAAATGTGAAGAATCTTTTAATCACTGCTTTAGACTCTCTCTCTCTCTCTCTCTCTCTCTCTCTCTCTCTCTCTCTGTGTGTGTGTGTGTGTGTGTGTGTGTGTGTGTGTGTGTGTGTGTGCGTCAGCAACCAGGCCAGTCAAGATGAAGCAAGAACCAGATGAAAGAGGTATCCCTACTATGTGCTGTTAGTCCCACCCAGTAACAGCCAGCCACAATGAACTGTATTGAGTGTCAACTCATTTTCAGTTTACAGTGATGAATTCACTATGTAAGTTCATATGAGAGCAATAAAAGTTGAGGTTTTTTTTATAAGGATTTTCACAACCCATCAGCCCACATGGTCTTTCTTCATGCTTTGAGCATTTAATTGTGGTGTTCCTGTATCCATGCTAATCTCTGTGCACTGTCACATAAAATTAAATTAGCAGAGGTAAACACTTGAGACAGTGGCTTCTGTGCCACACAGTAAGGAAGTCACTGTCACTTGCTACAATTATACTCCCTAAATAAATGTTTTGTCCTGTTTCATATTATACACATACTGTGTATGCTGTAAGTACTTAAACTGCCAAATTCTTATTCATGTAGTATTTCACTAAACTTTATTATTCACAAGTGGGTTTACAGGCAGCTGATGACAACTGTGTAAATATTTCATGATAGTTTTACAACACCTCTGAACCATATTCACATCAAACTTTTACCCCGCTAGTGATTGTTTGTTTCAAGATTGATATATAATATTTGAAAGCTCTCTTTTTCAAACAAATGTTTTACCTTCTCTGGAAACTTAATATTTCAAAAGTTATTTGCATGCAAAATGTTTGTGTTCTGGAATATTCAAATCTTAAAATGTAATTCTTTGCAAAGTCCAGTGTTATAGCTTTGTGCTGTCAAATGGGGTAAAGTGGACCATTGCGGTGAAATTGATTGAAAAGTTCAAAAAGCGTTTTATGTTAGAAAAGAGAAACACTCGACACCATTCATTCACTAAAGAAAGCACACCTCACACACACATCACCACAAACTCCAACCTGTTTATAGATAAACAAATAAAACTTTGCACATTCTTGGTGGAATCAAGGTGAAGTTGACCACCTTTTCTTGTTTGGTCCTTTTATGAACAAACATTCATGAATGCTGCAAGAATATGACCTAATGAACAAAGCAACAATGTAACACAGTGGATTCAGCAGTAACTGCCTACAACAGTCTAGTGGTGGAGTGAAGAAGTCATTGTTGTAAATGTTTTCGTGTGAACTTATGAATTCATCATGTAGGCCACTGTTCTGTTTTTTGCAGCATACAGTTGAGATAGTACGAATTGTCAGCGTGAAAATGTCACGTTTGTACAAACATAAATTGAGTGAATTGAAGAAATGTAGGTGAATGTTTTAGAATTGTGTGTCCCAGTAATTTTAAAAGGAAAAAGAAGTATTAATAAGGCTACCTGAGTGTAAAAAATTCTCAAATTAATGCTGATAAACAGAATCCATAGTCAACAAAGTAAAACACAAGGTGGTGAGACAGTTTCTAGAGATAAAGAAGAAGAGTGTGTGTTTCTTTGGAATTTTGTAAATAAAGTTTGTGAACACTTGTCTATCCTTAAAACTTTTTTAAACTTTTTTCTGAGATTAGTGTTAAAATTTAATTAGTATGCAATATTTATTTTTCAATTATTCATAAGGTTTCAAAAAAATGAAAATCACTCTAGAGTTCTAAACAATCCACAATTGTCATATAACAGATAACTGGTGAACTTCATCCCCAGGTGAGTTAAAATTTACCAATGACGCTGAAAGAATGACGAATACAATCATTTTAATGTTTTCAAAAAAAGTCCAAAAGCAATCAACTTGACCCCATTTCACAGTATTCATGATTTTCTGATTTCAAAAATATATAACTTTCCTAAAATAATCTGTTAGTTTGTTAATTATACAAATAATAAAATGTAGCTTTCCAGAAAATTCTTGGGGGGCTTTCGAATGCACATGTGTAAGTTCACTTCCCATGTAAGGTTCAGTATCATAAAATAGTACCTATAATTATGCCAGCTTTTGATTATGCAACTAAGTAAAATAACTTCACTACCTATTTTACTTTCATATGTTTTACTTATCTCTGTCAAAAATGTAATTGCTTAGTATTTTAATATTTTGTTATTCCTATATTATGCATATCTATATATAGGCACCATGCACAAAACCAGTCAGTCAGTGTTTGGTAATCGTCTTGTAAAGTTACATGTCAGTTTGTGAGTACCACTCAACTAGCACAGTTACTATGGAGTTAGCCAGTCTGGGTTCAGTAATAATTATGTAAAGTTTTAAGTTAGTTGAGGGCACGCATTCAACCAGTTCAAACAAAATGTTATTGATTTCATTTACTTAGTCAGTCAGATTTATTCATATAGTCAGTCAGCAGTGACATCACGTCAGTACACTTGCTATGTTGTTAACAAGTACTCACTACACTAACAGTTGTATTACAAATTGTATAGGTACTACATATTTACCATTTGTGAAATCTGTAAGACCACTCATTGTGTATATAGCTTACAGATCTGTATTGTGAAATCTGTAGTATCAAATTACAAGCAGACTGATCATCACGGATATAGTGAAAATAAAGATGAATGACCTAAAAAGTAAATTGACTGTCTTGTGTTGCATCGTTATTAATTAC
The DNA here is from genome assembly GCF_021461385.2 of Schistocerca piceifrons. Lineage (NCBI taxonomy): Eukaryota > Metazoa > Arthropoda > Insecta > Orthoptera > Acrididae > Schistocerca > Schistocerca piceifrons. Next base: position 878,405,628 of record NC_060149.1, read on the forward strand.
CTTAATCACCTGATAATCATCAGCAGTGGATTGGATTGATAATATTATATAAGACTTGTGAAGCATCAAACAAGTTGGTCATGTTCACAGCCATCGGGGTAAGGAACTGTTATCTATGGGCATTCCATAATATCAGTAAAACATCTCTCTGCTTTTAACCATTTCATTGCTGTGGACGTGCATACACATCCTGCTATGCTGTTCTCCAGGTGTTGGGGAAGGTTATACATGCACCGCTTGGTTTTTTCTACAATGCTATGGACATCTGTATGTATCCTGAACTGCTCATCTCACACTGCCGTGACCGAGTTACTTCCATAGTTAGGGGAATGAAAAACAGTTTTGTGTATTTTTCATACAACTTACATGCCTAATTGCATGATTGTTTCAATATCTTGAATTGATTATGAAACTGACAATTGTTATGACCACATGATTCGCAATTCGCAAGGACATGAATGGACATCTCGTGTGACCATCTGTCGGATATAAAACCCATTAACTTGATAATGAGATCAGATATCATTCTTCTCTCAATTTTAAATAAAATTTTGACATTTTATCTAAATTTCATTCACTGAACTGTATAAGCTAAAATCAATCACAAAATAATTTTATGCGATGTGTTTATATCTCTGCAAACTCTTTAAAATTTCGAGCAGTGTTTCACTTAACTGAATGGATAATGAAAAGAAATAAGTGAAGATATCAGACTGTAAGAGGTGCAAAAAGCAATTTTTTTCACCTAATAGTTTTTGAAAAATCAGATGATAAGTATTTAGTATTAGGCAGAAAGCCATCTCTCAGCATGGTCACCAGCATTTGGCTAGCAGTACAGTCACAACAAAAGCTGCACTCGGCACAGAATGCAGAGAGCATGTCCGTAGCTGCAAAAGGGTTAAGATGATTGAATGTTACAAAACTATACACAAACAATTGTATAAAGTGCTAAGAAGAAGGTGGTGGCATACAAGACTAACAACTTGCACTACAAAGGGCAATAATAGTTTTGATTGTTTGCGAAATGTATTAGTGAAGAACTAGAAGAGATTGCCTCTGGAAGTGATGTGGCATGCAAACAGAAATAATGTCAAAACTGGCTTCATGTTTATATCCAGCTAATGAGGAAGCAGTTGGAGTCAACAGGTCAGCAGCCATATAACAAGGATGTCCACCAATCAGAAGCCTGCTGGATGTAAACAACTCAACCTGGTGTGAGGAAACAAAATATCGGCAACACACAATAGCAACCAACTCAAGAAGATAAGACTTGTTTATTTTTGTGTTGACAGTATCTTCCATGGTGGCTTGGTAGAACAACATTATAATAAATGAAAAGCACCACTTCGCTTTTGTTCTACAATAGTTTCATGTAGAAGAAGGTGTAATTAGATGAATGACGAACACTAACTTCACTTAACGAAGGCTTATTCAGCATTTGGAGATACAAGACCGTGGAGCAAACTGCCTCTGGCCGGAACACACACAGTATATTTATGGCTACAGAACATTCCAGTACAATGATTCTTGACATTTGTGGATACTTCTAGAATGTACTTGAACCAAATATAGAAATTAAAATTGTACAGTGCAGGTTAGTTTTGAACTCATGACCCTCCATGCAACAGTTTAGTATCATTTGCAATACACTGCTCTATTCCATGTAAATGATGGGAATCACAATGACAAAAATAGTGTCGATGTATTTTTATAATTTGTAACCAGTAATTTTCCTGTAATCCAAAATTCTATATTTTACATAAAAAACAGTGAATTCTAACGTCATATTTCAAAGTATTATGCACTTTTCAGAATAACTGTTTGTTCTTACTTCAGTCAGTCCACAATATGAAAGTAAATGAGTAACATTATGTTGTATGCATGATTCTTCTTGACTTATACGACAGTCATATGCTTATACAGGGTGTCCCATTTATCTTGCTCACCCAAAGCAACTTTTTTCTGAGCTGTTACATGAAAAACTGTTTCGGCCAATGTTTTTTAACATCACTGGGTAGTTCTTGCTGAGGGTATATGTTTTATGTATCCCCACAGGTGTAGAAGATATGGGGTAGAGGTTAAATTTTTTAAATGTAACCATGTACATTTTATTCGAGAATACACTCACCCTCTCCAAAAGCTATCCCAAAATTTTTACACTGTACCATTTTATCCACGAAACTAGTAGCTATGCAAATGGTATATAATACATAACTTTTCTAATTGAAATATCAATTCAGTGCATTTCATTAACTACATAATTTAACCTCTTCAAGGCACATTTGAACATTTTACAATTACCAATAAACACTGAATGCAACAGTACTGCACTTTACAGTAATTGGATCTTGTTATTGTACAGTACTGTACTACAATACTTATGACAATACAGAAGTAACAAGACCTTTGTCGTAACTTTTACTGTGATACTACCACTACCTGAAAAGCAGACTGTTTATATCACATGCTCAAAATGGTGACCATTGGCTTTGATATATAGGGTCACTCTGTAGATGAAGTTCACCCTACATCGTGCTACTACTTCCTCTGTGATGGCTGTATCACCATCAATAATGCATTGCTACATGTTCTCTGGTGTTGTTGGAATATTTTAGTAGACAGCATGCTTGACTGCTCCACACAGAGAAAAAGTCCAACGGTGTAAGGTCTGGAGATGGGCAGGCCAACTAACTGACCAATGACGTCGAATCCACCTACCAGGGTATTTATGGTCAAAAATTTGTCATGCTCATAAAGCATTATGTGCTGGGCATCTGTCATGTTGATGCCACAGGACTATCCTCCGATTAGAGGCATGGCATTCAAGAGAACAGGGAGAGTATGTTTTGAAAATTGGGAATATTGTCTGCCGTTTTGGTTGCCATATACAGAGAAAGGTCTGATAATGGTATCTCAAATAATTCTATGCCAAAAAATTAACATTCCATGGATGTTCATGCTCTAACTGACGGAGCCACTGTGGATTGTTGATGGACCAATAATGCATACTTCTCATACTGACTATTCCTTTATTGGAGAAAGATGCCTTGTTGGTGAAAAGAACATCTGAGAACAAATTAGGATTAGTCAGAAGTTGTTGCTGAGCCCACTGACAAAATTGAACCATATCGCTGAACTCATTTCAACGAAGTTCTTGGTGCAAATGAACATGGTGACGATGGAATTTATGATGTTGCAGAATGCAATGTGCACTTGTTTTTGAGACACCAACTTCATGTTGAATTCATAGTCTGCTGACTTGAGGATTCAAAGCTACAGCAACCACCACAGCAACTTCAGCAGCCTCGTTTGTTCATGTTCTATGATGATCTTGAGTTTTTGAAATTTGTGGTAAGATCTTATGGGACCAAACTGCTGAGGTCATGGTTCACACACACACACACACACACACACACAAGGGAGGACTCGAACCTCTGATGGAGGGACCTGCACAGACAAGGCGTCTCAGACCGCACGGCTACTACTACATTCCAGAATGAGATTTTCACTCTGCAGCGGAGTGTGCGCTGATATGAAACTTCCTGGCAGATTAAAACTGTGTGCCCGACCGAGACTCGAACTCGGGGTGGTAGAGCACTTGCCTGCGATAGGCAAAGGTCCCGAGTTTGAGTCTTGGTCGGGCACACAGTTTTAATCTGCCAGGAAATACTACTACATTATTTCCTGTCAGTGTACTTTTTCTGTATATCAGCAGTTTTTCTAAATTATTGTCATGCGAGTACATCACACACCTTTATACAACAAAAACTGTATTCACCATTTGTCCTAATGCCAAGCAGTTACTAGCTTACTCTAATGCATGACTACATGGGTATCTGTATAGTAAAGCAACAACAAATGAGATGCGTGTGGCAGGGGTGGGGGGACTGAGGAGGAGTGGGGGTGGGGTGGGGAGGACCCATGTTTACATGTGTCGCAAATCATAAACAAAACCCACACCTCTACTACAGCATTACACTGGGTACATAATGTGTACAATCAAGGCAGTAAACAGCATGTGTACTCATTATCATTTGACTTCTATGTTTTATTGACAAAAATTGTATCGTGTGATACATTTTTGAACAGCTCTTGCACAGGGTAAGTGTATCCTTGAATAAAATGTACGTGGTTCCATTAAAAAAATTTAACCTCTACCCCATATCTCTTACCTCTGTGAGGATACAGATTAAACATATACCCTCAGCGAGAACTACCCAATGATGTTAAAAAAACATTGGTTGAAACAATTTTTCATTTAACACATCAGAAAAAAGTTACTTTGCGTGAGCAAGATAAATGGGACACCCTGTATAAGCAAATATACATGCACTGGCAGCCTCAGATCTCACAAACTTTAATGTTAAATTACTTACAAGTGATATCTGTGATCTAAATCAACGGACCTAATTTTATTAAACTGTAATGTGATCAACAAGAACTGTGAACTGTCACTCTTATTGGAGTGAACCCACCAAGTTGTAATCATCTTTGACAAATTACTAAAGGACTGTGCTAAATTTGAACTGTGTTGTGATAAATGAGAACTGTAATATTTTTGTATAAATAGCAACATCGTTTTGCATTACAATAGAACAAATTACTTCCCACTTCCACTACACATATTAGTCTGTACACGTGCACGTGTACAAACTGGTCACTACAATTAATAACTGCACTTTACATGAACAAAGTATATGTGTTATTGTCAACTAAATTGTTGGTATTGTGTACATTTTTGAATCACACCATTCCACACTTACGTAAAGCTTCAGCTTCAAGGTGATCAAGACTTGTGCTGCTGAGGAAAGAATACTAAATACAAGTCAGCTCTATGGCATAGTGTTACCAGTAATTTCATTTTACAGATATAAGAAGGTAGTAATGAAATCAGTAATTTGCATTCAAAATGTGACAGCTTGGAAAAGCAGTTCGTTCAGTGAAAGGTTGTATTGAGAACAGAGACAAAATTGATAAGGAATTTGATTTGAAAATTTATTCTGTTTCTAATGATATGTAGGCAGACCAAAGAAGGGAGATTAGGGTTTAATGACCCACTGACATCGAGGTCATTATAGACAGAGCACAAGATATTTGAGGATGAGGAAGGAAATGGGCCATGCCATTTAAAATGAAACATCCTGGCCTCTGTCTGTGACTACTTAGAGAAATCATGCAAAACTTAAATGTGCATGGTTGGTGTGGATTTCAACTGCCATCCTCCAGAATGAGAGTCCAGCATGCTAACCACTGCACCAGCTACCTCAAAGGAGATTTAAGGTAAGTCTACTTTGCAGTTGTTAATTATTTTGAGGCCAAATCAGAAGTTGTAGTACAAACATATTCTGTTAATAATAATGAACTGGATTCCCCAACACAACAAAAAGATTAATGGTGATTTAATGAATGTATAAGGGACAATCAAATGAGAACGAGAGAGATGGGGAAAAGAGGGGGGGGGGGGAGGGGGGGGGGCACATGTGTGTAGTGTAACACACACACACACACACACACACACACACACACACACACACACACACACACACAGAGAGAGAGAGAGAGAGAGAGAGAGAGAGAGAGTTGCAAACAAACTTAGTTCTGTATACAGATAGTTCATCTATAGGTTTTCAAGAGTGAGTCCGCAAGTATCAAAGTATGTGATACAAATGGTCATATCTTTTGACTGCATTGACATAGAAGCTTAATATTTTACACCACCAAGGGGCCATAGACCTTAGCATTTGACATACATTTCAACTTTATACCTCCATCCAGTCCTGAGACAAAGTAGTATCACAAGAGAGACAAACAGACTACAAAGTCATTCTACACTGAAGCACTAAAGAAACTGGTACAGGCAGGTGTATTCAAACACAGATGTACGTTAACAGGCAGAATATGGCGATGTGGTCGGCAACACCTATATAAGACGACAAATCTCTGGCACAGTTGTCAGATTGGTTGCTGCTGCTGCTGCAATGGCAGGTTATTGCTACAATGGTAGGTTATCAAGATTTAAGTGAGTTTGAATGTGTTTTTATAGTCGCACATGAGCAACAGGACACAGCATCTCCAAGATAGTGATAAATTGGGGATTTTCTGGTACGACCATTTCACGAGTGTACTGTGAATATCAGAAATCCGGTAAAACACCAAATCTTCAACACTGCTGCAGCCAGAAAAAGATCCTGCAAGAACGGGACCAACAACAACTGAAGATAATCGTTCAGCACAACAGACGTGCAATCCTTCTGCAGATTTCAATGCTGGGCCATCAACAAGTGTCAGTGTGTGAACCATTCAATGAAATATCATCAATATGGGATTTCGGAGCCGAAGGACCTCTCGTGTACCCTTGATGACTGCACGACACAAAGCTTTACGCCTCACATTGGCCCGTCAACACTGACAATGGTCTGTCGATGGCTGGAAATATGTTACCTGGTCAGACGAGTCTCATTTCAAAATGTATCGAACAGATGGACATGTACGAGTATGGAGACAACCTCATGAATCCATGGAACCTGCATGTCAGCAGGGGACTGTTCAAGTTGGTGGAGGCTCTGTAATGCTGTGGGGAGGATGTGTAGTTGGAGTGACATGGGACCCTTGATATGTCTAGATACGGCTCTGACAGGTGACTAGTATGAAAGTATCCTGTCTGATCACCTGCAATCCATTCATGTCCCTTGTACATTCCGAAGGACTTGGACAATCCCAGCAGGACACTGTAAAACTCTACATGTCTAGAATTCTTACAGAGTGGCTCAAGGAACACTCTTCAGAGTTTAAAACTTCTGCTGACCACCAAACTCCCCAGACATGAACATTATTGAGCATATCTCGGATGCCTTGCAACGTGCTGTTCAGAAGAGATCTCGACCCCCGTACTCTTACACATTTATGGACAGCCCTGCAGGATTCATGGTGTAAATTCACTCCAGCACTACTTCAGACATTAGTCAAGTCCATGCCAAGTTGTGCTGCGGCACCTCTGCATGCTTGCGGGGGCCCTACACGATATTAGGCAGGTGTACCAGTTACTTAGCTCTTCAGTGTATAGGTCTTCTGTTTTCACTAATTAAAGTATGGGACACTAAAAATAAGTCAACAGATTGTTATTTCAAAAGTAATTGCCAAAACTGTTAATACATTTAACCCAGGGTGAGACAAGATGGTCAATGCCTTTACGTAAAAATGCCAGCATTTGCATACGGAAGCATGATTGTACCAGGGCATGCACCTCTTCGTCTGATGCAAATTGGTGACCATGAATGTCTTTGTTCAGGGATTCAAAAATAGGGAAATCACGTGGGGAGATATCAGGACTGTATGGAGGATGTGTAAGTGCTTCCCAGCAAAACTTCTGCAGCCTAGTCAAAACATCCTTGACAACATGCAGGTGGGTATTATCCTGCAACAGAATGATGCTGCCTGTTGACATTCTTGGGCATTTGGGCTTGATGTCACATTTCAATTTTTGTTCAGTGTAAATGTACAACTGTACATTAATTGTGGCACAATGTTCCAGAAAGTCAAAGAGCAGCAAGCCCTTGCAGTCCTGGAACTGGCATGCCTTTGTTTCAAGTATCCTATAGAAATTTTGTTGGGAAGTCCTTACATGTCCCCCATGCAGTTGCAATCCCTTCCTATGCTATTTCCATATTTTTGAAGGCCTGGAAAAAAATTAAAAAAATAATTCATCGCCACTAATTTGCTTCAGATGAAGAGGTGCATGCCTGGGTACATTCATGCTTCTGTAGGCAACTGCAAATGTTTTTCTGTGAAGGCACTGACAATCCTATACCATACTGGGGTAAACGTATTAACATTTATGGTGATTAATTTTGAAATAATAAACAGTTCACTTACTTTATTCCATTTGTCTCACTTTCATCTGACTGCTTCACATATAAGTACAAATGGAAGCTGTTAAAGCATATGTTGAAAACACTGTGACTGAATGCCTGGTAGAAAGGTAACTAGAAAACTTTTGAAATGTAAACAGGGAAAATGAAACAATATCTGATGTAATTAAGATTGTAATGACATGTATGCAAGTAGGAAATGAGGAGGTTGGTAAAATGAGTGAAAGTGTCACAAAATTCCCAGCAACAGATAGGTGCAAAATTTTTGAATTTGATGACAAAGTAACTGATACACAGAAAGAAACTTTCCACGTACAGTATATGCACCATTCAATGCAACAGCATTAATGAACTGTAAACTGTTCAATGACTTCGGTATGTGTGGTATTTTATTTGTAACTGGTATGATCAGTAGATGCAGTTCTCTACCAAATAATTTGTAATTAGGCTGGCAGTACAAAGTCAGGTAAATTTTGAAAAGTAAGCAAGTAAGAGTTTTAAGAGTATTTGCAGTTGTGAATTCTTTTGATATCAGCAGGTAAGTAGGACATCTCCACTCTTTAGTGAATACACTATCTGGTAAATAGTGCTTCCCCAGATGGGTGAATGCGTTCTTGATTTCTTGGCTAACTCAATTCTTCAAGTATCCTGTCTGTAAATTATAAGAGAAAATAATTCCCTATATCTATCCTGAATCATAGATCTATGTTAAATTGTACATGGAGTTTTCTTTCTTTTTTTGTGAGCACCAATAATATCAAACAATATCATCAGGAGGATAGAAGCTATTATTGTGTTAGGTAAATTGATGACAAGGTTTCATGTTATCTTTAGATATTTAGTAACAATGAAAATTTGCCTAAAATACTAAATCACTTCAAAATAAAAGTAATAGCAATAAATGAGGTACAAAGAAGACTGAAATTTATTAGAAATGAAATGGAGAGGTACAGAAAATTGCACAAAGTATAAAAAAACATGGTACAGCAGTAATTAGAAAACGTTTCTAAAAAACAATTTTAAATGTCAACTGTGTAAGTATATGAAAATATTGCTGCAGTATGGCATCATGTTTAATGACGGGGACCCCCTTCACCTTTATTTGTTACTTAGTATTTTAAATTTTTTGAATGTTCTTGAAATATCTTATGTCTGTATATTGTCGAATATTCAATATCTGCATACAAAACTGCACTCTTCATCCGAGTCAGTCTTGTTCTCGTTGTATGTTGGTGTACTCAATAAGACCTGGGGTCTATATAAAAATGACCGACCATCCAGCTTGGTGGAGATCACAAAGTAGCTCCTGGATTGTCATAACCAATGGGTGTTGAGTGCAGCACTGGTTGACAGTCTGAAGTTTACTCAAGTAGTCATTGCCAATGATTGTCTCACCGGTAAAGAATGGAAGTGGCTGAGGGCTTGAGTGATGGCCACCAAATCTACAGTTCACTACACCATGCATGTGTGTAGACAAAACTGGTCCATCTGTCATCAGTAGAGAAATCAGTGTATATCACTTCTGAACCTAGAAATGTATCACCCTGGGCCTCCCTACCAGGAAAAAGAACACAGTAGTTCAGATGCTCAGAAGTTGTTGGCCTCCAATCTTTGGGGGTGGGGGGCCTCCACAAGTAGGCTGATCACATGGCTGTTACAAGTAGCATCTGCTGCAAGTTGGAGCCCATAACGGTGCATCAGGTCCAGCGAAGGCGATGCTGAGCCGTATGCCAGACTCCCACAATCAAGACCAGACAGGATCACAGCCTTGTAGAGCCGCAAGAGTATAGAGCGGTCTGCACCCCCAGCTGGTGTTACTGAAGCAGTGATAAGTATTAACCCCCAGTTACTATCATGGGGTCATTTTTGATCCCAGCATAAACATTATCTTATTTATCTTTGGAATGATGCTGCTCTTGCACCAAAGATTGTATGTATTCTCTTAGAAGTCAATTGTCTTCAAGGAAACATGTTGGTGCAAGTCATGACATTGTTCATTTCAGAGTAATTGGATTTTGGGATCACTGAAGACCCCACAATAGCACTTATGTGCACATTATTTCTGAATTTTCCATTGTTTTCTGAGTTGCATGTGTGATCTAACAATGAGTAGTGAATCTATTCCCATCAACGGATATTTTATAACGGTGGAAGAGGTTATGGACTATTTAGATAACATAGAAAATGAATCTGCAGAAGAAGAATGAAATCAGGAACATGATTCCGATGTAAAGGATTGTGAAAGTGAACACAGTGCGCACAATACAGACACAACAAATTCTGATTTGGATGTCTCAGAAGATGAAATCTCTGAAAATGAGTCTGGTAGTTATTACTATGGGAAAAACAGGTTCAAATGGTCGTGAAACCCATCCAGTAATTCTAGAAGGAGAAAATCTAATATTATTGTTCAATTACCGGGATTGAGTGGACCTGCTCGGCAATGTAAGCCTTCTACACCATTTGAAGCATGGTCTCTGCTTATTACAGCCCAATATATTGAACACTATATAGGTCACACAAATGCACAAATTTCTGGAGTGAGTGCAAATTATGGTGTGACTGCGACTTATGTTGATCATGTGTCTCTAGAAGAAATGCGAGCTTTTTTGGATTGATTTATCTCTCAGGTGCTTGTAAATCTAATCATGAGAATGCAGACTCGCTTTTTGCTATGGAGCCAACAGGAAGACCAATATTTAGAGCAACAGTGCCCAAGGAACAGTTTCTTTTTCTTCTGTCTGTTATCAGATTTGATAATCGAGCAACAAGGGAACAGAGAAACCAATCAGATGACAAGTTGGCAGCTGTTTCTGAATTGTTTAACAAGATTATATATGTGGTGTCACCACCAGACACCACACTTGCTAGGTGGTAGCCTTTAAATCGGCCACGGTCCATTAGTATACGTCGGACCCGCATGTCGCCACTAACAGTGATTGCAGACCGAGCGCCGCCACACGGCAGGTCTAGAGAGACTTCCTAGCACTCGCCCCAGTTGTACAACCGACTTTGCTAGCGATGGTTCACTGACAAAATACGTTCTCATTTGCCGAGACGATAGTTAGCATAGCCTTCAGCTACGTCATTTGCTACGACCTAGCAAGGCGCCATTACCAGTTACTATTGATGCCGTAAAACATGTACCGTCAAGAGCGATGTTCACCAATTATGGATTAAAGTTAAGTATTCCAGCAACTACGTACGTTTTTTGTTAGTGTCATTTCCTTGACCTGTTCCAGACCTCACGCCAGCCTGCGTGAGCTAAAACGCGTGCCTTTCGGCTTCCTCTCATAGAGGGTTGGCTGTATTGCCAATCCACAACAATATACAACTCTGCAGCAAATTATAGCTGCTCACAATTTGCAACAGTTGATGAAATGCCAGCAGGTTTTCGTGGAAGCTGTTCTTTTAGAATGTATCTACAAAACAAACCCGAAAAATATGGGTTAAAAATTATGTATCTGTGTTGTGCAAAATCCCACTATCTGCTAAATGCTTTTATTTATTCAGCAAAGGCGACAACGCCAAATCCATCAAAACTATGTATCCTAACACAATCTGTTCTGAAGCTGGTTCAGCCTACTGCTAAGACAAACAGAAACATAAGTGGAGATAACTGGTTCACCTCTACAAAAGATTGGCCAGACATAAATCAGTACACTTCAGAAACAGAAACGTGAAATTCCGGCAGAATTCTTGCCCAATAAATCATATGAAGTGACGACATACACAATTTGGTTTCACAAAGGGTTTAACCATATACTTCTATGTCACCAAGAAAAGTACATCAGTAGTCATGCTATCATCAATGAATCATGACAAGCGCATTGATCAGCAGAGTGGTAAACCTGATACTATTCTATTTTACAATTCTACAAAAGGGGCATGGATGCTCTTGATCAGAACGGTGCTCTCTATAATTATTGAACAAGATGTAAAAGGTGGCCTCTAGCCATATGGTGTGCTGTAATCCATATTGCTATTGATAACAGTTTTGTAGTATGGTAGTACTCCAATCCTAACACAAAGATGTCACGTTGTCAATTTATGGAAGATCTGTCAACAACTCTAAATGAAAACCATCTCAAACAAAGTGCTACTGTACCAACGTTATCAACAAATTTGAAAACATTAATTAATTCAGCATTTCGTTTGGAAGAGCAGTTCCTACCATCAAGCTCATGTAGGCGTAAAAAGCACCAAAGATGTAACTTCTGCTCAAGACATCAAGGAAAAAAAGTATCAGTCACTTGTTCAGGACGCAACAAACATGTCTGCAAAAACCACTCTCAGCAGAAGACGTGTACAATGGAACAAAGAGTACCTTTATTACAAACAACAATATTTTAGAAATTGAAATTTTTGTTAAGCATGAAGTAATGGCTGTTAATGTCTTTACTATGGATTAAAAATTACATTTCCCCTTTCAAATATTACTTTGCACCTTAATCAAATGGGCGGATGGAGCAAAAAAGAAGAGTTATTACAAAAATGAAAAATTTGTTACTTTAAAATTACCTCTGCATTGAGAATTGAAAAAATGTAGACATTAAAATAAACATGTTTTGTATGAGTTTCTGGCTTTCTAATACCTAATATTTAGATTAAGGCAGTTGTAATCAAGTTGAAATGAACGTGTAGAAAACAATTACCATAAAAATTGAATCAAAGTAAATGGAGATACAAATAATTTTTGGTGTCACCAATGACACCACGACAGTAGTTGTGATAGTAAAAAATATCGATAGTAACTCAGAGTTAATATGTGACCAGCATGTTCGCTGAAATTAACGAAGGTGGCTGAAGTCAATGACATGTCTTGGTAGCTGAAAACTGGAAGCCATGGGTGAGAGCTAAGGATGACAGCTTCCTTGTGGCAACCTGCAGTCGATATTCAGCAGGACCCACAGTTTAGAAGCAATAACAAATGCAAAAATCATCAGCATATGCAATGTGTAATACTGCAGAGCCCGCAGCTGCAGCTGGACCATTGATAGGCACTAGAAAGAGGGACACACTCAATACAGAACCCTGCACTGGAATTGGCCAACTCAATATACATGCTCAGGTGTAACACTTTGTAGGGATATGAAATGGAATGATCACATAGGTTCAGTCATAGGTAAAGCAGTTGATAGACTACGATTTATAGGTAGAATACTGGGGAAGTGCAATCAATATGCAAAGCCAATTGCTTACAAATCATTCGTGCGACCGGTTTTAGAATATAGCTCAGGTGTGTGGGACCCGTACCAGATGGGACTAACAAGGGATATTGAACGTATTCAGAGAAAGGCAGAGTGAATGGTCACAGGTTTGTTTTATCCATGAGACGGTGTCATAGAGACACTGAGGGAACTAAACTGGAAGACTCTTGAAGCTAGACATAAACTATCCCGAGAAAGTCTATTAATAAAGTTTCATGAAGTGGCTTTAAATAATGACTCTAGGAATATACTACAACCCTCTACATATTACACACAAGGATCGTGAGGAAAAGATTAGAATAATTACTGCATACACAGAGGCATTCAAACAATCTTTCTTCCCACACTCCATACGATAATGGAACACGAAGAAACCCTAATATTTGGTACAATGGGATGTACCTACTGCCACGCACCTCACAGTGGTTTGCAGAGTACAGATGTAGATGTAGATGGGGTGACACCATGTGGTGTCATAAGTATTTTTCACATTGAAGAAGATAGCAATAAGGTGTTGACGCCAGGCAAAAGCTGACTGGATAGCAGACTTTCCCTCACTCCAGTAATGGCCAAAAATGGCAAGGACATGATGTTGGCAGACCAATGATAAGTATTTTAGTGTTTGGCTGTGGATGCGGTCTGGCCCTAGAGCCAAGTCAAGGAAAAGGGCTAGGTCACTGAGGAATGCCCACTCACTGGATGGAGCATTATATCACTCCAAGTGACATGCAGTGAAAGGGAAGGGAAATCCTTCCACCCGCTGTTTTGAGGATACAAAATGCAGGCTGATAATTAATTTTAATTTTAATAATCAACAGCCTCAGTTGCACCGTTTACCAAGAATTTACCTAGTCTGATGATAATTTATGAATTTGTAGTTTTAGCTTGATGATGTCCACTATGGACAAACGGTAGTTACTGTTATTCTGAAGAAGGTTGGGTTATCCCGACAGAAACCTTGGTAAATTCTGGGTAAATGGCGCAATTGAGGTTGTTGATTATTAAAATTAAAATTAATATTTATACAGTTGCTGACAGGGCACAAAATGTTGAAAATATTCAGGCTCATACTTCTCAATTGCAGATGCTCGAGCATAGTGCGAAGCAAAATGTTTGGCGACAGTGCCTGGGTCAGTGTAGATAGCACCATTCGGGGAGATACCAGCACACTTGTGGGCAACTGGTGTCCATAGAGATGCTGAATCTTTGCTCAAACCTTTGATGAAGGGATACACAGCCCAAAGGTAGCAACATACCCCTCCCAGCATTCCCGTTTCTGTCAATTTAGGAGGTGGTGGACCCAGACATGGTGCAATTTAAAGGCAGTTAGTTGCTCTGTCGACAGACGTCACTGATGGCATTGGGAGAGCCCATCTGCGCTCTCTAATGGCCATGGTGATATCGCAGGTCCACCAATAGAATGATTGCAACCGCATTCTGGATACACACATTGATACCTCCATGTGGAGGGATATTGAGGGTAACAGTAGAGGTGAAGGCAGCCCAATCAGCTTCCCCGAGATCCCACCTGGTGGACACATGGACAAGTGAAGTCAAGGGTGGGCCAAGACAATCAGAAAATGATTACTGTCACACAGGTCATCATGGATTCTCCAACTGAAGTAGGGGAAGAGACCTCATGTACAAACGGAAAGATCAATAGCTCAATAAGACCGATATGCCACATTGAAATTTGGGGGAACACCGATGTTCAAGAGGCAAGGATTGAGCTCTGTGAGGAAGTTTTTGACAGCTTTACCACAGCCCACTGGCATAATTCCACCCCACAAAGGGTTGTGGGAATTTAAGTGATCCAATATTAGGAAAGATGGGGGGAGCTGAGAAAAAAAGTGCAAATAATGCATTCTATACACTATAGGCTGTAAAATCCAGAGACATTCTCCTACGAACAGCCACAGCTTCAAAAGTTGTATCGAGTCGCATGTGTCTGCTGTACACAGAGTCCAGAATGTACATGCAAACACTGCCAGACGCTGTTTCATAGTCAGTGTAACTGTGATTCTTAAAATAACCCCAATAGCTGTGGAGGTTATGGGCCCGCATTGCTGCGAACCAAGTTTTCTGCAAAAAGAAGGGGAAATGCATAAGAGGTCATAGCTCAGCTAGGTAGTGGAAAAAATCACTATGTTTCCACTTGAGGATCATGCTGTCAGTATCCTGTGGGGGGTGGGGACTGAAGGGACCAAGGACCACTGGTTGTGAGGATATGACATCAATAAACATTGGTTCCAAAGGAAGGTGTGTGTGTGTGTGTGTGTGTGTGTGTGTGTGTGTGTGACAGAATATTGCATACAATATGTACCCGAGTGTAAGACGAGGTTTTTCCCCAAATTCGTCATTCGAAAAATACAGTGTCTTCTTACATTCCCAGATTAAAATATTGCTACTGAGGTTATGACTTTCATTTTGTTTAATAGAGTATACAGGGAGTACCTTTCATTGCTCGAACAATCACGACCTTTGAATCACGTGGCACTAGTGACACAGATATGCAAGAAACTATGAACTAGCCACAACAACACTCTATTGCTCTGCTTAAAATTTGATAATTTTGTGAAACACTGGATGAAATAGCAATGAATTTTATCATCTTTTGTATTTGAATAGGTTTACAATAAAGGTTCTGATACATGTATGGATACCATGTACAAACATTAATGCTGCTTTTCAAGTACAGGTTGTCCGTCAAAAAACATTACTTGATTCTGAATCCAGATCAATATTTGATTTGATTATGAAAGACTGTAATGATTTAATAAGTGGGTTGCAAATGAGAAATCCAGTCACTGTTCACATATTAGAATACCAAGCAAAAATATTACCAGCTTTTAATCAGTTTTAGGACGTGACAGTGACATTTAGATGAAACAAGAAGGTAAATTAATTCAGACTGAGACGCCAAACAAACAAAATCATATTAAACTGACTGTAACTGTTGTGAGAATAAATTACAGTGGCAAGACCCATCATGGAGATAGTACCAACATACATCAGTAGATCATGGGACAAGCAAAAGTACAAGAATCAGATTGAATCATGATTGCCATATTTTATTTGTGTGTTTGTTGTTGTTGTTACATAGGACTTGCATCCTAGAATATATTACAATCCATGTTTCACAGTTCTCAAGCACAGCACTGTGGAAGAGTTGGAAGGGGAACAGTGATACCAGCTTGGCTGAGAACTAGATGAGTGTGGGGAAGGGAGTAGTGAATGGGCAGCAAATTACATCATGTTGCCAACCATGAGAACGTATACCACACACTTTGCTTTTTAGAAACATCTACCAAGTTTAAACTGCAGTTTACCTGAATCCATTTGTAGGCTGAATTGAATTCATTTTAAAATTGCACAAATACTCCACAGTTGTATTCATTTCTGCAGGAGATGGTAAAAGTCTAATTACACATTTCATACACCAATGTTGCCAATGCTCAATATGACGTGTGATGGGGACTATAGGGGGCGAGTCAGCTGGGGATTCTATGCAGCCAATGAGAGAGTGGTGGGCAGATGATACATTTGGAAACTAAGAACACTTTAACAATCTCATATCAGTATAGAAACAAAATGCAATATGTATTTGAAAAAACAGACAAATATTTGTGACAACAAATATATTAATTTCACAGCTGTGTCATTAGGATGAGGATGATGATGATGATTATTATTATTAAAAACAGTGACACCACATATGACAGGGTCAGTAAGCAAAAAATGTAGAAAATAGAATGGTCTGCAAGTTAATGTAAACCACTTCTTTTCATATATTTTATTTCTCCTTCTTTCATCAAAATGCAGACAACCAATAAATGGAATAAATTTAGAATAGATTTAATGTTAATCTTTTAGGCAGATACTTTATGTTAATAAAACAGTTTTGGAATTCTGAGTAGTCAGAATATGTTAAAAATAATCTTTTCTCATCGAGCCTCTTAAAAAACAGGAGGTTGTCTTGTACTTGGGTAAATACAGTAAATGTTAAATTTAGGTTGGTTGTGAGCAATGTCCAGGATGTGTGGAATGAGGTGGTAAAATGATCTTATTTCTGTTTATATTATGTCTACAACTCAGTGTCTCTACTATAAGGAGAACTGTTATCTTTACTTACACCAATGTTTGTATACCATGATGGCTGTTCAATATTGTATTTGTTACTTTCAGGCTGGACTCTGAATGCAAAGTGTTGACTGGGCCTCCACATATGCTCCAGAACATTGAGGAGCCACCTTGTTAAGACTCTGAAGGAAGAACTAGCAGTAGCTGATGTAAAGGGCATTGCCTCTCCAAGTGGAGATAAATGAACAACTGTCCACACACTCATCCTTACTAGTATAGTGTACCAGTAGCTTTTGATGATTGTTCCCATCTACTAGTAGTACATTTTGCTGAACCTGTTAATAGGTTAACATTCACAGACTGCTGAAGATATTTCTGTCAGCTCCTGTGGGACATTTGTGTTTCTCTGTATTCTTCATCCTGTTGTTGCAAGGGTTATACAGTGACACGGTTTTACTAAATTAATGGTAAGAAGCTCAGCCACTACAGTATCTACACACATTCCAATCAGAATGTTTATTTTATTGCACCCAATTTTAACTAGTTTTGCCATTTCCACGGTGTCCCAGAAAGAATTATCAATATCCAGGGATCTACATCTACATCTACATGACTACTCTGCAATTCACATTTAAGTGCTTGGTAGAGCGTTCGTCGAACCACAATCATACTATCTCTCTACCATTCCACTCCCGAACAGCGCGCAGGAAAAACGAACACCTAAACCTTTCTGTTCGAGCTCTGATTTCCCTTATTTTATTTTGATGATCATTCCTACCTATGTAGCTTGGGTTCAACAAAATATTTTCGCATTCGGAAGAGAAAGTTGGTGACTGAAATTTCGTAAATAGATCTCGCCGCGACGAAAAATGTCTTTGCTGTAGTTACTTCCATCCCAATTCGCATATCATACCTGCCACTCTCTCTCCCCTACTACGTGATAATACAAAACGAGCTGCCCTTTTATGCACCCTTTTGATGTCCTCCGACAATCCCACCTGGTAAGGATCCCACATCATCACGCAGCAATATTCTAACAGAGGACGAGCGAGTGTAGTGTAAGCTGTCTCTTTAGTGGACTTGTTGCATCTTCTAAATGTCCTGCCAATGAAACGCAACCTTTGGCTCGCCTTCCCCACAATATTATCTATGTGGTCTTTCCAACTGAAGTTGTTCGTAATTTTAACACCCAGGTACTTAGTTGAATTGACAGCCTTGAGAATTGTACTATTTATCGAGTAATCGAATTCCAACGGATTTCTTTTGGAACTCATGTGGATCACCTCACACTTTTCGTTATTTAGCGTCAACTGCCACCTGCCACACCATACAGCAATCTTTTCTAAATCGCTTTGCAACTGATACTGGTCTTCGGATGACCTTAGTAGACGGTAAATTACAGCATCATCTGCGAACAACCTAAGAGAACTGCTCAGATTGTCACCCAGGTCATTTATACAGATCAGGAACAGCAGAGGTCCCAGGACACTTCCCTGGGGAACACCCGATATCACTTCAGTTTTACTCGATGATTTGCCGTCTATTACTACGAACTGCGACCTTCCTGACAGGAAATCACAAATCCAGTCGCACAACTGAGACGATACCCCAGCTTGATTAGAAGTCGCTTGTGAGGAACGGTGTCAAAAGCTTTCCGGAAATCTAGAAATACGGAATCAACTTGAGATCCCCTGTCGATAGCGGCCATAACTTCGTGCGAATAAAGAGCTATCTGCGTTGCACAAGAACGATGTTTTCTGAAACCATGCTGATTACGTATCAATAGATCGTTCCCTTCGAGGTGATTCATAATGTTTGAATACAGTATATGCTCCAAAACCCTACTGCAAACCGACATCAATGATATAGGTCTGTAGTTAGACGGATTACTCCTACTACCCTTCTTAAACACTGGTGCGACCTGCGCAATTTTCCAATCCGTAGGTACAGATCTATCGGTGAGCGAGCAGTTGTATATGAGTGCTAAGTAGGGAGCTATTGTATCAGCGTAATCTCAAAGGAAACTAATTGGTATACAATCTGGACCTGAAGACTTGCCCATATCAAGCGATTTGAGTTGCTTCGCAACCCCTAAGGTATCTACTTCTAAGAAACTCATGCTAGCAGCTGTTCGTGTTTCAAATTCTGGAATATTCCATTCATCTTCCCTGGTGAAGGAATTTCGGAAAACTGCGTTCAATAACTCCTCTTTAGTGGCACAGTCATCGGTAACAGTACCATCGGCACTGCGCAGCGAAGGTATTGACTGCGTCTTGCCGCTTATGTACTTTAAATACGACCAGAATTTCTTCGGATTTTCTACCAAATTTCGAGACGATGTTTCGTTGTGGAACCTATTAAAGGTATTGATTGGCGACTCCATAGTGTCCTGTGCACTACGACCAGATAATGGGTATACCTGGAAGGAGAGACAGCATTGGTCGTATATTTTTGTTTACTATCGCAAAATCGATTTTCGGTCACTTAGTGACCATCTTCAGTGCTGTAATATATAACTTAAATTAGTAAGCACTGGTGTCAATAAGCTTACTAATTTAAGTTATATATTACAGCACTGAAGATGGTTACTAAGTGACCGAAAATCGATTTTGCGATAATAAACAAAAATATACGACCAATGCTGTCTCTCCTTCCAAATATACCTATTAAAGGCATCTCACATTGAAGTCCGTGCCAAATTTCGCGCATCTGTAAATTTTAGCCAATCTTCGGGATTTCCCGTTCTTCTGAACTTCGCATGCTTTTTCCGTTGCCTCTGCAATGGAGTTCGGACCTGTTTTGTGTACCACGGGGGATCAGTTCCGTCTCTTACCAATTTATGAGGTATGAATCTCTCAATTGCTGTTGCTAATATATCTTTGAATTTGAGCCACATCTCATCTACATTTGCATAGTCAGTTCGGAAGGAATGGAGATTGTCTCTTACGAAGGCTTCTAGTGACACTTTATCCGCTTTTTTAAATAAAATTATTTTGCGTTTGTTTCTGATGGATTTGGAAGAAACGGTATTGGGCCTAGCTACAATGACCTTGTGATCACTAATCCCTGTATCAGTCATGATGCTCTCTATCAGCTCTGGATTGTTTGTGGCTAAGAGGTCAAGTGTGTTTTTGCAACCATTTACAATTCATGTGGGTTCGTGGACTAACTGCTCGAAATAATTTTCGGAGAAAGCATTTAGAACAATCTCGGAAGATGTTTTCTGCCTACCACCAGTTTTGAACAAGTATTTTTGCCAACATATCGAGGGAAGGTTGAAGTCCCCACCAACTATAACCATATGAGTGGGGTATTTATTTGTTACGAGACTCAAATTTTCTCTGAACTGTTCCGCAACTATATCATCGGAGTCTGGGGGCCGGTAGAAGGAGCCAATTATTAACTTAGTTCGGCTGTTAAGTATAACCTCCATCCATACCAATTCGCACGGAGTATCTACTTCCATGTGACAGGAACAATCATTTGGAGCAAAAAGTTCTAGTAAACATGGGCTCTAAAATGCATACTTGAAGAGCTATGAGCACGTGTTCAGTAGAAGAGTTGTGTTTCATGCAGATGAGGATGAACAAGTGTTAACAGCTTTTAGGGTATGTATTTTTGAGCCCATGTTTACTGGAATTTTTTTCTTCGTATGATCATTCCTGTCATATCCCTGAATATTCACAATTCCACCTGGAAAACTTGAAATAGAATTTAAAAAAGGCACTATTATTATTATATTTTTTATCATAGCTGTCCATAAATCTAAACATAATATCCTTGTATAGGACCTCATCTGATAAAACTTTTGTTCATTATTCATTACAAACACGAACATCCACTTTCAGCCCAAGCGTATGTCTCTATAAAAGTTACAAAACTGGAAAGTGCATTGTAATTTTAACAAATGTGGTTAACCAAAGGGTTACACTGTAAATAAATGGCTAGAGGGATTAACATAACTGAGACTGAAAAATGTATAGTATCAGAAAACCCCTCAAGAATAGACCATGTGAGCTGAAATAATGTGCACTAAACTATCCCACTTCATGTATTTACCAGGCTGTAGGTGTAAAGTAAACAGGTTCATCGAATTTAATGTTACGTGGGTCATAATACATGGATTCTTAAGAGAAAGTAATATACTGTACGTACATACACACCATAATATGCAAACGAAACTATCATATTTACTAGTGACTAAGCCATTAGTGTGTAATGACATAAAAGTCACAGCTATTCCACTATAGAGGCACATGCAACCTGTTAAGAAAAAGCATAAACTGACATGTACATAAGGATGGAACAGTTGATGCTACAGTATATGAAACTTACGGACATCACCACATGAATATCTTGAAAAAATAGAAACTGCAACAGGTTTCATCTGTTATAACAGGGAAATCTGTATCTTGTACTATTAAAATTGTAAGACAAAACAAATGAGTTAGAGAATGTTTTGCATTTCTGTACCTGGAGAATACACACTGACAATCTTATTTAGATACTTGGAACACTAAGAGCACATTAGCAACATAGCCATGTAAAATGTACACACAATTCCGTCATCTAAGTCTATCTTTTCTTCATTATTTACTTATAAGTTAGCTCCGAAACACTGGTGCATTTTTTGAGTTCATAAGTTAGAATTTTTCCTCTTGTTGAAGAGAGGTAATTTTTTGTTGTCTACTTCATGCCTAACAGTAATTGAGAAATACCAAAAAAATTTAGCACTCTAGCTAAGAAAGTTCTTTTCTGCATATAGGGAGTATGACAGGAAAAAATAATTCAAGGTTTATATTGGGCTTATGATGACCCATCTTTGCACATTCTGTCACTCCATGGTCACATTCTTCTCGGGTTTCCTTTTCGTATCTTGTTTCTCCCTGTTGTCCTAGTCTCTCTTTAGTTACAATGACCCATTTTTCTCCATCAACTACTCACTTCAGGTAAATTTCCGTCAGTTATTTCTTCATGTGACAGCCAGGAAATGTTCCTAGCAACTCTAGGGCTACACATCTGCTTACTGCCCTATCATTAAAAGCAGTGACAGGATTTAACACACTAATATCACAGCACTGAAAACAAAAGCTGTTTTGGGCAGGTATTCTCATTTCAAGTGATCTGAATACTCAATCATACACCTATAGATCTAACATTACTGAGTTCTCTCTCTTTCACATCTTTTATGTGAATGTCTCTGGAACATGTCCCACACGCCTTAACTTTTCAAGTTCTTCTATCTTCTCATCCATAATTTTCTAGTGATCTTTGATAATTTCTGAGAATTTCTACGGATTGCTATCCTTACATTGAATGTGGCCTCTCTTCTCACACCCCCATATCATCAAAGGCTGCAGCAATGTTAGATTTACCCTCACCGCACACTATGATCTCTTCCACTGCTATCTTCATAAACACAGCACTCATTTGACTAAAAGTATCAATAAGTAACCAAGTTATCAAATCTCAGAGCTGGCGACAAATGCCTAAAAACTTCAAATGCTTTATC
This sequence comes from Schistocerca piceifrons, assembly GCF_021461385.2. Classification (NCBI taxonomy): domain Eukaryota; kingdom Metazoa; phylum Arthropoda; class Insecta; order Orthoptera; family Acrididae; genus Schistocerca; species Schistocerca piceifrons. The sequence goes on from NC_060149.1 coordinate 878,428,298, forward strand.
TGCTTTTCTGACTTCTCCAGTAGAGCACATTTCATTCGAAAGTCTATTTTAATGACAAATGCTTGATTTGCATAAACTAGGCAAATACTCAGTTTCTGTTACAGCACTTGTGGCTTACTGACCACATTGCTCTTGTCTTCAATAACATCTGCAATTTTAATATGACATTTCATACAAGGTGCACACGAAGTGACATTCTTTGGAAGTATATACATGGAGTACTTAGTTCAACAGTTATTGTACCACACTCAATGACTTTTTTGTGGTGTGTTTCTTTTGAGTTTCAAAATATTTTGGCTTCTGTCTTGAGGCACTTGGCAAAACTGACAATCTCCGTTCAATTAATGATGACAGTTAATGAAGTCAGAATATTTAAAATTAACTCTACACTGTGCTAAAATAAACAGCCAGCTGTAAAACTTATGTCTTCCAGAATCAAAACACTGTTGAGGAGGCACAGCAACTTTTGACAGTACCAAGTTGGCAAAAACTCAAATCGTGAAAATTTAGTAAGCAAAACAATGCACAGACTCCTAGATTCACAGTGTAACAGCTTTACCAGGTGTCTTTTTCAACAGGCTATCAACTCCGAAAACAATGCATCTTTGTCCTGTACACAAGTTTTATGCTAACATTCGGTGGGTAAAAGGTACAGAAAAATAGGTGATGTAACATAATGCTCTTATCTAACATCCTATACAGAACTCACTGCAAAGTATTTTAAGTTGAAATTTAAATAAAAATGGAAGCAAATTTACATTCAGGAAAAGTTAACAGCTGATATATGGATGCTTCTGTGCATTATTTTATCTTATGTCATCAATATATGATTAACTATAAACTGTGAGAGGCATCAGTCACAAAGTAAGCTTTGGCTGCATCCAGAGTTGGTGCAAGTACACAGACTGGAATGAATATGTGAGGTAATAGAGAGATGGCATGAGGTGACAATGTGTTGCAGTGTCAGTGTTGTGACAGCAGTTATTTCACAGCACTAGTAACAAAATGTTAGCATTAATATTGACACCTGCGAATGGGGGCAGTTATCAAACTCCAGCAAAGATCCACTGTTCAGTGTGGCACATGTATGGATCTAATATTATGAGAGTGTAAAATCAGATGATGGTAAAAGCAACTCACTGAATAGAATGCACACAATAAAGGCTGTAAGAACTGATGGAAGGCGTGTGCCAAATAATTTCGCAGAAACTGAGCTTTAAAATTTTGGAATTCTCTGGTCAGTTCCCTCTAATCTCTCATTCACTGCTGTAAGAAACAATCATACGACAGCTTTGTTTTCACAAAATACATACAAGATGGGTGATACGGCAGCTGACAGATGAACACAGAATTAAACACCTAGCTGCAGCATTGGCAAACCACCAGCAGCATGAAGAGAACATAATTTCTTGTCCATATCACCATGGATAAAACACAAGTGTTACACGCAAAGAAGGAATGTTAATACTTCATGAATCTGACACATAGCCATTTATCTGCAAAGATCAAATCAAAAAACATTATCTCAGTCAAAAAAGTTATGTGCACTGTCTTCTAAATGATGCGCTTCTGATCTAGTTCTTGCCACAAGGAGAGGCCTTAAATACTGATCAGTATGCTCAGACATAGTAAAATCTGTGAAGGGCAATCCAGAACAAGAGACTTGATATGATAACAATGCATTTGACTATACACCCTACCACCCCAACCCTTAGCCAGGTGACATTCATCTGTTCCGCCTCCAGAAGCATTTTCTGCCAGGAAAATATTTTCACAATGATGCTGATGTACAGATAATAGACTTCACGGCTCAAGATGTTGGTGGCAGACTCTTATGATGCAGAAATACCAGTATTGCATTGGTATGGCAAATACCTTAATAATGGTGATGATTATGTTGGGAAGTAATCTGCAGAACTCTACAAATACTGAATTATAACTTATGTATTGTTTTGTGTTCTACTTATGGGTTATTGGAGTTAAATTCTGTATGACACTTGTAAATTTGATGAACATGTTTAATTTACAGTATTGTTGTTAAACTGGGTGCACACTGAGGGTTAGCATAGTTTACTTCATTTCAGTCCATATGGTTCATTTCTTGTAGGACTTTCAGACAGTATATAATTTTGAAGTTAAGTTAATCACCATGGCCATTTCTTTCAATCTATAAACTTTGTTAAACCGTATTGTATTAAATATCACAACACATTCTTTAATATCTTATCTTTGGAAGATTAAGACACTTGACAATAGTTCTGTGGGCTGAAACTAGCTGTTTGTGTTTATACGAAACAATAAAGGAGATTTTTAGCAGACAATGTTATTTACTTTACCAAGATTTACTGTTTCACTATTACTACTAATGATGACTATTAATTTCGATGCTGCACCACATGATAAGTCCATGCTAGTTAGGGGCAAAAGTATATTATTTTTTAACATTAAACAATTATACAAAATAAAACACAGTATTTCATTTAGCTATATTATTCTAGAAAGCAGAATTCTATTGCTAGGGAGTATTATGAAATGGTACTTATTGAATTAACACCTACTTTCCCCATCTCCCTCACCCCCTTCCCCTCATAAAGTTTGTATGAGTTTTACACTGAAGCAGCAAAGAAACTGGTACAGGCATGCATATTCAAATACAGAGATATGTAAACAGGCAGATACGGCACTGCGGTCGGCAACGCCTTTATAAGACAACAAGTGTCTGGCACAGTTGTTAGTTTGATTACTGATGTTACAATGGCAGGTTATCAAGATTTAAGTGAGTTTGAATGTGTTTTTATAGTCGGCACACGAGCGAAGGGACACAGCATCTCTGATATACAGATAAAGTGGGGATTTTACTGTACAACCATTTCATGAGTGTACCGTGATTATCAGAAATCTGGTAAAACACCAAATCTCTGCCATTGCTGCAGCCGGCAAAAGATCATGCAAGAATGGAACCAATGACGACTGAAGAGAATCATTCAACATGACAGAAGTGCAACCCTTCTGAAAATTGCTGCAGATTTTAATGCTGAGCCATCAACAAGTGTCAGCGTGTGAACCATTCAATGAAACATCATCAATATGAGCTTTCGGAGCCAAAGGCCCACTCGTGTACCCTTGAAGACTGTATGACACAAAGCTTTATGCCTCGCCTGGGCCCGTCAACACTGACCTTGGACTGTTGATGACTGGAAACATGGCGCCTGGTCGGACAAGTCTTGTTTGAAATTGTATCAAGCAGATGGACATGAATAGGTATGGAGACAATCCATGGACCTTGCATGTCAGCAGGGGACCATTCAAACTGGTGGAGGCTCTGTAATGGTGTTGAGCATATGCAGTTTGAGTGATATGGGACCCCTGATAAGTCTACATACGAGTCCAACAGGTACACATACGTAAGCATCCTGTCTGCTCACCTGCATCCATTCATGTCCATTTTGCACTCAGATGGACATGGGCAATTCCAACAGGACAATGCAACACCCTACACATCCAGAATTGCTACAGAGTGGCTCCAAGAACACTCTTCTGGCTCTTCTCTTCGCTGGCCACAAAATTCTGTAGACATGAACATTGTTGAGCATATCTGGGATGCCTCGCAACATGCTGTTTAGAAGAGATCTCCACCCCATGTACTCTTATGAATTTATGGGCAGCCCTGCAGAATTCACGGTGCCAATTCACTCCACCACTGCTTCAGACATTAGATGAGTCCATGCTATGTCGTGTTGAGGCACTTCTGCACGCTAGTGGGTACCCTACACGATAATGCGCAGGTGTACCAGTTTCTTTGGCTCTTCAGTGTATATGGTACCTACCAAAAGACCCCCCCCCCCCTCTCTCTCTCTCTCTCTCTCTCTCTCTCTCTCTCTCTCTCTCTGTGTGTGTGTGTGTGTGTGTGTGTGTGTGTGTGTGCGTGCGTGTGCGTGCGTGTGTGGGCGCGCGCGCGATGAACAATCTACCATAAGAAAACTTAATGTATAGTGTGTCAAGTAAGTAATTAAAAAAATCTAAATATCAAACAAAAAATAATATTTAGTAGCCAAAATAAAACAACACACACACAGGAAAATATTCCCACCACCAAGGCAAAAGTTTGTTAAAACAACAACAATGTATGCTATCATTGTTACACACATTTAATAATTGGAGACGAACACAAAAACATCACCTTACTTTGCAGACAAAAACTTCTTACAACTACTGACTTTCAAACTGTTAGTTTTGAGTCAACCACAGATGTATCTAAAATTACAGTTACCTACAGACTACTACATCTGCACAAAAAGCTATTTTCACTTTGACACTTTTCCATAAATTGTACTAAAATCTATTTGAAGGTCTCTGAACATAATCTTTTTTCTGCTTGCAGTGAAGAATCTGACACTGATGGTGGTAGTGAATGATTCACATAATCAAATTTGCCAAAAATGCCCACCTTCAGTGTTTACTTATCAGTGAGTCACCAACAGAGCTGATTTCAGAGTGGCACTGAACATGAACTATTTATAGTTGTATTTTCTAATATTCTGGTAAGTCAAGAATATGCATTTCTGTATACAGACTTTTCGAACTATACATTTAATGACCGTGACAACTGAAAGATCAACCATGTGTGTGTCAAAAACAGTTGTGTTTACACAAGTTTTTAATCAAAGAGAATAATTCTGATCTCGAAATGAGATAAATCAAAAGTGAACTGTAAATAATTATGCTAAGTCTTTCACAGACCTGTTGAAAAAATTTTAAGATTCAGGTTGCCGGTAACTATTGACTCACAGCATTAAAGTGCTGTTTCTTGCCACATATTAGTGTATGTTTTTCGCCTTTGTGTCTTTACAATGTGGCAAATTTCATTAAATCTACCAACAGTGGTAGATCAGTTTACAAACATGTTTTAATGCTCAAATTTGGGTAGATGCCAAAAATGCTGAATTACAGACTGTCTGCTGCAAAATTAGGATCCATTTCGATCCAAACACTTCAGCGTTTGTTCAAAATATTTCGTAAGCTCCACTGTTACTGCTTACTGGTGGAGTGTAAGAAAAGATCTATAGTAAATTACTCATGCAGAATCAGTGAGCTGACTGACTCTGATAAACTTTGTCGGAGTGTAAAGAGACAGTTCAAGGTAAGAAAAACAGTTCTTTAGTTCCTTTTGTTTCCATATAGTACAGTCAAATTATGAAGTATCACAAATGTCTTTGAAAGTAGCAAAATACATGTCTTCTGATAAATAAGGTTTTAATGTGATAAATTATGCTGTCCCATTTACAAATGGCAATGCAGCATGCACTGCCACTGCACGAGAAAAAAAAAGACTGGACAGCTGCACAGTTGCAAGCCCTTACCTAAGAGTGGTATGGAATGAGGATTTCCTGTCTCCCTCATATGATGGAACTAGCTAACCTATGCTCTGTGCTTCATACTAAGCATTTAACCCGACTGTAGATGGTGACAATTATAATCTGTGAAACATTCATATGTAGCACATTTGATTGACCAAGGAACTGCCACAATGTTTATTTTCCCACAAATAGCCTGAACACAATGCAGAAAAATTAGCTACTACAGTGTTTCTGCAAATTTTATAGTTTCAATTCTAAGGTTGGTACTGGACAGAGACAAAACAACAGACATGGATTAAAAGATGTGCATGTATATCCGAGATCTCCTCCCAAACCTATGGATCAATTTTAACCACAATTTGGCCAGAAACAGTAGGCCTCATGAGTATCAGCACTGTAGGGTTTATAACAACTTAGCTCCAATAGGAGCAGACATGCGGGCAAAAACATGCTTCATTATTACAGCACTTGCCATATAGGCTGCTGTGCACAGCAGGCATGTTGTGTGGGAACAGTATTGGCCTTCCAAAACAATCTGCTTTGCAGGGCAGCCTACTGGCGTGTTGTGTCTGAGTAATATCAGCCTGCTTTATTGACCTGCTTTGCAAAGCAGCCTGTAAGCTATGGGTAAAGTAAATGATTTTGAAGCCTTCCCCATATGACAGACATGTTACATAAGTAGTATCGGCCTTGTTTATTGAACTGAACGGCACCTACATGTGTCGATGAAGATGATTGGGGGCAGATTAAGATGGATGGAGGAGGGGATGGGCAGAACGAGGGGGAGAAGGGAGAGATGCGTGAGGCAGGTGGCAGGTGTAGAAGGTTAGTGGGCAGGTGGAAAAAGAAGAGGCAGAGGCAGAGATGGAAAGAGAGGGGGGGGGGGGGGAGGAGGATACAGTCGAAGGGAGGGGAGGGAGGGGAGAGGAAGATATGGTCAAAGAAAGGGGGTGGATGAAATGGGGGGGGGGGGACGAAATGGACAAAGAGAGGGGGGTGGATCAAATGGACAAAGAGAGGGGGGTGGATCAAATGGACAAAGGGAGGGGGTGGATCAAATGGACAAAGGGAGGGGGTGGATCAAATGGACAAAGGGAGGGGTGGATGAAATGGACAAAGGGAGGGGGTGGATCAAATGGACAAAGAGAGGAGGTGGATCAAATGGACAAAGAGAGGAGGTGGATCAAATGGACACACAGATAGGGGGTGGATGAAATGGACAAAAAGAGGGAGTGGATGAAATGGACAAAAAGAGGGAGTGGATGAAACGGACAAAAAGAGGGAGTGGATGAAATGGACAAAGAGAGGGAGTGGATAAAATGGACAAAGAGAGGGAGTGGATAAAATGGACAAAGGGAGAGGGAGGAGGAGATGAAGAGATTGAGAGAGTGGGGAGGAGGAGATAGAAGCTAGAGGTGTAAGGACAAGGTGGACAGAGAGAGGGAGGAAGAGGTGGACACAGAGAGGGGGAGGAGGATGTGTGTTTAATATCTGTGTCGAATGCACATGCAGATGAAAATGGGGAGGAATGGCTAATATCTTCTAGAACAGAAAGAAAAAGTAAAAATGAGTATACTGAGTATTACCATTTTTAATCAATAAAGTTATGATTCTCTCTACATTTGAGAAAGTTTACCTGTATGTCATTGCTTCAAGCAAAACAGGCTTGCTGTTTTCAAGTGCATATTTTCTTGCGGCTTTTGTGGCATTGTAGACAGCAAATACATCATTTCCATCAACTCTTACAGTTGCTATACCATAACCAGGACCTCTACCTGCAATGCCATCACCTCTGTACTGTTCACTACTGGGAGTTGAAATTGCATACCCATTATTTCTGCTGCAACAAGTATATGTAAAAAAAGTATATTGAGATCCATGTCTAACCAAAATTTAAAAAAATTATATTTTCTATAGTGTGTGTGTTGCTTTGTGATCACAATCAAGAGTTATTACACTGTTAACAGGTTACCAAAGTTAAAAGCTACATATACAGGGTGATTCAAAAAGAATACCACAACTTTAAAAATGTGTATTTAATGAAAGAAACATAATATAACCTTCTGTTATACATCATTACAAAGAGTATTTAAAAAGGTTTTTTTTTTCACTCAAAAACAAGTTCAGAGATGTTCAATATGGCCCCCTCCAGACACACGAGCAATATCAACCTGATACTCCAACTCGTTCCACACTCTCTGTAGCATATCAGGCGTAACAGTTTGGATAGCTGTTGTTATTTCTCGTTTCAAATCATCAATGGTGGCTGGGAGAGGTGGCCGAAACACCATATCCTTAACATAGCCCCATAAGAAAAAATCGCAGGGGGTAAGATCAGGGCTTCTTGGAGGCCAGTGATGAAGTGCTTTGTCACGGGCTGCCTGGCGGCCGATCCATCCAATTTCAGACGATAAGGTTTCATAACTAACCTTTTTCGTAGGACTCTCCATACAGTTGATTGTGGAATTTGCAGCTCTCTGCTAGCTCTGCGAGTCGATTTTCCTGGGCTGCGAACAAATGCTTGCTGTTGCGTGCTACATTTTCATCACTCGTTCTCGGCCGTCCAGAACTTTTCCCTTTGCACAAACACCCATTCTCTGTAAACTGTTTATACCAACGTTTAATACACCACCTATCAGGAGGTTTAACACCATACTTCGTTCGAAATGCATGCTGAACAACTGTCGTCGATTCACTTCTGCCGTACTCAATAACACAAAAAGCTTTCCGTTGAGCGGTCGCCATCTTAGCATCAACTGACACTGACGCCTAGTCAACAGCGCCTCAAGCGAACAAATGTACAACTAAATGAAACTTTATAGCTCCCTTAATTCGCCGACAGATAGTGCTTAGCTCTGCCTTTTGTCGTTGCAGAGTTTTAAATTCCTAAAGTTGTGGTATTCTTTTTGAATCACCCTGTATAACTGTAAACTGACACACATTCCACGTCACAGCAAAGAGATTGCAATTATGATATATCAAACAAAAAAATAACTAAACTAAACCACTCTGCATCATCTGAGGCATCTGATACAGTAATTTTATACCCTACCAAGTGGGTTGTGACTGTAATCACAGCAGGATATGAAATTGTCATAGTAATTCATGCAATAAAATGATTGTGTGTAATGCAATGAAAATGCATAGTACACAGTTTTCAGTGACAAGCAAGAGGAATGTACTTTAATTAGCTTCATCTATAATTCTCTGACAAAGTCTTGAAGAAAATAAATCTCTGTAGTAAGTCTCAGGAGTTAGTGGTAGTGAGCTGGTGGGCTGTCTCAAGTGGACTGTCACGTTGGCCCAACAAACCTTAACACTAATGGTTCTACAGTCTGAAATCAATAGTTGCTTATTTTTAAACAAATAATCAAACCCATATTCAGCTGCCAATATTGTCACTCAAATCTGCTCTATGACAAAAGATTCTCTTTTCAAACAACTGCATATTCCAATTTCCTGTAATTATTATTTTTTGATTACAGCATGATCAAAGGAACGCTTCAGTTAATGCTTCGCACAGGTAGGGATCAAAATTTGCCTGTCGCTACAGCGAACTGTCATTCTCATTTGACAATATTCATCCATCATCACATTCTCACAAGATGTCTGACTGTTTCATTAATTAACAAGAATTCGAGGTAGAAATAACTTGAAAAGTTTTCCAAGGAGATAACTTATTTGTTCCACCCTGTATATGTTCCACTCTGAATTCAGTAAATATAGCACATATAACTACCAATGTGACAAACTGAGGTATGAACAACAAGTTGTCCTTCCGAAGTTATTTTCTGGTTGTTAGATACTATGCCAATATGTGTTCAAGACATACTTGTAAATGATTCTCAGCTACACGAGTGGCTGTCAGGTATGCCCATCAACAATCACTTCCAAAAAGTCCCACTTATAATGTAACTGGTAAATTATAATAGTTTTTGTTTGTTTGGGAAGAGCAGTCACTTTTGACTAATTGCAATAGGAGTGGCCACCACCTTAGTAAAGATGTTGACTGAAATAATGGAGATACTTCATGATTTTCAAAACGAGTTATCCCATATGGAAGGAAACTCTAGGAAGTATCTGATACACAAGTAAAATATAGTCCAGTATGGTAAACAGAGATAAGGCAGGAAAGGGCAGACCAGATTAACAATGTCTTAGTGAGATTTTTGAGTGCCCTCAAGATCACACACATTTCTGAATTTTACATTCCCTGCCAGTCAAAGGAATCTCTGTTTAGACCGATCGGTGTACATCATGACCATTTTGTGATACTCACTTAGCATTTGGGTAAACATATCTAAAATATATTCAGAAGTGTTTTATTTCTGTGACCTTTTAATGGAAGTACAAACTGCTTTCACACTAAAGGTGGTGAACAGGTCCAACCTCTCTCAAAAACAGACAATTTATCCACACCTAATACCACCAATGAATTAACTCTTGAGGATCCAGGTGGCCTCACTGTTCACAGATAACTCCCAAACAATTTGTTCATTTGAGCTCAAGCTTAAGCAATGATATGAAAGGCTGGTGCCTGACGAGAGGACAGAATGCCATATGACTAGCACACCATAAGGAAACCCCACCCAATACTGGAGGGTGGCGGATAAGCCTCAGCACAAAGTTTGCGAACAGGGCTTGTATTAAAGCTCCCATTGCCAGCCTGATCACCTTAAGTTGAAGAGCAATGATAGTTTCCAGATATGACTATCAAACTGAAAAATATATTGAACATCCAAAACTGAGTTGGAAATGTACATGAACCTTGTAAAACTGTAGCCAGTCTGTTTGATATGATTCCCTCCTTCTGCAACGAAATGTTGCAGACGGACTTAAGATCCCTAGTGCTTGGTGGACCTTGTGCTTTTTGATGCTTTAGGTTGGTAATCACATCAATTTTTCATATAAATTATGCCCAGATACCTCTCTGTTTATTTAAAACTGATCTTTAGTTCAAGGTTGACTGAAAATGTCAGAAGACTGCTGAAATCAATACATGCCATTTTCTCTGCAGAGAACATGGAGCTCTAGCATTCAGAACATACCTATAATCTGTTAGTGAACCGGATGAGTCATGGGTGTTAGGCTGGAGTAGGAGTAGGAGTAGGAGTAGTAGTAGTGGTAGTGGTAGTAGTAGTAGTAGTAGTAGTAGTAGTAAGAGAAGGAGGAGATTATATTGTACACAAAAAGTAAACTGGAGGAGATGATTAAATGGTACACAAGAAGTGAACTCTTATAGGACTTTGTAATTCCGATAGTATACTATTAATAGTTACTGCACACATGATTTCATTTAAATTGGACCATTGCGGAAAGCTGTTCCTTATCTCAAAAACAGTCAGGCAGAATCTGGCTAACACAATATTGAGTATGAAATTTCCAAGTAGTATCGTAGCTTTCCTCACTGTCCAAGAAAACCCCTTTTCAATTAGGTTATCACAGTTGAATGATATCTCCTAAGCCATCACTAAGAATCACAAAGTTCTTTGGTTTCAAGAAACCACATTAGTTAGCTGTTCATTTTTACATCTTTCCCCAGCAGCTTGCAAGACTGACACTATGATAGCTACTTAGAGACACAAAGACAATATTTGGACTACAAATTTTACCAGAATTACTACAAGAATTTAAATCTGATGAAAAACACTTCATAAAACAACAGTTATAATGTTGGATAATACACGAAATCCTTTTTTGTCAGGTGTAACAATCTATCAGCTAGTTTAATCCATTACACATTTTCACTTACGGGGTTCAAGGATTCTATCATGCTCACTTTGCCCTCAGCTTATTAGATATCAATGAACAGGAGACAAATGGGGAAAGGTGCAAGAACATTTCTTCTACAGAAACCACACATAAAATTTTACTGTCAGTAAAAAAAATGAGAAATTACATTTGAAATTAATATCTCTACAATTTTGGGTAAATAAAAACAAAGGAGTACATGTTTCTCCTCAGTACATACCAAAAAAATATAACAGGGCAATTTAGTGTGGCTGCAAAGTTGAAGGCGGCATGGCAATCTCCTTCACTTGCAGCTCCTTCTCCAAAATATACAATAACACATTTATCATCAGAACTTCTCTTCAAGGCATAGGCAGCACCAACAGCTAAAAAACAATAAAAGTAAGGATTCATAAAATAAATATGTAGACTAGAAGTAGTACTAAAAACATGCCACTTTTATTAGTTTGTAATCATTATTACGTGAATTAACTGCATTATCAATTGAAGGGGATGGCAGAAGAAAGTGCAAACTCATGAGAGTGTATTTTGTGGTACTTTGTGTTATATGTTTAGTTAAATTCAAAGCTAAGAACACAAATGAATTAAGACAAAGCAACTTATGTAGTACAATATCTTCTAGTGGTATATATGGAACTACTTGTAACCAGCATATGGTCCATTTGAAAACACAACATGTTGGACTAATCCTTGCTAAACTGAGGTTAGCATTTTTCTTTGTTGACTCTCAAACATAATGTCACTGTGCCACTTATCAGCTGAAACAAGCTGTAGAATTTAACAATACACAGTCCTATTCTGTTACTTCCATTTCTCTGATGTTATTTGCATCAACAGCCTTATTCACCAATGTGTCTAAGTGTAAATATTTTATTTTGCTCTGCAACATCTACTTTAACATGAGCTAAGAGAAGTTCAATATCACTGAGCCAAGTAATGACACATTTCTTCATGGTAATCAACAAGCTTTTTTTGACTGAAAAATCAATATAGCACTGGGCACCAAACTGTTCATCAAACCAAATGTATTATCCATCTGCAATACGGTTCTTGTATGATGCATTTTAACCCAAATTTCATCTATCCATGTTACATTCTCCAGAGTCATTGGCAGCAACTTGTGAAGGAAATGGCAATTCCAGACCACCTTTTTATTCCCTTAACACTTTTCTTCCTGCGAATCTTTTCAACCTGTAGCCAGTTTTCATTAAAATATTCACAAGGATTGTCATAGTTATAGAACCTGCACACAATTCATTTTCCAACAGTGAAATAATCAACTTTTTAAGTGTTAGGTACCATTTCTTGATGCAATATATAACTACATTTTAATCAAACTCGTTAATATTTGCACACAGTACAATTTCTTCCTTGTCTTTCCACAGATCACAAGAACAGAGTTTCCAGCTGAACTTGCAGTCTCTTCTAATTCGTCACTCTTTACTGTAACTTCATATACAATGCTTCAGCCACTTTGTCAATTACTTTACTGACTGCTGTGAAAGGGCTCCCACTGTTATTTATCTCTTCAAAGTACACAGTAATCCATATATAAAGTCATGTGCATGGCCTTCCAGCTCAGCTCCTTACAAGTAAGCAAACAACGTCATTAGAGCAAACACATACTGTAGCCCATGCTTCGTATCACTGGAACTTAGTTATGAATGAGGATATTGAAATTTGAACTCATCTATAAAACAGACACAAGCTATTCATTCAGCAACACATGGAAATGGGTGCTCGATACTAAGAGATTACAGACGCTCCATCCTTTATTAAGCCTTGTTTACATTGAAGCGAGTGTCAGTGAGCAAGTATCAGCGAGCTAGCATTCTCTCTGGTTTAGGTTGTGGTTATGTGCAAGCAAACAGCATTTGCTATTGTTCTGTTCACATTTGCCTGTGCTCACTTATATTCCGCTGGTTGTTTGTCCTTCAGCAAATCATCAATATTTTTATTTTTTGCAAGGAGAACTACCTTTGTTATTGAATATGAGCTGTGTGAGCAATGGAGTGGTGAGTAGAGAATGTAATGTTGCTAATAAAAGAAGTATCTTGGGAGCTTGTAGTACACGAAGAGATCCACCACACAAAATGCCAAAGAACAAAAAACTGGATGTAGCAAAATTGCTGAAGCACTAAATGGTAATGTTAAGAAAACTTTCATTATTTTCGTCAGGCAGGAACATAATGAAGAGGCACAAACTTTTCCATTTTTTAATAAAAAGACTTGGTACATATATTTATTTTGTTTATTAACATTAAATTAAAAATATGCAAAAGATCGTATCATCTTTATGTTAACTGAAAAGGCAAAAATTGTTTCTCCCTCAACCAGGTTAACCCCTCCGACCCAGCAAACGTATTGCTAGTTATATAATGTAAATGGACAGATTTAATAGGAATATAAAAAAAGGAAGGAAGGTTTATCTGTTTAGCAAGAGTAATAGAAGGCAGATTTCAGACTACCTAACAGATCAAAACGGAAATTTCTGTTCCGACACTGACAATGTTGAGTGTTTATGGAAAAAGTTCAAGGCAATCGTAATATGCGTTTTAGACAGGTACGTGCCGAGTAAAACTGTGAGGGACGGGAAAAACCCACCGTGGTACAACAACAAAGTTAGGAAACTACTGCAAAAGCAAAGAGAGCTCCACTCCAAGTTTAAACGCAGCCAAAACCTCTCAGACAAACAGAAGCTAAACGATGTCAAAGTTAGCGTAAGGAGGGCTATGCGTGAAGCGTTCATTGAATTCTAAAGTAAAATTCTATGTACCGACTTGACAGAAAATCCTAGGAAGTTCTGGTCTTACGTTAAATCAGTAAGTGGCTCGAAACAGCATATCCAGACACTACGGGATGATGATGGCATTGAAACAGAGGATGACACGCGTAAAGCTGAAATGCTAAACACCTTTTTCCAAAGCTGTTTCACAGAGGAAGACCGCACTGCAGTTCCTTCTCTAAATCCTCGCACAAACGAAAAAATGGCTGACATCGAAATAAGTGTCCAAGGAATAGAAAAGCAACTGGAATCACTCAATAGAGGAAAGTCCACTGGACCTGATGGGATACCAATTCGATTCTACACAGAGTACGCGAAAGAACTTTCCCCCCTTCTAACAGCCGTGTACCGCAAGTATCTAGAGGAACGGAGGGTTCCAAATGATTGGAAAAGAGCACAGGTAGTCCTAGTCTTCAAGAAGGGTCGTCGAGCAGATGCGCAAAACTATAGACCTATATCTCTGACGTCGATCTCTTGTAGAATTTTAGAACATGTTTTTTGCTCGCGTATCATGTCATTTCTGGAAACCCAGAATCTACTGTGTAGGAATCAACATGGATTCTGGAAACAGCGATCGTGTGAGACCCAACTTGCTTTGTTTGTTCATTAGACCCAGAAAATATTAGATACAGGCTCCCAGGTAGATGCTATTTTTCTTGACTTCCGGAAGGCGTTCGATACAGTTCCGCACTGTCGCCTGATAAACAAAGTAAGAGCCTACGGAATATCAGACCAGCTGTGTGGCTGGATTGAAGAGTTTTTAGCAAACAGAACACAGCATGTTGTTATCAATGGAGAGACGTCTACAGACATTAAAGTAACCTCTGGCGTGCCACAGGGGAGTGTTATGGGACCATTGCTTTTCACAATATATATAAATGATCTACTAGATAGTGTCGGAAGTTCCATGCGGCTTTTCGCGGATGATGCTGTAGTATACAGAGAAGTTGCAGCATTAGAAAATTGTAGCGAAATGCAGGAAGATCTGCAGCGGATAGGCACTTGGTGCAGGGAGTGGCAACTGACCCTTAACATAGACAAATGTAATGTATTGCGAATACATAGAAAGAAGGATCCTTTATTGTATGATTATATGATAGCGGAACAAACACTGGTAGCAGTTACTTCTGTAAAATATCTGGGAGTATGCGTGCGGAACGATTTGAAGTGGAATGATCATATAAAATTAATTGTTGGTAAGGCGGGTACCAGGTTGAGATTCATTGGGAGAGTGCTTAGAAAATGTAGTCCATCAACAAAGGAGGTGGCTTACAAAACACTCGTTCGACCTATACTTGAGTATTGCTCATCAGTGTGGGATCCGTACCAGGTCGGGTTGACAGAAGAGATAGAGAAGATCCAAAGAAGAGCGGCGCGTTTCGTCACAGGGTTAATTGGTAACCGTGATAGCGTTACGGAGATGTTTAATAAACTCAAGTGGCAGACTCTGCAAGAGAAGCGCTCTGCATCGCGGTGTAGCTTGCTCGCCAGGTTTCGAGAGGGTGCGTTTCTGGATCAGGTATCGAATATATTGCTTCCCCCTACTTATACCTCCCGAGGAGATCACGAATGTAAAATTAGAGAGATTAGAGCGCGCACGGAGGCTTTCAGACAGTCGTTCTTCCCGCGAACCATACGCGACTGGAACAGGAAAGGGAGGTAATGACAGTGGCACGTAAAGTGCCCTCCGCCACACACCGTTGGGTGGCTTGCGGAGTATCAATGTAGATGTAGATGTAGATGTAGATAAAAAAATCTACTCACCAAGTGGCGGCAGGGGAACACACACACACACACACACACACACACAAACACACACACACACACACACACACACACACACAAAAGGATTTAACTTTTACAAACCTTTGGAGCCAGCATCTCTGAAACTTTGTAAATGTTAAATCCTTTTGTGGTATGTTCCCCTGCCGCCTCTTGGTGAGTAGATTTTTTATTGATCCACTTGCATTATATTATCAATAATTGATTATTTCTGTTGTTATTGTTGGTTACAGTATTTCCTACAACATAATTTACAAAAACAGCTGTGGTGTTGTCTACCCAAAATGGATAATATAATATCTGAAATACAGCAGCTACTGAAATGCTAAACAAGTATTTAAGAGTAGTGCAGTTATCCCCATTTGCTAAAACTGGAGTATAAATGCTAACGCTTATATAGGTGATATTTGTCATTGCTAGTTAATGTCCTACTTTAATATTTCCCTTTCACTAGCAGTGAGAAAGTGAAAATTGTCTACTGACCTTCGAAGTTTTGAAATGGGGCAGTTAGAGCTGCAATCGAGTGCTAAGTGCAGTGACACTAATTTCATGCTTATGTGAAAACTGACACCTACGTTTTTCTTTTCATATGTCACTTTGCAGCATTGTGCTCATAATAAAAAATAATCTTAATCTCACTGTTTTGTATCACAATGATAACTAGTGTCGTATAGAGTTACATCTGCACAACTACAACTTTAAAACCGAGAAGGATTGGCATGCTTCAATTCTCATTCTCTGATGTTCTCTTCTGTTCCTTCCAAAGTAAACACTTGTTCCCAGGCACAATCGAATGAGAGTGAACACTAATGAATTGTTCTGTGAATGGTTGGTTTTCTGTGTTTGCTTCCATTCACTCACGTGTAAATGAAACTCTACACACTATGATGGAATAATAATTCTGCACATTATGTATCACTTTTAGAGCTAGTTGCAAGGTGCATCACTACATTATTCAAATCTCTTAGACAGTCAGCAGCTTTTCTGATGAAGACAATGACATACCATCTAAAGCCCAGAATATTACACACAATTAACAAGGTAAGTTCACTGAAAACATTTTATATCATATGCCAAATATATGCGTAACTAGATGAGCTACATCAAATATTGGAAACAAAGTCTTACCTTGGGGAATCTGTGTAGCTAGAGGTGAAGAAATTGTAACAAAATTTAGTCTTTTTGATCCATAATGAATTGGCATTTGTCTTCCTTTACCACCATCTTCACAATTCCCGTAGCACTGGTTCATAAACTCGTCCAAAGAGAAACCCCTCCAAACAAGAACACCTACAAATAAAAGTCTCTAATAATATGCTGTTCTAAGCTCCTATTATAAAAAAAATATTGCAACTCTTGGGGAAAGAAAGAAAATTAATGAACATGTCTTGTGTGTGCCCATGGCCCATGGCATACGGTGGAGGCTTTGTGATCTACTGATCAGGGTGTAGGGTGCAATCTTATGTAAATCTTAGTAAAGATGCCCACTGTCTGCACTCTTTGGTTGTCTTCAGCCATTACCAGCAGATTTTGGGGTGATTTGGTGACTTGGGTAGAGGGAAAGGGAAAAATTCTAACCAAGGTTGGGGAATAAATGTACATTGCTACATTTTCAGAATCTTACAAAGAACTGTTATCTGTCTACTTGTTGTAGCTAGGTGGACAGTCTCATCACGTTTACTTAAGTGCCTCACAGTGTGTTGTACACTTAATTAAGAATAACAGTCAGGCTAAATAAGTCAACGCAAAAAGCAACTGTAGCTGCTCAAATATTGCTCACAAATAATAGTGAACTACATACCAAATGATGCACCATGAATTTCCTCTTCTGGCTAACGGTGGATGCTCTGTCAGTACCATCAGTGACCACACATAGGTAAATATGTTAACTACTTAAGGGGATACCAAGTGTCGGGAGGATAGTGGTGCTCCGTAAGAAAATAGCATTTAAGAATAAAAAGAAAACCAACGTATCTTCAGTATGTCTGTTAGCAGGATGAAGGTGGGAGGGAAATGGGGGAGGGCACTGGCAAGTCACCATACGAGATGTCGATGTTTGCAGCTATCAAGGATGCCAGTCAAAAGTTTACTCCAGTTCTGCAACATGAATACCTACGCCTCAGTTCCTACCAGCATCTAGCACATGTGGAGAGAAATAGCTGGTGCTTTTGTAATATGTTCCACAGTTAGTATCAGTTGTCAACAGCAGTAATTTTCATTTGATATTAGGCCCAGGAAGTTGGTGATGTTAAATAGTCTTAACATTACTAAGGTAAATCATCAAAGATGAACAGTAAATCTTGGTCAAACAGTTCCATTTGCCTTCTGATTTAGTAGTCAAAGAATTCAATAATCACACTGAAAAACTTCTGAATCCTGTGTAGGAAAGTTACAAATCTACTACAAGGAAACCGATAGAGAATCATATGTATCGTGTTACCAGAACACTATCTTTAACAGAATATTAGACAACACACATTCTGACAGACCTTCTGTTCTGATCCCTTTCAACAGAATCATAAATGTGGTGGATTAGCAAACACATGTTGTGTGGCAGTTGACCATCTCTGTGAAAGAGACTAAAGTTTGATCCATACCAACAATCTCTATGTGCAGATTCCAAACTGCTCCTTCCCTCAAGGGTGATTTTTAAATAACTTATCTGCCTAACACATTGCATCATTAGTAGTTCTCGTTATATGAACAGTGGCAGGCCATGAGTCAAACAAACAGGGAGTCAGTCTATTAGGCATCTGGAACCAATTTTATCCCCTTGTGGTGGGTGGGTGGAAGTTACGATCTTCAGACAAGTAGATTTTGCTGACGTGTACATGTGACACCCATAATACAACTACAACCACATGAAAGCCTTGTATAACTGTAACAGAGGCACACTACTACTCCCCAAGAGACAGATAATGTGGTTGAGGATGCTGAGTGCAATAAGGACTTCATTAACCCATTGGCTGCCAGTCTCCAGCAAGCAGGCTGTTATTCTTCTGATCTGCTGTAGGAACTGGTTTGTACAAGTAAATTCTGTCATGCTGAACACAGTCATATTACAATGGAGCACAAAAATGTCTTCAGGATTTTATTTTGCACTGCCTGTCACTGTCAACCTTCATAATTAAAATCCACATTTCAGATGTATTAACTGTATAACTTCCATAGATACATTGTTGAAATGACATTGGCATGGGCACAAGTGAGGTGCATGGGGTGAGCTGAAAATCAGTTAACTTGGCTGAGTGATTAATTTCAATTCCAATCAAGTCCTCTGGCTATACATTGGGTTCAGCCTTATTGCATTATCCTGAGGGGCAGTGGCCAGTAAGAAATATTTAAGAGAAGGACACAAAGCAACTCTGCCAGATGAAGACTACATTTTTGAAGTGATTATTATGTAAAATCCATTTTATGAATACGATTCGGAAAACTTATGAACAATATTCTGAAGATTTCTTGTAAAGCAAAAATCAGTCCACAGTTGCAGCCACAGAATCATAGTCTAAAATAATTACAGCTTCCTGCATACCTCAGCGAAGCTGCTTCTGTTTACAATATATATAAATAACTCTGATCGTTATTTTAGCAGCTTTCTAAGTCAGCAGCTTTCTAATATGGACCACAGACAATTATGTCAGTCATAAAGAGGTAGCTTTTCCTGAAATTTATTTTAGTGTATAGAATTTATTTGCAAAAATCAAACTCTAAATGGTTATCTGACACTGTCAGCAGGAAAATTATCCCCGATTTTGAAAAATGTACTCTTCTTTACTACAGAAGTTTTATTTGCCCAGATTACAATACACACACACACACACATACACACACAAAAACTAATTTCAGTAATTTAAATTGTAATCTTCAAATTATCTACATACACAGCCATTGTGCCACTCAATGTAGTGTACTGTCATCTAGTCATACACATATTTGGGAGCAACTATTTGAAGATGACACACTGACAAGCAGCATGCTATCAGCTGTCAATACAGACACAGCAAGCAATACCTTGAAACTTTTGTGAGTGTTTACCACAAGTATAATTTTATTATGTGATATATGATGTTAGACTGGTGTGTCTTCAAAGAGTTGCTCCCAAATTGATTTGGGCAAATAAAACTTCTCTAGGAAGAAAATAACATTTCTCAAACTCTAAATATTAACAAATACAATGTAATGCTTGTCCATCACTGAAAATCCCATATATTGACCAAGTAGCAGTGTCAGCATTCAAAAAATCTCAGTATGAGCAATCAAAGCATTACAGATGTGGAGAAAAGCTGCAAGAAAGGCACTGTGCACCATTTAAAGGCCTATTTTTAAACACACAAAAACCACAAATGATTTTAACAACTTGAAAGAGTGTCGTCACACTATTATGACCACCTGCCAACATGAATAGTACAAGTCATTTCAGTACACACAGCAAGTAAGTGACTTGAAGGTACACCTAGTGCAACAGGTCTCCATGGGTGTTTTGAGCCTTGCTATTTAGTGTTTCCTACAGCACAAAATTCACTCAGTAGATTTAAGAATCAATGTGGGCCTTAAGATTTTTGCCGAGTTAAGCTCTGAGATATATATATATATTTGGGGGGGGGGGGGGGGGTGGAGGAGGCAAGAGTGTGCTCTTCCAGTTATTTTCAGGAACATTTACCTCTGAAGCTCTGCCCAATTGCCTTGCTGAAAGATATTACACCCTGCACGTGAAACAGTCCTCATATACAAGTGATCATTATTCAGAGTATCAATTTGTAACCAAATGGGCCAAGAGGGCCTGTAAACAGGAATTAACAGTCTTAGAGAATGGTGCAAAACATTCCCTGAACTGCAGCACTGGGCCATTTCACTGCATTCTTTCAATAATGGACTGTGCCTTTGCTGGAAGTAGGATTCACTGAAATAATGTCCTAGGCATAAATCTCATTTCCCTGGATTATTATGATCTTGATACATACCACTGTAGTAAGTTGGCCAGACTGCAGTTGATTGGAAATTATGTAAATGACAGGCTGTTTCTTTTCGCACAAAACACTTTTGAATGAAATGAAAATTGGAGAAAATGAAAACGATATAAGATTATTCCCTTCCCCACATACCCAACACTCATTACTAGATGACAGTTACCCACTTAAACTGGCAGTTAATTTTTTTGTCCTTACACTGCTTAAGGCCATATTTATGACACAGTCATTATTTAGTGATTGCTAAATGCTTATTGTTGTTGTTGTTGTGGTCTTCAGTCCTGAGACTGGTTTGATGCAGCTCTCCATGCTACTCTATCCTGTGCAAGCTGCTTCATCTCCCAGTACCTACTGCAACCTACATCCTTCTGAATCTGCTTAGTGTATTGATCTCTTGGTCTCCCTCTACGATTTTTACCCTCCACGCTGCCCTCCAATGCTAAATTTGTGATCCCTTGATGCCTCAAAACATGTCCTACCAACCGATCCCTTCTTCTAGTCAAGTTGTGCCACAAACTTCTCTTCTCCCCAATCCTATTCAATACCTCCTCATTAGTTACGTGATCTACCCACCTTATCTTCAGCATTCTTCTGTAGCACCACATTTCGAAAGCTTCTATTCTCTTCTTGTCCAAACTGGTTATCGTCCATGTTTCACTTCCATACATGGCTACACTCCATACAAATACTTTCAGAAACGACTTCCTGACACTTAAATCTATACTCGATGTTAACAAATTTCTCTTCTTGAGAAATGCTTTCCTTGCCATTGCCAGTCTACATTTTATATCCTCTCTACTTCGACCATCATCAGTTATTTTACTCCCTACATAGCAAAACTCCTTTACTACTTTAAGTGTCTCATTTCCTAATCTAATCCCCTCAGCATCACCCGATTTAATTTGACTACATTCCATTATCCTCGTTTTGCTTTTGTTGATGTTCATCTTATATCCTCCTTTCAAGACACTGTCCATTCTGTTCAACTGCTCTTCCAAGTCCTTTGCTGTCTCTGACAGAATTACAATGTCATCGGCGAACCTCAAAGTTTTTACTTCTTCTCCATGAATTTTAATACCTACTCCGAATTTTTCCTTTGTTTCCTTTACTGCTTGCTTAAACGTAGGTTTGCCTTTTCTTAATCTTTCTTCTAAGATAAGTCGTAAGGTTAGTATTGCCTCACGTGTTCCAACATTTCTACGGAATCCAAACTGATCTTCCCCGAGGTCCGCTTCTACCAGTTTTTCCATTCGTCTGTAAAGAATTCGCGTTAGTATTTTGCAGCTGTGACTTATTAAACTGATAGTTCGGTAATTTTCACATCTGTCAACACCTGCTTTCTTTGGGATTGGAATTATTATATTCTTCTTGAAGTCTGTGGGTATTTCGCCTGTCTCATACATCTTGCTCACCAGATGGTAGAGTTTTGTCATGACTGGCTCTCCCAAGGCCATCAGTAGTTCTGATGGAATGTTGTCTACTCCCGGGGCCTTGTTTCGACTCAGGTCTTTCAGTGCTCTGTCAAACTCTTCACGCAGTATCTTATCTCCCATTTCGTCTTCATCTACGTCCTCTTCCATTTCCATAATATTGTCCTCAAGTACATCGCCCTTGTATAAACCCTCTATATACTCCTTCCACCTTTCTGCCTTCCCTTCTTTGCTTAGAAGTGGGTTGCCATCTGAGCTCTTGATACATAACACTACAAAAATAGCAAAGTTCCCTTTAAAACTATTCTAACATATTGAATCTGCTGCTTATGCACGAATAATGAAGCCCTTAGTTCTGCAGGTTGGGAACACGGGTATCAATATTACTTCTCTCATGTTTTTAGAAACTATAAGGGCTTCAACCATCTTCTGAGCAGGATTATAATTCACGTACAATGTTATTCACCTTTAGCAGTACTCAATATTCATATCCAATTTGTAGTAGTACAATAAAGTGTTAATTACTAAGTGCTCGTTACTGACTGCTTAAGCAGCACGATATAATACTTGACTTTTTTTTTAAAAAAAAGGTTGAACTAACAAGTCTAATGGAAATAAAATACTGAGCTTTTTCAAAAGGTTCTCATTCATGTGCATCAGTTCGCAACTGGTTAGCATAGTTCAACAGAAAATCAAACATCTGAAAGGCACCCATACAATACAGACAGAATCAGCAAGTCCCATAGAAAACGATGAACAACAGTCATATAGAGCAGTTACATTCAAATCCATTGCAATAAAGAGAGGTTGATAAACATTTATTAATGAGACTATGGACTCACTGTTAATAAATTTCACAGATGAAGACATCATGATTACACAGCACAGACTGGAAAATATTATTGACTGAGAACCTAAGTATTCTTTAGAGTGTATTCTGGTGAAGGAAGAGGATTAGGGTTTGATGTCCTATCATTGTCTATGCTATTTCAAAGGAACCCTCCCACTATTTTCCTGAAGCAATGTAGTGAAATTACAGAAAGCGTAACTCTGAATGGCCGGATGTGGATTTGAACAGTCATCCTTCTGAATGGATGTACAATGTGCTAACAACAGTGCCACCTTACTCAGTTACTCTGGTGAAGATAGTGTCAGCATTCAAGACATGAAAGTGCGGAATTTACACCTGTTCTGAGGCACCATAATCAACCTCACATTCTGAGGTCTCCTATCAGGATAACGGTTGATTATTTTAGGCATAAAGTCACATGTTGGAGAGATTTCTGTTGATTTGATCAGCATGTGGGAATGAACAAGACATGGGACTCACTTCAACAGTAAAACTGGTTAGGCTAGTACCAAACTGCTAAGAAAAGAGGCATTGTCTTGAGTGATGAAGTACCAATGTGTGCAAGTGTCAGAGCACCACTTTTAGGGTAGGGAGAAAGAAACCAAGTTTGAGAGGTTGGCTTGAAAGAAACATGCATCCTTATTACATCAGAATATTAAAGTATTGAGGAGTAAAGTTAATTAACTGTTTATTCGCTCTGATGGATTAGAATCTTGAGACCTGGCTGACATTGCCTATTTGAAATCATATGACCCCTTGTACTGAAGTGAAGTGTTACAAGATCCAGACTGGCATCTTACTACAGTAGAGAAGATTCAGAGAGAGAAATAGTTGCAACATTCATTGGAAGTTGGTAGAGATTTAAAAACTACTTCTGTTTCTCCCTCTTCTTCTTCTTCTTATTATTATTTTTCCTGTGCCTCTGTTGCAAATCAGCACAGGATCAGTGTGGATATTAACAGATTTGGCATGGTGGTGACCAAATGCTCTTGCTGTTGCCACTCCGTTACCCCAGGGATGGAATATGTGTATCCAAGATGTCTGTGTTTAGTGTTTTCTCATGTGGAAGTGGCTGGAAGTTTTCTAAATGTTTATGAATCATGTTACTTAGGCGGACTTACATACCAGCCCAGTATTTACCTTGTGGGATGTGGCAACCCACGTAAAAACCACATCCAGGCTGGCCAGCATGCCGGCCCTCACCATTTCTCTCCCAGATGGATTTGATTCGAAGCCGGTGCACCTCCCTGTCCCAGTAGCAATGCTTTAACATACATGGCTACCTGGGTGGGTTCAGACATTTACGAACACACAAAAATTTTGCACACAGCAGCATCTAGAAGCATGTGCAACAGAAGTAGAATTCATACGCTGTCTTTTATAATAGTAAAAGCAGAGGGAGCAGCTACAGGAAACTTTACCCTATTCATAAAACCCTTTCGAGCTGTATTGGCCTACCTTTAACACACAAAAAACATTTGTAACATGAAATTATTGCAATCAGTAACATTATCATTAAAGATCAATCTAATGGAACAAAATCAAAAGTACATGATCTATTAGACATGGCACACACATCCTTGTCTCAACTACTTACACCTATCAGGATACTAAATCTGAGTTCTGAATGATAGTTTACAAGACAAAAATTGAATATTTTAAGGAACCACTCAATGACAAACTGGAATAATGTCCATGACTTGAATTAAAACTACAACACAATACATAATAAAAGTATACAAAAACTGCTTGCCCTTAAAGGCAACTTCATTTAGACTCAAGCAAAAAAGATGTGCATCACTCAAGGAATAAAGGAAACACCATTTGTCAGTAACAGGGTGGACACATTAAGCAACAAAATAATGGCAGTAAGGATTATAGTGAAGCAGATAGCTTTCAGAGTACATGAGACACTAGTTACAGGGTATGTTTATTGTGTGATAGTTCTTCAACAAGCTTCATATTTTATTAGTTTATCCATTCGGAGAGCATTGTTCCTCCACAACTGTATACTGAATTGATGAATAACTGCTTCAGTTGCTAAAAAAAGAAGAAGAAGAAGAAAACTTTATTTTACTCCAAGACCAGTTTTGGCTTTTAAATGGAAGCCATTTTCCAAATAAATCTGAAACTGAAGATGTAAATGCAACTAAATGTTGTGCATAATGATGTACTGAATATTTAAATGCTTTACATAACAGGAATGTAGGAGTTTCAAGATGAAAAAACTTTACGTTCAAACATGTACAGTGTGACAACAGAAAAAGGAAAAAACACAGTTCGGACGGTGCTGTGTGAAACACAGTTGAAATAATTACAGAAGTAAAAGTTGAATGGATTTAAAAGTGATGTGCCCAACATTATTTCAGAAAAATGGCCTCGTCATGATTAGCCTATTTCAATAATTGCTCTGGGGGAGTGTATCTTGTGCATTAGCAAACTGTTTTCAATTAATGCTATTGTTTCATTTACAGGAATGTTGCTGTACATATTTGCAAAGTCAAGCAATATGAGCAATTCCACACAACACACTTCCTCCTGGGGAAATTATTGAGACCGTTGAGCCACTGGAAATAGTACTGAAGTACAACTACTTTATTTTTAGAAACAAGATCAACTTTGAAAATGATGGGTTAGCTAAACTCTATTGGCATGTACACTTGCATATACTTTTGTCAGTCACTTGGAAAATACCTTCTCCACAAATCGCCCTAAAATTAACTACAAAATCATACACTGTTGACATTTTTGTCTTACTCTGTGGCACACAACACGATTAAACCTACACCTTCCAATGTTGTTATTCCTGCCTCATCATGTCATTCTGCTCAATTTAAAAAGATCTTTTTTTGATCTGCAATAAACAGATTCCTTGAACTACCAGTATAGCTGATGAAGTAAAAAAAGAACTTAATTAGTTACGACAAACAGCCCAGAATACTGGCTGTGGCCACATTTCATAAAAATTTATCAATCTTTTTATAAAACGTAATGTACATGCCACTTATAAATCACAAACTTTGCTGCTACATCTTGTAACACAAAATGGCACAATACTTATACCAAAAGAGTGGCATATACAAAATCTACTGCTCTGACTCTAGCTAAATCAGATTAACTATGAACAGGAAAGAATCCTGAAATACGTACAATGTACACACACACACACACACACACACACACACACACACACACACTTAAAAAAGCAAAAACATAAGGAAAAAACCACCTTCTCAGCCCACTTCATACAAGGTAATCACATGGTGCACAGTATCAAAAACTACCTCATAATTCTATATACAACAAAGAGGGGATACTTTATAGACATATATGAAGAAATAGAAATTTATGCCTGCCAGCAAAAATCCAGAGGAAAGACTCCACGAGCAGCATGCACTAAGAAATACTACTTTCCTGGATATATGCCACCCCTTTATTGATTGCTTCCTTTAAAGGCACTCCACAATTTCATAGCTGCATTCACACCTTAGTAAAACATGTTCTTATCTTGTAAGCAGTCCATGTTGCATCTACAACATGCTAGCAGCCTCTACAGATCCCTGTGCTCTACCATTTGACTGCTCACATTACAGGATGTAACTTCACACTTCATCTGGACTCAAGAGTCAATTGCAACTATTTTAGAACTTCATCTGAACAACTACTTTTGGTATGGTAAAGCATGCAGTTTAAAATTTAAGACATAGAATGCTTTAGTATTAACGGGAATTACATTTTGACAACACTTTTAATGTATGAAAATGTACAGTTTTTATATCATGGCAGACCCATATTTCCTACGATATTATTGGGCACATCAATTTTAAATCTATCTAACTTTTGCTTTTGTAATCATTTGACTTTTCTTCACCTCAGTACACTTCAAGCTTTATTCTTTTTTCTGTACTATAGTGTACATATGTAAACAAAGTTTTTATGTTGAAACTCCTATATTCCTACTATCTGAAGTATTTATACAGTCAAATACTTTGAGAGGTGGTAATACTCATTGAAACAATAAAAGTAAGTCCAACAAACATGGTCTGGAAAGGAATACTTTCTGAGAGAAACACATGTTTATAAGAAGGGCTCTGCAACACTTTGTTGCAGATGTTTGTGTGTGTTATTGTACAGTACTGTCAACCCTGCGTACGTATCATGATGATTTACCTTCTTCTTCTATATGTGGATTCACTTACGTGTTTACTGTTATTGAGCTGCTTGCACATACGAATGGTGTAGTACATTTAAATTTTCTCTCTTCCACCACTTGTTAGCGATGTAAGCCTACTACCTGACAAGTGAAATGGTGGATATGATGTACTGCTCTGATTTAGCAAATGAACGTAGTCCGCAAGCCCGTGTCCTCTATGCTGAAAAATATCCAGGCACAGAGTGCCCTCAGATAAGCTGTTTGGCAAAATTTTCCAGCATCTGAAGGACACAGATACCCTTGCACCTCAAAAGACTAACATTGGAAGGACACACACACTCTGAACACCTAACATGGAGGAGCACGTGCTGTGTTTGGCGGAAGAAGCCCATGGGACCAGTGTGCAATGATTAGCAGCAGCATAAGGCATGCCTCACTCTCTTATATGGGGAGGGGGTTACTTCATGAACAATTGCGTATTCAGGCCCTAAGGCCACAGGATCATCATGGCGTATGACAGTTCTGTCAATGGCTGTTGCAGAAGCTTGTCGTAGATCCACTGTTCACATTAAAGATTTTATTTATTAATGAGGCAGAGTTCACAAGAGATGGTGTTGTCAATTGCCATAACCAACATGCATGGGCAGATGTAAACCTCCCAAGAATTTCCAGAAAGAAGGCATCAACAATGATTCTCAATCAATGTAGGGACAGGCATACTTGGCAATAGATTAACAGGATAATACGTGCTACCAGAAAGGTTAACTGGGGTGCATTATCTGGACTTTCTCATTAATGTATTGCCTACTTTGCTGGGCTGTGCCTTTGCAGCAACGAATACAAATGTGGTTCATACACGATGGCGCACCAGCACACTTTTGTCACAATGTGTGTGAACATCTGACGCACATATTTCAGGACCATTGGATTGGTCAGGGGGACCCATGCCTTGGCCTGCTCGTTCCCCACACCTCAAACCCCTAGACTTTTGGTTATGGAGATACTTGAAGGAATTTGTCTACGCCACACCAATCAACAATGTGCGGACACTATATGGTCGCATCTTCAATGCATGCCAGCAGGAACAACAACAACAACAACAACAACAACAACAACAAGGTATACTTCAAAAGACACATCATTCCTTACGCCGGAGGGCAGAGGGATGCATTGTCATGAATGGGCGCCATGTTGAACACCTCCTACAAACACGTGTTTATTGCAGAAAGTATGCATTTCTGGACCCATGTTTATTGGACTTATTTTTCTTATTTTGATGAGTATCACCACCTCTCAAGATGTGAAACACTTTTTTTAACACCCTGTACGCTCATTTTATTATTATGTACAATGTTTGGTTGCATTTATGTCAGTTTCACAGCCTAGCAGGAAACGGTTTCAACATAAAAAGTAAAAAATGGTCAGGAACTAAAAAGAGAATTTTGTTGCAACTGGAACAGTTATTCATCAATTGACTTTGTATCTATTACTAACAGGATTAGGTTATCATGCTCACTAAATGCTGTCCTGGAATAACTGAGACCCAGCCTTTCAAAGTATCTTCAGTAACATGAATATTAGCCTCACTGCAACAGAGGAATTAATATCTACCATCAACATCAAGAATGGCAGTGATTATGATGAAATACCAACAAAGTTAACTAAATAATGTTATTTTCAGCTTAGTAACATTCTAATTTATTTATAAAGTATGCCAGTTATCATTGGTAAATTTCCTTATGGGCTGAAATATCCTGGACATATACCTCTGTATAAGAAAAGGCATGAACACTGTTGAACTTCTATCTAATTTCACTTTGAAAGCAGTCTTCAAAATAAGACATGGTTCTTAAAAATTTCTGGAGAACACCAATAAATAAAATTACACTTTATCAGAAGCTTATTTATCACCATCACCTTCAAAATAGCCTCCTTGGGACTGTATACACGACTCCCAGCAGTTTTTCCATGGCCTGAAAGCTCCTTGGAATACATTTTTCATGAGCCTGTTTAGTAACACTTGTGATTCTGTTTGAATCTCCTCAGCTGTGTGAAATCTTCAGATTTTTAACTAGGGCTTCATTCTGGGGAATATATAGATAAAAAAAGCTACTCGGTGCCAGGTTAAGGCTGGCCGGGGTGGCTGAGTGGTTCTAGGCACTACAGTCTGGAACCGCATGACCGCTACGGTCGCAGGTTCGAATCCTGCCTTGGACATGGATGTGTGTGATGTCCTTAGGTTAGTTGGGTTTAAGTAGTTCTAAGTTTAGGGGACTGATGACCTCAGAAGTTAAGTCCCATAGTGCTCAGAGCCATTTGAACCATTTTGCCAGGTTGGGTGAATATCGTGGATGACTGATTGGCTGGTTACTTGGTTTTTGGAGTTAAAGGTAACAAACTGCAAGGTCATCAGCCCCTTCATCCTGTGTGTATCAAACCAGGAGTAATCCTTGGAAGGAGGATACAACACATGACAAATCCCTGATTGTAAGCAAGATATAAGTAAGCAAGTACGACAGAGCTGAAACCAAGAAGTAGTAGAAATGCAGGGGGGGGGGGGGGGGGAGGTAAGGTTGGTGAACTGTTCTGTGCAGAATGCACTTGGAGATCCCTGGTGCAGGGTATGCAGTGGGGAGAGGAGCACAAGGAACATTTGCATGCAACTGTCGTCCAACATCCCTACAGATTGGGCTGGCTTCGCAATGCAAAAACAAAAACACATGCCCGAATCTCATACATTTGAAGCACCACATAGAGGGGGGATATACAGTTTCACATAAAATCAGTATACCATCATCTTGACCTTTTCAGGCAACGAATTGCCCTCAAAGTCCAAGGTGAAGGCCAGCGCATCAACCCTATTGTCCTATGGCCCCTATGGACATGGCAGAGACAGTGTACTCCCCGTCACTCCAGGGTGGTGCGTAGCTGCAGACAGCAAGAGAAGGTCACAATGGAAAATGATGCCCTGAACCATATTCAGTCACCGGAATGTTACCCCCAAGCAACCCCCTCAACTGGGCAGGAGATGCTGTTTCACTCAAAACTGTCCCACTCTTCATTTTGGAGATGGCTGAAACTTCCCCAAACTTGTTCACTGCACAAAGCAGGTATCGCGGGAAGCATTTCTCTGCTTGTAACTTAGCCCTATGTTCCTCCCATGTCGCTGCTAGGGAAGGATACATTTTGGGCTCATATATCTCTGTGTTGAATGAGTTCTTTCCTACTGAAGAGACTGCTGGAGCCGTATGACCACCAGCAGGAGAAAGCTTCATGCGTGTCATATGCAAGTCATCCACCACGTTGCCAGCCACTCTGAGCAGGGGCTCTCCCCATGGGTGCTACCCAGCCTCAATGACGGCTACCTGGCCAGTAATCCGTTGCTCGAAGTACTTGTGCCCCAGTCATGATGGGCACATACTACCTGGCATAAATGGGGAGGTTTCAGCTCAGGCACCAACAATGCAATCCCTGCATGGTTAGGGGGCTACTACCATGCAGGTACTTGACCAGCCCCGCCCCAAAAATGGGATGGCTACCATGCTGGGTTTCGGGCATACTGCGTTACTGGAAAGGAATAGTGCTAAGGTGGAAAGGCACTAAAGTGGAACAGACACCTTATTGGGCAACCTTCCCTGCATAATCCACGCTTCTGAAAAATTTGGAAAAGTGATGGCAGGTAAAACCCAACAATGGGAACAATGTATTTATTAATGAAGAGGTGTAGAGTGTGTCAGAAGTCAAATGGCGAACTAGAGCCCTAAATCGTGTACCAGGGCCAAGTGACTACACCAGAAAGGCCATCTAATCAAAAGACAGGAGGAGGAAAGGACAGTGGCAATATAAACTTGCAGCACAGAAAGGGAAGTAGTGCTGTACAGGCTGAAGCCCCATGGTAGAGTCAATGCAGAATATTGTGGCTGGTAGATGTGCAGTCAGCAGGGCACGCATGGGGAGAGCGGTAGCAGTGACAGTTACGGGCAGCCGCTGTAGAGGAAATGCCGAGTGCTGGAGGGGAAGTGCCATTCTAAACTGAAGCCCACGGTTACATTTTTTGTAAGTATTGAGTGGAGCACCTCCATGTCCAGACTTGCATGGTGAGCATTCAAAAAGATCCATCACCTATGCTTTCATTAGTATCTAAAAACAATTCCGCTGAAAATGTAGTGATTTATTTGCTTGTTAACCACTTGTAACTTTCAGAGAAGCATCATGAGTGGTGAATTTTGAGAAAAACGTACGCATTTTTCTTGTTGCCATGTTAAAATTTGCTTCTTCAGCCAAAACACAGTGGAGTTTACAGGTGTCATCTCTCTAATATGTTGTGCAGAAGCAACTGCCATAGAATTCTGAAACAATGGTTTATTAAGTTTATTCACTGAGGAACTGAGGAAAAGTAAGGTCAGTAGCTTATTAAAAAAGCACACCCTTGATACAAAACAAACATGTAATGTCTTCACTTGTGTTGTTTAAACAGCTATCGACGGCCCTAAAAATTAGTCTTTCATTGAAAAAGTCTGTAGTTAGTGGAATAACATAGTAGATAATGAAGTTTTGCACAATAACTACATGGTAAAATACTTCCCTCTTTGTGTGCTCTCTTTTGGCAAAATCTCATTTCAATGTCACACACTGTTTATGGAATATAAGGAATGTTGTGGATATTTCCTTCTGGCTTTATCACTAGAATGGTGTGATTGCAAATGGGTGTGCTACATCAGATCAATTTTCTTGAGACTGGTGACTGAGACCTCCATTCAAGTCTACAGAAAAATTCAATGTGTTAGCTAAGTTTCATGTGCAGCAACATATTATGTAATTTGCACCAAAAGCAAAATCATAGAGAACCCCGTTTTTCACTGCAAACTTTTTCGAATTTGGCGCAGTGTGTTACTTCCATGTAAATATCACAATAACTCTGACTATTTACGAAATGATGGGCACATCAACACAAACCTGACATATAAAGCTATAAGTAATGTAAAAATGAATATTTTTTACTCAACATTTTCTGTAAAATTATTTGAGAAAAATTCTGTCATTGCTGATCAGCCAAAAGCCCACCGCTTTGGACGAAAACTGGTCACTGCACATCAGCCATCTTATATATTGCGCTGAATCTTGCAAAGCAGACACTCACAAAAGAATCCTGGGGTCCCAACGGGGGGAGGGGGGAGGGGGGAGGGGGGCCTTAGCGGGGTGGTGGTGTCACGTATGAAGAACAATTGCTTTGTTTTTCACCGGAAACTTCTGGATGATCCAACGCAGTTTGTGACTTCACATTGTCATGATGGAGGAACCTATCACCCAAGCGCCTCTTTCATCAGTCAAAATCCTGACATGTATCACAACACAGCCTCACAACACTGCATATTAACTGGGTGGTCTGCTTACAATTTTCCAACACTGTATTCCAAACAGCAGCAACATTTTCAGGAAGGGAAGTAGATTAGGTGTAACATCCTGTCAACATCTAGGTCATTAGAGGCGGAGCATGAGCTTGGACTGTGTCATAGATGGGGACGGCAAATGGCCATGCCCTTTCAAAGGAACCATCCCCATCATATGTTTATGTAGCTGTTTTTCTGAGTCTGAAAAGAAAGTTGACACACACACATTGTTCCCAGACACCTGCCATCATCAATATCGCAAAACACACAACATACAAGAATGAGGAAATGCACATAAAAACTAAAAGTGACTGCCTAGCACAAAGTCACTTGAGCCATTAGCTCTATTAAAGGATGTATGTGGTACCACCTGGCAGTGTTTCACTGTAACAACTAGACTTCACCAGCTACACATACATTCTGAGAACTTTTGGATAGCACCTTCTATGAGCAGCTTTTTAACCATCTGGTGACAAACAACAAACTGTCAGTCACAGTATGGATTTCCAAAGGGTTCCAAAAGTGAGAAGGTTGCTTATGCAGACAGAGAATTAGGCAATGAATTACAGGTTACTGGTATATTCTGTAATTTGTCAATACCCTTGTGTGTAAATTAGAATATTATGATGTCACAAGAAAGTCTGCAAAATGGGTCAAATTTTATCTGTCTAAAAGGAAACCTGGGCTGTCAATAGAAAAGAGTGTCATATTAGGCCATCAGTCATTATCTAACTAGAAATTAGTTGCATGTGATTGATGTCTCACAAAGTTTCCTCTTACGACCTTTATTTTCTCTTATGTTTATTAATGGTGTTTCAACAGTAACATTACCAGATGCCAATTTTGTTTTGTTTGCAGAAGATGTGAAGACTGAAAGAACGAGCAAATTAACTATAGTTTAAAAAGAGGTGTTAATGAATTTTCACGTATTGAAAGAAATCATTTTATTCTGACAGCAATTTTTATTTGAAACAAACATTTAATTTCGTTGGTGTTTAGTTAATTTTCACCCCTTTGGGCATTATCAAGCAACATCACACACAAAAAAAACATTATATGCTTCCACTTTAATGCGCATTAATAAAAATGGTTTCCGATCAATTGATTGTCATTGGACTTTGAAAAATACCCTATATCACTACACACAGTTGGAGAGCTACAACTGGTTTCCACTTAACATAAAATATGAGGACATGTAGATAGAAGAGGCAGTGTGTTAAATTCTTGGGATTATGATTTTATAATAAATTCAGTTGGGGGGAGGGGGGGGGGGCATACAAGTTGACGAAACAACCAAGCAAATCTGGTATGTTAACGTTGTCAGGCATAGGTGATGTAAACATAACAAAATACTGACCAACCTACTTTGTTTACTTTCATTTTATAATGATTTTTGGGGTGACATTTTTGGGTAATTTATCAAGCCACGCCAAATTTTCTTAAATCCAGAGGTGTATAACACAAATTTTTTGTCGTGTATTTACTATCAAAAACAGTCTTGATCACAATTTGTTTATTACGGTGACCGGTTTCAACCACTACTGTGGTCATCTTCAGACCTACAAGTTGTATACAAAGTTTTAATTAGAGGGCTACATACATTAAAGAAAATACATGAAGTTATAAAGTTATAAAATGATGAATTACCAATGAGTACAAACCTCCTTCTGCTGGAGAATCACTACTGGAGAAACCAGTGCAGTCTTACTATATAACGGAGGCTCCGCCCACTTCTGATGGAATGATGTCATTACTAACCAATGGGTTATAGGTTGAATAACAATGTAAAATTTCTTAGTTAAAAGAACATTCACGAGAAATAAAAATACATACACACTAAACTTAGCTTATTTAACAGCTATTGTCAATTAAGAAGCGTTAAAAATATTTAAACATGTTGGATAAACAAACTTCGTTTTGACAGTATGTGGGTTGCCCTCTCAAGGCCTGTTAGTGAACCATTTGGAACCACTGGTTGCCATGGTGCAGTTGGACACCGTTCCAAAGATGAGGCAGCAGGCTTCTTTCCACTGAAGTTGTAAAGTCGATAGGCAAACTAGTGGTTGCCATGGTGAGGATAAATGCCAGTGCAAAGATGTGGCAGCAGGCTTCTTTCTAACAAAGTTGTTGCGAAAGTGGAGTGGCAAAGACTGTCATGTCAGATGATGTACTATTGAGCAGCAACTAGTCTTTATTGAAACCATTTTCAGTGAGTAGGCTGCAATAATCTTTAGCTGATATGTATAGAACATGCTGCACAGATACGATTTACTGGTTTAATAAGAGACTTTCATTTACATAGATTACATAATAATTCTTACAAATCAATACTGAGAGAGGGGGGGGGGAATCGGGGGGGGGGGGGGGGGCACTGTAGTTGTGCATATTTATGAAATATTGTCTATGAAGTTCATATGTAGATTCCAATTTTTTTATTTTTTTTAAATTTACATGTGACAATTTTTAAAAAGGCATTGCTATTACATATGTTGTATGCCAGTCTTATAAACAAATAAAAATAATGAAAATGGAAGGAATTTAGGATTATAATACATCATAAATGATGTGGATATTCCAAAAAACGCAAGGTTCGCATTGTTGGCCATCACAAATCTTTATACAAATATTCCTATTCAAGATACTATTTACATTATTAAAGATAACTTAACATATCATAAAATCATGAGCCCCGAAGAAATAGTAGAATTCATTGAAC
The DNA here is from genome assembly GCF_021461385.2 of Schistocerca piceifrons. Lineage (NCBI taxonomy): Eukaryota > Metazoa > Arthropoda > Insecta > Orthoptera > Acrididae > Schistocerca > Schistocerca piceifrons. Next base: position 878,463,482 of record NC_060149.1, read on the forward strand.
TGTTAGGAATTACCCTAGACTTTAATTATTTTTCGTTTAATAATAAAATATATATTCAGGAAGATGGACTTGCAGTGGGGAATTCCCTGGCTAACACAATAGCAGATATCTTCGTCAATTATGTTGAAATTCAATTTTTCAAAAATAATCCACAAATGACAAATAAAATTATATACTACAAAAGATATGTTGCTGACACATTGCTATTATATAACAGTTCTAAGGAAGAAATTGATGCTTTCACTAACAACTTAAACAACTTACATCCAAAACTTGTATTTACAGTAGAACACGAACGTAACAATAGTATTAATTTCCTGGACCTTACAATTGCAAACAGGAATGGAAAACATAATATTTCTATTTGTAGAAAACCCACATCAACCGATGTAATAATAAATGCTACATCATGCCATCCATTAAGATACAAAATGACATTTTTTAAAACAATGATACATAGGATATTGTAATTACCTCTTCAACCTGATGCAATCCAGAAGGAAATTGATACATTAACACAGATAGCAGTTGTTAACAATTATAATTCCCATCAGGTTGATCTGTTATATCAAAAATTACAAGAAACAAATGATGCTGTTATAAATTCCAAGGAGAGATTTACAAAAATGACATACATGGGACCTATTTCAGATAAAATAAATAAATTATTTAAGAACGCAAGCTTGACAATAGCATTTAAAACCAATAACTCACTACAGATGAAACTGAAACACACAATTGGGGAATCAAATATATACCAAAAGTCATGAGTTTACAAAATACTATGTAATGACTGTGAGAAACATTGTATTGGCCAAACTGGCTGTAACTTTTTAACAAGTTTTAAGGAACATACTACTGGTACTGCAAGTACCAAATCAATATTTGGTCAACATCTTGATGGATACAATCATTCTGAGGGTTGCATTTCTAACAATTTGAAAATATTACATACTGTGCCAAAAGGACTACTGCTAAATACTTTAGATGAAATTGAAATCTTTTCACTTCACAAAAGTAATCCATTACCTGTTTTATACGAACAACTTCAATTCAAAGACAAACATTTCTTTGAGCTTTTCGATGATCTGCTTTAGAATGTTCACTCTTCTGTCATTTGTTTTTAAAATTATTACAACATTTAGGAAATACTTTATGTCTACTTTTTAATTTTATTTCACCAAACATTATTTTATGACTGACTATCTGTTTTTAGAATGTTTGCTTATATGCTTTCAGACTGCATATTGCTAATTCACATTCCTTTATTTTTGACACTACGGCTCATAGTATTATAATTCTAAATTCCTTCCATTTTCATTATTTTTATTTGTTTATAAGACTGGCATACAACATATGTAATAGCAATGCCTTTTTAAAAATTGTCACATGTAAATTTAAAAAAAATAAAAAAATTGGAATCTACATATGAACTTCATAGACAATATTTAATAAATATGCACAACTACAGTGCCCCCTCGATTTTTTTTCCCCTCTCTCGGTATTGATTTGTAAGAATTATTATGTAATCTATGTAAATGAAAGTCTCATATTACACCAGTAAATCGTATCTGTGCAGCATTTTCTATACATATCAGCTAAAGATTATTGCAGCCTACTCACTGAAAATTGTTTCAATAAAGACATGTTGCTGCTCAATAGTACATCATCTGACATGACAGTCTTTGCCACTCCACTTTCGCAACAACTTTGTTAGAAAGAAGCCTGCTGCCACATCTTTGCTCTGGCGTTTATCCTCACCATGGCAACCACTAGTTTGCCTATCGACTTTACAACAACTTCAGTGGAAAGAAGCCTGCTGCCTCATCTTTGGAACAGCGTCCAACTTCAGCATGGCAACCAGTGGTTCCAAATGGTTCACTAACAGGCCTTGAGAGGGCAACCCACGTACTGCCAAAACGAAGTTTGTTTATCCTACATGTTTATTTATTTTAATGCTTCTTAATTGACAATAGCTGTTAAATAAGCTAAGTTTAGTGTGTGTTTATTTTTATTTCTCGACAATGATCTTTTAACTAAGAAATTTTACATTGTTATTCAACCTATAACCCATTGGTTAGTAATGACATCATCCCATCAGAAGTGGGCGGAGCCTTCGTTATATATAGTAAGACTGCACTGGTTTCTCCAGTAGTGATTCTCCAGCAGAAGGAGGTTCTTACTCATTGGCAATTCATCATTTTATAACTTTATAACTTCATGTATTTTCTTTAATGTATGTAGCCCTCTAATTAAAACTTTGTATACAACTTGTAGGTCTGAAGATGACCACAGTAGTGGTTGAAACCGGTCACCGTAATAAATAAATTGTGATCAAGACTGTTTTTGATAGCAAATATTTGCAACACATTGATAACTGTCACTCCCATAATGTATTCAAAAGTAATTTATTTGTGGTGTCACTTCAAGAACTTTCTTGAGAAGTCAAATCAAGGAACTGGGTATATCAAACTACTGTTTCTCAGTGTATCTATTCCTTAATGAAATTTGTCATAAATACCATACCTCTATTACGAAATGATGGCTTTGTTCACAGAATCAAAACCGCAAATACACAGATTCGACACAACAATTTTAAAAAAATTTACTTCACTCCACAAATATAATTTTTCACCTTGGTAGCATCTACAAAAAGTCTAACTACAGTGTACAAGGAGATTAAAGCAGACTGTTCCAGTACCCGGGTGGGGGGGGGGGGGGGGGGGTTGCATGGGTTTCAGTGAACATCAGTCATTTTGCCCATGTACAGGGATGGGTATTATTGTCTATCAGTCCAGTTGTCCTACTGGACACATTCTGTGCAAGCGCAAGCTATTTGCCTACCCCTGCCTGCAGGCACTTGGTCAGGGCAGTGTAGTTGTGGAATTTACTGCTAGGGTGTTTGTCTGGCCACAAGGCAGCTCTTTGCCTGCCCCCTCCCATGGACAACAGGCTGCCTACAAGTGAGCACTTAATAAAAGCTGGAACAGCCTGGGTTAAGGAATTTATTTGTGGCCACTTCTTTCTACTCTGCTGAAAAATTTCTTTGCAGAGCCAACTTATGTACACTGAAGTGCCAAAGACTCTGGTGCAGGCATACATATTCATATACAAAGATACATAAACAGGCAGAATATGGCTCTGCGGTCGGCAATGCCTACATAAGGCAACAAGTGTCTGGCACAGTTGTTAGATCAGTTACAGCTGCTACAATGGCAGGTTATCAAGAGTTAAGTGAGTTTGAACATTGTGTTATAGTCGGCACATGAACGATGGGACACAACATCTCCGAGGTAGGGATGAAGTGAGGATTTTCATGTACGACCATTTCACGAGTGTACTGTGAATATCAGGTATCCAGTAAAACATCAAATCTCTGACATTGCTGTGGCAGGAAAAAAAATCCTGCAAGAATGGGACCAACAACGACTGAAGAGAATCCTTCAATGTGACGGAAGTGCAACCTTTCCACAAATTGCTGCAGATTTCAATCAACAAGTGTCAGCGTGTGAAGAATTCAACAAAAAATCACCGACATAGGCTTTCAGAGCCAAAGGCATACTCGTGTACCCTTGATCACTGCACAACACACAGCTTTACAACTCGCCTGGGCCCGTCAACACTGACATTGGACTGTTGATGACTGGAAATATGTTGCCTGGTCGGACGAGTCTCATTTCAAATTACATCAAGCAGGTGGAGATGGACATGTACAGGTATGGGGGCAACGTCATGAATCCACAGACCCTGCAGGCGACTGTTCAAGCATATCAACAGGGACTGTTCAAGCTGGTGGAGGCTCTGTAATGGTGTGGGGCATGTGCAGTTGGAATGACATGGGACCCCAGATACATCTAGCTACAACTCTGACTGATGACATGTATGTAAGCATCCTGTCTGATCACCTGCATACATTTAGCGCATTCCGATGGACTTGGGAATACCAGCAGGACAATGTGACACCGACACATCCAGTATTGCAGAGCGGCCCCAGGAACACTCTTTTGAGGTTAAACACTTCCACTGACCACCAAACTCCCCGGACATGAACATTATTGAGAATAGCTGGGCTGCCTTGCAATGTGCTGTTCAGAAAAGATCACCACCCCCTTGTATTCTTAAGGATTTATTGACGGTCCTGCAGGATTCATGGTGTCAATTCCCTCCAGAACTACTTCAGACATTAGTAGAGTCCATGCCACGTCGTGTTGCGGCACTTCTGCATGCTCATGAGGGCTCTATATGATATTAGGCAGGTGTACCAGTTTCTTTGGCTCTTCAGTGTATATTTTGTTAACAATAATGAAACACAAGTTCTACGTAATACCCTATTCTCCACCTCCTCACAACATTAACGTAATTCATCTCATGAAGTATTGAAAACTGTTTCCTTTTGATGATGCTTGACTAAAATGGCCTTCAAATTGTCTTATTCACTTCAGTACATATATAGAGGTTGTCCAGCGATAGAATCCCCAATTTCAAAATGAAACATCTTAAAAACTAAGATTGATAGAGGAGTACAAAGAAAGGTATGTTATTTCCAAAGTTGTAAGAATATTATACAAAAGTTTTGAAATAGTCTGAAAAGCTGTTAACATATGGCACTTATACAGTATTGGTGAGTGCAATTAAACTTATGCAAGTGTTCTTTGCAATCACATTCCAGTCTTTTCAAAATTTCTACCACTTGCAGTATGGAGATGGCACAAATGAACAACGATATTTGCCATCATATCCTGTAACGTCCCACTGGAAACGGATTCAGATGCCACACAATTCGCCAATTCAAGCTCCTATAAAATGGTGGCATGGATTTGGTAGACAGTGTCTTTCAATGTGCCCCACCAAAAGTAGCCACAAGGAGTCACATTGTGCGACCCGAAATATTCATCAAGAAAGCAAAATACCTGTTTGGTGTGATGTGGTCTGGCCCCATCTCGTATGAACCACTCGATGCCTGGTCAGTCCTCCAATGCTAGCTGTGTGGCTACAAATTGTTCCAAATTGCAACATAACATTCACTAGTGGTAGTTTCTCACATAAAAAAGGACCAATAATGCCCCTGCTGGATACCACAGCCCCAACAGCCAACTTTAGGAGAAAGGAGTTGTTTCACTTCAACACCAATGGGGATTTTTGAAACCACAAATTCACCTAATTTGTTTATTCATATCCCCATTCAGATGGAAGTACGTTTCAACTGTGAATCAAATGCAGCCAACATGAAATCCTTCATTATCAATCACTGGGAGAACCTGGATCACAAAGTCAGCCCTCTGTCGCACAGCTCGTACAGGTATGGCTGGTGGCTTTGGATTTTGAATGGAAACACGTGTAGGTTCTATTTCAGTATTGTCTGCAGGCCAGAACGCTTCAAATCAGCCTCTGCTGAAATTCTTCAGACAGATTTCCTTGGATTTTGCTGAATAATTCCTGAAACTGTGGTGACATTTTCAGGAGTGACAACAGTTTGCCTGGGGCCAACATTCCCCGGTAGATCATCGATCATGCTGCCTGTACACTGGAATTTGGTCAAGAGCTTGTGAATGATTTTTGCATTGGGTCCTTTTGGAACATTAAATCATGTTAGAAAACTGCACCTTGTTGCTGTAAGATGGAGTTTTCATTTGTGGTATTCACAGTGCCATCTGTTAGCAGCTTTTTGAACTATTTCAAAACTTCAAGTCTGTGCTAAGTTTTGCACTAATTTTTAAATGATCATATGCTCCAAATTATTTACTCCTCCCACATCTTTCAGGACAATTTCACTGGCAATCTGTGGAAGGAGCATTAGCATATCAATTCCTTTGTAAACATGTGTTATGTATATTTGTTTTTCTGTCATGTTCCACATCCTTAAGGATCACCACACTATAGGTCTACAGAACGAGTACAGTGTCTAAGCTAATCTAATTGCAATTGTTTGAAATGTAGAATAAGGTCACTTCCTTTTCCTGCATACTATATGAAATTGCAAAATATCAGACTGCTGACAAAACAGAATGATTACCAAAAACCAGAATTTCTGACATATGAACAAGATTATCGCATAATGATACTAATTTATTGGTATGGCTAATGAAAAATAAAATAAATTTCCAGAATTCAAGAGAAGCCTTTATTCTAAATGATATCTATAAGTTAGAGGGGTTATCTCTGAAGCATGGTGAGAGCAAGAAGAGCAGTTAATGCCTTTATGTCAACGATATTATTTCCAAATTCATGGAAGAAAGTGGACACACTTGGGCATAGATAAAACTAAGCATTTACTTAAATGATTGAGAGAAGACCCTAAAAGCACCATGAAATTTTAGAATTTAAACCTCAGACTTAATATGACTGCAGCACCATTTCACTCTGAAATGGACAGAGTAGAAGGCAATGAAACTTACATATGAAATAATGAGGATATGAATATATGTCTTCAAAAGAAACTGATTATGAACAAAAATATACACAGACTTCAGAATTAGTAAATAAAGGTGTGACAGATATAAATAGTAATAACAAGTTGTGACATAAAACAGGCTGGTCGTGAGGGAGACGTGAAGTGGTACTGGAATGAAAAGTAGAGAATCATTCTCAGTATAAAGTGATGTTACAGCATTAAACTTAGTAAGAATGTTAGTGATCGTAAAAATAACCATTCAATGAATAAATTACTATACTATACTAAGAAAGAAGGAAGACAATGATGCAGTTAAAGGTGGAACTCTAACTCAGATTGGACAAGGTTGGGGACTGGACCCAGCCATTACCTTTATGTGGAAAATATTTTGAAATTTGTCAACTGATTTAAGGGAATCATTAAACACCTAAATCTTTATCTATACACGAGGTCTGCTTCTTCTTAACACAGTTCCATTGCCTTAACCATTGTGCCAAATCACCAAATCACTCACAAGGAGGAGGTCTCAAACACGGCCAACAAATGTAGCTCATTTGCCAGATCATTTGTGTACATGCTGAATGACAGACTAAGGTATTTTGGCTCAAACCACCATCCCCCCGCCCCCCTCCCCATATTTTTAGAAAATCGCACTATAAGTTCATGACAAATAATCGACCCAAAATGGACTGGATCAGTAGATAACAGATACTTGAGCATTTTTTAGCGTCATATGTGGGGTCTGCAAACACATATTTTCCTAGAAATTGATGAAAGCAACTGTTACAATTGCCACTTCTGTACCCATTAAGGTAATCACTGCTGAATGAAAGCACTGCTGGTCTAGAAACCAAGACTTCTGGATGGGGAGGAGAGAAGCTGTGTTAGATTCCCAAATGCACTCTGCAGTTGTTGTTTTTTTTTTTTTAATTTGCATTTTTTTCTGTATTGAAACTGGTAGGAATAAGAGAGTTAATAAAGTGATCAATAAGGAATAACAGTAAGGTAGGCAAATAAATTTCTTAAACAGCATGAATTAGTAGGGCATTAAAATTTTAATCTTGGTTGCCTTACCATGGCTCTTTCACTTACTCTTTTACATGTCCTCATTTTCCTTGGAACAACTACATCAATGGTACTCATCATATATAAACAAGCAAATATACTCCCAGCATCAAGAACATCTAATGATGCAACCTTCATGCAACTCCATCGTTCCTTCCGAAGAGTTTGCAGAAAACATACTTGGTTTATGTTTTAAAATGTTTCTTCTTCAGAATTAATTTTGATCACATTGAGCAGTTTACTATAAGCATCATACTACACCGACTTGCCATACTTCCACCACGTGGTCAGCAGAATGTTTACAATCACTGTTCTTGTATGCTGTCTTGAACATTACACACGACAACCAGATCATCTATGTCAAGGCCGGCCAGAAATTCTACACACATGTGCAACTTCCTGGTCACAGTGTGCACACTTACCAGACTTGTAAACAGGCAAACAGAACCATCACTGTTCATTTAGTGTAAGTCTCTAAGCACAGAAGTCACCACTTCGCTTTACCCACTTGCTGGGATATACTGTACCTGGGGCAGTCTCGTGCCCTTTTCACAGTGTGCAATGCAGTCATGAAAATAAAACATAAAAACAAATAGTGCATAAATATGATGGACTGGTTTATGTTGATGTTATGTATCTAAATACCCTTCATGGCAGGGGTATGTAACATGTCTCTCAATAATCAAAGGATAGTTTTTTTAAGCATATAAGTAAGCCTTGAACAACCAGTTTATTAACAAACATTTTAGATAACAATGTTCGCCTGTGTAACATGAAGCAGGATAAAGCACAGCTAGTAAATAACAATTTTGAATTAGAAAAAGAATGAAATCCAAAACCTGCTTATCATTGGTGATGAGAAACAAACTTAATGTCGGGCACAAAAGCACGGCAAATTGACAAAAGCAAGCAGTTGCGAAGATTTTTGTCACTAATACTGGATTTACTGATTTTCATTGCGGAGAAAAATCTTTCACACATGTAAGTACATCTGAACACGGACATAATGCTCACAGCTTCATGATGTAGGCATGGAAATTCATGCTGTGTAAAGTTTTTGTAGAATTCTTTTGTACTTCGTATTGCAAAGAACTTGTCCTTCAGCCACGTGTTGCACTCCAGGTCCATCTGTTCCATCTTTAGATGATTTGGAGCTTCTTCATCTTATATTGAAAAGAGCTGTGCAAAGCAACGAATGAGAGGAGACACACTCTTAACATCTATAAATTGTACTCAAAATTGCTCCATAATTTTTACAGTTATTGACACGTATTCTCGAAATCTAGCACTTTTGTGGACCAAACTGAGGGTAGAGAAATGTGCAGGTTTTTAGACAATAATTGGTGTGGCATCAATAGTTCCAATGTCACAGCATAGGTGCACGCTCGTAGGTTGGCACTACGAAAGCAGACGAACTACGCCAACCACAGCGCCCTCTAGCCGAAGCTGTGGAGCTCAACGAGCACCGCTCTGCTTTCTGCCCCGGGTGATCAAGAGCAGACGACAGAGCAACTTAGCTTCGACTTCATAGGGGGCTAGCCGTTGCAGACTTTGCCTTTGTTACTTTGGTGATAGTTTGTATAACTACTAATAACTGTTAGCTTTGATACATGAACAGCTTCGCACCTACATGCTTATCAAGACTAAGTTAAGTGTATGTCTTTGACTAATATTCTGTATTAAATGTGCTTTTACTTTACATGCAGTACCGAAGTGCTTTACCCCACTTGCTCCTACTGGCTTCCTTCATTTGGCCTATTTTGCAGATCACAGGAGCAGACCCACACACCGTCTTCCAGGCGGGATACAAAACAATTGGCGATGATGATGTTATTTTTTTTTTCCCTTCTACCAATGTTTCCTCGGTACTGCTTTGTCATTCTTGCCATATATCCATATGACTGAGTGAATGTGTGCTTCCACCCTTCGCTATAACACATTATTGTGTGTCAACAATGGCTTCGCCACAGGAACAGGCTTCGCTGTCCGATCTTGTATGGTTTCAGGCTCAGCAAATGACGCAGCTGCTTGCTACTGTAAATGGACTGGTCACACTACAAACTGCAGCTACTACAGCGCCTCTGACGCCCCCACCTGTACCACAGACGACACCTACAGTGCTGCCATTTCGTGTCTTCAATCCGGTCGTTGAATGCTGGCCAGAACACATCGCCCAGATCGAGGCACACTTTGCCACATACAACGTACTGGGTACAGAGCGGCTTGCCCGTTTCTGCTCCGCAATGGGCTTAGCCTACAGTATGTGTGAAGAAACCAAATGGTCGTCTCCATATTTGTGCTGACTTTAAGTCTACAGTAAATCCCCAGACAGTGGTCGCTATGTTTCCCTTACTGCGTCCTGAAGACATTTTGTTAAGTTTGGTGTGGGGAAAATTCTTTTCCACGATTGACTTGCGGGACACACACTTTCAAATTCCACTCGACAAACAGTCGCAGTACTATTTTGTGATCAAAACTCACCTTGGATTGTTCAAGTTTTGCCGACTTCCATTCGGGAGTGCTTCGGCTCCTGCTATTTTCAGGCTTACTTGCAGCAGTTGTGGGCCACTGTCCCTCGTTGTCCAATTACCTGGACGATATAGTTGTGTCAGGTCGAACCCCTGACAAATATCTGCAGAATTTGCATGCCTTATTTACTGTACTTTTGCAGGCAGGACTCAAGTGTAACAGGAACAAGTGCAATTTTTTTCAAACTGAGATTCAGTATTTAGGACATATGATTAACGGACACGGTATCCACCCCTCACCATCACATCTCCATGGGATTAGAGACCTGCCAGCACCCAGGAACTTGAAAGAACTTCAGTCTGTGTTGGGCAAAATTAAATATGTTCGGTTTATACCAAATGCTGCGCACACTGCAGGGCCTTTGCATCGCCTTAGGTGTAAGAACGTTCCTTTTGTCTGGTCTTCGGAATGTGACGCTGCTTTCCACAAGCTCAAATCTGCTTTGTTGAGTGATCGCTGTTTGATTCCTTTCAATCCCTCCAAACCAGTTGTATTGGCTGTCGATGCATCTTCTCACGGCATCGGAGTGGTTCTCTCGCACTGCACTAATTCTGTCGATCACCCAATTGCTTTTGCATCTAAGTTGCTCAATTCTGCCCAGCAAAACTATTCTCAAATCGAGAAAGAAGCTTTAGCTATTGTATATGGAGTGACAACGTTTCATGATTTTTTGTACAGTCACAAGTTCTATTTGGCCACTGACATTAAGCCTTTGACGTCGTTGTTTCACCCATCAAAGCCAGTTCCAGCTCATGCTGCACAAAAGTTGCAACATTGGTCTTTCTTTTTGTCTAACTACAATTACAAAATTGCCAGCATGGCAATGACGATGCTTTGTCTCGTCTACCTATCGGTCCTGACGATGAGTTTCATTCTTCCGAATTGTCATGCATGTTTATTGATTCGCAGGATAAGGAATTAACTCATGGTTTTCTGGTGGATTTTCATCACATTGCTTCCACGACGGCCGCAGATGCTTCTTTGCAGATTGTTTTACGGTTCCTTCATACTCAATGGCCTCCGTCTGCTATGGAGATTAGTGATCCCTTGTTCGACATTACTTTGCGCAACATCACAACCTGTCTGTACACCATGATGTTATTTTGTTACGAACTGACAATGATCAGTCTCGTGTGGTTGTACCTCGTTTGTTGCCGTCGGAAATCCTCTGATTACTGCACACTGGTCATAGGGGTATAGCGTGGGTGAAGCAATTAGCGCATCGCCACTGCATTTGGGTCGGCATTGATAAAAAAATTGGGGATTTGTTTGCTAGTTGTCGCTCTTGCGCGGAGCATGAATCTACTCTCCACCAGAACTTCTTTGGGTGGCCAACTCCTCCTGCACCTTGGCAGCACGTTCATATCGATTTTATGGGTCCTTTCTGGGACACCCGCTGGTTGATAGCTATTGATGCGTACAGCAACTTTCCTATTGTTGTGCCTATGTCTTCTACCACATTTGCCAGTACTATTCGGACTTTGTCGAGTATTTTTTGCATTGAGGGCCTTCCTGAAGTTATTGTCTCTGACAATGGTCCCCAATTTGTGTCCTCCGAGTCTGAAGTGTTCTGTGCTGGTAATGGCATTCGCCATCTGCCCTCAGCTCCGTTCCACCCTCAGTTGAACGACGAGGCTGAATGCTTTGTGCATACGTTTAAGTCACAGATGAAGAAGATGTACGCCACGCACTCTCACGAGCGTGTGCCATGGACTTTCCTTGCTTCCTATCGCTCCCAGCCGCGCAGCGCTCGTTCCCCAGCGGAACTGCTACATGGCCACACCCATCAGTCGTTCTTGCAGCTATTGCACCCGCCGCTGCGCACTCCTGCTGCTTCGCTTCGTTCTGGCTTGGTGCCGCATGCTTTGGTGTTCTATCTTTTTGTGCCATCCTCAGTTTTCTGCCGCTGGTTCTTATCTGGCAGAATTTGAGGCTTCGCAGATTCCGCCGCCTCAGCCCACGACTCCACCGATGGCATCTCCGCCACTCACACCTCCAGCGCTGTTGCCCTTGCCTGCACTGCTGATCCGGTCTGCGGTGCCGGGCAGGTACCTCTCGCTGCCACCACAGAACCTCCTCTGGCCACCGTCACCGTCATGTTCCTCCATGGTGCTGGAGCCAATGGATGCTGAGACTGCCGTCACGCCACCAGCGCCATCGCCCATGGAGGTTGTAGCTCCGCATCCTCATCCGAGCATACCCAGTGGCGGTGCACGTCCTAGGCAGGTTTTCATTGGGCGTTTTCCTCAGCCCCTTGCAAGCGATTCGGGGATGCGTGTGGGCAGTGCAGCCCCACAGTTCCGCTGTCCGCCCCCTCAGTTGCGCCATCCCTAGGTCCCTCCACCCACCGTCGGAAGCCCTATTCCACGACGGTGCCCCGTTCCAGAGGGGGGTGATGTGGCGTCGATAGTTCCGATGCCACAGCATATGTGCACGCTTGCAGGTTGGCACTACGAGAGCAGACGAACTACGCAAACCACAGCGCCCTCTAGCCGCTGCTGTGGAGATCAACGAGCACTGCTCTGCTTTCTGCCCCAGTTGATCAAGAGCAGATGACAGAGGAACTTAGCTTCTATTTCGTATGGGGCTAGCCATTACACACTTTGCCTCCATTACTTCGATTATAGTTTGTACAACTACTAGTAACTGTTGGCTTTGATACATGAACAGCTTCGCACCTACGTGATCATCAAGCCTAAGTTATGTGTATGTCTTTGACTAATATTCTGTATTAAATGTGCTTTGACTTTACATGCAGTACCGAAGTGCTTTACCTCACCTGCTCCTACTGGCTTCCGTCATTTGGCCTATTTTGCAGATCACAGGAGCAGACCCACGCACCGTTTTCCAGGCGGGATACAATACAACTGGCTCTCTCTCAAATAGCAAGCTTACTTTAAAAAGCATTTACTTTTCCCAACATCCACGAAGTTGAATTATTGTCACCTTGCAAACTGACATTCTGGCTGTTCATGTGAGACGTAATGGCCATGAGAAATGCACGGTCTGATATCCATCAAAGATCTTCTAATTTCAGTTCATTCTTTCCCTTCTTACGTAAGAAATGTACTACAGCCAAACATAAATCAAATAAATCTTTTCAGCATTTTATCTCAACTGAACCAGCGTACTTTGGTATACAACAGTAAGATATGTTGGCATACTCCTTTCCCAATTCCTCCAAGAACTGACAAAGCTGAAATGCATAAGCCCATGTGTTTTCAGATAGTTTATAGTAAGCACAATAATTTGTCTGACTTTTCTAACGTTACTGATTTTGCACAAAGCTCCTCCCAATGTAGAATGCAGCAAACTCCATAAAGTGCCTCTTCTATGCATCCTAGCGTTCTGCGCATCAGTGCTTTGAGTACTCTCTGATAGCCCCGCATTGCTGATGCTCCATCTGTGGTCACTGATATTAACCGATTCCAATCCATACCGACTCCATCAACCACTTGCTCCACAGCTTAGAGTAAATCTACACCTGCTGTAGCCCCATTCAAAGGCACTAAGTCATATCACTGTGTTTGGAAAGGCCAATTTCTTGAAACCTGCTAATATTAGTGGGCCACTAAAGCTCTGCAGCATCAATGAGACAATCTTTTGCAAACTTCTTGGAAAACAGTTTCCCAGATCTTGCTATTCTCAATGCAATTTTGAAACTTGCTTGATGTACTATGATTGTCACTCTGAAAGTACATTGTACAGTAAAATCGATATGAATGTAATCCAAGAAACGAAGAGTTCGAGAGGTATCAATTATTATGACTTACATTAAAAACCTGTTGATGTGCCTAAACCATTTTTCTCTTAAGCACATTCACTTTGGCTTGCCATTCTTCACTGTTCAGTACACATCACTCATCTTTATGAAATAAGTAAAAGTTTTTTCTCTGTTGTGATTTCATCCTCCCCCAGGAGGAGGAGGGAGAGAAAGAGGGCTGGCAGTGGTACACTCAACCTGCTCTTTATCCAGGGGACTACACACATTTAGGCGCTAACATATAAACATGATGACAATGACAATGATTTTAAAATTGTAGTGAAATATAAGGATTGTGAAAGACTAACATAATAAGGCTAGCTGAATATTTAAAAGCAGTGATAAAAATATGGTCAGACAGCACAGTTCAAAAAAGACACGATGAACACTAAAAACACTTGAAAAAACACAAACAACACAGAAGAGATACTGACCATTAAAAACGAAGCACTGTGCACTTTCACTAAAATTCGAAAGGACCCGCTCTAGAATGATAGATGAAAGGAAAGGAAAAGTAGGTACACAGGGAGAGGGGATGGGGATGGGAATGGGGATGGGGATGGGAACTGAGGGCTAGTAAGAGGTGGCAATGACAATGAGATAGGGATGGCTGTTGGGGGACAGGGAGAGAGGGGTAGCTGACAATGGTATCTGTGAATCTGAAAGGAAGGAGGAGTGGGGAGCGACTGGCAGGCGTAAAAGGAGGGGATGTGAGAGAGAGGAGATGAAGGGGAGGGAAGCCCTGGCAGAGGGGTTGTGGGGGGGGGGGGGGGGTGGCAGAGATGGTGGGATGGATTCAGAGTTGGTATGAGGGGTATATTCTGGGATGGAGTTCATGATCTGGGAGGGAGATGGTTGAAATTTCTTTGGGAGGGAATGTGGAGGGTGTGTGGTGTCACCGCCAGACACCACACTTGCTACGTGGTAGCCTTTAAATCGGCTGCGGTCCTTTAGTATACGTCGGACCCGCGTGTCGCCACTATCAGTGATTGCAGACCGAGCGCCACCACACGGCAGGTCTAGAGAGTCTTCCTAGCACTCGCCCCAGTTAGACAGCCGACTTTGCTAGCGATGATTCACTGACAAAATACGTTCTCATTTGCCGAGACGATAGTTAGCATAGCCTTCAGCTACGTCATTTGCTACGACCTAGCAAGGCACCATTATCAGTTGCTATTGATATTGTAAATAATGTACAGACAAGAGCTATGTTCAACATTAATGGATTAAAGTTAAGTATTCCAGAAGATACATACTTTTTTACTAGTCTCATTTCCGTGTCCTGTTCCAGACCTCACGCCAGCCTGCGTGAGCTTAAACGCGTGCCTTTCGGCTTACTCATAGTGGATTGGCTGTCTTGCCAATCCACAACAGGGTGAACAAGTGGAGCGTTGGTGGGATGTGTAGGTAGAGGTGTGGCAGTACCCTAGGATTAGAGAGGAGAGGGGACACAAGAGGACTGTTGGTCTCGAGTCGGCGGCAGGTGCAGATTATCAATAAGTAATAGTGTCTTTCAATCGTGAACTTGGGGCTGGCCACCTATTATTCGGCAGCACAGCAAACACTGCGAGTTTTCACCTACTGCTGTGAAGAAGAATTGCAGTTCCCAGTTGTGTTAAAATGACTGAGAACACAGATCCTCTGTTCTTTGCGTTTTTGCAATACTTGCCATTTCTCAGTACATCTCATGTAAGGCTACAGCCATCATAGGGAAGCAAGACTGGGTGTGCTTCGGTCCTCTTGGTACCATGTAAACTGGGAAGCGGAGCTGTAGCCGCTCATTTGGTGTATATGTCTAGTTACAGACGTCACTGTTGCACTTTGCCCACTCACTGAGATGTGTGCACCAGTGCCGCACCTCCGCAATTGTTCACAGTGTACACCATTTTGCTGGCCCTGATCTATGTCTTAACTCCAGCACAACTCGGTAACCTGATTATGTTCAAAGAAACAAAACCAGTTGTAACACAATAAATGTGTAAAAATACAGCTGATGTAAATTTCATTAATGGAATTAATGTTAATGCATATCATGCATATGATAATATTGCCTAAATATTGGTGCTGTAAGTTGATCATGTATATAGCTATGACTCCTTGTTGTACCTGCATAGTGTGCAATGCCCACAGGGTTTTCAGAAGCATAATGCAATTTTGAGAGTTCCTAATGAAGTTCTGCACCACAACTCACTGTAAACATCATGTGGTCGGCTGTTCGTGGTCCGTCATGAAAAATTCACAATAGTATTACTTGGAATCCTTTTCATACATTGAAGCTTAAAATTTTATTTTTTTATCAATCAAAGCCATTTCAGAAATTTGTTTGATTAGCTTGTAATTATTCTTTATTGATTACCTAATTAACCAATTTATTCCTAAAAATTTCAATATGGAAAAAATACAAATAAAAACAATCTTTGCACAATGCATTTGAGACTCGAACACGGGTTCTCTACTCCCAGCTGGATGCCACGGTCGCAACACCAGTGGCACTTTGGTTCAACAGGGTTTACCTTACGGGTACATAAAAAGTGGTACCAACAGTTTATTTCTCAATGTTTAGGAAAATATGCATTTGCAAACACCATATATGATTTTGAAAACTGTTCAATTCTCATTTATCTACCAATCCTGTCAATTCAGAGTCAATCACTCATCGTGAACTTTAGGAGTGATTTTCTCAAATCTTAGAATTTTTTGTTTCAGGCTGTACACAAACAACTTTCCAAATGTTAGACAAATCAGTTAGTCATGTCTAAGACCTTTCTTCTGTCAGTGTCAAAATTTTTGATAAATGCGTATTATCAGCCATCAAGAATGAAGAACTGCAAAATGCTACTAAAGCCTGGTCTCCCTCAAAATGTACGGGCCATACAAATTGCAGGAGATAAATACATTATAAAACACTTCCATGATGCTTGCATGGATGAGGGAAAATCAGATGGATGTGGTTGTGTTGTAATCTTCAGTTTGAAGACAACCTATACCTGGATCAGGATCAGAATAACGAAGTGACTTCACAACTAGTTGTTTCCAGGACACCTGCCACAGCAACAAAAAATCACAGCATGAGTTTGGTCGCACGTTCTGTCCTATGCACAGCTGTCATATCACTCTACTACCTCAGCTGCCAGTAAGCATACAGTTATGGAGTAACATTGTGGTCTGTAAAACTGTTCTTTCAATTTTTTGTTAAACACTTTGTTGCTCTGTGGAGTATTCTTCTTTTATGGAATGCGTGAAGTTAATTCCAAAACTACTTACGAAAGGGATAAAACCATTAGCTTCTTGCAAAGCAAACTCAATACTCTGTGTGCCACAGTCATGACAATTTTTTTGAATGATTCTCCTGCCATTTGACTGTAATAATTTTTATTTTATTGTTATACAATCCAGATTTTGCCCTTACAGCTTTTTAAAGTACATAAACTAGAACAAACAGTAGAAGTATAAATCAAAAAAGGAAGAAACAGGGCAACTATGAAAAACAGTGTGTAAATACCATGCATGATTCTTTACCTTATTTATATAGCAAAAGACATCAGACTGGTATGAAACACATACAAATCCTTGTCAGAAAAGCATATCTGGCCATATGGTTCAGATCTGCCACTAGTTGAAGTGAGAAAAATCACTAAAATAAATAAGTTGCAGACTTCCATTTATGTACCTTATAGCACGGCTGTTAAATGAAACTCCTAACCAGTAAACAGGTATGGGCCACACTATTGTGTCTGAACAACATCTGGAATGGGCATAGATGAAACGCTGTTCCAATGATTGCCAGAAAGACATCATAGTCTGCACAACACAATCTGTAGTGTGAAATGTTTATTTTGCCTGATGAATACATTATCTTTGCATATAACAGTGTTTACAGTATATGACATGGAGGCCCACTACTATAGGGTATATAAATGAAAGTCTGCAACTTAGTTATGGATTTTAGAGATTTTCTCCTAATGACCGATCATAATTGTATGACCAGATATGCTTTTCTGACAAGGATTTGTATGTATTTCACACCAGTCTGATGCCCTGACATATAAATAAGGTAAAGAATCATGGTATCTACATACTATTTTTCGTGGTTGCCCTGTTTCTTGCTTAAGTGATTCACGCTACTATTGTTTGTTCTAGTTTTTGTACTTAACAATGGCATAAGGCTGATATCTAGATTGTATAACGACCCCCCCCCCCCCCCTCTCTCTCTCTCTCTCTCTCTCTCTCTCTGGCATGTACTGCACTGTATGAAGCATGCAGCTGTGAAAGATCGTGCCCAAAGAATTTGGTTGGAGCAGTTACAAGCTGCAATATGTGAGGGGGATCAAATGGAATAAGACTATTATAAAAACAGAACTGCAATCCTGAAGCTGCAATACTTGTCATCAAACTTTAGACATACGCCATCATAAACATACCAAGAAAATTGACTGTTCAGTGTCTTTCGGCATAAATTAAGGAATATAACATATGTAACCACTGTCCAACATGGCATAATGATCACACTTTCTCAATACAAAATCAAAGGTACTGTCAAATTTTTAGGTTCAGAAACACCAAGTTAGGTCCAAGAAAGTTAATGCATACAGAATAGAACCATATACTGAAATTAAGACAATTTGTCAAAGACCACTCAGCACCAAAAGTACAAGCTTTGAAGGGGAAACAGTCTGTCACGATCAACATACCATGGAAACAGAAAGCAATAACGTACTGTTAATTGGACTGCATAATTAGATTAGATTAGATTAGATTAGTACTTGTTCCATAGATCATGAATACGACACTTTGTAATGATGTGGAATGTGTCAGTGCCATACAGTATAAATGAACACAAGCTGCAAAAACATCATTCAAGACCACATTATCCCATCCTCGTAATACCTTCTGTTTCAAATCTGATAAACGTTTTAATGAAATAAATAAAGTCATAATTATATAATATACCAGTTCACAGTGGAACTACAGTTCTCGGAAGAAAACTTACAGAATCATCATAAAATACGGAAGTTTAATCTTCTACAGTATTCAACAGGGCTTCACTCCTTTACAGAACGATTATCTTGTTATAAAATTACAGTCAGATATTTTGAAAATGAAACAAACCAATGTTTCCTCAACATACCTGAAACAAATGGAAGAAAATAGTAAGACAACAAATACACACAATTTACTTTATAGAAAAGATTTTGTTAAACACTCTATAACTTGTACAACACAGAAAAATATCTGCTGTCCACTAGGAACTTTGTAAGGAATGAAAGGCAACAAATACTAAAAGCAATAAATTGGAAATGGTGAAGGGGAACTTCAGTTAAGACTTGAGAAAGTTATTTTCACTGCACTAAATCATTGTCTTGAGCCCTGCCTTCACATCATAATTGTATTTTAGTTTAGGGGAACATTTTAACACATAATACTCTAATTTGTAAGAAGTGTCTGTATATTCAATTATCTCAACAAACCCATTTTTGGTAATGTTCAAATGCTGTTTCTTCTTTTCGGTATCCGTAACACAAATAGGAAAGCAAAATGTAGCAGGTAATTTGCATCAGCACTGTATAGAATTTTTAATCTATATGTGATTTCAGTTGGAAAGTGTTTGCAGTGTTCAGTGTATATTTGCACACAAATTACATGCCCATAAAGCAGATACATCTGTACTATAGCAAACAAAAATTTTCAGTTTAACCTAGATATAACTGTGGAATAATCTCAATGAATATAAACATTTTAAATATAGCTTACCTGCTTCCCTGTACTGTCCATAAACCAAATCATCATCAGTAAGTGCTGCTGCACTACCTATGTGTGTAGCTTCCTCTCCATAGTTTGTCATGTAAAATGAGATCCGACCCTGGCGTTGTGATTCATACAGAATATGATCCATAATATTGAGCAGCTTCATGCAGTAGTACATCCTCTTCACAGTCTCTGGCTTCAACTTTATTAATTTCAAATGAATTCACAGTTTAAGTAACAAATCAAATGCTTACTACTACTACTACTACTACTACCACCACTACCACTACCACTACCACTACCACCACCACCACCACCACCACATTTGGAAAAGGAGAATTTCAGCTACAGCCACAAAATGCTATCACTACAGGAGAGCTACTAAAAATGTAATTTTTGAAATTAATACTCTAAGGCACAAACACTGAACGCTTCTCTAGTTACACAATAAACACTAATTTACAGCTACAAAATAACACCTCTTACAACTATCAAAATACTCAGATGTGAGGCTGATGCTTATCTGCATAGATACAGACAAATGCACTACAGTGTTCTAAGAAATATGGCAGCCTTTGTCTTTAAAAAAATTATTGAATGCTTCACATAAATATGCATAACAAACTCTGAAAAATCAAAATGCACTTGGTGCAAAACTCAATGAGATGGTAAGATAAGATTTAAAAAAAAAGACCAACAGGAATGATGAGACGGATGAAGGCTCTATGACAACAATTGCGAAAATCTAAACAGAGCATTTAATATTTGTTAAAAAACTGCACATAGCACTAATGTTTCTCTTATATCCAGACACTACTGGTTGCCCGTGAATACATTTTATACAAAGTGCAGCACTCCGTCAAATTTAATACAGCTGGTACCTACAAAGGTATTTGCTTCGAACAAGTCACAAAAAGATAATTGCATGACCAAACCAAAATTGCACTTCTAACTGGATTTGTACACATATATATTTAACAAAATATCATTTTAACACAGATATCAGGGTGGAAAGGCAAGTGCAATCAAAAAGTGACAAATTGCTTCTTTTTTGACTGGCTGGTCAAACTGAAGTTACTGTTTACTGGACTCTGAGGGAAAGTGAACATTCAGAACAACAAGCTTTTCTGAACTACTTTGCATACGCAACATAATAGTTCTTTCTTGTTCATGTGTATCAGCCAGCTACACTGTCTGGTACATTCAAATTTCATGAATCCTCTCAGCTGATCAGTCATCAACGTATAGTTTTTTAACATATCAGTAAACAAACGACAAAACTGCTAACCTGCTATTGACACATACGAAATGTGTTCCTTTGGTCAGAACAAAATAAAAAAATAGAAAATGGCCACTACTAACGTATCCCATTAATTTTGTTTGTAGTAAATGACAGTAGTGTAGAGAAGCTTAAACTTATTCAGTCAGGAAACAGAAATGCTGCATGACAACAGAAGGATGTGGGGGGGGGGGGGGGGGTGAAAATAAGTTTTTTGATGATTTTGCCATTGCTGTTATGTCATCAGGCCAGACTCTGTGTAATGTAAGTTCAATATTGACTGAGGTCACCATACTACATTAATGTATGTAGAGTGATAAATTCTAGCATTTGAGCAAGGATCACTATGAGTGCTCATGTAATGTGTGATTGGCACATATTTCCTATGCAAATTTATATTTTATCCAATAACAGTGCCACGTTAACAGGAGTACATATGCATAAACCATACAACAATTATAAACACTCACAAACAAATCTGAAGAAAGTGAACTGCAACCACTAGAATTAATGAGTACACACGTTACTGGGTTCCTTTGTATTTGCGAGAAGTTAAAAAAGAAAAGAAGACACGTACATTAGTTCCCGTGAACTTGATAAAAGAATGCATTTCGAAAGTCTGCCTACAATCTGTATCAAAATATGGAAGTTTTGCACTGCAAAGTGTCATAAGATACCTATTACCTGTCACAATCAGTACTGTTCGGGAGAACAGCTGGATGCTAATAAGATCTCAAAAAGAACCATTAACATTGAGAAGATTGGTGACTGACTTATGACTTACTGCCACTATTCTCGCAAACTGGTGCAATAATGAAACTGTAGAAGTACTGCGCATTTTCTCAGCGGGTTAACAAAAATGAAATTATAGTACTTTATGCCAACACAAAGTTCCCTGTGATAAGAAAAACGGTAAGAGACAATAGCCCTGCTCTGCTTCTCAGTTTTGTGTGTATATATTCGAGCACATTTTCTTTTCGATGTATTAACATTGTACTTATCTCTGAGTATCTTCACCTTTTACTTGTAACAGGTGCAGAAAATAATATAGCACCAAATGGTACCTTTTCTGATTGAAGGTAGTTCCACTACATTCTATTACTGTTGCCTGATGTTTCATTACTAAATTCCATACTTCCGTACAAGAATTTTACACATTCATTGTACAAAACACTGTTTTCGAGGAGGTAGCAAACAGATTTCCATTGACCTGATGATGTCCTCAGGAGAAACTTCAAAAGACTAGTGTAACAGAACCACTAAAAATATGAACAATACGTAGTTACGCACCTGTGGTTCTTCCAAATGATCTACCACCATTCCACGACGATCCATAACCCTGTAAGTTGGTATGGCATTCTCCCTTATACTGAACTCGAGTTTTTCTGTCCACTGTGACTGGGCACCAGGGAACATAGGTAAATCACTCATATGGCTCAATGCCCCAACTCTGCTTTTTACATTTGCCTACAAATAACAATCAACAATATTTCACTTCTTCACACATTCTTGTCAACAACTATTTCCTACAAATAAATGTATGTGAGATTAATAGAAAGCTGCAGAAACAAATTATATGTAATCTGAAAGTTGCCAATGGTACAACAAGAAATGCTGGACATCACTTACAAAGATTAACATGGCTAAAGGATATGAAAAAGCTACTAAAAGTTGGCACATGGAATTATGCACCCTGCTGCAACTTGGAGCAACATACATCATCACTGAAGAGGTTCTGAAATAGTGAATTGGGAGTTTTTGCACTTCAAGAAGTTAGATGGATAGGTAAGGAACAGATACACGAACAAAAATTTTTGTTGTTTCACTCTGGGAAAGATGATACGCAGACACAATATGGAGTGGGATTTATATGATCATAAATTACAAGGGCATTCTGAAAAATAATGCCTCCTAATTTTTATAAGTAAACTCTTAAGGCTTTTAAATAAGGAAAATGTTATTAACATTCTACATCTTATCTTCATGTCTACATATCTGCAGCCCTCTGCCGCTAGAGGGCTCCGAATTGTAGCTTGTAACAAGGCAGTGTGTAACATAACTGCATCGGTGCATGAGAAACAGCATGCTGTAACAAAGTTGCAAATTCGAAGAGTTTGTCCACACATGGAGCTTTTCCTACAGCATGACGATGCCAGGCCACACACGAATGCTGCAACATCTGCAACAATCCGACACCTTGGGTTCATTGTCACTGATCATCTTCCTTACAGTCCCCACTTGGTCCCATCTGACTCATCTGTTTGCACAAATAAAAGGACACCTTTTAAGACTTCACTTTGATAGTGATGAAGCAGTGCAGGCAGAGGTGAGGTTGTGGCTTTGTCAATGAAATCAAAACATTCTACAGTAACGGTAACACCAAACTGGTCTCTTTTTGGGAGAAATGTGTTTGCTCCCTGGGTGACTATGTTGAGAAACAAATATGCAGATATGAAGAATAAAGATGTGGAATGTTAATAATGTTTGTCGTATTTAAAAATCATTAAGGGTTTTCACATTAAGAAAGCTGGAGGCATTATTTTTCAGCTTGCTCTCACAGAAGGGTGAAACTTTTTTAACTTCACCTTCTAGCAGTATAATGACTATGAATATTTTTTAACATACCCCATTCATTACATTGCTTTTACTATGGACGATATCTGGTCACAAGGACTACCTTCACAGGTTCTTTGTTGACTGATGCTTTTACTACTCAAATGGCTACCACATACCATTAGTAGCACTTTTTAGGGAATTACCCAATGTCAACTTTCTCCCACAAGCAGCCAGGGTGTAAATGTATGCCTTGACAGAACAACTTGAAGAATAAATAGGAAGTATCACACACAGAAATCAGTCATGCACTCTTTTTGACAAATTTTGAGCTGAAATATTACACACACACACACACACACACACACACACACACACACACACACACACACACACAAAATGACAAAATATGCTGAAAATCTTTGCCTAAAAACCTTTCAGCTTGTTCCACTACCTTCCAAAAAGATACCAAAATACAGGCGTATGTCGAACTACCACAAAAAGTATAAAAGAGATGAAAATAAAATAAGCTAAAATGCAAGAGAAATGTAATATATTTTGCAGTCTTTTAGTACACTTTTATATATGAACCATTTGTGACATGAAAAACATCAAGCTGGTATCCGATTTTCTGCCACATGTTTCACAACACATTATTTTTAACTACAGAATTCTCATTTTACATACATACATAAAACTAACCCACTAAGTCACCTACTCATGTCATAGTTGAAAGCAAAAGTAAAAATTGCAGTAAAATAATGTGTGGTGAACATAATAGCCAGACAATACCCTCTCTGTCCTGAATTCCAACAAAAGTTTGTAGGGATGTTCCTACATCTCAAAAATTATGTCTATTCAAATTTCATGCCAGTTGCATAGGAGTGGCGCGATGCAAATCACATTTGCTTTAAATACACACGGTAACGGTTGTAAGTGATAATTACTTTTGAGATTGTATGTAGTGAGTTTATGTTAGTCAGGAATCTCTTTAAGGATGGTAGTACATCAAATGTGCCCACTTGGAGCACTGGAGCAGGAGAGGCACCACAGGACATTTTAATTTCCACTGCCTATACTTTTACAAATAAATTCATAAAACTCTGTCAGCATGACCAGGAAGGATTCAGGACTCAGACTCACAGCAGTGGAAGTTTAAAAACATAACAAAATAATTTTTTTACATGTTTAATTTCATCATTTTTCCACTTACTATTGGCTGCATTTGATGTCATAGGTACACTTTTCTTCATAAGTAAGAGAGATTCTTCAATGAATTTTGCATTGCTTATTAAACACAAACTCCTTAAGGCAAAACTCTAGAATTTACCAAATCTATTACAAAGTGTGGTAAAAATTTAGATAATTAACTATAAAATTTGAGTTTTTTTCTAAACATGAAGTTTAAAATGTAACAGTTCATTCATTTTTTTCATAAATTAAATAAATTCTAGATTTTCATACACCTGTAAGTATGGTTTTTATGCTGTGCAAAATTCATCGAAGAATCTCTCTTACTTATGAAGAAAAGTGTATGGCAACAAATGCAGCCAATAGTAAGTGAAAAAAATGATGAAATTTCACATGTAAAAAAAAATTATTTTGTTATAAATATAATAGAGGGGAACATTACACAACAAAGGCCGTCCCCACATGTGCAGTAGTATATAATGCATTACAATCTGCTTCCCCTGCAGCACTTTAGGGATGAGGCCCGACAGTTCACAAAATTTCAGAACTTGCGGCACACAGGTAGCAGGATGGTAGATAGATCTCCAGTCAAACTGAGGGCTGCCCTCGTGTCAGTATGAGACACATAAAGTCAAAACATGCTGAAACAAAAGTGGCACACCACAAACTTCACTTTGTGTTAAAGGGTACGTCGTACGTCCAGTCTGGTGAGCAGCACTTCCTTCTGTCAGTAAGGCTGGCATGAAGTCCACAAGTCCACCATGCCTGTGTGGTCTACATCTACATAGATACTCTGCAAGCCACTGTACCGTGCGTGGCTGAGTGCACCCTGTACAACTACTCGTCATTTCCCCCCCCCCCCCCCCCCCCCTTCCGCCTGTTTGACTCAAAATGGAGTGAGGGAAAAATTTTCTCACATCTTATCTTCGTGACCCTTATGCACAAAGTATGTTGGCGGCAGTAGAATTAGAATCATATGGCATGTCATATATGTGGTCTCCTTTACAGATGTACCACTCTTTCCTAAAAATCTCCCAATAAACCAACATCTACCATATCCCTTCCCTATTACAATTTTCATATGCTAGTTCCATCTCATATGGCTTTGCAACGTTATGCTCAGATATTTGAACAACTTGGGTGTGTCAAACAGGACACTAGTAATACTGTATCCAAACATTACAGGTTTCTTCTTCCTACTCATCTGCATTAAACTACATTTTTCCACATTTAGGGCTAGCTGCCATTCATTACACCAATTAGAAATTTTGTATAAGTTGTCTTGTATCTTCCTACAGGCACTCAACTTCGACTCCTTACCATACACCACAATATCTCCAGCAAACAACTGCAGATTGCTGCCCACCCTGTCTCCCAAACTGTTTATGTATACAGAGACCAACAACGGTTCTATCACACTTCACTGGGGCACTCCTGACGATACACTTGTCTCTGATGAACACCTGCTGTCGAGGACAACACACTCGGTTCTATTATTTAAGAAATTTTTGAGCCACTCACATACCTGTGAAGTTATATGCTCATACCTTCATTAACAGCCTGCAATGGGGCACTGTGTCAAATGCTATCTGGAAATCTAGAAATACGGAATCTGCCTGTTGCCCTTTATCCATAGTTCTCAGTATATCATGTGAGAAAAGTGCAAGCTGAGTTTGGCACGAGCGATGCTTTCTAAAACCATGCTGATTTGTGGACATAAGCTTCTTAGTCTCAAGAAAGTTTATTATATTTGAACTGAGAATATGTTCAAGGATTCTGCAGCAAACAGAAGTTAGGGATATTGGTCTGTAATTCTGCAGGTCTGTTCTTTTACCCTTCTTATATACTGGAGTCACTTGCACTTTTTTCCAGTCACTTGTGATTTTGTGCTGGATGAGAGATTCATGATAAATGCAAGCTAGGTAAGGGACCTATGCCATAGAGTACTGTTTGTAAAACCAAATTGGGACTCCATCCACATCTGGTGACTTACTAGTTTTCATCTTCAGTTTCTCTCTCTAAACCAGGAATTCTTATTACTATGTCGTCCATACAGCAGTCTGCCTGATGGTCAAATGGTGGTATGTTTGTATGGTTCTCCTGTGTGAACGATTTCTTGAGCATGAAATTTAAAACTTCAGCTTTTGTTTTGCTATCTTCAACTGTCACACCAGACTGGTCAACAAGAAACTGAATGGAAGACTTAGACCCGCTTACCAATTTTACATAGCACCAGAATTTTGTCAGATTCTCTGCCAGATCTTTTGCTAAGGTGTGAGGGTGGGAACTGTTGTATGCTTCATGCATAGATCTTTTCACAGGTGCATGAATCTCTAGTTACTAAACTTTTCTTGTCATCATTTGTGCGTTCTCTTTTGAAAAGAGTTTAACAGCCTCTGCTTCCTCAGCATCTTCCAAATTTCATTATTAAACCATGGTGGGTCTTTTCCATCCTTTATCCACTTACTAGCCTCATAACTCTCCAGACCACGATATACAGTCTGCTTAAACTTTGCCCATAGTTCCTCTATATCCATCTTACTGGAACTAAGTGATGCCAATTCACTGTCTAAATAAGATGCTTGTTTGCTCTATCTAGCAAAAACACTCTCCTAACCACCTTGTCTGATTCACTAACTTTCGTAATCATAGTTTCTATAATGACATCATGATCGCTAATCCCTGTTTCTATACTGATGCTGTCAAGAAGGTCTGGCCTATTTGTAGCTACAAGGTCTAGGATATTTCCATTGCGTATGAGCTGCCGAGCTATCTACTCAAGACAGTTTTCAGAAAATGTGTTCAAAAGTATTTCGCATGATCGTCTGTCTGTCTGTACCTCCCCGCAACAAATCCATACACATCTCAGTCTATACTTGGCAGGTTTAAGTTGCCTCCAACTAGTACTGCATGATCTGGATATTTACGCGCTATTGAGCACAGACTTTCTTTGAATGACTCTAGAACTGTCACAGCAGAATCGGGTGGCTGGCAAAAACATCCAACAATTAACTTAGTTTCACCTACATGTATTGTATTTGACCAGATGGCTTCACAGTCACTCTCAACTTCAACCTCAGTAGAGAGAATATTTTTGTCAATCTGCAATGAACACTCCCCGTCCTATGGCCTGTGACCTGTCTTTCCAATATACTCCCCATGACTTGCTACATATCTCAGAGCTTTCGACTTCAGGTTTCAGCCAGCTCTCAGTCCCAAGAATAATTTGAGCATGAGAATTTTCCTGGAGGGCAGTAAATCCAGAATTCATTACAAATACTTCAACAGTTTACACACAAAACTGTGACAGTTGAAGTGTCTATATTCTGAATGTCGTTTGATTTCCCTTGCTGTGAATCAAATGAGTGTTCAGTGGAGCACCTCAAACTACCGCCTAGCCTAAATCCCTCATGTGCACTCCACAAGTACTCTGCTACCCAAGTAGCAGCTTCCTTTGTGTAGTGCACCCCCGACCTATCAAGGGGAGTCCTACAAATTGCCACACAATAATGCAGGTCTAGAAATCTGCAGCCAAGAGCATCACAGAGTCAACAAAGCGTTTGGTTGAAACCCTCCACTCAGCTCCAAACCAAAGGACCCTGATCAACTAAGAATGATGCTGCAAATTCCGAGCACTGCTTACAGCCTGCGCGTAAGGGCAGCAGTCTTCACCACCTATGCCAGTCGCCTGTACAAGTCGAGGATCACATCAGAACCCGTGCGACAGGCGTCGTTGGTTCCAATGTGAGCTACAACTTGTAGACAACTGCATCCTGCATGCTTGACAGCCACAGGCTAGGCCACCTCCACATCTCAGATGAGGCCCTCTGGCAGATATGCCAAGTGCACACTGGCTTTCTTTCCAGCCCTGAAAACTATCTGCCTAAGGGACTCCATAATGCGCCTAACATTGGAGCTCCCAAATACCAGTAAACCCCTCCTCCCGCGTGCCTGCTCGGACCTTGCTGAAGGAGCAGCCACCTGTAAATCCACAGGGTGAATGGGTGGGGCCAGGTGGCCAGTTTTCACATTGGCCCTCTGCCTTGAATGACGCAAACACATTACCATTCGGCACTTGCACTGCTGTGAGGGTGGGACCACTGCATCAAGAGCACTAGGAGATGCCTCAGAAGCAGAGTCCATGGACAAAACAAGTGACACCTGAGGTGTGTCGCACAACATGCTAGATTCTCTGTCACTGCTATACCCCAAGGCAGCAAACTGATGGTGACTGACCATAACCAACAGCATGTTCAGCTGTTCGCAAACTGTGGCCAGCTCCTCCTGCATCTGTACACAACATTCACACATCCTATCCATCCTAACAAGACTAACTGAAGAAGTATAAAAGCAGATAATCCTAGATATTTGACTTGCTACCTTCATGATGTGTCAGCAATGGACACTGATGTGTTAAAGAGTTACGTAGCTAGCTGTTCAATGAGGAACTATTGCACTAAAGACTGAATGAATTTACACTTACAAGAACACGAGATGAAGTGTATAAACAGAGAAACACACACCAAAGTTAATAAATATACTACGTGAAAAACACAGAAGAGGATAAACACTTAAACCAGCCACTCTGTAGGTGTACTCGTATGACAGCCGAGAGCTGGAGTCTGACTGACTGGCTTAATAAACGAACAGACGAACGGTTGCTTTCAAACCAAAACAAATGAGCAACTACTGTGCTACAGATTGAATGAATTTACACTTACAAAAATGCGAGATTAACCTTCTTAAACAGATTGGAATGACCAAAGTTTGTTTTCCACCACCTCAAACTATTCAGTTACCCACTGACGCATGACTCATCTGTCAGATAATGAGATGACAACATGCAAGGGGATGGCACACTGCCGTACAACACCACCCAGCAAGCTTCTTTGGCTGCTTTGCTGATTATGTCATTTACCTGTATCCTGATGTGCTCAGGTACTCAGCAAAAGACTACTCCTTTCCAGGGTGTTAGAGCCACTGTAAGGTGTCATGGATCAGCTGAATCAACTTGTCTTCTGGACACATTTGGTGGACCACTTGCTGCGCACTTAGCGAGTCAGAACATAAAAGATAACTTGCACTGTGATGCCTCTGGCTCCACTCCAGTGCAGTTATAATGCCATGTAACTCAGCATCATAATTTGTGAATTGTTCCAAAGGCACACACTGAAAACTATCAGGGAAAACAGGAAAACAACTGAGGGTTTGGATCCATCTGCACATTTGATTTACTTGTTTCCATTGTATGATGATGACAAATCCTGTATCACTGTCAGATGATCCTGGATGAATAAATACATTAAATAAATATAGTGCAACACCACTGAGTGAAAGTGCACAAAACTGCTGTTATTGTACGCATCTCAAATGAGTGAGTACGTAATTTCCTGCATGACAAACTGGAAATGAAAAATCTTTATGCAATGAATGATCCAATTGATGACTGTTGACTAAAACTGAGCCAAAAGAACTGTTTGCCTGAATTTGTGACTGTAAATGAACAGGGAATTGAAATGCACTCAACCTGACTGAGATTCCAGTGTATTAAACACTGCACCATCCTGCTTGATATCTATGGAATACAATAATGCCAGTGAGATAGTGCCAAATGAGGTACTGATATGTTTGTTTGTTTGAGATTCCCAGGGTTTAATCCTCACCAATTACTCAGAAAAGAACATAACCATAACTGGAGCCTACTGTGTTATATTGTTACAGTTTGAAACCAAAGCTGAACAAAATGTGACCAAGAATTATACACACAGTAGTTTTTTCTATCAGAAAAATGCTCTGTGCCACACTGCAGTATCACAAGAGCTAATGTGATAAACTGGCATTCAAACTGTTCTGTTTATCATTTTATTTTCCTTATGTATCTCCAAGTGGATGCACTTTATTCCCCAAACTAAAAAAAAAAAAAAAAAAAAAAAAAAAAAAAAACTGGCTTTTTAGCAAGAAATTTGTCCCATGTGGACATGTTCATTGTTGCAAATGAGTGTTTTGTTCTAACTGATTAACATACTTAGAATGGTCACCAAGAAACTTTAAAGTGTGATTGTGCTGTAGTCCATTGGAGCACTTCAAAGGAATACAAGCAATAACAGAATACAATCTTTTGTCGCATGTTTCATCAATGTGTAGCTATATGAAGTACCGGAATGGATTCCACTGCCTTCCTATACACAATATTCAGATATTGTCAATAATGATACTAAAATAAGGAGTGCTGCACTGAGGAGAGGTATTGATGTTGGTCAGTGACGTCTGGCACAAAGTCGTCATTCCAAAACATAGCAAAGGTGTTCTATAGGATTCAGGTCAGGACTCTGAGCAGGCCAGTCTATTACGGGGATGTTATTTTCGTGTAACCACTCCACCACAGACCGTGAATAATGAACAGGTGCTCGATAGTGTTGAAAGATGGAATTGCCACCCCCAAATTGCTCTTCAACAATGGGAAGCAAGAAGGTGATTAAAACATCAATGTAGGCCTGAGATGTAATAGAGCACACAAAACAACAAGGGGTGCAAGCCCCCTACATGATAAACACAACCACACCATAACACCACCGCCTCCGAATTTTACTGTTGGCACTACACACGCTGGCATATGACGCTCACCGGGCATTTGACATACCCACTCCCTGCCATCAGATCGCCATACTGTGATTCATCACTGCATGCAACGTTTTTCCACTGTTCAGTCATCCATTGTTTACGCTCCTTACACCAAACGAGGCATTGTTTGGCATTTACCAGCATGAAGCGTGGCTTACGAGCAGCTGCTAGACCATGAAATCCAAGTTTTCTCACCTCACGCCTAACTGTCATAGTACTTGCAGTGGATCCTGATGCAGTTTGGAATTTCTGTGTGATGGTCTGGATGATGTCTGCCTATTACACATTACGACCTTCTAGAACTGTTGGCGGTCTCTGCCAGTCAACAGACAAGGTCCGCCTGTATGCTTTTGTGCTGTACATGTCCCTTCACATTTCCACTTCACTATCACATCAGGAGCAGTGAACCTAGGGATGTTTAGGAATGTGGAAATCTCATGTACAGACATATGACACATGTGACACCCAATCACGTGACCATGTTTGAAGTCCGTGAGTTCCGCAGAGCGCCCCATCCTGCTTTCTCAATACGTCTAATGACTACCGTGGTTGCTGATGTGGAGTACCTGGCAGTAGGTGGTAGCACAATGCACCTAATATGAAAAATACTTTCGATCACGTAGTGTATGTCAACTGCATTCAACACAGCTCATGACAATATTTACAGCTGAAAAGCCAGCTTGAGGGTGAATCACTGTTTGTAGGTGTTTGATTAGGCATTTGGGGATTGCTGAACAGATTCAGACATGAAACAAATTTGAAGTTGAAAATTGCGCTGGGCATACAGCAACAGTCATTACTGAAGAAAATGTGCAGCTGAAGTAACAATTGCAAAGTTGTGTCAGGATGAAGACTCAAACCTGGAAAGTAGGACATTGTGATTAAAGTTCAGATTAACATCAATTTTCATTGTCACTTCAGGTGCATACTAATGTAATCATAAAGTAATGGTTCCCACACTAGTAATCAATCTTTAGTTTCATATATATGTTTGAACAACATGTTTGGTATTCAGAGAGTGGCTGTATGCACACTTATCTAAAAGCACTTCCACCGTCCTTTTGGCATTGAATTGGAGGCAATCTTTGAAATCTTAAATGTACCTCTTCACATCAAAAGCTCTCCAGTCTGTGGATACTGCACAGTCTAATCCAGGTGCAGAAGCATCATAATTCAACTTTGTCAATAAATGCTTTATAGATCAAACAATGGAAAATCCTGGATGGAATTTAACAACAAGTAAAGTTGCTACTCACCATATACCAAAGATGATGAGTCACAGATAGGCACAACTAAACGACTGTCACAAACAAAGCTTTCAGCCATATAGGCCTTCATCAACAACAGTCGTATACACACACGCAAATGCAACTCACACACACGACTGCAGTCTCAGGCAACTGAAACCACACTGCGAGCAACAGCACTGGGTGGGGGTAAGGAAGAGGTTGGGGCAGGGAGGAGGTGGGATAGTATGGTGGGGGTGGGATAGTATGGTAGGGGTGGTGGACAGTGAAGTGCTGCAGGTTAGACGGAGGGCTGGGGAGAGGTGGGGAAGGAGGACTGAGTGTGATGGTGGAATGACGGCTGTGTAGTGCTGGAATGAGAACAGGGAAGGGGCTGGATGGGTGAGGACAGTGACTAACAAAGGTTGAGACCAAGAGGATTATGGGAATGTAGGATGTGTTGAAGGGAAAGTTCCCACCTGTGCAATTCAGAAAAGCTGGAGGGTTACAGGAACATAGGATGTATTGAAGGGAAAGTTCCCACCTGCACAATTCAGAAAAGCTGGTGTTGTTGGGGATCCATATGGCACAGGCTGTGAAGCAGTCATTGAAATTAAAGAAGTCATGTTTGGCAGCGTGTTCAGCAGTGGTCCGTTAGTTTCTTGGCCACAGTTTGTCAGTGGCCATTCATGCGGACAGACAGCTAGTTGGTTGTCATGCCCACATAGAAAGCAGCACAGTGGTTGTAGCTTAGCTTGTAGATCACATGACTGGTTTCACACGTAGCCCTGCCTTTGATGGGATGGGGATGTTCGTTACCAGATTGGAGTAGGTGGTGGAGGGAGGATGACAGGTCTTGAATGTAGGTATATTACAAGGGTATGAGCCATGAGGTAAGGGGTTGGGGAGCATGTTTGGTGTAAGGATGGACGAGTATATGGTGTAGGTTCGATGGACTGAGGAATACCATTGTGGGAGGGGAGGGAAGGATAGTGGGTAGGGCATTTCTCATTTCTGGGCATGACGAAAGGTAGTTGAAACCCTGGCAGAGAATGTAATTCAGTTGCTCTAATCCAGGGTGGTACTGAGTTACTGGAGGAATGCTCCTCTGCGGCTGGACGGTGGGACTTTGGGAGGTGGTGGGAGACTGGATAGGTAAGGCACGGGTGATTTGTTTTTGTATAAGGTGCCTTATCTTTCCAGTCTCCCAATACCACCTTAAGTCCCACCATCGGGCCATAGAGGAGCATTCCCCTCATAACTCAGTACCACCCAGGACTGGAGCAACCGAATTACATTCTCCACCAGGTTTTCAACTACCTTTTGTCATGCCCTGAAATGCGAAATGTCCTGTCTAGTATCCTGCACGCTTACAGGCTAATGATCATCTGCAGTGCGGATGCACTCACACTGCTCAAACTCTTATGGGATTTGGGAGATTGACTGACACAAATAATGAGTATAGTGAGCAGGGGCACTACAAATGTAGTGTGTGGACAATAAGTTGGAAATGTGTGTCTCACGGGAAGCGTGTCACAGATAAGTCCCTGCAGCCACACTATCCTGAGTCAGATAGAGCGTCTACCATGTAAGCAGGAGATCCCAGATTCGAGTCCCAGTCTGGGCACACATTTTCAACTGTCTTTGTTGATATTTATCAACGCCTGTAATCAGCTACAAAGGTCTGGATTTCACTGTAATTCCATTTGTCACATGTTGTTCCAATGCAATAAAGCTCTTAAAGACCTTAGTAAAGGCTTTTCTCAGATATATGAATGATGATGATGATTTTGGATGTGGGGCACTCAGCATTATGGTCATCAGTGTCCTGACAAAAAGTCAGTATACCATTCTCATGGGGAGGGATGAGATGGGACAAAGACTGTCCCCACATTCAAAGTAGTTTATAATGGATTAAAGTCTGCCTCCCATCCCCAGTACTTTGGGGATGGAGCACAACAGTTCACAAAACTTTAGAACCCATGTAACATTAGTGTCCGTGTGAGTGAGGATGGTTGGCAGATCTCTAGCTAAACCGAAAGCTGTCCTGACGTCAGTATGTAAGACAAAAGTAGTCAAAATATGCTGAACACCACAAACTTTATACAGTGGTGGATCCTCCTACTGGAGAAGGAATCTGTGTGTTAAAGGGCTATGTCCTATACACAGTCTGGCGATCAGTACTTCTGTCCATCAGTGAGGTTGGCATGAAGTCCATCATGCCTGTGTGGTCAATATGAGAAACTGCAGCCCATTTTCCACCACCTCCAACCATTCACCACTGACGCATGATTCGTCTGCCAGATAATGAGATGACAGTGTGCAAGGGAACAACAACATCGAAGTACTACATCATCCCGACATGCTTCTTTGGCTGCTTTGTCATTTCCCTGTACCCCGACGTGTCCAGGTACCCTACAAATGACCACCTCCTTGCCTCGGTGTTGGAGACACTATAAGGAGTCATGGATGAGCTGGCTCAACCAGTCTACCAGGTACATTTGGTGGAACGCTGGTAGCACAGTGAGTGACTCAGAAGAGATGAGAAATCTCTCACTGTGGTGCCTGTGAATCCATTTCAGTGCCTTCATAATACTGTATAACTCCACATGATAATTTGTAAAATTGTTCCAGAAGGTGTCATTTGAAAATCCTATCAGGGAAAACAGTTGAACAACTGAGTGCATCCCCTTGCTGGGCTCCATCCATATAAATGATGAAACTGTGAGAAGTACTTAAAATTGAAGAATACAGAGTTGTAAAAATATAATCTGTAGTAAACGTTTGCTTATACTGTATGAAACATTGAATCACTTTGGGCCTCTGAAGACACCAAGGTGGAAATTTGTTCAATCCCTTTATGTGTATTTGGAGGTCTGATATGTCAGATACTTTCTTGAACATTCACTCAAAGTTGGGGTGGACCGCCACACAAAAACCCAATGACTAACGTAACAGAGAGATTTTCAGAGCCTGTCGAGCCAGGACAAGCCACCGCCAAATTGCCAAATTCAGAGTGGTGCTTCACCAACCATGAACACAGACTCTGAACTGGGATGATCCAAAAGGCTCCAGCTGGTATCTGAATGCCCTCATGGTGAACGGCATCTAATATCTTAAAGTAGGAAACATGGGCTGATTCATAAAGCAAGTTGCTGTAATCTAAATGTGATCTGACAAATGCCCTATAGAACTGCAAGAGGCATTCAAAAGAGAACACATAAATAACAACAGGCTGAAGTTAGTCAAGATTGATGCCCAAAGCAACAACTACCACCATCATATCTTAGTGAAACATCTTGCCAAGAACCCGATAAAACTCTGGTCCTACATAAAATCGCTAAACGCGTCTAAGGCTTCTTTCCAGTCACTCACTGACCAGTCTGGTGTGGCAGCAGAAGATTGCAAAATGATAGCAGAGGTTTTGAATTTAGCATTTAACAATCGTTCACACAGGAGATTCGTTCAAACATACTGTTGACTGACCACTGCACAGACTCCCATATGAAAGGCATAGTAATACGCATCCCTAGTGTAGAGAAACAAATGAAAGACTTAACATACAGAATAGGTTCCCAGATATGTGGGTGGCTTGAAGACTTCCTAAGTAAGAGAACCCAGTGCGTTGTCGCCTACAGTTAGTGGTCATCAGAGACAGTCAGGACTGCCCTAGGGGAAGTATGGTAGGTCTGCTGTTATCTTCTGTATACATAAATGATCTGGAAGACAGACTGAGCAGCAATCTGCAACTGTTTGCTGACAATGCTGTGGTGTACAGAAAAGTGTCATCACTGAGCGACTGTAGGAGGATACAAGATGACTTAGGCAAAATTTGTAGTTGGTGTGAGAAATGGCAGCTAGTTCTACATGTAGAAAAATGTAAGTTAATGCAGAGAGTAGGAAAATCAAACCCATGATGTTCAAATACAGCATTAGTAGTGTGCTGTTTGCCGTAGTCACTTCGATTAAATATCTAGGTATAGCACTGTAGTACGGAAGACGAATGGTCTACTTTGGTTTATTGGGAGATTTTAGCAAAGTGTGGTTCATCTGTAAAGGGGACTACATATGGAACACTAGTATGACGCATTCATCAGTACTGCTTCAGTGTTTGGGATCAGCATCAGGTTGGATTAAAAGACAACATCGAAGCAATTCAGAGGCAGGCTGCTAGATTTGTTACTGATCGGTTCAAACAACATGAAAATATTACTTAGATGCTTCAGAAACTCAAATGGCAATCCCTGGAAGGAAGGTGACATTCATTTTGAGGAACATTATTGAGAAAATTTAGAGAATCATCATTTGAAGCTGATTGTAGAAGGATTCTACTGCCACCAACTTACATTTTGCATAAAGACCACAAAGATAACAGAAATTAGGACCCACATGAAGGCATATATACTTTTTTCCATATCACCCTATTTGTGAGTGAAACAGGGAAGGAAATGAGTAGTAATGGTACAGGGCACCCTCTGGCACACACCGTCAGCAGCTTGCAGAGTATGTATGTATGTATGTATGTATGTATGTATGTACGTACATACATACAGATGTAGATGTAGACAAGACATGAGTGCACATTGTCCTTAATATGTAAAATATTGTCCCCCCTTGTGAGATCGAGTATGGTTAAAATTGATGCATTTAGTCTTCTCTGGTGAGAACCTATGAGAGCCTAAAACCAGTTTTATTAGCCCACGCTCCCAGCCACCTGATGATCAGCTGTAGTTGCATCATTGTTGCAAAATAACTTAATAAAGTCATCCAGAAACAAAGAGCATTTAGCAGGGATCCCAACTGTGGAGGACATGCCGTTGATAGTAATTGCAAACAGAGTGCCACTGAGGACACTGCCTTGGGGAGAGGTGATTCCAGTTCCCACATTAAGAAAGAAAGATTGCAGACCTCATCATTACACGACAAGAAGCAGAGCCTCCTAATCTCCACAGTCCCACAGAACACCTGTAACTAGTCACAACAGTTTCTCTGGATGACCTTTGTTTTGTTTTATTTTAGGGCACAAAAACAACTGAGGTCATACATGCCCATGTCAGCACCTTAGAACACTAAGATGAAAATGGTGTTAAAAGTGATTATGTGTTAAGCCCAATCAATGAAAGGAAAGAGAGCTGAGAACAGGGACTTCCTCTTGGAGGAAGGTCCACAAAATATGCCAAAATAAAGATCACATGTCCTTCACTATATTGCTACGACAGATAAAAAGTAAAACGTGGTTGATAGTCTGCGAGTTGTTTGCTAAAATTGCCAATAACTCAAATGGCAAGCATACATTAGAATGTAAGTGATTAAAAAAAAGGGCATTCAGTCAGGAAATGGTGAGATTGGTGACAATGAGCACAAAGTAGTAGGGCATCACCACTTAATAAATGATGATGGCTGAAATGACAGTGCCCAATACGCAACCAATGATCTCCACATGGCGTGAGAGCTGAGATGTGGTCAGCCACGCAGCCAGGAGAGGTTTAATTCCCTGGAGCCTGTCCCCATGAAGGGAAGACCAGTGGTGATGCCAGAGTGACACCACTTGCTAACAGACAGCAACACAGAGATCATCAGACGGAATGGAAGAGCTAGTGGGCCGAGGTAGGACTGCAGCCTTGGAAGCAGTATCAGCAGCATTGTTTCCCATCAGACCAACGTGACCAAGGACCCACATAAACATTACAATGGCTCCCTCAAGAGAGAGCAAGTGGAAGCTTTCTTGGATCTGTTGTACTAGAGGACAGACTGTGTAAAGCACACTGAGGATCTGAAGGGCACTGAGAGAATTGGAGCAGATGACACAATCGAAAAGCCTGTGTCGCTGGATGTATAGTGTGAGGTCGCGAGGGGGGGGGGGGGGGGGGTTGGGTTGCTCATCAGAGTGCTGTAGGAGAAATGCCACGCGCTGGAGGGGATGCGCTGTTCTAAACTGAAGCCTATGCTCACATTTTTTTGTAAGTACACACATCAGAAAAAGTTTTGCGTCACCTCGGTTCCGAGAGTTCTGGAACATGTACAGAAAACTGGAACAGAGATCAACATAATCATCATTTCTGTCCTTTTTATTGCACATGAAAACCGCACATTGCATCTTGTACCACCATACAGCGAGACCTTCAGAGGCAGTTGTCCAGATTGCTGTACACACCGGTACCTCTAATACCCATTAGCACGTCCTCTTGCATTGATGTATGCCTGTATTCATCGTGGCATACTATCCACAAGTTCATCAAGGCACTGTCAGTCCTGATTGTCCCACTCCTCAACGGCAATTCAGTGTAGATCCTTCAGAGTGGTTGGTGGGTCACATTGTCCATAAACAGCCCTTTTCAATCTATCCCAGGCATGCTCGACAGGGTTCATGTCTGGAGAACATGCTGGTTACTCTAGTCAAGCGATGTTCTTATCCTGAAGGAAGCCATTCACAAGATGGGCACAATAGGGGCGCAAATTGTCTTCCATGAAGACAAATGCCTCGCCAATACACTGCCGATATGGTTGCACTATCAGTCGGAAGATGGTATTCACATATCGTACAGCCATTACGGAGACTTCCATGACCACCAGCAATGTACGTCGGCCCCACATAATGCCACACCAAAATTGCAGGTAACCTCCACCTCGTTGCACTCACTGGACAATTTGTCTAAGGCGTTCAGCCTGACCAGGTTGCCTCCAAACATGTCTCCGACAATTGTCTTGTTGAAGGCATATGCAACACTCATTGGTGAAGAGAACATGATGCCAATCCTTAGCAGTCCATTCGACATGTTGGGCCCATCTGTATCGCACTGCACAGTGTCGTGGCTGCAAAGATGGACCTCGCCATGGACATCAGGAGTGAAGTTGCGCATCATGCAGCCTATTTAGCACAGTTTGAGTCGTAACACGACATCCTGTGGCTGCACGAAAAGCCTTATTCAACATGGTGGCATTGCTGTCAGGGTTCCTCCGAGCCATAATCTGTAGGTAGCGGTCATCCACTGCAGTAGTAGCACTTGGGCGGCCTGAGCGAGGCATGTCATCGACAGTTCCTGTCTCTCTGCATCTCCTCCATTTCCGAACAACATTGCTTTGGTTCACTTTGAGATGCCTGGACACTTCCCTTGTTGAGAGCCCTTCCTGGCACAAAGTAACAATGCGTACACGATCGAACCGCAATACTGACCGTCTAGGCATGGTTGAACTGGAGACAACATGAGCCATGTACCTCCTTCCTGGTGGAATGACTGGAACTGATCAGTTGTCGGTGTGGTGTCACCGCCAGACATCACACTTGCTAGGCGGTAGTCTTTAAATCGGCCGCGGTTCATTAGTATATGTCGGACCCGCATGTCGCCACTATCAGTGATTAC
Source organism: Schistocerca piceifrons (assembly GCF_021461385.2). Classification (NCBI taxonomy): domain Eukaryota; kingdom Metazoa; phylum Arthropoda; class Insecta; order Orthoptera; family Acrididae; genus Schistocerca; species Schistocerca piceifrons. The sequence goes on from NC_060149.1 coordinate 878,503,206, forward strand.
AGACCGAGCGCCGCCACACGGCAGGTCTAGTCTAGAGAGACTCCCTAGCACTCGCCCCAGTTGTACAGCCGACTTTGCTAGCGATGGTTCCTGCCTACATACGCTCTCATTTGCAGAGACGACAGTTTAGCATAGCCTTCAGCTACGTCATTTGCTACGACCTAGCAATGCGCCATATTCAGTTACTATGTCTTCTGAACAGATAATATTGTGACTCATGAACCGTCAAGAGCGACGTTCATCATTAATGGATTAAAGTTAAGTATCAAAATAATAACGCCCGCTTTCTGAATTCTAATTCCTTGTAATGTTCCAGACCTCACATCAGTATAGTTCTTCTCTCCTCACGCCAGCCTGCGTGAGCTAAAACGCGTGCATTTCGGCCTCCAGTTGTAACACGGTGTTGGCTCTTCTGCCAACACAACAGTCGGACCCCCTCCGTCTAAAAGGCGCTGCTCATGCATTGTTGTTTACATCTTTGGGCATGTTTAGTGACATCTCTGAACACTCAAGGGACTGTGTCTGTGATACAATATCCACAGTCAATGTCTACCTTCAAGATTTCTGGGAACAGGGGTGATGCAAAACTTTTTTTGGTGTGTGTATTAAGTGGGGCCCCTCCATGTCCACACTTGCATGGTGACCATTCAAATAGATCTACTGTTACCTCTGCTTTCGTTAGTACCTAAAAAGAATTCCACCAAAAATGCAGTGATTTATTTTCACCTGGCTTGTTAACCAATTGTAACTTTTAGAGAAGCATTGTGAGTGGCAAATTTTGAGTAAAACCTACACATTTCTCTGGTTGCTATGTCAAAATCTCCTTCTTTTGCTAAAACACAGAGGCGTTCACACTGTCTCACCTCACTAACATATTTGCAAATACAATTAAATAGAGTTTTGGAACAGTGGTTTATTAAGTTTATTAAGTGAGGAACTGAGGAAACGTATAGTCAGTAGCTTATGAAAAAGCATATCTTCAGTACAAAAAAACGTGTAATGTCTTCACATATGTTGTTCCAAAAACCACAGCCTTTCTTGTTCCACCAGCTATCGATGGCCTTTAAAAATTACATTCTTTCACCGAAAAAGTCTATTGTTACTGGAATAACATGGTAGACAATGAAGTTCTCTCCTCTTTGCATGCTATCATTTCAAAACGTCATTTCAGTATCTGAAACTGTTTATGAAATACAAGGAATGTTGAAACTTCCTGGCAGATTAAAACTCTGTGGCCAACCGTGACTCGAACTCGGGACCTTTGCCTTTCGCGGCCAAGTGCTCTACCATCTGAGCTACCGAAGCACGACTCACGCCCGGTCCTCACAGCTTTACTTCTGCCAGGCGAAGGTCCCGAGTTCGAGTCTCGGTCGGCCACACAGTTTTAATCTGCCAGGAAGTTTCATATCAGCGCACACTCCGCTGCAAAGTGAAAATTTCGTTCTGGAAACAAGGAATGTTGTGGGTATTTCACTCTGTCTTTATCAGTGGCGCAGCACGATCGAAAACGAGTGTGCTACATCAGATCAATTTTCTCAAGATTGGTGACAAATAGATACCTCTACCTAAGTCTAAAGAAAAATTCAGTATATTAGCTAAATTTTGTATGCAACAACATATTATGTAACACACACCATACGCAAAATTGTAGCAACCTCTATTTTTCGTTGGACACTTTTCACATAAATAACACAGTAACTATGATTATTAAGAAAATAATGGGCACATCATCATGAACCTGACATGTAAAGCTATAAGTAAAGCAAAAATGATTTTTTTTTTTTTTTTTTTTTTTTTTTTTTTACCAAATAGTTTTTGTAAAATCGTTTGAGAAAGATTGCAGGGTGTGTGCTATGATTTTGTCATCCCTGACGGGCCAAGAGGTGGAAAACGCTTATTGTCCTCCCCTTCTGAACAAACAAATGAACTCACCCAATGCTTTGGACAAAAACTGGTCACTGTGCATCAGCCACCGTATCCTGCATGAGATATACTGCACGCCTGATATAGGGCGAAGAGTTCTGTTGTAAATACTGAGCACTGTTCCGAGAGCCAATACCAAAAATGGTTGGTGCCAATGACGAAGGCACACCCAACACTACAATCAGTCCAAGAGCCATCAGTGTACACAGAGGTACAATCACTAAGTTTTGCATGAAGGTCGAGAAACTTACAGTATAGATCGAATCTGGAGCAGTGTCCTTAGGAAGTGAATGAAACCCAAGCTGAACATGGGCCACCGCACGAAGCCGAGATGGTGAAGGGTTCACATCCATCGGGAAAGTGGCAGGTGGTGTGAAGTTAAGCTGCCAGAGCAATAGCCGAAAGCTAACTCCAGGAGATAACAAAGAAGTGGGACGCACCTCATACTGGTGGTCAAAGGAGTCATCAAAGAAGGAAGCATAGGATAGGTGGCCAGGCATGGCACACAAATGGCATGTGTATCCACTGAAGAGATCAGGATAGTGTAAATATCAGCAATGGCCAAACTAATTCTACAGTGGTGGATTGTATTTCGATGGCATAAGATGGATGGACATGCAGATGCATAAATGAAACACCCACAGCCTACTTTCGAACAAACAATAGATCGGTACAAATGGAGGAGGTCAGTCTGATCCACTCCACAGGAAGTACCGCTGAGGACACACAGTACAGTGAGGGATCAGGTACAACGGGTGGCTCGGTAGGACACGTGGGAGGACCAGGAAAGTTTCCTATCAAGCATGAGCACCAGGAATTTCATAGTTTCAGCAAACAGAAAAGCAACAGGACCAAGGTGTAAAGAAGGTAGAAGAAACTTACTGTGCCGCCAGAAATTCATACAAATGGTTTTGTCAGTGGAAAAGCAAAAGCCACTGTCAATGCTCCACAAGTAAGGGCAATTGAGACATCGACGAAGACGCTGCTCAAGGAGGCAAGTATGTGGAGAATTGCAACAGGTCACAAAATCATCAACGAAAAGGGAGCCGGAGATGCCCAGCGGGAGACAGGCCACAAGAGGGTTAATAGCGGTAGCAAGAGGATTGTATTGTATTTGTATTTTAAACGGGGCCTATAAACGATGGAGAGGCTCTGTCCCCGCCACAGCCGCAGAGGTTTACAACCCCACGACGACTACCACAGTCCACTTCACCCCTCCGCCGCCCAACAACGAACCCAGGGTTATTGTGCGGTTCGGCCCCCGCGGTGGACACCCCCCCCCCCCCCCCCCCAAGAACGTCTCACGTCTCACACCAGACGAGTGTAACCCCTATGTTTGCGTGGTAGAGTAAAGGTGGTGTACGCGTATATGGAGAACTTGTTTGTGCAGCAATCGCCGACATAGTGTAGCTGAGGCGGAATAAGGGGAACTAGCCCGCATTCGCCGTGGCAGATGGAAAACTGCCTAAAAACCATCCACAGACTGGCTGGCTCACCAGACCTCGACCCAAGTCCGCCGGGCAGATTCGTGCCAGGGACCAAGCACTCCTTCCCGCCCGGTAAGTCGTGCGTTAGACCGCATGGCCAACCAGGCGGGCAGCAAGAGGATAATGCTCAGGATGAAGCCCTGAGGCACCCAGTTTTCCTGGATAAAGGTGGCCGACAAGGCAGAACCCACACATACCTTGAAAACTCTGTCTTTTAAAAAATTCCTGAAGGAAACAGAGCAGGTAGCCTCAGAAGCCCGATGTGTAGGGAGTACAGAGGACTCCTGTCTAATAGTCCTCCAGCAGGTGTTGTAGGCTTTCTCCACATCAAAAAATACGGCCACAGTCTGGTATTTCTGCAGAAAATTGTTCATGACATGGGTTGACAAAGTGACGAGATGGTCGACTGCAGAATGACATGCTTGAAAACTGCATTGTGCAGTGGTTAGTAAATTGCAAGACTCAAGCCACCATACTAGCTGGGCATGAATCACACATTCCATCACCTTGCAGACTCAGCTAGGAAGAGAAATGGGGCGATAGGTAGAAGGAAGGTGTCTGTCCTTACTGGGCTTAGGTATGGGTATGACAGTGGGAGCACGCCACCATCTGGGAAACGTGCCATCCGCCCATATGTGATTGTACGCATGAAGGAGAAAGTGCTTGCCCACAAGAGAAAGGTGCTACAACATTTGAATGTGAACATCATCTGGCCCTGGGACAGAAGATCGAGATGAAGTGGGAGCATCATCCAGCTCCTTCACAGTAAAGGCAGGATTGTAGCATTCCTGATTCTGAGAGGAGAAGGATATCTATAACCTGAGCATCCTCCACTGTATCTGATGGAGGAAAGCAGGGTGATAGTGGATGGAGTTTGAAGTCTCCGCAAAATTCCAGCACAAGGAATTGGGTCCACAATGACATCTGCTACAATCAGGCCGGAACCTAGGAAATGGACTTTGGTCCCAGAGAGCTGTCTACATGATATAGTGGCATTAAAGAAGTGTGCATTGAAAACCTGAGTCATATCTTTAGGTGCGTCCACTCAGACCCCATTTCTCAACGAGACCAAATGGGGAGGTGTACTGCCCTTGCCTGAAATCTGGCTTTCTGAGTGCCACACTTGCACAGTGGATGCAGACCAAGTGATGGAAGTCGTGGATTTCTTCCAGAAGTTCTTTTCTTCTTAAATACTCCCCTCATTTGTGGTCATGCAGATCTGAAGCCAAGTAAGTTTTCTGTCGGATGGTATTTGAATTTCCACACCAGCTGTGAGCATGGCTCTGATTGCTGAACAACATTCCTCCAACAAACAGGCCATCATCTGAGATGGTTGCTACACTGGGGAATGGAATCATTGGATCACAGAAGTGATATAGTCTACTATCCCCTGGGCACAATCCTTTTGTTCAAAGATGACGTGCTGACTGTATCTCAACCAGTTTGGCCTTTGAAACATCCATATTTGCGATCTCCCATCAACCACCATGCGAGTCAGTAGATGGATCCACACCGGACAATGGTCACTGGAATGAAAATGTGTGGTTACTTCTCACTGAAATGGATCTGCAAGAGTTGGGGAGCAGAAACAAAGGTCAATGGCTGAAGATGACCCTGTAGCTGACCAAAGTTCCAAAGGCAGATGTTCTCTGACTGGACAAGGTGCTTGGTAATTCGACCACTGGAGCAAGTGGTAGCTGAGCCCCACAGCACATTGTGTGCACTGTAAGACACCCATAAGGAAGAATGGGTGGGGGGAGTGCCTGTTATAGTCCTGTCAGTGCATCTGCAGCCAATAGATCATGAGGTGGAAGCTATAAAGAACACACTTTGATCTGAACTGGTGCGAGAATTTCCACAGCAACTGCTTGTGTGGCCTTTGTACAAGGGACAGAGGACAGTGGCATCTTTCATCAGAACCACTCTGTCCTTATACTGTCTCCAATAACATCATCCTTCCTGTAGGTGTGGTAGCCCCTTAATACAGGTATGTTGATGCCTTTAAAATGAATTTCTTATAAGCAGATGCAGAATGGCCTCTTCTAGACAAGGAGCTGTAAATCTTCCAAATGCAAGACCCGAGTTTCCCCTGGCGTATACAACTTTCAAATAACTTCCGGGAATTCAGCCAGGTAAAACTTTCAGCAACTACCGATATTTCGGCAGAACACCCTGCCATTTTCAAGGCAAACTTTAATGGGTAGGCGACATACATGCAAATTTAAAACCTCGGTTCTCGGACTGAAGCAGGAAAGATAACACACACAGTGAACACTAGTGCCACCAAAGATGACCAAAGTCAGAGCTACTGATAGTGAGACTACGAACTCGCAAGTGAGGTAGCACTGACTCTGTCCCTCTGTTTTTTGACAAGGGAGAGAGCTGGATTCCAAACAGAGTTTAAACAAAAACCTCCACCCCTGTTAACATGGTTGCGCACTAATTTAATCTCAACTGACTCCTTAATAACACTGTCCCAATAGCTGGACGTGCATGCCACTGGCTCGGTGTTATTATATAACATGGGGTGACCAGTATCCAAGCAATGTTCGGCAACAGCAGATCTACTCGGCTGCTGTAATCGTGTGTGCTGTTTATACTCAGTACATCAGTCCTCCACGGTCCTGATAGTTTGACCAATATATGCCATGACACAGCTACAAGGAATGTGATATACACCCGCCTTACACAGACCTGCTCATCCTTAACAGAACTCAAAAGCACTCTAATTTTAGATCGAGGTCAGAAAACACATTTCACATCATATTTCCGTAAAATATGACCGATCTTGTTGGAAGAGCCTTTTTGCCTTATGTAGGAAACACTTCCAACAAGATCGGTCATATTTTACGTAAATATGATGTCAAATGTGTTTCCCGACCTCCATCTAAAATTAGAGTGCTTTTGAGTTCTGTTAAGGATGATCTTGGCCTGCATAAGGTGGGTGTATAGGACATAGGACCGTGGAGGACCGATGTACTGAGCATAAAAGGCACACACGATTACAGCAGCCAAGTAGATCTGCTGTTGCCAAACATTGCTTGGATACTGGTCACCCCACGTTATATAATAAGACCGAGATATTGGCATGCACATCCAGCTATTGGGACAGTGTTATTAAGGAGCCAGTTGAGATTAAATCTGTGAGCAACCTCGTTAACAGTGGTGGAGGTTTTTGTTTAAACTCGGTTTGGAATCCGGCTCTCTCCCTTGTCAAAAAACAGAGGGGCAGAGTCAATGCTACCTCACCTGCGAGTTCGTAGTCTCACTATCAATAGCTCTGACTTTGGTCATCTTTGGTGACACTAGTGTTCAGAGTGTGTGTGTGTGTGTGTGTGTGTGTGTGTGTGTGTGTGTGTGTGTTATCTTTCCTGCTTCAGTCCGAGAACCGAGGTTTTAAATTTGCTTGTACGTCACCTGGCCTTTGCAGTTTGCCTTGAAAATGGCAGGATGTTCTACCGGCGAAATATCGGCAGTCGCTGAAAGTGTTACCTGGCTGAATTCCCGAAAGTTATTTGAAACTTCCAAATGCAGTCGGTATCTATTTAAGTTTCACTGCAATAGGGAAGACCCTGTGGAAGCCACTGATTAACCATGGTTGTCCTCATTCTTCTCCCCAAGCAGTGGTGATTTAACCGAGAGATCACGGGGAATATGCGACAGTGCCCAACTCTCAACTCTCTGGTTCCTCCTTGTGGATATCAGAAAGGATGAGTGCTCACCAATCCAACGGTTTTGCCGCTACTTTCTTCGATTTTAAATGACATCCTGTGTGGAATTTTTCCTAACTTATGGGAGGAGTTGCTCACATGGGAAGACAGGGCAAAATAGTGGGTGTCTGATGGTGTGCAATGGTAAGTGTCTGTGGTTCCAAGTTTGTCATTGACAGCTTCCAAATGATATTAGGCTCAAGTGTAGCTTTTCCCCCCACAGGTACAGCAACAAGTGCATGTACGCATATTTGAATCTGTGGTATGGGTTTGTGTGGAGGCATTACACTTGGTGACTGGCTTCTTAAGGACTGATGCAAAAGATGTAACACACACCAGAAGTTGTATAGCTTAGAAAGCTATTTTAGTTCCATCATACGATACATGTCTCGCAACTTTCAATTCCTGAATTTTCCTTTACTAGTTATAAACACTACATTTCCTGCTCCATACTGGGTGATTCCCAGAGCAGTTTATAATTTTGGAGAAGGGTACAAGTGTTGCCCAATTCGTGAGCTAAGCCTCCACAGTTTTCACATGCAGCCCTCCTGTTACATGCCGTAGTGGTGACACCCATATTTTTCCAGTCTCCACGTAATGCCCCAGGGTCCATTCCATTCTACAGGAGCAGGTAACCACACCTTTCAGAAGTTAAGTGTGCTATGCCAAGTCAGTCACAACAAGATAGTCACCTAAGGCCTTGCATCCCAGAAGCTTATCTACTTGGTATGATAAGGTAGTTTTAGCTTGAAGTGTTCCATTACACAGTTGTTTAACGAGTTTTACAGATCCAGCAATACCTTCCAATGCCTTGTGAATATCGCAGGAATAGACATTCTCAAAGGTTCCCTCTGCTCTCTTGATTGCAATGAAAGTGTTATGGCACACTACTGCCCTGTCACTATAATTCTAAGACTAATACTTGAGTGGACTGACCAACAAAGTGCTCTTTGTTGGGTAGGTGTAGGTACTATCTCAAAGTATACTCACCCTGTCAGGAGTAGAAGAAGTCGCTCCATAGGGATCCCATGAGCCACTACAGAAACAGATGTCAACCTAGACAGAGCCTCCCATGTCTGAGCAAGCCTTTCTCAACTAGGGTGCAGCAAGTGCCCCAGAGGTTGTCCGCTGTCGACTGTTTCATCTCCACAGTCATTTACCTCTTGAGAACATAGCACACCTTGAAGTTGGGGTTTTTTCATAGAGGTATCCTCAGGGTCCAGGCAGTGAAGCCACAGTCCCTGAAGTATGCCCACAGTTTATGGAAAAACAAGTTTGTTGGTGCCAGCCTGTCCTCAGCTTGGGAAACCATGATTGCCATATCCACACCCAAACCATTGCTGGCGGAGCTCCCTCGTCCCTTTCCCAAGTTATGGAACACTCTTCATCAGGCCCCTCTGCTGAGGCCTGTCCAGTTTGGATGACATTGCCAGTACCTATGCTATTGCCGGCATGGCCCTCAGAGTCATTGAGGCATGCAAACTCTCCTGCCTAGCACTAACGGTGGGTATAATAAGGGAGTGTGTGGAATAAATCTCCTGGGCTGTAATTTTAAAACAAATATACCACTGATTTCCAATGTTTCTATTTTGATGCTTTAACACTGCTCCATGCTAAATGCATTTTAATCATGATTTAGCTTGTTTTGTACCTCCTCTGAAAGTCTGTTCAAGAAATATGCTCACATTTATTGATTATGCTTAATGTTTCAGATGAAAACACAGTCATCAAGGATTCTCAATAATAAGTTTCTGCGTGCGATTAAATATTCCACAGGATGTAAAAAATCCTTGTCTGATTACTTTCAGGAATTGGATAACTTTGCAGAATATTTGTCAAAGGCATTGGCAATAGCCTTTTTCAGAGATCTTTCTGACTGACTTTCATCAAACGAGGGTTAAAGTGACAACTGATTGAGTTCAAAAACTTTTGCCATTATCTATTACGTTCTTTAATTAGTCTCCAGGCTTTCACACTGAAGACACAAAAGGCTGTGAGGTTTGTTGCTCATAGTCTGCATCTGAACCTTAGCAGCACTGCTTGCCTGATCTTAACTGAATAGTGACTTTCCTTACTCCATCATGGGAAAGGTTACCATGTGAGGTGGCTAGGTTATTTTTCAAAGGATGTTTCAACAGCTTGATGGATGACAGTGATAATTTGAACTAGCATGTCCACATACTGTTACAGTCATCTAAGCACAGCCAGATGACTGCACAGTACCTAGGTCACCATCTTGAACATCTATCTACAAAGTCTTTTTGTGCACTGCTATTTCATATAGAAAGTGGTCACCAGGATGCAAATCATTAACCATTTGCCACAGAGCAGTGTCCACAAGAGACGGCAAATAGAAGAGGGCAATAACTGGGAATAGCACTATTGTTTTGCTGACATGTTTTATTTCTGAAGCCTTCTTTAACTACACATTGGAGGCAGGTCACACAGTTCAATACATGCACTGAAGACAACAAGAATGATGACTAGATGGCGGAATTGCCTGAGATGAGCTCTGAGAGATGCAAGATGACAGATGCAAAGTGACCCACTCATTCTGATGACTGTTTATAATTAGACAATAAATTGAGATTTGTGAAGAGTGGTAGTTCTGATTAATATATGTAAGCCCCACTGCTCCACCTTTGGCAATGTTATCTACAATACTCTTCTTTTTGTGCAAATTTACACTCACTTAGAGCACAAAGGTTAGCATCTTGAAAGTGTATATTCCAAAGGCACAAGCACAAGCGTCACCTTTGTGCATCAAGTATCAGATCCCTCATGGGTTGAATCATATTCAACTGCATTATGGTAGCCATTTTAATGGTGAAATTTGTCTTTATTCCCTCAACTTAGTGACAATGTGAAACTTTTATGTTAATTCCTTAGCTGAATACATTGAGGTCAATTTTGGTTAATTTTAGAGACATCCTTAGCTGATGAAAGGGTTTTCTCCTCTTAATGTTTTACAGGTTCACTTCCTTAACACTCTCTCTCTCTCTCTCTCTCTCTCTCTCTCTCTCTCTCTCTCTTTCGATCTCTCTCTCTCTCTCTCTCGAAATTCACTTCTTCCTTTTTTCATAGGAGGGGGTATGGGTGCAGCAACACCCACAACACTCATTTCCATTCTACACAATCACCATCAACATTGATCATTGTTACTCTCTTCAATACTGACTTGTGTCAGTGTATCTTCCAAATAGTCTTTTGTTCTGATACAAATGCTGTACCAAATTTTGAAGGCTCTACTGCTTTAATTACCTTTCTCTCTTCATTATACGGCATTCATTTGGTGACTTTCAATTTCTGAATTTTTATTCTTCTGTAAAGACAGGCAAGTCCTTACTCCACTCCTGATGCCCATTACAGGAATTCATGCAAAATAAGGATGAGAAAAATGACCCCAACACCTGTCCAATCCATCTGCATTTCCCACAGGCTGGCTTAGCACTAAACACTTTAGGCTGGGCTGGTACATCTACATCTACATGGAAACTCTGCAAAACACATTTAAGTGCCTGGCAGAGGGTTCATCGAACCACCTTCACAATTCTCTATTATTCCAAACTCATATAGCATGCGGAAAGAATGAACATCTATATCTTTCCGTACGAGCTCTGATTTCCCTTATTTTATCGTGGTGATCGTTCCTCCCTATGTAAGTTGGTGTCAACAAAATATTTTCACATTCGGAGGAGAAAGTTGGTGATTGGAATTTCGTGAGAAGATTCCCTCACAACGAAAAACGCCTTTCTTTTAATGATTTCCAGCCCAAATCCTGTATCATTTCTGTGACACTCCCTCCCATATTTTGCGATAATACAAAACGTGCTGCCTTTCTTTGAACTTTTTCGATGTACTCCGTCAGTCCTATCTGGTAAGGATCCCACACCGTGCAGCAGTATTCTAAAAGAGGACAGACAAGCATAGTGTAGGCAGTCTCCTTAGTAGGTCTGTTACATATTCTAAGTGTCCTGCCAATAAAACGCAATCTTTGGTTAGCCTTCCCCACAACATTTTCTGTGTGTTCCTTCCAATTTAAGTTGTTCATAATTGTAATACCTAGGTATTTAGTTGAATTTACAGCTTTCAGATTAGACTGATATATCGTGTAGCCGAAGTTTAACAAGTTCCTTTTAGCACTTTTCGTTATTTAGGGTCAAACTGCCACTTTTCGCGCCATTCCGATATTTCTTCTAAATCGTTTTGCAGTTTGTTTTGATCTTCTGATGACTTTATTAGTTGATAAATGACAGCGTCTTTTGCAAACAACCTAAGACGGCTGCTCAGATTGTCTCCCAAATCGTTTATATAGATAAGGAACAGCAAAGGGCCTCTAACACTACCTTGGGTTCCCCAAGGTAGTGTTATAGGCCCTTTGCTGCCAGAAATCACTTCTGTTTTACTCGATGACTTTCCGTCAGTTACTACGAACTGTGACCTCTCTGACAAGAAATCACAAATCCAGTCACATAACAGACAATATTCCATAAGCACGCAATTTCACTACAAGCCGCTTGTGTGGTACAGTGTCAAAAGCCTTCCGGAAATCCAGAAATATGGAATCGATCTAAAATCCCTTGTCAATAGCACTCAACACTTCATGTGAATAAAGAGCTAGTTGTGTTTCACAGGAATGATGTTTCCTAAACCCATGTTGACTGTGTGTCTTCGGGGTAATTCATAATGTTCGAACACAATATATGTTCTCAAATCCTGCTGCATATCGATGTTCATGACATGGGCCTGTAATTTAGTGGATTACTCCTACTACCTTTCTTGAATATTGGTGTGACCTGTGCAACTTTCCAGTCTCTGGGTACGGATCTTTCGTCAAGCGAACCGTTGCATATGACTTAAGTATGGAGCTAATACATCAGCATACTTCGAAAGGAACCTAATTGGCATACAGTCTGGACCAAAAGACTTGCTTTTATTAAGTGATTTAAGTTGCTTCACTACTCCGAGGATATTTTGATGTGTCGGCAGCTGGGCCAACACCTTGTAGATAGAGATGGCTGAAAATGCACGCTAGACTAACGCAGACGGGCGTGAAGTACTGGAACAGGCTACGTAATTAATGCTATGAAGAAAAGTACGTAGCTGGATTAATACTTATCTTTAATCAATCATTGTGGTACATCGCTCTTGACGATACACAGGAGACTTTAATTACAATCACTGTAAGGCTAATGGCGCCTTGCTAGTTCGTAGCCATTAACTTAGCTGAAGGCTATTCTGTCTCTCGGCTAATGAGAGAGAAAGGCTTCGTACATCTAGTCGCTAGCTAGGTCGTCCGTACAACTGGGCGAGTGCTTGTTCGTATCACGAGACCTGCCTTGTGGTGGCGCTAGGTCTGCGATTACACAGTGGCGACACGCGGGTCCGACATGTACTAAATGGACCGCGGCCGATTTAATCTACCACCTAGCAAGTGTGGTGTCTGGCGGTGACACCACATATTTACTTCTCAGTTACCCATGTTGGCAGCTGTTCTTGATTCGAATTCTGGAATATTTACTTAGTCTTCTTTTGTGAAGGCATTTCAGAAGGCTGTATTTAGTAACTCTGCTTTGGCAGCACTGTCTTCAATAGTATCTCCATTGATATCACGCAGAGAAGGCACTGATTGTTTCTTGCCGCTAACATACTTCACATACGACCAGAATGTCTTTGGATATTCTGCCAGGTTCCGAGACAAAGTAAATAATGAAAGTTCAACAGAGGGGCCAGAAGCATGATTACTAAAGTAATTATAGATGAATGTGACCGAAACTTTTAAAATTGTGTATCAAAAAGTAAAAATATTTAACATAAATCTCATCCACTCTGCTCCATTACCTCTTACTTACATTCATACTTTCACATAGAGGAACAAAATACATAAGAAACAGTCATTTTGTGAAATTTATTGTTAGAATACACAGTATACAAACACACAATAGCTAAAATAATGTAACATGGAACTGTGACTGGCAGATTGACGGGAAAAAACAGGATGAACCAGCAACCTTGAAAGCACATTAAAATCTTCTACTTAATAACCTGTAGGTGATCAGACATTCCTCAGAACCTCAAAACACACACTATATTGCATCATCATCTCCTAAAGCAGATGGCACATCAGCTGGTCCTCAGCCCTACCCACTAATCCCAAAGACACATGATCTTGTGTCTCACCAGTGAGGAAACTGTGAGGGGAATGGGAAATTTTATTTGCAATGCACGCACCTTTATCTGCTCCATTACCTCATATTCCTATGTACCCTGCAGAACACCACCTCCGTGCCAGCTTCTGCATATGATAAATAGAGTCATGGATAATCTGGACACGTATTTCTGCAGGTGGTATGTGATGAGTTTCCAGAGAAGCACATAGGGAGTCAGTACAAAGTGCAAATCAATTACAATGGGATATTGCCATAAATTATTTGTAAACTGAGTGGTAGTCAACTGATGACGTCACTTCAAGTAAAAGAATTCTACTTTTGAAATTCTTCACCAATATTAGATTTCCAGGAAGAGTAGAACTTTCTGAATGTAAAATGGTGACCAAACACCCCGCTTCATAACCAGACACTAACAACTGTGAAAATTTCAGTATCACGAAACACATCTGAATTAAATGAACTCATACCACAGACCAAGCACATGACACTGCTTTTGTTGTCTTCAGTCTTAAGATTGGTTTGATGCAACTCTCCATGTTAGCTTATCAAGCACAAGACTCCTCATCCCTGGATAACTACTGCAAACTACACCCATTTGAAGGTGCTTACTGTGGTCAATTCTTGGTCTTCTCTGCGGTGTCACATCCCAATATTTCCCTCTATTACTAAACTGATAATTCCTGGATGTGTCCTATAAAACAATCCCTTCTCTTAGTCAAGTTGTGCCACAATTTTTTCACTCTGATTCAATACACATATGGTCAGAATTATAACTCTGCACTAACTCCGGGAAATCAGAATTGCATGAAGTCCTCAGATGTTGCAATCAAGCCTCTTAAAATCATGGCATCTTTGTGACCAAAACTGCCACTTTCTGAAAATAGTCATTTCACTGTGATGTCTAATAGCAGTTACTGAAACATTTATTGAGCTTAGCTACAACTGGTGGCAATGACCGGCAGCTGGCTTAGAAAAAGAAATTGAATTTCATGATAAGTTTGGCATTCAGTAACATTTAGATCATTAATGGCACAATGTGGCAAGCATTGCGCTCTCCTCTTTTCACACAGTTCATTCTTCCTGACACATTCACCATTTAGCCCAAGGCATGTGCAGCTTGGGAGCATTAAGTAATCAGCGTACCTTGACCGAACCTCATAGTAGTGAATGTTGGTTCTGACTGTGATATGGTGTAGAGTGTGATGTCATGTGTGTGCGGACATAGAACAGAACTCCAACATTTATTTAGCTTTTATACTATTTCTAGGAATGATGGTTGAGGTAGCTGACCAAATAATAGCATATTATGAGGTCCTGTTAGTTTGGAAGGCGACAGTTTGGTTGTGGGTTGGCAATGACAGGGAATGTGATGTGAGAATATTTGTAATTCCTGTTATTGGGCATATTTTACACTAGTGGATTATCTCTGCCATTTTGATGATGTCATGGGACAAAACAGACAGATCATATCACTAAATTAAATATTTCCATGTGGCATGCATTACTGCAATCCCCCCCATCATTTTAAATGTTTTGGGAGTTAATAGATCAATGTCTCTGCAGCGTATTAGTGTATTTTATCAGAGCCCCCAATACAAAACTTGTAACAGAATCAATCTAATGATGTAGCACAATTCAAAGGCTCTTTATACAGTACACCAGACCAAGTCATCAGTCATGCTTTTGCCCATTGATCATGTAGATAACTGTAAGCAATTAATGCCCATATGAAAATGTTCTAGGTGGGGGGAAAAAAAAGAAAGAAAGACTCATGAATGTAAAACTCTAGCAGCCTCTCAATTTCCCTCAAGTTTCCATATGCTAGCTGGTGAGTTTCGTGATCATCATCAAGCAAACAAGGTGCCCAAATGGGCAGCGAAAGTTGTGTACATAACATTGGCAGGTACTGACTAGAAATCAGAGGAGAATATGGGTGAGGAAACTTGATGGTAACAGGTGTAAGATTCTGAGTATTCTCAATGGTAAAGTCCTGAAGCAAAGTTCTCATTTTTTATTTATTTCATATAAGAAAAAGCTGTTCCTACAGAGTGCAGTTGGCCTGAAAACAGATGTTATGTCTGACATATTTCTGAGTACCTTGATGAACTTTATTCACACACATCATGATATAAGCATAACAAAACAGCTTGTGTTGTAACACTTGTTTTTTGCTAATGTCAAGTTTTACTAACCAATCACTTCTAACTGTATTTGTAAGAATACAGTGTCAGACAAGAAAAGAAGGCACTATTCTGTCTACAGGAGCATACAGACAATAATGAACACAACACTAATTATTACTTCCAGAATTTGGATACAGAAAACACTTACCATGGAGTGGCTGCCTTGTTAGTTCAAGACATATCAGCTAAAAATAAACATATGACTGAGGGCGAGGCTGGCTGTGCCTGACTATGAGCCATCAGCTGGCTAGTAGTGAGCACTACGGAGAGGCCGTATGCATATCCGAGAGTGGGGTCTTTACAGGGCATCTGCAACCTCTATGGCACGCCATACACCTCTGTGCCCAGAACCGTGGGTGTTGAATCTTGTGCGGATCGCTACAGTACTTAACTATTTCACCTCATTTTCCCTGCCTCAAACATCATGAAACCTCATTTCAAAGTATTTACAAAGTTTTATGACTTATTATTGGTACATTACTTATATATGTGTTAGGAGGTAACCACATCAATGAAAATCATTTAAAATATGTAGAGCTCCCTCTCCAAAGTTACCTCTAAAACACACTAAGTTGACCTGAGGATTCTTTATCTTATCACACACATTTATCCTCAGTACAGCTTACCTTTGTGGTAACATTTCTTCAGGTAGGTACCAAAGTCATATAAATTTTCTCAGATGAAAACATTTTCTGCCTTTAGCTGTCTAAATCTGCTACCTACTTTACATCACTCAGTGTCAACTGAACCTCATTTTTTATTTTAAAAAATTGGGTACATTTGCTACTACAATTAAACCAATATACCATGTAGCAATGAAGTATATCACTGTACGCTAGACTTTGTATTTGAAAAAATCCTTTGAACTAGTAGTTACCATTGACATGGCACTGTATGAAATTGGCACAGTGCGCCATGAGCTTCACATCGGTGGAAAGATGCACTTTTCTTGGCAAATTCCTCCTAAGTGATAAATTTGCCTTCTGTGTTAAGTACATAGTATACAGTCTCACATGAATATTACAATTAACCGGCATCTGAAACAGGTCATCAATAAACTGTATTGTGCAAGTAAGACTGCTGTGCATAGGTTGCCCTGCATTGGTCTTTCTATCAGCGAAAATGTAAGAACAACAAAAATCTTATCTCGATTTCAGATTATCCCACCCCAACCCGAGCCCCTCTCCTACCCCGAGACACAAACCACAAATCATCATCAGATTGGGCCCCCAGGAATGTGTGTGTGTGTGTGTGTGTGTGTGTGTGTGTGTGTGTGTGTGTGTGTGTGTGCTGCTTTCTAAATAATGCACAATGATTTATAAAAATATGTGCTATGAAAGCTGAAAATTATGGATGCACACAGTTATTTTGAACATTACAATTTTCTGCCTCCAAAAACCTGTTGCTGCCTTTACTCATCATCTACTGTGTGAATCCAATACATGCTATACTCTTTCATTTAATTAAAAATCTTGAGAATGAACTATGGAAATCCTTTATTTTTACAACATGGGGTACATCTAAGAAGCCGTTCTTATCTCTACACCCACGGCATTGCGCTAATATATGGCAGGCTATAGCTCCACCAGCTAAACCAACATGTGATATGGTGATCAGGCTGTTTCATCAAACCTGCTCATAGCCAGACCTACCACTCACATGCATTAATATTTCTTATGACAGAGTAAAAATAGCCTGCCTTATAAAGCACATCATGGTCTTCAAAACCCAATCCAGAATTCACAGATTAGTGATTCTGCTCACAGTCTAAAAGGAAGAAAAATGAATAGCTCAATAACCTTAGCATGGTATGCACAGGCAGCAAGAGCTGTACATATGAGGTGAAGATGACAGTAAACATGCAGTACAAGTGTAGCCAAGAAACGCAAAGGTTATGAAAGGGGAAATAGTCCACTATGTCAGTCCCAAGACAACAAATACCTTGTACAAGTCAAAAAGACCACAATATCAAACAATGAATATTAACACATGTTGAGGGTGAAGCAAGTAATACTTACCTAAACATTCTGAACACTTTTAGTGTGGGGCAAATGGTAAACACTGCCACTATGATATAAAAAAGTTCAGCATTAGTCTTAGATGATGTACCTACAAGATCTCAACAGGGGAAATTGTAAAGTACAAGATGTGCTGAAAACTAATGCCTTCAAATTTTTTAGTGAAAACTCGTAAAGCTTTTTAAATAAAACAAACATCTTCAATGTTCTACATCTTTATTCTTCATGTCTACATATTTATTTTTCAACAGTCAACCGGGCGGCAAAAGCATTTCTCACTATCAGGGATCAGTTTGTTGATACCATCACTGTAGAATGTTTGACTTTGTTGATGGAGAGATAGCCTCACTTCTGCTTTAACCATTTCAGCACCGACAAAGTGAAGTCCTTGAAGGTGTTCTATAAGTTCTAGAAAAAGATGAAAATCGGATGGCGCCAGGTCAGGGGTGAATGGAGGATGACTGATGACAGTGAACCCACCGTTTCCAATAGTCACAGATGTTGCAGCACTCTTGTGTGTGGTCTGACATTGTTATGAGAAGGAGAGGGTGCTCCATGTGTGGCCGAACTCTTCGAATTCACAGCTGGGTTACAGTAAGCTGTTTCTCGTGCATCGATACTGTTACGTTACACACTACAATTCAGTTATTTACAGTTCTTAGCTTACCATAATAAGCAGAAAAAAATATGCAGCAAAGAAATGCCTGCTGCAATATAATCATTTAATGACAAAATAATATGTAATGCAGAAATTAAGTAGTGTTGGTGACCATAAAACATGAAGCTGGAGAAAGCACACAAGTATAACAACATACTAATCATTGACAGGCTAAAATAAAAGGAATCCTCAAGAACTGGAAAATTTTGTAAATGATTATTTCTCTGGTATTCTGGAAAAGTTGCAACAAAATCTTTCTGAAACACATTTAGCACACACAGTGACTTACACAGCATGCACAATGATGTTTCTCATAACAGAGTTTGAAGTCAGGAAAGAAAGACAGAAATGAATGAAATAAGAAGTCAGCAGACATACATGAGGTTCCAGTCTGTTCTTAAGGGATGTATAGACTACTGACCCATTAATAAACATTACAAAGGAGTCCTCTGTTTCAGGTATTTTTCCAGAGTACCCTAAGCACACTTGGGTTGTGCCCTTACTTAAGAAAGATAATGCAGAGTGTGTTTAAAAATACATGTCAGCTCACTATTGTCTGTATATTCAAAATAATAGAACAATCATGTAAGAGAAGACATAAATACAATTTTTTTAAACACAGCACAATTTGGTTTCCAAATTGGGAAATGTACAATATCGGACATTACAGAGTTCACAACAGTAGTATTTGAAGCTCTTGACAGGGATGATTGTGTCACAGGCATATTCTTGAACTTTTCCAATGCTTTTGATACTGCTGACCATAAAATACAGTAAAAACTCTAAAACACAGCAGTCTGATGTACCACAGACTCAGATATAACACAGTATGAATTATGTCCCACAAAATAAAATATCATTTGTGAATGATTTTTGCACTCAGTATAGTTTATAACCTTGAATAAATCTTATTATAGTCTGCATGTAGCCTTTCTGCTTTAGAATTTACTTCTGCTACCTCCAAGCTCTCTAAGCATTAACAAAAATACATAAACGTAGTTAAACTCAACCTTTGGTTTGTCTTATCAGAATAGCACAATTCTAAAATTCACAGGATTGTTGCTAGGCAGAAGCTTTGAATACACATATCAAAGTTAACAGTTTGGCACAGTCAATGAAGTGACTGTGCAACAGTTCTTGGCAATAACCGAAATGAGTACAACCATTATGAGGACCATAAATTATTCATTAACTGTCTAGATATCTGTGTGCTGGCAACTATGTCTGTGAGCAGTAAACTAAAAATTATTGACCGTGCGAAGAATGGGGAAACTAAAGCAACTTTATGATGCCAGTGTGGTGTACCTGAAGAAACAATCAGGGGGTGGGTGAAAGAAGAGAATAAACCTGGAAGTTTTGTAACATAGTTGAAAATGAAGTGGGAATAGACAGAAAAAGGACTAAACTAAGAAAAGACAAAGAACTTGATTAACACCTTTATAAGTGGTTTTTAATAAAGGAAAGTGAAGGTGTGCTGCTTTCTGGGCCAATTATTAAAGTCCAAGATGAAAATTTTTCTTTGATTTAACATGGTAACAATGATTTTATAGCTTCCTGTGGATTGTTTTCAAGGTGGAAATATCATCATGGAATTCGCCAAATGACCACTAAAGGTGAAGAAAGACCTTGCAACAGTGAATCTATTTAAGTTTCCTGAGCAAACTAATGGCAGATGAAAATTTAAATGATCATCATATGTATAATTGTGATGAAACTGTGCTTCATTATTAATTGCTTACAACCAGAACACTCAACACGGGGGAGGGGGGGGGGGGGGGGAGGGGGGGGGGGTTAATCAGTACATAAGATGGGTTTGAAAATGAATGAAGAGGGAATAACCCTCCTCTTTCCCACAAATAAATCGGGCAGCCATAAGTTAGAAAGTCTTTGTATAGGTAAAAATAAAAGCTAAAAATGTTTCAAGAAAGTAAACATGTTACCATTACAATTACCTTACAGTCAGTCAAAGAATCCTTGGATGGCATGTGACATTTTCAACAAATGGTTTCAATAAGAGTTTCACTGGTTTCAGTGAGAAAGCGACTATAATCACTTAAGCTGAGAGAAGCAGCTCTACGAATCCTTGATCACTGTCCAGCTCATCCACCTGCTGATGGGTTGCAATAAGAAGATGGAAAAAATTAAAACTTTGTTTCTGCCAAAAAACACAACGTCATTAATTCAGTCACTGGATTAGGGCATCATGCAAGCACTTGAGGTTCATTATCACTGTGAATTGCTCACTTCAATGGTATATTCAGATGAAGAAAATGCTTGAAATTCATAAATCCTTAGAGTGTTATGCAATCAGTAGGCCTGGTACGGCAACGCATAGTCCAACCACTTTAAGAATTGCTGGAATACGTTCCATTAAAGAAAATGCAAAAGATGAACACTGTAGTGACAGATTTCAACAAGAGGTGACATCCAGTCGGCATGTGATGTTCTACACTGCTATATTGACCTTGAAGACTTGAACCACTGGGCAGTTGTTGACAATGAAATACCAGTTTCTGAGATCATAGATGATACAGATATTATTGATGCTGTTCGAAATGACAGTAGTGAAGCAGTCAAGGATGAGGATGATGAAGCTGAAGAAGAAAGTCTAGATGTCCCCAGTACACTTGAAATATTGGATAACAGAAATAAAGTGGTTATGTTGATTGAGTGACAAAGTGAACTAAACAAAATTGAGTTGTTGCATCTGATGAGCATAAAACAATACGCAATATGTGCAAAAGAAAATGTGTGAAATGTCCTGCTAAAGAAAGGGCACTGATTTCTTTAAAACAGTAGAATAATGAAGTACTGTAGCTTGCAGGCAGTACTGTAAATTATCCTACTGTACTTTATCCTACTGTACTTTACATACGATATTGAAACTCCTGTTTGGTCGGTATTTAAGTGTAGTTTGTCTAATTGCTGCACCCTGTTTAGTAAGTTTCTAAAATTTTTTACTTCTAATGTTCTTTAAATTAAAATACAGTATAGTGCAGTATGTATAATATTGCATTATGTGTCCTTTCTAAGTTTCACTGTGTAATTTTACATTACATAGCTCGCTCTCGATATACTGCAAGTAGGCTATAATGCAGGAGTCGTGCACATCCCCCGACAACCACATTATATCAGGGTTCTACTGTACTATTAAACAAGCTAGAAGCACTAGATGGAAGAGGTATAACAAATAAGTGGTACCTGGAAAACAGGATGCAAAAGATAGAGTTGACATAACTGTTAATGATAAATTTTTAGTAAAAGCATTGTCAGACAGATCTTGTGGTAGTGTTTTGAATCCAATTCTGTTCTTAGTATATATCAATGACTTTTCAGGCAGTATAACATACACAGAAAAAAAAATCTCTTTGCTGGTAACAGTATCATCATAGTAACTGACAAGACATCATAATTCCCATCAAATAAAGCAAATGAGACCCTCAAGGGTACTGAACGTAAAGAAAACAAATGGTATGCACTTCAGCATAAAGAGGGAAAACAACGATCCCACTAAACATAGACAATACATTTATACATTGTGTAACAAGCACAAAATTTTTCGGGATAAATATTGATCACCAGTTAACATGGAATGAACACACAAGCATGTTAGCTCTTAGGGTTCCATCATCAGTTTGTAACAGCCAATGTCTTGTTGCAAAATACTACACTGCTAAAAACAAATACGGTATCAGGTGAGATATCATACACAATAGACATATGGTAACGTATTTTATTCAGATATCAGTTACAACTGCAATTTGTGTGTGATACAGTATGATATTTTGCTGTCTCAACTCTTTACTTGAGGTTTACATGGAATTTATGTAGGGCGAGGCACCATGGGGCTACTATAATAGTGAAACAGTCCAGTCTCGTTGCCCTCTAATATGGTGTGTAATCACCTCCGACGGCCAGTACAGTTGCACACCTGCATGGTATGGACAGTATGAGGTTGCGAATTAGCTCTTGAGAGATACTTGGCCATTCTTCCATGAGTGCAATATTCAATTCTGCAACTGCTGTCACCGGTGTTGGTCTGGCTGCAATGCATCTGCCAAGTGCATCCCAGACATGCTCAGTTGGGTTTAAGCCCAGTGAACAAGCTGGCCACTCCATTCATTCAATTCCCTCAGCTTCAGGCATGTTGTCCACCAGTGCAGCTCTGTGAGGGCGAGCATTATCATACACCAGAAGGAACCCATCTCCTATGGCACCAGCATAGAGCACAACAAAAGGTCGAAGGATTTCGTCTCTGTACCTCTGAGCAGTCAAAGTGCCATTCTCAATGGCATAGAGGTCAGCACATCCGCCAATACTGACTCCCGCCCACACCATTTGTCCACCACCATGATATGGTGATGTTTCCTGCACATACGCAGGATTGTTCCGAGTTCCACATTCTCTCCAGATGAGGGATCAATGATTGTCCGGCTAAACACAAAATCTTGACTCATCTGTGAACAACACCCGGCGCCATGAGTCATGTACAACTCCAATCCTGACGTTCCTCCGCCCAGTTCATGTGGGCTAAACGGTGTCTCGGTTTTAATGGGACACACACCATACACCTCTGTGCATAGAGGCCACATTCCTGAAGGCGATTTTGGACTGTTTGTGTTGATATTGCGCATCCTGTTGCTGCCTGGAGGGTGCGTTGCAGCTGAGTTGCATTCAGCCTCCTGTCTCGACAGACTGTTAACCGGAGATAACAGTCATCTCTTGCAAATGTTACACATGGACAACCTTGGCCTTGCCTTCTTTTAACAGTTCCCGTTGTCTGAAATCACATCCAGGTCCTGGAAATTACACTTTGGGACACTCCAACAGCTGCAACCACCTCCTTCTGTGTCTGTCCCACTTCCAACCATCCTATGGCTCTCCATGATATAGCTTCGGGTAAGTCACTACAATATCTGAACCCAACTGCTTGCATAATTCGTTTGGTACAGTAAACACAAGTCGACACCAACCCCCTCTGCAGCAACTTTCCATTATTACCACTATCTCGGTGACCATACTGTTGTTGACTCCACTCCATAGAGCCACTAGAAAGACACTGAACCATTTAAGTTCACTCTGCCGATGACAATACTTCAGAACCTAGATATCTCATTTGATACCATAGTTGTTTTGACCAGTGTATTTCTACATACACTCAATTCTTAGCTATGGGATTCTTTTCTGAGATCGAAGACATAAAAAATACACAATTTTTAAACTGCAGAAAAGGGTTCAATGTAAAGAAGTATTTAAAAAACTGGACATCCTTACTGCAGTGAAGGACCACATCTACCAATCTGTTGTGCATATCAGAGACAATATTACTAAGTATTTCACTAGTAGATCTATACTAACTATGGAACAACAGGCAGTTAAGACTTACATTTACCAAGGGGAAAACAAACAAAAAACTCAAAACAGCATTTTCTACAAAACTGTATCATAAAAATAATAAATATAATAAATGAATGTAACAAAGTAGATGAAAAAGATTACTGAAATACATTGGTTCAACACGGTAGCTAAATAATTCTTCATAAGTAATACATACTGCACAGTTACAAGATTACTTAGAGAACTCAGAGTAAAGATTAATATTGAAAGGGGAACTACACTGTCCAGTCACATTAATGTGACCACCTGTCAAAGTCCTGAATAACCACCTTTTGCAGCAAGGACACCTGCAAGACCTGCAAGGAGAGAGTCAATGAGGTTCTGGAAGGTACCAACAGGGATGTGGAGCCACACTGATGCCAATGCCATAGTCAGCTGTGCTAGGTATCTCAGTTGAGAACCCCTTGTGCGGACAGTCCAATTGGGGTTGTTCTACAGACTCTCAATTGGGTTTAAATTTGGGGTGTTTTGTAGCCAGGGGCGAATGGTAAATTCATCCCAGTAGTCTTCATACCATGCATGCACACTGCGAGCTATGTGACGTGTTGCACTGTCCGGCTGGTAGATGTCATGTGCCAAGGAAAAACAATATACATGTAGGAGAGGACATAGTCCCCAAGGATAGATACATACTTGCGTTGATCCACTGTGCCTTTCAGAATTATGAGATCTCCCAGGGAATGCCATGTAAACATGCCCAGACCATAACACTCCCTCCTCCAGCCTGGGCCCTTTGCTTTCAGATGATTCACACCATACACACCAACAACCATGTGTCCAATGACGTATAAAATGTGATTCATCAGAAAAGGCCACCCGGTGCCACTTGTTGGACATCCAGTTGAGTATCCATGTGCAATTTCCAGCCTTTATGGCCAATGTACAGCAGTCAGCAAAGGTGCAAGAACCAGGTGCCCGCAGCGGAGGCTCATACACACCAGTATTCACTGAACAGTCATTGAGGACACACCTGTTGGTAGGACCCTGGTTCATCTGAATGGTCAGCTGCTCAACAGTTGCACTTCTATTATTCACCTGTATGGATCTCTGCAGCTGTTGTCCACCACTATCATTTCTGGCCTGTGGTGCACCACAGTTGTCTCTGTGCCAGTTTTGGATAGTGCCATTTTGCCATGCATAACATACTTTAAACACGGTGGCATGTGAAGAGTTTACAAATTTAACTGTTTCAGAAATGATTCCATCCTTGGCCCGAAAGCCAGTTCTAATGCCCTTTCAGACATCAGCTAAATTGCTGTGCTTTCACTTTACGACAATGACTGCACTGTTTTCCACATTGCCCAGCATGCTTTACGTACCCTCCATTGCTAGTGCTGCTACGTGCCATCTGTGAGTGATTATTGCATGTTGATGTCTAACATAGGTGGCTCTCACGTTAATATGATTGCACTATGTGTAACACCCTGTCACATTACAAAACGTGATCCAAATGTACTGCTTTTACAACAAAACTGTGTGCCAAGATCTCTAGCTCAGGATAGTAATGCCTTGCCATTCTCCTGAGCTCAACCTCTCACTCTTCTTCTGGGTACTGCTTCTATTTTTCAGGCAGAGTGAAGGGGAGAAACTGGAGACATGCCAGGTGCATAGGAGCACATTTAAGGGCCTGAAGACAGTTTTCCAAATAGAGTGGAGTTCGCGCAAGGGGAACAGCAACATTTTAACGTTGTAAGTTATGTTTAGCAACCCTCTCATGTGACACAGCCTTATCGAAGGCACCTTCAATACTGGGCAGGAGGGTTTGTGTGCACCAGCGAAGGTGAGAGCTCCACTGGCGGTAGCAAGGCTACTGACAAGGGTCACCAAAGCCAGACACACCTCGACAGAGAGGAATCAGAAAATCATGTCTCATGCGGGGAAGGGGGGAGGGAGGGGGGGAGGGGGGAGGGGGAGGGGGGGAGAGGGGGAGGGCAACAGGCATATGGAAGCTGACCCCCATCCCAAGGGTAGTAAAACCCAAGAGAAAATCCTGGTCGTTCAGGCTGCCAGGTTGGAGGGAAAGGGATAGAGGGGGAGAGGGGTGAGGTTGGGCTTACAGACCCCATCTCGTAAAATGGAGTTGTTGCAGATAACACACATAAGCCTCAGAAGGGTACGAATTAAAAGATGATGAATCAGCAACAAAAAGACAATGAAAAGTAAAAAGAACATCATGACACACACCTGGAATGGGAGAACACTTAACACATCTACCAAATTGCAGGAAATTATAGAAGTAACAGTTAAGTGTAGAGTGACAACAGCAACACCATACGAAATGCAATTGAAAGGACACAGAATGATATAGCATTGGGGAAACACACACTGCTTTATAGTGGAGGGGATACAGACCATCACGATACTGACTTCCTTATACACAGGTCAATGAAGGCAAATGCAATTAGCTTCACAGCAGTTCATGATAGGTTGTGTTCCTTGACATTTTAGACATAATTTTTTGATCTACATATACATACTGATACTCTGCAAGCCACCGTATGATGTGTGATGGAGTGTACCCTGTATTATTACTAGTCATTTCCTTCCCTGTTCCACTCGCAAAAAAGCAAGGCAAAAATGACTGTATATATAGCTTTGTATGAGCCCTAATTTATTGAATCTTATCTTCATAGTCCTTGCAAGCAATGATTCAATGTACCTTGGCAGCAACAGAATCGATTGGAAGTCAGCTTCAAATGTTGGTTCTCTAAACTTTCTCAATAATGTTTCTCGAAAAGAACATTGTCTTCCCTCCAGGGATTTCCACCCGAGTTCCTGAAGCACCTCCATAATACTTACGTGTTGTTCAGACCTGCCGGTAACAAATCTAAGAGAACTCCCCTGAATTGCTTCAATGACTTCCTTCAATCCGATTGGTACGGATCACAAACACTCGAGCAATACTCAAGAATAGGTCGCACCAGTGTCATATATGTGGTCCCCATTACAGATGTACCACTCTTTCCTAAAAATCTCCCAATAAACCAACATCTACCATATCCCTTCCCTATTACAATTTTCATATGCTAGTTCCATCTCATATGGCTTTGCAACGTTATGCTCAGATATTTGAACAACTTGGGTGTGTCAAACAGGACACTAGTAATACTGTATCCAAACATTACAGGTTTCTTCTTCCTACTCATCTGCATTAAACTACATTTTTCCACATTTAGGGCTAGCTGCCATTCATTACACCAATTAGAAATTTTGTATAAGTTGTCTTGTATCTTCCTACAGTCACTCAACTTCGACTCCTTACCACACACCACAATATCACCAGCAAACAACTGCAGATTGCTGCCCACCCTGTCTCCCAAATTGTTTGTGTATACAGAGACCAACAACGGTTCTATCACACTTCACTGGGGCACTCCTGACGATAAACTTGTCTCTGATGAACACCTGCTGTCGAGGACAACACACTCGGTTCTATTATTTAAGAAATTTTTGAGCCACTCACATACCTGTGAAGTTATATGCTCATACCTTCATTAACAGCCTGCAATGGGGCACTGTGTCAAATGCTATCTGGAAATCTAGAAATACGGAATCTGCCTGTTGCCCTTTATCCATAATTCTCAGTATATCATGTGAGAAAAGTGCAAGCTGAGTTTGGCACGAGCGATGCTTTCTAAAACCATGCTGATTTGTGGACATAAGCTTCTTAGTCTCAAGAAAGTTTATTATATTTGAACTGAGAATATGTTCAAGGAATCTGCAGCAAACAGAAGTTAGGGATATTGGTCTGTAATTCTGCAGGTCTGTTCTTTTACCCTTCTTATATACTGGAGTCACTTGCACTTTTTTCCAGTCACTTGTGACTTTGTGCTGGATGAGAGATTCATGATAAATGCAAGCTAGGTAAGGGACCTATGCCATAGAGTACTGTTTGTAACACCAAATTGGGACTCCATCCACACCTGGTGACTTACGAGTTTTCATCTTCAGTTTCTCTCTCTAAACCAGGAATTCTTATTACTATGTCGTCCATACAGCAGTCTGCCTGATGGTCAAATGGTGGTATGTTTGTATGGTTCTCCTGTGTGAACAATTTCTTGAGCATGAAATTTAAAACTTCAGCTTTTGTTTTGCTATCTTCAACTGTCACACCAGACTGGTCAACAAGGAACTGAATGAAAGACTTATACCCGCTTACAAATTTTACATAGCACCAGAATTTTGTCGGATTCTCTGCCAGATCTTTCGCTAAGGTGTGAGGGTGGGAACTGTTGTATGCTTCATGCATAGATCTTTTCACAGGTGCATGAATCTCTAGTTACTAAACTTTTCTTGTCATCATTTGTGCGTTCTCTTTTGAAGAGAGTGTAACAGCCACTGCTTCCTCAGCATCTCCCGAATTTCATTATTAAACCATGGTGGGTCTTTTCCATCCTTTATCCACTTACTAGGCACACAGCTCTCCTGACCATAATTCCTCTGCCCGTAATTCCTCTACGTTGATCTTACTGGAACTAAGTGATGTCAATTCACTGCCTAAATCATATGTTAATAACTGCTTATCTGTTCTATCTATCAGAAACACTCTCCTAACCTTCTTGATGGATTTATTAACTTTTGTAACCATAGTTGCTATAATGATATCATGTTCCCAAATCCCTGTTTCTATAGTGACATTGTCGATAAGGTCCAGCCTATTTGTAGCTACAAGATCCAACACATTTCCACTGCGTGTGGACTGCCAAGCCAGCTGCTCAAGACAATTTTCAGAAAATGTGTTCAAAAGTATATCGCATGACTGTCTGCTTGTACCCTCTGCAATGAATCCATAGATATCCCAGTCTATACTCGATAGGTTTAAGTCGCCTTCACCTAGTACTGCATGATCTGGGTAGTTACAGGCTACTGACCACAGACTTTCTTTGAATGACTCTAGAACTGTCACAGCAGAATCAGGTGGCTGGTAAAAACATCCAACAATTAACTTAGTTTCACCTACATGTGTTATATGTGACCAGATGACTTCACTGTCACGCTCAACTTCAACCTCAACCTCCTATGGCCTCTAATCTGTCTTTCCGATATATGCTCCACGGCTCACTACATATCTCAGAGTTTTCCACTTTGGGTTCCAACCAGCTCTCCATCCCAAGAATAATTTGAGCATGAGAACTTTCCTGGAGAGCAGCAAATTCGGGAACTTCATTACAAATACTTCAACAGTTTACTGATAAAATTGTGATAGTCAAAGTGTCTTTACTCTGAACACCATCTGACTTCCCTCGCTTCATATCAACTGGTGAATGTTCATCAGAACACCTCAAATTACCATCTAGCCTAAAAAAACTCTTGTTTTCACTCCACAAGTACTCTGCTACCCGAGTAGCTTCTTTCTTTGTGTGGTGCACCCCCAACCTATCAAGGGGAGTCCTACAACTTCCCATACGATAACACAGGCCTAGAAATCTGCAGCCAAGACCATCACAGGGATGACGAAGCCCTTGGTTGAGACCCTCCACTCACTTCCAAAGCAAAGTACCCTGACCAACTGTGAGAACAATGCCGCAAATTACGAGCTCTGCTTAGATCTTGCACACGACACCAACAGTCTTCACCACCTTCACCAGCCGCCTGTATGAATTGAGGATGGCCTCAGAACTTGCAAGACGACTGCACCCTGCATGCTTAATAGCCATAGGCAAGGCCACCTTCACATCTTGGATGAGGTCCATGGCATACATACTGAGTGCACATTGGCTTTCTTTTCAGCCCTGAACACTATCTACCTAAGGGGCTCCATAATGCACCTAGCGTAGAAGCTCCCAGTAACTAGTAAACCCATCCTCCCGTGTGCGTGCTCGGACCCTGCTGAAGGAGAGACCACCTGCCCATTCTCAGTGTGAGTGGGCAAGGCCAGGCAGGCAGTCTCCCCCTTGGCCTCTAGTGATGCAAACGTGTTACCACCCACCACTCACCATGCTGTGAGGGTAGATCCACCGCGTGGGGAACACTGGGATGAAGGTGTGCCTATGCCCCTATAAGAGGCTCCAAACCGGAGGAGGAAATCACTGAAGTTCAAAGGTACAATGTGAAAAGATCCTTGGGAATATGACTGCAAAAATTGGGAAAGAAGGAATATATAGAAACACTATAGGAAACAAAAGCCTGCATGCAGTCAATAATTATAATGGAAGGAAGGAAGATTGGGTTTAACATCCCATCGACATCGAAGTCAATAGAGATGGAGCACAAGTTCGGACTGTGTCAAAGGTGGGAAGGAAATCAGCTGCGCCCTTTCAAAAAACCATCCTGGCATTTGCTTGGAGCGATTTAGGGAAATCATGGAAAACCTAAATCTGGATGGCTAGATGTGGGTTTGAACTGCATCCTCCCGAATGCGAGTCCTGTGAGCTTACTACTGAGCCACTTCACTCGATAACGATAATAGACTAAGGCTGAGAGATTTAATAAGTGAGATGATAAAAAGCTCATGGCATCAAAGGAAAGATATTAAAAAGTGCACTATGTCATCACCAGTCACAGTTACAAGAAAGCGAATGGACCATGTAATTATAGATAAACAGCAAGCATGAGATATTAAGGAAGTTAGTAGCTGCAGAGCAGTGAACGGAGACGCAGATCATTACTTAGTGTGGATCAGATGCAGAGATAGATCTGGCAATATACAAGCAGAGTAGGGTAAAAGAGAAACGTAATAAAGTAAGTCTCCAAATTAAAGAAGAGCAGGAAGAATACAAGAAGAAATTAGTGGAGATTTTCAGAACAGGAAACAACATGGGGATGGAAGGAGATGTGTAAACTAAACGGGAGATTTTGAAAACAGCCTTCAGCAGAGCTGCAAACGAAGTACTGGGGAGGGTAGAAAACAAAAGACAAATTAAATGGTTTGATGGAGAGATCACTAGTAACCCAAATGAAAAATTAAGTGAGGTAAAAAATGCTGCAAAGGAAAACAAGACTAGAAGCACAAGAGTATAAGGAGAATAGGAAAAGAGCTAATAAGTTATGCAGGATGAAGAAAAGGCAGTATGAAAGGAGGAAGACAGAGCAGTTGGGCGAAATGGGGGACAATAAAGAGAAACAAAAGTTCTACAAAATATGAAGAGAACTGAACAGAGGATTCCATCTGAGAGTAGTCTTGGATAAGGAAGACAAAAGCAAAGCTCAGGGAAAATGGCAGGAACATTTTACTGAGTTACTCAGTGGAAAGGAGGATTCATTCTCTTCCTTGAATGAGGAAGAGAATGAATCAGATTTAGACTTGGAAACATAAGCAGCAGAGCAGGATGCCACATCTCCAGATTTAGAGGAACTGAAGAATACAATTAAAAACCTAACGAATATTAAAGCAGCAGCACAAGACAGCGTAGAGGCCAAATTATTAAAATTTATGAGAAAGAAGATGGAGATGGCTGTTAATGGATTAGTAAGGAAAATCTGGATAAACGAAGAAACGAATGAAGACTGGACCATGGGAATAATCTGCACATTACTACGAAAGGTGATAAGTCAGAATGCAGCAAATTACTGTGGGATAACTTTCTTGGATAAACTTGCAAGTTGTTTAGTAATATTTTAGCTTCTTGACTACAATGCTGGGTGAGAAGGGTACTGGAAGATTATCAGGTTAGAAAAAATACACAACCACTCATTAATTTCAATACAACCTGGTATTTCATATTTACAACACAAATCAAACGTTATTTATCACAAAATATAATTATATTAACTTCTGCATATAAAACAATCACAATCATTATGCTTTACTTTCCTCAAGGTATTCTCCTTTGGATTTAATGACTGCCTCACAAACTCTAGGCATGCGGTCAATCAGTTTTTGTAAGTAATGTGAATCTTTATCATTCCACACATCTTAAACAACATTCCAGAGGTGTTCCTTGCTGGATACATTAACTTCCCTCATACGTCTGTCCACTTCATCCCAGACCATTTCAATGGGATTATGATCGGGGCTTTGAGATGGCCATACCGTATCATTCAGTACTTTCTGTTTTTCCTTTGATCCAAAGTAGTTCACACAGTATGCCGACTGATGTTTTGGGTCAATATCCTGTTGTAAGGTGAACCCTTTCACTATTAAGTGCAATCCACTTCGTATTGTATGATACTGATGTATGCAGTGGTACTGCTTCTGATCCATACATCCTCATATTTTCACAATGTCGCCAACTCTATCTCCGGCAAAACATCCCCAAACAATAAAAGAACCTCCACCGAGTTTAACTGTAGGTAGAACACACTGCTGGGCCACCCTTTCTCCTACAAATCAGCAAACAAGTATTCTCCTTCTGGTTCCAAAAATCTCTAACTTCAATTCATTGGTAAGTAACACCTTCGTCCACTCTTCTGATGGACAATTACGATGTTTTCTATCCCATTCAAGTGTCTTCTGTTTATTTATGGGCCTTAGAAGGGGTTTTCTTGCTGTGACACAGTCTTTCAAGCTGACTAAAGTCCGTCTTGTTTTTACTGTTGCAACAAATATTGTTGACATGTTCATTTCTAGCAATTCTGCACTAATTTGGGGTGCTGTTTTGAATCTATTTCTCTTACTGGTATTTCTGATATAGTTTTCATCACTTTTAGTTGTTTCACGAGGTTCTCCTCATCGTGGTATGTCTTTATTGCTACCTGTTGTCTTCTAGGGGTGAAGGGTGTGTTGCACTCCCCCTATAGACACACTACACTGTTTCGCAATTTGGCAAATAGGTAAACCTGCTTGGCTAAGTGCTACATTTGCAACATGTTTTTCTGTGGGTCTCTCCACTCGTGGAGCCATACTAGCAATGTGCACACTTCAATGTCATGAAGGAACTGACGAGCAGGAACCACATGTTATGTAATGCTTGCTGTTCACTGCGGACATCACATCACTACAGGAAACAACACAGGTGCACCAAATGCGGTGTCCGTTGGCAAATAGGTAAACAAACATATCAGATACGTACATTATGTTTAGGTACACAACATTGTTTGTTGGATACTATTGTACCTCAATGACCTCACACAAAAATCATGACATGTGTACAACTGTTGTACTATTCCTTTGCTTCCTCAACCATAATACCCACAGTATCCGACCTTATCTACAGGGAACTAGATGTCATTTATTGGGTGTATTGAAATTAATGAACGGTAGTGTAGATCCATAATGAACCAGATATTTTTTTGAGACAAATGCTAGAGAACATTTATGAATATTCTGCAATTTCATCAGTTGCACATTGACTTTAAACAAGCACACAACAGTCCAGACAGAATAGTATTCTCCAAAGTATGAAGCACTTTAGTGAGGCTGATGGAAATGGCAATGAAAGCAACAGTTTGCAAGGCCAGAATAGAACATGAGTTGTCAGGAGAGTTCCATGTACGGATGGTGCTGTGGCAGGGAGAGATTATATCTGAATTACTCTTTAACTTAGCACAAGAGAAGTTAATTTGGCAAAAGCAAACAAACCCATGGGGGAACAATATTTAACCAGCAAGTTCAGGTGGTGGAATATGCCGGTGACGTAGCATTAAATGCACGGAATGTATGAAAGATAATTACGCTGCATCAGAAAGAGTGGTGCAGAAGCTAGAACTGGAAATGAAAACATGCAAAACAAAGTACATAGTAATGGGAGATGCTGGTAAGAATAACGAAGAGACTTGAATAGAGACAACTGGGAAAGAATATCAAAGAGCGGAAGCATTTTAATACCTATGTTTGACAGTAACAGAAGATAGCAAGACATCAATAGGAATTCAAGGAAAGATGGCAAATGGAAACTGATTATATTATTCCATGCAGAATACATTTAAGTCCAGAAATGTTAGTAGGAAAACAGGAATCAAAATACGAGAATGTGGTGAAAAATAATGCTTTCGAATATTTTATGTGAAAACTCTTAAGCTTT
The DNA here is from genome assembly GCF_021461385.2 of Schistocerca piceifrons. Classification (NCBI taxonomy): domain Eukaryota; kingdom Metazoa; phylum Arthropoda; class Insecta; order Orthoptera; family Acrididae; genus Schistocerca; species Schistocerca piceifrons. The sequence goes on from NC_060149.1 coordinate 878,536,654, forward strand.
TTGAGTAAGACAAGCATTACTGGCATTCCCCATCATTATTCTTCATCGTGTCTACATAGTTGCAAACCTCTGCCACTAGAGGGCTTCGAACTGTAGCATGTAACATGGCAGCACGTAAGTTAACTATGTCGGTGTGTGAGAAACACCATGCTGTAATTGAGTTTTAAATTTCACAAAGTTTGTCCACATAAGGCACACTCTCTTGTTCAGCATGACAATGCCAGACCACACCCAGGAGCCATGAGACCAGAAACAATCTGACACCTTGGGTTCACAGTCCCGAGTTGGCCCTATCATGTGTTTCCAAAAGAACACCTTTCAGGACTTCACATTGATAGTGATGAAGCATTGCAAGCAGATGTGAAGTTGTGGCTCCATCAACAATGTCGAATATCCTACAGTGACAGCACCAAAAAACTGGTCTCTCATTTGGAGAAACGTGTTTGTCATCAGGGTGACTACATTGTGAAATAAATACGTAGACATGAAGAATAAAGTAGAATGTCAATAACATTCATTTTATTTAAAAAGCTTTAAGAGTTTTCACATACAAAATTCAGAGTCAATACTTTTCAGCACACTCTCATATATTTGACTACTATTTGTGGATCTGAAGGCTGAGTGATGACTAAAATGAAGAAGGCTAGTTGTTGAGAGGGGAAAGGAAGATTTTGAGAAAGATATTCGGGGCAGTGAGAGAGGAAGAAAGCTGGAGAATAAGGGCAAACACAGAACTACTGACACTTTTTGGACAGAAGAATAGTGCAGTGAAAAATCAAGCAAGATAAAACAAGGTGGGCTGGGTGTATCCTAAGAATGTCACAAACTAAGAGTGTTAAGAAAGTGTTTACAGGAAAGTCTGAAAGGAGAAGGAGAATAGGAAGATATGGAAGAGGATGTCAAAACAATGGGAATCAGGAACTGGAGAAGGAAATTAATGGACAGCGACGAATGGCGGCAGTTGACAAAGGAGGACAAGGTTTCCAAGGACTGTCCTGCTGACCAGTAAGTATGCATCTGGATTAAATTTTAGACAAATCAAAGAACACTGTACAATAGGGGCCAAGTGAATGAAGCAATGCAGTTGTTAAGACATTGATCTCGTATTCGGGAGGACAGAGTGATTTACGTTTTCCTCAACCATTTCCGCAAAGGGTGATATGGCTCCTTCATCAAGGCCTCAGCTGATCACCTGTAATATCCTCATAAAGGCATACTTATATATTCTGTGTGTATGCGTATTTTGAACTATTTATTTTCACTATATTATGATGATACATCCATGTATCATTGTGAGATGATATCTGGTAGTATGAATGAATAAATAAACAAGGACATGAGAGAGTTCTAATAGGTGTAACACAATTCTTTTTTGCTGTTGTTCATGTACTAGCTGGCAAATGAAACTACCATATAACAAGTAACATCAACCTTTGGCTATGCGGCAGATGGCTGTACCAGCAAAATCCAGAATTTGAATTTCAGATAAAATAATTAACAACTATTTCACCATATGAAGTACAAGCACAAACAATACATCCAAAATAGTAACAGCAACAATATGAAAGCACAGTAAACAAGGACCCTCCACACAAAGTGAGCACTTCCTATTTTGCAGCATCTAGACATAATCTGCTCAAGAGATTGTCATTAATGCACTATCCTATACTGTACTCTTAACTCACTGCTTCAAATGCTGCATGAGGATACATTGACAGCATTTGTTCTACACCACACACAAACATAGCACTACCGCACAACTGTCTATGTGGCACTTGTTGCTTGAGGGGTAATGTAACTTCCAGCCAACTGTTCATAATTTGGCTTATAGCTTTGCTTTTCACCACTGCATTTCCAGACAGAGGTTCTCCTATTGCTTCTTCCGTGGTTCTCTATTGTTCCTGAACTTTTCCTCATTCTGTAGAAACCCTACTATGAACAATAGGGATGACATGGGAGCAAATCTAAAACAAGCAGACTTCTCTTAGCCAATAACCCACTTCTACAGCATTAGAGCAGTAAATTTCACTTACTACCCAATGACTATGACCCAACAATAGTAACCACAGAAATTTTACCCAATAACCCCACTTCTCCAGCATAAACATAGGAAAATTTCCTCTTCATGAAAGAATGTGACATAGGTCTTTGACAGAGTTCAGTTAACCGTGGACACCATAAGATCCTGAAGAAGATCCTAGCAGAGGGGTCAAAATGTTGACTGTACAAAAGAAATACAGTGTGGCCTAACAAGCCAGAAGATTTTACCTTCGACACAAAAGGTCACAAAAGCCTGCAGACTTGTATGCATAATATGTTTATACCATCTACAGAAGACTGGAAAACGCGCACAGAAGAAGAGAGAAATTACTTAGTGACCTGACACCTCTTCCCAGTGTCGTGATAATGAGGTTATGCCCAATTGTGTCACAATTCGTCACCATGTGCAGACAATGAAAGCCAAGAAGAACTACCAAAGGGCAAGCCAAGCACTTCTTCATCAAAGAATACAGTAAATACACAGGGACTTATGTTAGCTCTATTTTAATTGCTTTGCATTTGTCATTGGCAACAACTTCTCGCCACAAGATTGGGATAAAGCAGACACAATAACATTCAATCACTCAGCAAGATTATCAGACTTCAATACTACGACACAAAAAGAGAAGTTTAAGAAACTGATGGATAAAATACACAAAAAAGATGCCATTCTGGAAACGAAGTGAGTAGTAGTGAACCTTTCATCAGAGGAACTTGATGAAACAGCTGCCTCAGCAATGGGCAATAGTGTGAATTTCACAACTATATGTAACAGAATTTCTGTTAAAGAAACTGTCCGTGGCATCTAAGTATCCTCATTCTCTCTTCCGAAACTTTAAGCTGAAGATGTAAGACAGGATATGTTGTAAATTTTACAGAAAACGAAACCACCCAAATGCAATACAATGACACAGGGAAGGAAAACTCTCAGTCACCTAAAGAGAAAACAAAGCAATGTGGTGATGAAAGTGGATAACGGAAATGCTACATTTGTTATGGACATTGAGGAATACCACGAGAAGATGGAACAACTATTAGCTGATCCTGTATACTGCATGTTAAAAGGTAGTCTGACAAACAGAATCATTTGTAAAGTGAAAAATCTGTTATCACACTCCAGAATACATAGCTTTACTGCCAAGAATCTAATGGTTCAAATGGCTCTGAGCACTATGGGACTTAACTTCTGAGGTCATCAGTCCTCTACAACTTAGAACTACGTAAACCTAACTTACCTAAGGACATCACACACACCCATGCCCGAGGCAGGATTCGAACCTGCAACCGTAGCGGTCGCACGGTTCCAGACTGTAGCGCCTAGAACCACTTGGCCACCCCGGCCGGCAAGAATCTAATGCCCTGAATACTTCCCTCACCCAGAATGTATGGCCTACCTAAGATACACAAAGAATGGTGTCCGTTAAGACTGTCAGTGAGTGGAATTAGTTACCAACCTACTTTTTAGCAAGTCATTTATCTGGAAGCCTGAGACATCCAGTAGTAAAAACTAACACTTCTGACAACGATTTGAAAATTTTTTTTTGCAAAACTTTATATACAATAAAGATATCTGATAGTGACATTTCTGTAAGCTTTGATGCGAAATCCTTATTTAGTAACACCCCAGCACCAGGTACAATGGAGATCATAGGAGAGACAGCTGTTCTACATTTTTGTGACCTAACTGAGTTATGGTTTAGATTGAGCTATTTTAAATTTAGAGAAGAACTTTATGAACAGTCTAATGGTGGTGTTATAGGTTCATCCATGTTGCCAGTAGCAGCTGACATTTTTATGGAACATTTTGAGCAACACGCATTAAATAATGCTCCTTTAAAGCCCTCTTGTTTGCTTTGCTTTGTGGATGATGGATTTGCTACAGAACTATGGCCACACAGCAAGGAGGGACTTCACAGGATTCACAATTCCTTAAATGAGATTCACCGCAAAACCAACTTTCCCTCAGAGGATGTCTGTGAGGTTCGTCTCCCATTCTTGTATGTATTGGTAAATAGTAGTTCTAACAACACTTTAGGACAGAGGGTGTATGGAAGGCCTACTAACATAAACATGGATTTAGATGCCACTTCACACCATCACCCAGCCCAGAAGCAAGCAGTGCCCAATACTATCTTCGTGGAGTTTTCCTGATCAGCACGAACAGCCTGGAATCAGAGTTGGATTTCTTGAAGAATACAATGAAGCCAAATGGCAACGCTAGTTTGTCCACAGACATGGTCTTTGAACAGAATATTAATTATGCTAAATTATGCTAATAAAAATTATGAGCAACCACCTTCTCACTCTGTTATTTTTTTCTGTGGTTACTGACTACATCAGCCGAACTCTCTGAAAATTGGTATACAGCTATCTTTCTTCAGCCGAAACAAAACAAAACAAAACTCTTTTCAACAAAAAGTGGATAGACCTGATTACCTCCACACAGTGGGTGTCTATGAAATGACGTGTGGTTGTGGCAAAGTGCATATAGACGAAACAGGACAGACTGTTAAAATACATACTAAGGAACACAAACGCCACAAGCGGCTACAACAAAGTGTGAAACCTGTGGTACAGAAAATCTTGAGAATTGTGGCCTGGACATTGATTTCAGGAATGTATGCATGCTGTCTAAAAGCCTGAGAAGTGATTAAAATTTGTAAGACTGAATGTAACTTCAACAGAGAGGACAGCTATACGATTCCTGCTTTGTGGCTCCCCGCCATCAAGGAACTGACTATGAGGCCGTGTTATGCAAGCAATACCAATGATGTCCAGGATGCAACCTCTATGGACAAAAACATTTTTGACAAAGATTCCCCCTTTCCTGCTCTGCCATTTTGCTTCTCTCCCATGATGGTTGCCTACCAAGAGCAGTAGGAAGAATTTGAACCAATAACTCTTCTTTGCCACAAGTGCAGGAAAAATCCCTTTCTATCCGATCATGATGGCCCACCAGTGGTAGCCATAGGAGTTTCTCAGTAACCCCACTTCTTCACTATAAAAGTGGAAAAATCTCCCTTTATAATGCTATACAACACTCAGCTTTGGCAGTGTTCAGTTAACCATGGACACCAAAAGACCCTGAAGGAGATCCCAACAGAGGGATCAAAACCTTGACCACATAAAATAAATAACAAAGCCTACCAACCCACACCTTCAATAACAACAGCTACAAAGGCCTGGAGACACACAATTATGTTCTTGTCATGCATTATAAGGAATATATTTAACCAAGTACTCTGGCAGTATTGCTCACAAAACCACTTGGATCCCTTTCTTTACGCCACAATCATTATGTCATATTTCTAGCTTTAATATTTTTAACTTACCTATACTGCACATACTGTTTTATCAACACACAAAGACGTGACCTATTTCTTGATGCTTTACTCTCATTTAATTGATTTTGCATTTCTGCAGAATTCACGAAATCTTAAAAGTATGTGAACAGGAGAACTGGTTCCACAGATGGAACAAACCACTAATTACGAGCAGGAAAATGACATGAAACAAAATTCCATATTATTCCAAATGAAATTGAAAGTTGTATTGCATTCAGATCTGCTGCTTGACTTATCTAACAGTATACTGAGGGCACAGAGCTAAATCACCTTGGTATGGTGTATTTGCAACATTTCAATGATTATTTCATAAACAGGGGATAAAAATAGATACTACACTCCTGGAAATGGAAAAAAGAACACATTGACACCGGTGTGTCAGACCCACCATACTTGCTCCGGACACTGCGAGAGGGCTGTACAAGCAATGATCACACGCACGGCACAGCGGACACACCAGGAACCGCGGTGTTGGCCGTCGAATGGCGCTAGCTGCGCAGCATTTGTGCACCGCCGCCGTCAGTGTCAGCCAGTTTGCCGTGGCATACGGAGCTCCATCGCAGTCTTTAACACTGGTAGCATGCCGCGACAGCGTGGACGTGAACCGTATAGGCAGTTGACGGACTTTGAGCGAGGGCGTATAGTGGGCATGCGGGAGGCCGGGTGGACGTACCGCCGAATTGCTCAACACGTGGGGCGTGAGGTCTCCACAGTACATCGATGTTGTCGCCAGTGGTCGGCGGAAGGTGCACGTGCCCGTCAACCTGGGACCGGACCGCAGCGACGCACGGATGCACGCCAAGACCGTAGGATCCTACGCAGTGCCGTAGGGGACCGCACCGCCACTTCCCAGCAAATTAGGGACACTGTTGCTCCTGGGGTATCGGCGAGGACCATTCGCAACCGTCTCCATGAAGCTGGGCTACGGTCCCGCACACCGTTAGGCCGTCTTCCGCTCACGCCCCAACATCGTGCAGCCCGCCTCCAGTGGCGTCGCGACAGGCTTGAATGGAGGGACGAATGGAGACGTGTCGTCTTCAGCGATGAGAGTCGCTTCTGCCTTGGTGCCAATGATGGTCGTATGCGTGTTTGGCGCCGTGCAGGTGAGCGCCACAATCAGGACTGCATACGACCGAGGCACACAGGGCCAACACCCGGCATCATGGTGTGGGGAGCGATCTCCTACACTGGCCGTACACCACTGGTGATCGTCGAGGGGACACTGAATAGTGCACGGTACATCCAAACCGTCATCGAATCCATCGTTCTACCATTCCTAGACCGGCAAGGGAACTTGCTGTTCCAACAGGACAATGCACGTCCGCATGTATCCCGTGCCACCCAACGTGCTCTAGAAGGTGTAAGTCAACTACCCTGGCCAGCAAGATCTCCGGATCTGTCCCCCATTGAGCATGTTTGGGACTGGATGAAGCGTCGTCTCACGCGGTCTGCACGTCCAGGACGAACGCTGGTCCAACTGAGGCGCCAGGTGGAAATGGCATGGCAAGCCGTTCCACAGGACTACATCCAGCATCTCTACGATCGTCTCCATGGGAGAATAGCAGCCTGCATTGCTGCGAAAGGTGGATATACACTGTACTAGTGCCGACATTGTGCATGCTCTGTTGCCTGTGTCTATGTGCCTGTGGTTCTGTCAGTGTGATCATGTGATGTATCTGACCCCAGGACTGTGTCAATAAAGTTTCCCCTTCCTGGGACAATGAATTCACGGTGTTCTTATTTCAATTTCCAGGAGTGTATATTTAATAGTCAGTTTTCACATGAACTCTGTACGTCCTAGTGAGAAGAAGGTTCTGGATTAACATTTGAGCACAAGGGTCAAAATAAAGTTACGATTCCACCATCTCCTCTGATCTGTGACATAACTGTGTTGTGTTGCATGACGACATGGTGGCGCAGTGTTTTTAAGTCAGGTCTGTTTGTAGATGGTGTGTTGTAGTATTTGGGGCCACTCTCGTATATTGATGTTTATGTTTCAAAGTTGTTTTAATGAGTCATTCAGTGTTGTACACTGAGTGTGTCAGGTTGTTATTCAAAGAGTGTGTGCCAGTTTGCTAGCGAGTTACTTTGATTTTGCACATCGTGGCCAACAGATTCTTGTCTGTATTTCGAATTATTAGTGTTGTGTCTTCCTTATGGTTGGAGACTTAATATTGTTTATCTTCTTTTGACAGTCACTGATATGACAGAAATTTAAGAGTAGGTCACTGCTTGTTATTTTTGTTGTTGTACTTGGATTGTAATGTTTGATATTTCTGTTTATGTTTAGAGTTGTTTGGGTTTATTGAAATTGGTGTAGATGCAAGTTTCCGAAAATTTCAGAGTTTTTCTTGTTAGCATTTGGTAATTGTGTTAGAATGTGGTTGATAGGTACCATGGATATTGGTTTGCCACTGCTGGTTAGATTACATGTTAGCTATTAGTTACGTCTTCGTTTGTTGTACTGTAGATTTCGTATCAGACAGGCAGGGTAAGTGAAGGTTTAGAGGACAGATATGACGGTTTGAGGGTGTTGGTTGTTGGTACCGCAGGCTTCACTTTAGCTGCCACATAGGCCAAGTGAAATTCGTGGTATCAAGTTTTGGAGTTGTGAGTGGGCTCATTGTATAGAAGGTTGTGAATCAGCTGTATAGGTCAAGTGAAACTACCAGGGGTTATTCTCAAAAATCAGGCATATTTGAGTCCCAGGTCATAATATGATTTACTTAAATGCATTTAAGCTTTTTCAAATATCTTGAATTTAGCTTAAAACTATATTAAATCATTAATTTACTTATTTTTAAATAAAATTATTCAATTTTGTTAAAAATTTCAGTAACAGTATGTGAGATATCACCTCTGTTACTTCTCCTCTACATCTACCTTGGTTACATTAAGTTAAATTGGACAATGCATTATAAAGGGTTTTAATTTTTAACCAGTTTAACAATTACAAAATTTATTAACAATGAGACATTACTGTATTTTTTGTTAAAACCATTTTTAAAGTTACTTAAAAATTGTTCAAACCCAGTCCCATGCTACAGCTTCACCTGTGTGAATAAGAGTTATAGTTCAATAAATGTCTCATACAGTGTCCCAGTAGCTTTCTTCTTCATGTAAGCGAAACTGCAAGCAGCCATCTTGATTCTTGGGCAGTTATAGCGTGGCTTGTATGATTGTAGAGTTAAATTATTACAGTGCCAAGAAAAAATAATGACATTAATGATCATCGCCTCAGATACTCCATTGTTCATTGTTTTGGGTAAGTTTTAATCATTTATAATTGTTATTTTTATCAATTGATTACACATTAATTGTAAATTAACACTAAGGAGATAGGAAAGTCTAACCTCACAAGCAGCAGCTGAACATCTAATTTTGTGAATTTTTCTCACCTCCGTGAAAACTGATCTTCACAGAGGTGAGAATGTAGTATTGGAATGTTGATTAGTGATTAAACGATAAAATAAGCTGTCTTATTTATCTAATTAGAAAAGCTATGTCTGTACATAAGTAACAAATTTATCTTTTAACTAGACAGTGATTTAAAAAAATGGTTTAGGCTCTAACTTATGATTTTCAAAATATTACAAGGTCAGATTCAGGCATCAAAATGATCCTATTTTATTTACCTCTACAAAGTAGTGATGGAATTATGTAGCTTATATATGCTTGCTGAGTAGGTTTACCTTAATTTTCTGTATAATAGCCTAATGGTTTTTAGTTTTTAAAGCTAGTCGCTATACTCCCAGACTTGCTTCTGGCTACAGCCTGGGATTTTTAGGGCAATTTGTTCATATTCCCTGGAAAAGAGAATATCTCTTATGTAGAATGGTGTGAAATCGTGACAGTTTTAAATCTGCCAAACACCAGTAATCAAGGACAGTGCCAATTTGAAAAATTATAATATTTCAGCCTAATGTACCATTTGTATCTTGATCTATTCGTACCGCAATAGCAGGAACAATCAATAATTATTCATTTCATGTTTCAATGACAATTATTAACTTCTAATTTGCGCAGTATTCAGGTACTTTAGGCAGGTCTCACGGAATTACGGAAGCGTCCGATCCCGCCCGTCTGCTTTGACCCATGACGTCACAAATATGGCGGAAACAAAAACAAACACACACACTTTCCACAAGAAGCCTAATGACACTAACGGGACAAGCGCAGGAAATGGGGTGTTTTGGGTGGGGGGCAAATTAAATATAAACAAATTTAGATGCCTTGCGTAGCTACAACGTGTAAGTGAAGACAGCCATGCATGAATACCCACCCACCTCCCCAGGGGTCGTAACCCCTGCAACCCATAGAAGATAAAGATGCTTCAGTAGCTGATTAGTGTTTTTGTCTTTTTAAAAAAAAAAAAAAATCTCACGGGATAGAACGAACAGATCAGAAAGATAAATATAATAAAGTAAAACAGAAATTGGAGGAAACAGATAATTAAAATAAGTAATAAGTGTTTTTAAATTTTAAAAAAAATCTCACGAGATAGAACGAACAGATCAGAAAAGTAAATAAAATAAGATAAAACAGAACTGGAGACAGCCACACTCAAACCAAACTCCGCGCCGTCATGACGTCACACACGACAACCCCCTTACGTCACGGGTCAAAGCCGACGCATGGGATCGGACGCTTCTGTCGACCCGGTCTCACCTCCATTACTACCAAGCTCACCTCCACTATTATGTTGAATAATTTTTTTAGTTTTTTCACAAAATACTTTTTTTGCAGGGGGGGGGGGGGGGACCATTATTGGAGTACTGGTTTACTTGATTGCACTAACATCAAAATACATAAAACTTCATTTTCAAAAATAATTTTTTTTACAAAAATGTCCAATTTTTGAGAATGGCCTGATACTGAGTTGTGTGTAGGTTTCTTGGTATCAAAGGCTATACAGGTAAAATTTGGACTACTTTGTTTCCATATTTTGTTTGGGTTACTGGTACCATTTACTTCGTAGGTGATACAAAATTTATGATAACAATCATTTGTGTTGCACATTAAGAATTGTGTGCGCAATTTTTTTTTTTTTTTGGAATGGTCTCACTATTTATACCGATGTTTATTTAGTTTGGCCCTACCCAAAACCCCCTACTTCCTACAATTATCCCAATAGTTTCATTCTATTGCTGGAGTTTGCTATTTCGAGTGTTAGTTATGTTTGTTCACAAGTGTAGTGAGTGACTTCATTCTCTGCATATGCTTGAAATATCAATGTCCGTCACCTTTATGATGTCATGAGTCCAGAGCAAATGGATTGAGCTGGTTGTTGTTATGCAAATAAGGACAATACAAATTTATAAAAAAATTCTCATGTCATACAAATCAATAAAGACCGGGTCGTCCAGTGACATTACTATGCTGTGTCTGTGCATTTGATATGGATTGCATGTTTCATCATGTACTTTGTTCATAAATGTTTATTATGAAATAATAACATACATTAAAAATTTTTTTAAAAAAAATTGTAATTAAATACTGTGTGTGTGAATAATCTAGTAAATACCAAAGATGATGGTGACACCATGCATCAGATTTAATTAATCCTCCATTGTAACTTTTACTTCGGCCTTAAGTATTGCAGTTTATTGAAATAATATAGTATTGTAGCAATTTCTCCATAAATTGGGAGACATAATTACCAAACACAAAATAAATATAACATATGCCACAATATTGATCAACCACAACATTTTCCCCACAGGTACGCAAGAAATGTTTGGCACTCCAAACAAGGATGTACTGAACTATCTGTAGATTCTCTAAGTAAAAATGTGTAACCTAAGTTTTCTACCACTTAATTTTTTGCCTTAATGTCAGAAAATGTATGTTACTTGTTACATTGTGCCATGATGCTATGGCACATCTCCTGCTGGCCAAATTTTAAGTGTTTTTGCATTTGATAATCAAAATTGGTCCACACGTTTGGTCACGATGGTCAATGAAATGCCTTTTGCAATAATGGTAAATAATACTTCAAAATGATGACTTAAACTGAATCTTTATAATGCTAGTTTCTTTTCAAGCAAGACAGATTACTGACCAGATTACTCCCTCGACGATGACCACACCGTGCAAATCTCAAACCACTAGTTGTAAGCAGGAAGTTACTTCAGTTGTTATCAAGGCAGTAAGATGGTTACAGTTCGTTGAATTTCTATTTGGGGCATGTAACTTCAGGCGAGAAATATGACTTACAGGAGATGTGTCTGCATGGCACTTGTTTTTCCAGGAAATGTGAGGTCATTTCACAAAGTTGGTATTTACGTATACAAATACTGTACGTTTCCACGCTAGCAACAACAGTTTTACACTACCGACGAATCCTGTACCACGCCTGGGAAAATATTATTTGGTTTGAATCCCGCGCTAAATACTGACAATACACAAACATACTTACTCGGAAGGAAAACGGCAACAACAAACGCTGAGAAACTTTCACTCCACGAGAAATAACTCTAGATGCCATTTCCTTCAGGAATCAAAACAACAGGAAACGGCACAAATTTCACAATTCATAACACATGTCGTCATCAAATTGTCATATCGATTAGTTGGCCCCTGAAACCATATCGTTTTTACAAGCTCCTCAAAACAATAGCACTTGTTTCGTACTTAATTAGTCGCGTATTCCATAGATGTTGGCCACGACAGTTTGTTGCGAAGCCAAATGAATCAGATTGTAGAAATACTATCAAGGAATTAATCTGTCACGCTCATGTCACTGTCACATGGCGCTTTAGTAGTAATACAGCAGCTTTCTAGGGGAATAAGTGACATCGATTCCAGTTCATAATAAAGGCCAGTGTACAATCAAAAGATAAAAAAAAACTATTCGGGGAAATGTTAACTACGGTATAATTTGGAGTGCGCGTTGTACGATGCTATTTTATTCCCCAGTTAGTTATTCCTGGCGTAGCATTCCCATTCCGATTGGCAGCGCAAATCAAGCTTGAAGACAATTTTTGCACGCAAAAATAGCGTCATTCGGTTTAGAATGGGAGTGGGCTAAATGCTGATTCACAGTAGATCGTCAGATAACGTAAGTTCAAGATGTATTCATAATGAATGTCAACCAATTTAGTTCGTTCAGCAACTTCGTGACACTCTGCCATGAAAATTTACTTAGAAATTTCTAGAATCAATTTCAAGCGAGGGATCTAGGAATATATTACAACCCCCATGCGTCGCCCCCATATAAACAGCGAAGACAGTATTAGACTAATTGCAGACCATTTAAACAGTCATTCTTCTGCCATTACATACGTGAATGGAACGGGAGAAAGATCTAATAACTAGTACAACGGGATGTTCCCTCTGCCATGCACTTCACAGTGGTTTGCAGAGTATGAATGTAGATGTGGAGACACTGGCAGGAATTCTTGAAATCTGATATATGCCTCGTGAAAACGTCAACGACACAAAAGTGGCATGTTCAGTAACGGAACTGACAAAAGGTTATGGCCACTATATTGTAATATTTGCAACTATTCTTACTCAGTTGTTACATGACAAGCAAAAGTTATATGACTAGCGGTGAGTTCTCGATAACAGCTAACACAGCACGCCACATGTTAGCAGAACTTCATACTTCTAAAAGCTTTGGATTGCACAACGTTTATGGCATTTACCTCATGATTAAAACGATATATGCACAGCACCACTCTTGTACAGCAGATTATCACCTTTTAAGTGCTAACCCCCCCCCCCCCCCCCCCCAACAAATTTACCATAAACAGAATCCAAACTAGGTGACATATCATATCACAGTTGTCAAGAAGGGCTTATTTCATGAAACAGCCCATTAGAGGTACACAGTGATAAAGAAATGTTTGTGTTTTATTCATAAAATAACTTATTCTATGAAGAACTTTGCATGAAAAAATTATTGAGGATGCATGGGATGCTTTGACATGAGTCAAAAGGTTTTATTTTTTGTTTGTATGCCATGCAAAGTTACATTTGGAATATTTGACAGAGTCGTTTTTTTTTCAAAGCGCAATTTATTTAATTCGTACAATTATTCATAAATATGCTGACAGAACAGTATAGGCTCCACACTATGCCTGAGCATCATCCTCTAATCCCAGTACATTTAAATCTTGTGAATGGTTCATAAATTGCCCATCCACAGTAGATGTCTTACACTACTGTTGTTTACAGACTGGTCACCCACAAACAAATCATTAACATCCGTTGGTACTGCAGAATGTTCCTTTGTAGCAGATTCATACAAGTATTTTATTTGCAACAACATAAGTTTGTGCTAAACATAACCTATAAAATTAATAGAGGGATAACAAAACCCCCATCAGTACTTGTATATATGGTAAAACTGTTCCTAACTGCCAAATTTGTTTCTGTTATCAGAAAAGCTTTGCTGTATTTACAGCTTTTTTATATAATTTTGTGCACTGTAGCCACTAATGTAATGAAACGGAGACGAGTTTTCACGCAAAATCACAGTACCATCGTCATCATCATCCTCTAATCCCAGTACATTTAAATCTTGTGGATGCTTCATAAATTGCCCATCCACAGTAGATGTCATCTTTTGTAATCAGAATGTTTCCACACTCATATAACTTGCAAGAGTCAAGTCTTTAACTGAAAGATCTGTATTTCCCTCTCCCTTCACTTACATATGATCACCCTTAATGTGCATAACCAAGCCATTATCAATAACTACATGACAGAAACTTTAGGGACATCTTTCACAAACAAAAGACGGATGGAATTTATATTTCTTATTCTGAACAAGTCACTCGTATTACGTTTCATATTTATATCGATCATCGTTTTGAGGTAATATAATGACTGCTCCAGTTGTTACAACACTTGTGCTTTAAGTTATAGCACTTTTAAACTGCTAGTTTTGTTTCTGTTATCAGAAAGCTTTGCAGTATTTACAGCTTTTTTATATAATTTTGTGCACTGTAGCCAATAATGTAATGAAACAGAGACAAGTTTTCACCCAAAATCACAGTACCATCGTCATCATCATCCTCTAATCCCAGTACATTTAAATCTTTCCTGCGATCTTCAGGATATTCTCTCCCAGATCGTGATGCAGATGGATACTTGGAGCAGCCAGATGTCAGAGTCAGAAGGGAACTGCAGTTTCAAAATTATGAATGTAGTTAAACTTTTCTATTATTATTGATTAACACCAATGTTGTTTACAGTGTGGGGTCGTAACACTTCCAAATTAACAATCTCACATCAAAATCACCTTCAGTCTAAGAAACGAAATTCTAAATTCCAAACTCTAAATTCTAAAATTTTGCGAGACCTAAGGTCTGCTCACAGTCACACCTAGAGGCTCTCCAAATAACTCATGTCATTGTGGGCACCTATTGACAGGAATGTCTTTCACCTCACCACCAAACCAGCTTACTGGGGCTTCGGATCAGAATTCCCATTGGTGTGCAAGGAAGTCATTCTTATGCATGTTATAGCGGTGAACGGTCAATGCAGCAAGCACACGAATGTTCCACTTCCCGTTTGTGAACCAGTGCTAAGTGCTGCACAGTGAATGTTTGAGGATAAATCTGGAGAGTCGACCTTGTGCATTGGTTAGCAGCATGTAGCTTGTGAGTGCCACAGCTTTCTGAACAGGACCAGTCACATTCCCGCCATATATGGCTCGCATGCTGCATCCTCTTTTTCATTCCCGAATCGTTTTGGAGAGCCCCTGTTTCAACTCCAGAGGCCATTAATTCCATGTGCAGCAACATACACAACGGTCCTGTACGTTGTATTGCTTCAAGCCAGTTCTGAGCGTCCATATGGACCATCCCATTTACTTCTCAATGGGTTTTTAATCTTCCTTCATGTGCGAAGGTGCTCAGTCACTGTATTTCTTTTACTTTTTTGCGTTGTTTCCCGCAGCCTCTATGACGGCCAAACTTTTGATGTTTTTGTTGAATTTTCTAACGTGTGTTAATCGTAGTGAAGGCCCCCACGTAAGAATTTAACGTCGGTTTGTTTCTTTGCCATAACTGACGAACTAAGAACCTTGGCTACACAAATCAGGCCTCAAATTTTTGTACAGATCATTTTTTTCTATCTATGTTTTGGTAAATAATGTGTAGTAGTATTTATGAACTAATAAATAGCTTGTGTTACCGAAAATTTGTCCAGAAGGTTTTTTCTTGCTTCACTGGAACATGCATTCTGTGTATAACTTCCCACCTTCTCCTTCTGTTTTCCTTATGTTCCCTAGCTCTGTAGCGATGATGTGTGTTGTGCAGTGAAACATTTATGGCGCTGCATTGTGTTTTCACACTAGTGATCTGGACTTCAAAGACCCTCCTTCTACTGCCCCCATTTCTCGCATGTTCCATGCAGCACACCTTCCCTGTTAGACATGAAATAAATGAAATGTATTTGCAGTTGCGAACATTGACAACCATCAGCTGTATAATGGAATGACGACAATGAAAATTTGTGTCAGACTTGAATCCGGATTTCCCGCTTTTTGCGAGCGGTGCCTTCCTGTTAGGCTATCTGAGCACGACTCATGGGCAGACCTAAACTTCCATATGTCGGCAACCATGTGTCTACAACCTGTACTCATGTATCCATTACGTGAATTCCCATACAGGGGAGACATTGTACTTGAAAGTCGCTTATGCGGTGTCAGGATGCACGCATGCATGTCCAAAGGAACACTGCATTGTAATTTGGAATAACACAGGCACTGCAATATCCAACGACACTGGGCAAACGACTTTCAAGTACAATGTCTCGCCTGTACTGGGATATACATAATGGATATACGAGTACAGGTTGTAGATATATGGTTGATGACATGTGTTTGTTTGGATCTGGCAGTGAGTTGTGCTTGGATTGCCTAATGACACTGGTAACGAGAAGCATGAAATACGAGTTCAAGGTCAGGTCTGGTTCAAATTTTCATGGTTTTCATTTCATTGTACAGCTGATGGTCGTCCATATTCACAACTATGAATACATTTCATGTATTTCATAAAAGCTGTAGTCGTCACAGTGCCTGTTCCTTTGGACATTCGTGCATGTCGTTCATGGCAGAGTGTTTCATCCAGTGAGACCCCTGCCCACCCAGCTTATGCAATACCTCCATGCCTTAGCCAAACTCAGTTTATTGCTGGACAAGCTTCTATTCCAGAGCTGGAATCCTTACATGCATGCTGTGATCTATAGAGCACTCACCATGCAGGACTCCCGCCACTGCCATAATAGCAGTCTGTGTGCTTGAGTCCCTCATCCCCCCGCTGGCTGCAGCCACCACCCAGTCCCTTTACCCCCACCACCTGCTTCAGCCCCCTTCTACTGCCAAGGCAAAAAGGCCCCATCATAAATGGGCCATGTATGATCGGGAATTGCTCACAGTCTATGAGACAGTGAAGTACTACTGTCCTTCTGTTGAGGGATGCTCTTTCACCATGCCTCCATGATGCCTTGGCAAGTACAAGACTTTCATGTACCATGACCTCACGTAGTGCACTAATGTAATGCTATGCGTCAATGCATCAATGCATGCCAGCCACCCGTCCACCCAAAATACTCAGGCCCTTATCTCGTTTTACAATGAAAATAAAAAACATTTACTTTGAATCTCAATGGTGTCCCCTCAGTTGTGTCCTCAACAATTTTAAACCAGTTCACATGCTCACCCTCAATGATGCCTGTATGCCAACAACAGCTGAGGTCTCCCTGCCCATCACTGATGCTGCTTATTCCATGACCAATGTCGCCCCAGTCGCTACTGGTGCCATCCCAATGTCACACCCAGCACCTCTGAACCCATTGCTGTGCCACGCAGCACTTTCTTTTCTGAGTTGTAGTCCCAACGCCATTGCACCTCACCAGGTCCACCTTCGGCCATGTGGTCCATTGTGCCATTGTGCCAGTCGCTTGCTGTGTGTTTTGGACAGCCTCTTGCCACCACTCACAGTGGGTCACCTGGGCTACCTTCCACCAAACCCACCCACATGGCAGCTGCCACCCACTTCTGTACTATGCCACCATTGCCGCCACACCACCCCAGCCACTGGCAGTAGTCAGCTGTTTGCCCACATTACACACCATTCCTGCATGCACTGCTGTCACTGTGACAACTGTCAAGTACTATGGACCTCTTCTGTTGCCAGCTCCCACTACTTGACTGACCTCATGCTACCACATCAGCAACACTCACTGCTGCTTCACCCGCACCTGCATCCCGGAGCTGCAGCCAGCGTTATTGGCCCAACATCCTCCTCTTAGGGGGTGTGGGGGAGGGGGACTGGCCCCTCTCTAAATTCTAAAATTTCACGAGTTGTGCGGTCTGCCCTAGCGGCGACTCTTCCCTTACAGTCACACGTAGATGCTCTCCAAAGCACCTGCGACATAGTGGGCACTACTGACAGGAATGTGTTTGCCCCCAGTACTGCGACCTGCCTGCCGGGGCTTCCGCTCAGAATTCTCATCGGCGTGGGAGGCAGGCATTCTTCTGTGTGTTCTGGTGATGAACGGTCGATGCAACTGGCCCACGAATGCTACACTTTTCGTTCGTGAACCAGTGCTTCCAGCATGACATGAGTGCTGTACATTCTGTACCGAGACTATTCGAGGGTAAATATGGTGAGTTGATCTGGTGCAGCAGTTAGCGGCAGAGAGCCTGGGGGCATCACAGCTTTCCGATTAGGATCAGTTGCACTTTAGCCATTTATAGCTCGCGCATCGCATCCTCTTTAGCATTCCCGAGACGCATTGGAAAGCCTGCCTTCCAATTTCGGAGGCCGTTAGTGTCACGTGCAACGACAATGTAAGCATTTTGTATGTTGCTCTGCTTCGTGCAGTGTCGAGATTCCATGTGGAGTGTCCCATTATCACACACCTTTTAACGTTCCCTCACTTACGACGGCACCTAGTCACTGTATCTCTCTTATTTTTATTCGTTGTTTCCCAAGGCTTTTACAAGGGATGAACTTTAGTGTTTATCTTTGTCTAACCTAATAAATAGCTTATTTTACCGAAAATTCGTCCCACTGACTTTCCGTTGCTTCAGTGGAACACGCATTCCATACATCGCTTCCAGCCTTCTCCTTCCATTTCCCTTAAGTTTACTGGCTCTATATGCATTACTTAGTGAAATTCTTACGGCACTACACTGCGTTTCCACAAAACTAACTTTTTTTCAGACAAGGATGGTGTAAGGCAGGAGCAGGCACAGCATGCTAAACTTCGCACGGCCCATGTGTGCGGGCTGTGCATGGGCCAAGGCTCAACCTGTCTTGGCTTTACTCGTTCTTTCGCGGAAGTATTTGGTACAGCATGGCATTACATTTAGTAGTGCAGTGCGGCTTTTTTTTTTTTTTTTACTACCCTCTCCAGTTCGGCAGAATCTTAGTGTCAGCACTGTTTACTCTTCACTATTTGTTCGTAATGTGAAGAACATTCAGAGATCCTGTGGCTCTTTGCACAAAAAGAGGCAGTCTAGCGATCTATCATAACAAAACTTTAAAAATGAATGAGAGTGACAGAAGAGAGGGATGAGAATTCTCAATATACAATGGGGTCCAAAATTAAAGCAACAAAAGGAAATTTTTCAGTGTTACGTTTATTTTGCCACAAATCAGTGTAAACAGCAGAAACATTGTAAAGAATACTGAACACAAACAACTGCAACATGCATGATGGTAGACAAAAATGTGCTTCGTTTTTTCCAACTTAATGGATTTGAACACACATTCTGACAACTGGTCAGTGTGCTCGGTAAGGGGTGTGACCACCTCTGGCAGCAATATAGGCTTGACGATGACGGGGCATGCTGTGAAAGATGTCATCAGTAACACCCATTCTTCCCGCAGAACTGCTCGCAGTCTTGTAGAGTGGTTGGTGGATGCTGACGTGATGCAGGCCGTCTCCCTAGAGCATCCCAGACACGATCTATGGGATTCAAATCGGGAGAGGCAGCATGCCACGCCAGCATGCAATATCTTCTTCAATTTCCAAGGAAACATCAACCACTCGTGCTCTATGAGGTTGAGCATTATTGTCCATCAATACGACGCCTGGGCTCACAGCACCTCGCAACAACTGCAGATGAGGTCCCAAGATCTCGTCACGATACCTGACAGCAGTTAAACCTTGCCGAATCACCCGTACATTTCGCGATGATGGGCTTGAGTGGTAAACATAATACCTGCACACGCTGTTAGGGGCCCTCCTGGATATCAGTCTCTTTCCACAACGTTTTGGTCCTGAAATTGTGTTCCACATTCCCTCCAGATACGAATCCACCGAGAATCACTCTCCAGACTAAATTGGGACTCATCTGTGAAAGCAACACTGGCCACTGTTCGACCGTCCAGGTGGCATGTAGATGACTCCACTCCAGACGTTCCCTTCTGTGAAGACGCATCAGAGGTAGACATACAGCATTTCTCCGACAATAAAGGCCACTCTGCTGAAGCCTTCTGCACACCATTTGCCTCCAGTGGAGGCTGTGAGCTCACATGCCAGTTGTCATGCTGTAATAAGGCGGTAATGTCGTGCCCTATCTTTTGAAGTCACATGTGGTCGGTCCTGCCCTGGTCTTTGGGATACAGTTTCAGCTTCTATAAACCGTCGCCACATCTGAGAAACACGAAAGCGATTCACTTTAAGTCATTGAGCCAAATCAGTTTGTGACTGTCCTGCTTACTTTCTTTCTACGGCCCTCCACTGCAGAGAGTCTGGCAGGCACCTTCTCTGTGCCATACTGCACAGTCTGACTGTGTACACAGGGACTGTTGATGTGAGGCTACCCGGTATACACTAACTCGTGTAGTAGGTGTCCTGACGTCATCACTGGCAGAGCTGTCCATTGACTGGAATGTCATCTTCCTTGCAGAACACGATCATATGGACATATGTTGACAATTTGTGTGACTGTATCGACAATTAGACATAGGACAGGGAAATAGCGATTTGCTGCTTCAATTTTGGACACCAGTGTATATTATGCAGTTGCATGATTCATAGGTACTGCAGGTTTGCTATAAAACAATATTACAATACCGTGCAGAATGAGTTTAAAGATGTAGTTCACAATGAAAGAGCAAAAACGTACAATGATCGACAGATAGGATTCATTGTTCTGCGCATCAAGAAGCACCTTGTGCTGAATTGGCAGGCATGCAGAACTTGATGAAATTGTTCATAGAAATACCAAAATTCCTGAAATTACACACATTCATCTACAGCTACACCTGCATCTACCTGGATACTCTGCAAATCTTAAGTGCCTGACAGAGGGTTCATCGAACCACCTTCACAGTAATTCTCTATTATTCCAATCTCGAACAGTGCATGGAAAAAGCGAATACCTATATCTTTCCGTGCAAGCTCTGATTTCCCTAATTTTATTATGATGATCGTTTTTCCCTGTGTAGGTCGGCGCCAGCAAAATATTTTCGCATACTCTGCCCTCAGTAACACATAGCAAGGTGAGAAGAAAACTTATTTCTGATTTGGCTGGCGTGCATTTAAACAGAAAATCGCCTTATGGAAGGGACACATTCTGACAAACACATCCAGTTCCCTAAGCGCACTGGTGTCAAAGAAAACACGGGGTCTGAAAAATTCCTTGTGGCCTTGAAAGAATTAAAAGGACAGTTTCCTAAACGTTTTTAGGATACTACTAATCTTACATCTGTTTTTGAGTTGTTTTCGAGACTGTCGTTTCAGTTGAAAGTGCAGCTGTGCATGTACAGATGTAACGGACTGACATGCAATGTAATGCCCATTTCCACGAAAAATCCTTTTACTATGAAACTCTCCAGGATATCTATGTTGCGGTCCTCAGTTAGGGCTTCCACATCCCCATACTGATTGATTTATTGATCCATTTTCATCTACAGCTGCACACAGTGCAACATATATTTGGATTTTTATGTTAATATTAACAGTTTATATATAATTACGCCTTTGTACATAATAACACACATTAATATTTCAATTAATGAGGAATACTTAAATAAATGTTGTTACGCTATATACAAAGAGATAATATACAAATGTTCCTCTGTATGAGACTACATTGGGTTAACATAGAATTTTTTTTGTAGATATTCAATTACTGTGTAAAAGCAATTATCTACCAAATATGACTTCAATTTAAATTTGAAGTGACCAATGTTCTGCATATGTTTAATGGTAACTGGTAAAGCATTGTATAGTTTGATACTAGGATGGATAAAACTGTTTTGAAATAACTTTGTGTCGGCACTTTGAACATGTACATCGAATTTTTGTCTTATATCATAGCTGTCTATTACGTGATTTTGAGTGATGAGCGGTCTTTTTGTGTATAAGTTTCGTTTTAATTACATTATATTTCCAAGTACATATATGCAAGGAATAGGCAGGATCATCCTTTTTTGAAACAATGGTCTATATGATTTGCGATTATCTACCCCTTCCACTATTCTTATAATTTTTTAAATTTTGAATGTTTTGATGGCATCTCCAGAATTTCCCCAGAACATAATCCCATACTGGAGGTGAGATTGTATGACTGCATAATATACAGACTGAAGAGTGTTGTAGCAGCTACAATTTTTTAATATATGCATCACAAAACAAGAAGTACTTAATTTTTTGTTCATTTGCTCAATATGTGTTTTCCAATTCAAGTTGTCTTGTAGATGAAATCCAAGAAATTTGCTACAAGCTGTGTTGTAATTGTCTGTCCACGTGGCTCTAGATTTGGCGATATCAGATTTTTTGTTTGTGCTGTGTGTATATCCGTAGCTACAGTTTTTCCAGTGTTTGTTAAGTCATTGTTATCAAAGTAATATGCTAGCCAGTCAGTGGCTTCTCTTATGTTTTTTTTCAAGGGTTTCTTCTGAGTTTCCTGTAATTAGAATGCTTGTATCATCAGCAAATTGGAATATTTTCCAGCTGGTGTAGCAATTTATCATGATTTATTATGTCAAATGCCTTTGACAAATCTAAAAATATGCACATGGTAAGTTTTTTGTTGTCTAATGCTAACAGAGCCTCAAATAGAAGGAAGTGAACAGCTGATTCGGTTGAATGGTTTACTCTAAACCCATGTTGAGATTCTGACACAATGCCATTATACTCCTAGAAGTCTGTTAGTCTCTTATTGAAGAGCCCTTCTAATATTTTTGAGAAAACAGACAAAAGTGCCAATGGTCTGTAGTTGGAAAAATCATATTTGTTTCCTTCCTTGTACAATGGCTTTAATTTTGCTATTTTCAAACATGAAGGATAAGTTCCTGTAGCTAAAGATGGGTTACATAGGTGAGTCAAGGGCTGAGTAATCAGGACCCCACATTTCTTTGCAATGAAATCAGGTATGTCATCTACTCCTGCAGAGTGTTTTATTTTTGAGACTTTTTATTGTAACCGGTACTTCTTCTACAGTTGTTGGATACAGGAACATTGATTTGCTTGAGGCTTTTTTCCCTGTTTCTGTATGCTGTTTTCAATTGCAGGTCTCTTGTAGTAGTTTCTCTGTTACATTCATAACATAGTTATTAAACATAGTAGCTACTTTCTCTGGATTGTTAATGTTTTCGAAGCCAGCCTTTAACACAATATTTTTTGTCAGTTAGGGTTTCTTTCTGTACAACTTGCCAGGTTGCTTTGGTTATGTCTGAAGCATTTTATGTGTATTTGTCGTTGTCTCGTTTCTTTGCCTCCTTTACTATTTTATTTAAGATAGATTTACATTTTTTGAAGTAATTATCAAACTCCAGAGTTGTGCTGCAACTTGTAGCAATATTGTGTAGGTACTGTTTACTAGCACAAAATTTCCTTATACCACTAGTAATACAGTTCTTGCATTTAGTGGTTTGGGTTGTTTTGGCTTTCAGTGGAAAGGCAAGATCAAAATAATATTTAAATATATTCATGAATGTCTCAAACTTATCAGAAATATTTTCTCTACTGTACACTAGTTCCCATGATTCTTGTTGGAGATAATTCTGGAATGTTTGTACTGCAGCATTACTGAAAGTTCTGCCCATGTATGTAGTCTTCCTCATATAATTATAGGATGAATTTGTGTTTACATGAAAGCTTATAGCCTATGCATGATGGTTTGCCAGTCCAGCTTTAATTACAGCTGATTTATATTTGGTTTTGGAGCTAATTATTGTTTGATCTATAGTGGTACTAGAATGATTCATTTCACATGTATGGAAGTGGATGTATTCTCCAAATTGTTGGCTGTTAATATGATCATTAACTCATATTTCGAATTACTTGGCTTATTAAAGTCTAAATTTAGGTCTCTACATACAAGACCTGTTTTTTTGGTTTGTTACTGCTTTATTTAGCAAAGTATCAAGCTGAGTGTTGAATTTTTTAAGTGGCTATCTTGAGATCTATATAAACATATTACAATTAACTTGAATGCTGGAATTTCTATGCCTAATATTTCAAAATCTTTCTCAGTGTTTAAGGATTCATCATTGTTTAAGTTATTGAATTTGATATCTTTCTAATGTATATGCAGTTCCCTCCATGTGTAAACTGATTTCTACACGTTTGTGCTGCTAACACACAATCCGTTACTTTCACTGTCTTTAACTCAGTTTCTTTCAGGCAGTGTTCAATTAAGCAAAGTATATTAACATATCTGAGTTCACCTGACAGCTCTCTTACTTTATTCCTAAGTGACTGTACATTCTGATAAAGAAGAGTGACCTGGTGAGATTTTGGGTTTGTTCTGATTGTACTTGGTTGACTATTTACCTTTATTCCTGAATTTAAATTATGTGGGAAATCTTCCTTCTCATCTTGAAGTGTGGGTTGGTTTTCTCTGTTGCTCATAAGAAAATGTCCTAATGGTGAACAGTGGTAGTTATCCATCTCTTTGGCCGTTCTTCTTGTGTGGTTGATGTGGTTTCTGTTTTTGCTGCAAGGCCTGCTACTGGAGGTGTTGTTGATAGGTGCACTATTTATTCTAATTTGGTCATGAGACCTTTTGTGAAACAAAAAATCTTGCAGATGACATGGTTGCCTTACACTTCCTTTCACTGGAATTGCTGAACTTCCTCTTGTTGTTGGGGTGGTAGTAGTTGGTGTTGTTACTGCTGTTGTAGGTGTAACTTTCACTCTTGTAGGTGATGTTGATATGGAGGTCCTTATTGCCAGTAAGCCTTCAGCTAGTGGTGAAGTTGGAGTTGACATTGCTGTGTCTGCAGAGGTGTTCGTTGTCGTCGGTGCTTCGGTGTGTATTTCCTCTTAACGTTCTAATGCTGCTATTATTTCACAAATCTTTTGGCATGTAATTCTCTTGCCTTTGCCATTCATGTGCTTACCAACTTAGTGTAAGAGTCCCTCTCTAAATAATCCACATTTATATAAAACACATTGTATGTTTTACATATTTCAGTGAAAAATTGATTTGCTTTCTGTATTTCTGTGTTAAGCACAATGTAGAAATTAAATCATGCCTTTGTAGAATTCCTACAACCATCACATGTTTCTTTGGCCTGAGTTTCAGCAATGTGTTAGGCTACATGTTGCTCTACTCATGTTATTTTTATAGACATCATTTCCTCCTGCTGTGATAATATGCCACTGTTTTTTTCCCACGTGTTTATGTTTTTTGCTATTTCCCACATTGGTGCTCTTGATTGCACGTATCCACAGACTTGCAGTTTATGTTTATTACATAAAATTTTTGTCATGCCTCGACTATGCTCATCAGAATGAACGAATATTTCGTTTTGATCAGTATTTCTAGTCAAGTTTTTCCCTCTAGCATAGTCTTGTTGACTCTACATTGATTTTCACTCATAAGTGAACTTGATTTAGTCTGTATGTTGTTGTTTTTCACTGGACTTTCATTGCAGTCTCTTTTGTTTACAGTTACGTTCCACGAATACAGCTATTCAATGTCTGGTGATGGATTTATATTTATACTATATTTCTCCGCCTTTTGCTTCCAGTCTTCTTTCAACATCGTCAGAGGCTGGAAGCTGTTTGTTAATTCTAAGTTAAAACTCGATTGGTCACGTTTCACACACTTTGTATTTTTAAGGTTGTAATCATCCCTTTGCATTCTTCCCCCCCCCCCCCCCCCCAAAAAAAAAAATTGACACTGAGCTGTGCCATTTGCAATTCAATATGGCGAACGTGGTTTCTGGTAATTTCAAGCTCTTGATGTAATGCAGCTGTAACGTTTACTCCCTCATATGCACGATTATTTCCTGTAGCAATAACTCGTCTGATGCACTGCACAAAGCCACAATGACACCATGTGTTTCTTGGTCCTAAATGCTTTAAACACGATGAGTGGATCCATACATGAGTTATCGAACATGACACCTTTATCAACATTTTTCTTGCACTTCACGCACTTTAGATGCAAAAAATTGCCGTTTTCGCGGGACGATTTACTACTGCTTGTATACGTGACGCCATTTTGGATATAATGACGTCGCAAAAGTGCAGTAATATTTCGATCGACATATTCGTGTGAACGACCTTTTTTCTTATGAAACTAAATATGTCACGATTACGTGGCAATCTAAGTGCGAAAAACTGAAATTGTCTGCGTTAGTCCTTATTCCGACAGTGTGTATCAGAAAACAATCTTCAGCCAGCAAAGCGAATAAAAACTAATGGAAATTCGTTTTGTTTGTGATTTATGTTATTGCTAAGAGTGAAATGTAAACCAAGTCGTATACAGTGCGACTGCAGTGCTGTTTAAATGCGGTGCGTCCGTAGTTTCCCTCTCCTCACGCTCAGACAGCGTGGCGTGGCAACGCGTGACATGTGCAGCGTGGCTGTGTGCTATGGCACTGGTGCACAGTTCATGTGCGGAATCCGTGACCGCTCCTGATCTAAGGCAACAGTGTAAATTACTCCACTTTTGTTGTCAGAGAAACATCGAATTCTCTCTGTCACGTAACTGAAAATGTACTTCGCACACCTGTAAACATAGCATAGTGGCCAGAATTCGTATTGTAAACATGGACTGGTACTAGACTATGTGGTAATTTGGGTCATGATTCACAATATCACACAAGAAATACTATATTCACACTTGTTCCATTAATAGAAATTTTAAAGCGAAAGGAAGAGAAATTTTGATTCATACTTACCACAAGCTGTTTTTTGAGATACAATTTTCTCTGCACACCATGCATGTTCACATTCCTCACAACTTTTTGTCACTTTGGAAATCAGACATGCTAAATTTTGGCTCTGTCTAGTATTTACGTTAACAACCTAGAGCATAACACTCCTGCGTCAGTATGATTCAGCATATTTGTCTGCCAGTGCCTATTCTTAATAGCATGTAACTGACATATAACTACATTAACCCGATTAACTCAAACACACAGCTTTGAATACTATGATGTTACTTTTTGCTGTTGTAATGTTCTTAAGAACAGTTGAATGCACACAGCATTGGGTATTACAAGGTCAAATGCACATAGAAATGGCACTGGATGGACATGTGGCTGTGTTGTGGTGAAGATATGGTGTTGTTTTGCACGCAGATATGGCATGGTCACAGACTTCTTTCATTGTTTGTGCCACATACGTTTGCAGCCACGGCAGATGATCCAATGTGATGCATGACAGTAAAGTCCAAGTGGCACTCTGGTGTTTTTATTTGTGGGTCAAATGTGGTGCCACACAGTCTGATTGACAGTGAGACTGAACTTAATGACAGCTACCACCTGAGAGTTCATACATTTCAGTTCTAGCATAAATGTAAACAGGTTTATCTGAAGTTTCTAACCTGGAGCATTGTTACAAATAAAATTATGTACATGCAAGTGTTCAGTGAACGCAATGAAATGAAATGTGAGAACGTTTTTAGGAAGTATGTCGGATGGCACTCTGTAATAAATCTAGGAGATAGCTATTGTGGTCATAATTAATTGTTTTTGGTTTCTTATAGTTGTGTTGCCAAACTGAGGTCTTGAGAATATCCCAACACAAATGGGAATAACGTTGTGTAAGATATAAAAATCTTGAATGATAACATCAACTTTCGAAGGGTTGCAACTCAGTTGTGTATTAGTACTTCATTACTTAGGAACTGTCATAAATTTAAGAACATAAACCTTAATAAATTTTGCGTATGGCATATGGCAGCATGTGTGACAAAAATAGAATTCCATAATTAATCCTTCGTAATCATAAGTTTGTACTGATGACCCACATGTAATTATAATCTGTTCACAAATCACCTTAACCTCTGTTGGCCTGTTAAACAACAAAAAAGACATAAATAGCGGTTGACAGCTATTTTAATGCAAATTTTCGTAAAAACTTTCAGTAAGAATTTATTACTGTCAGTTAACTTGCTACTGTTAATTCCCCAACAAAAGCAGCTAACTGCTCAAAAACAACCATTGATAATATGTTTATAAAAAGGTTTAATGAACAAGATAATATTACAAAACAAAACAATGGAAACACCAGGTTGGAATATCAATAACATAAGAAAAAGTATGGATTGCTACTTACTCACCTTGAGTTACAGACAGGCGCAATTAAAAAACTGTTTCGATTTAACTTTCAGCCAAAACCTTCTACAGCAAAGAAAACACAGACATTTTCATTCACAGAAGCAAGCACAGCTGACACACACATGATCACCATCCCTGGTAGCTAAGAGCAGAATGCAACTGTCACATTGAATAAAAGCAGCAATCTGGAGGGGTTGCAGAAGAGGATGGGGAAGGGACAGTAGGATAGGGAAGGGATAGGTGGGGGAAGAGAGAAGCACTGTCTGGCAGAGCATGCAGGGACAAGATGGAGGCATGAAGACTGCCAGTCACACCATTGGGAGATTGTGGGGTAGGGAGGGAAAGGGGGGATGGAGAGCAGAAAAGGAGAGGAGCAGGGAAAGGGAAAGACAGGCTGGTGCCTTGGCAGAGGGCGGCACATAATGAGTGTGAGGGGATGTGAATTGGGAGAAGATGATAGGGCGGAGGGGACAGAAACTATTGGGTAGAGGGTGGGAGACAGTAGGTTACCATATGTTGAGGCTGGGATAATTTCAGGAGTGGATAATATGTTGTAAGGATAATTACTAGCTGCACAGCTGATAGCTGATGGGAGGATCCAGATGGCCTGGATTCTGAAGCAGCCATTTTTAAATCAAGCATGTTGTGTGCATTTTGAGCCACAATTTGGAGGTAGCCGTTAATCCTGGTGGAAAGCTGGATGGCAGTCATGCCGAAGTAAAAAGCTGTGCAATGACTGAAGCAGAGCAGGCATATGACACAGCTGCTTTCACAGGTGGCCTCCGATGGAGTAGGACAAGCCTGTGACTCGACTGGAATAGGAAGTGCTGGGTGAATGGATTGGGCAGGTCTTGCGCCTAAATCTTTCATAGGGATTAGATCCCCATGACAAAGGACTAGGATTGGGAGTGTCATATGGATGGAATAGGATCTTTTGGAGTTAGGGTGAGCCATGGAACACCACATTAGGAGAATTGGAAAGCATTTGAGTAGGATGTCCCTCATTTCAGGGCATGATGATAGGTTATCATAGCCCTGGTGAAGGATGTGGTTCAGTTATTTCAGTCCACCACCAGCTTTTATGAGCTGTGCAGATAGGAGTTACCCTTACAAGACATTGTCAACTTCCAGAATTATCCCGGTGCCAACCAATGGTAATGCATTCTCTCCACACCCTCCACCCAACAGTTTCCACCTCGTCTGTCTTATTAGCTCCTACCCATTTGCATCCCCTCACCCTCATTGTATGCCGCCCTCTGCCAATGCCCCCCACCCATCTTTCCTTTTCCATGCTCTTCTCCTTCTCTGCTCCCCATTCCAACCCGCTCGTCCTCGCCCCCCCCCCCGCCACCTTCCTGCCGCAGAACATTCCAAAGCTGCGCCTGACAATCCTCAAACCTCTATCTAGTCCATGCATTCTCCGCCAGACAGCGCTCTTCTCACCCCGCACCCATACCCTACTATCCCTTCCCCTTCCGCCTTCCGCACCCCTTCAAGGTAACTGCTTTTGTTCAATGTGACATTTGCATTCCAGTCTGAGCTGCCAGGAATGGTTATCACGTGTGCTTGAGGTGTGCTTGCTTGTGTCAATGAGTGCGTGTGTGTGTGTGTGTGTGTGTGTGTGTGTGTGTGTGTGTGCGTTTTTTCTTCTCTGAAGAAGGCTTTGGCCAAAAACTATCGTAATAGTCATTTTGTTGTACCTGTCTGCAACTCAAAGTGTTATCTTTACAGTGAGAAGCAAAATATGCTTTTCCTTATATTACAAAATCCTTAGTTAATGACCTCTCAGACCATGACATGCAGTTCCTTTTGTGAAATGTTAATACTGGATAAGATAAAAAATCTACTAAATCTGATTTCTGGTGGGTAGGCATTAAGCCAGAAAATGATTACTATAGGAAACTCCTCAAAGACATGAATGAAAGTGATGTGTATGGCATTCATGACGGTAATAAAAATGCAAATCTTTTTTTAATAAAGTCTTTATCTTAACTGAAAATCGTTTTTCCCTAAAAATAACCTATATTAAATCAAGGTCCACAAAAATCCATGGATTATTCAAGGAATAACGGTATCTGGCAAGACAAAAAGGGACTGTATCTGTCAGTCAGAAACAGCTCTGATGTTGTCCACCTGCTTAGCTGAGTGGTAACGTGCTCGCCTCCCATGCAAGCGGGCCCAGGTTTGATTCCCGGCCAGTTTGGAGATTTTCTCCACTCGGGGACTGGGTGTTGTGTTGTCCTCATCATCATTTCATCCTCATCAGGACGCCTAGTGTGGTGTCGACTGAAATAAGACTTGCACTTTGCGGCTGAACTTCCCTGGATGGGGCCTCCTGGCCAACGATGCTATACACTCATTTCCATTTAGCTCTGATGTTGATGCTATAGCTCATTACAGGACATACTGCAAAATATTAAAGTTAGTAATATGGGCTACAAAGCAAATACATTAAGTGCAAAAGTTAATTGCATCACATAACAAAACAAAGGCAGTTTGGGACATAGTGGAGGAGGGGACTGGCAGAACAAGAGCTGAAGAGGGGCAGATGCCAGTAAGAGTAAATGATACATTGGTAACAGATGTGAGCTGTGTTGCAAAAATTTTTAGCAAGCATTTCGTAACTGTTACTAGAAGATACTGCCACGGAATATCTGAGGCCAGTCATTACAAATAACTTTAATTTATAAATAACATCCCCATTACCAACAGAAGTAATTTCCATCACAAAATGTTTTAAAAAGTATTCTTGTAGTTATGATAAAATATCACAAAGTTAATTAAAGAGTGTGTTTCTGAGTTCCACAACATATTATGCTATAAGTGTAACCAGTCATTCATCAGTGAAACATGTCTTCAATGATTCAAATATGCTGAAGTAAGGAGATAAGGAAATATCATAAAATTCGTCTTGCTTCAGTAATGGTAGCATTCTCGAATATTTTAGAAACGGTACAATAAAATCGCTTTCTGATTCGCCTGACAACAAATAACATAATGCCAAAGTCAGAGTTCAGGTTTCTAAATGGTTTAATTGATGAGAAGGTTATCCACACATATAATGAGAATGTACTTAACTCATTAAACAATAAATTATGGACTACTGGTATATTTTGTGATCTGTCAAGAGCATTTGACTGTATAAATCACAATATCCTGTTAAGTAAATTATAATTAGAAATTGCTCCTAAATGGTTCAAATCCTATATCTCTGACAGAAAACAGAGGGTGTCAGATGGAGGAGATATGTTGAAACGGTACAGTAGTTTCCGCTCTATAAGCAGCAGGTTTCGCTGCTCGCTTGCACCGGGAAATAGAAACAGAGGTGGCTCCCCAGCCAATTTTATTACATGATGCGGCCGGCCGCGGGTGCAACAGAACCCATGTGGACGGGTGGAAAGAAATGTGTCAGGCTTCATAATACATATGTATATGTGTCGTGTATTATGCATTTCTTGTACGTGAATGTGATTCTGCACATGAACTTTCCTAATCCTCCTCACACCTTCCCGTAAAGCATGGCCAAATCTTTGTTGGGAAGTGGTTCTGTAGCATAGTAGTGCCAACCTTACTCCTGGCTAGAGGATCAAAGAGACAGCACAGGCAAGTAAAAGTCAAAGACTTTCCAGTGTCACAAGATTTGGGGTGGAGAGGTTGGTCACGGCCAAGTGGTTCGACCAGCCCCTCCACCGGGGCCCTGGAAGACCTCTGGGTGCCCGCCATATTCTAGGAGTGTTACAGAAGATGGGTAAGTGAGCAGACGTGCCCTCAGTGCGTCTGTCTCAATGTTCACGCATGGAAGAGAGGTATTTGAATATTTGTACTAATTCTTTTATTTCTAGCTTTGGATTGTGTAATGAAATGAATGATCTCGTTAATTTAGGAAATTTGACCCCCTGTGTTAATGTATCTGGTCCCCAGTTTGCCTGTTATCCTCCTCGCGTAGTGGATGTCCTATGTAAAATATTGGGAGGCTTCAGTGGTATACATTTGGCCAACGCAATTCCGTCTTGCCCGTAGAAAAGTGCGTGCAGATTCCTATATAATATACACGAGCTATAAGTTGTAAAATTGTAATATCTGTAAACTGCAACAATTGTTGCAATGGCTGTAAAATCGAGTGATAATATTTAAAATAAATATGTAATCAGTTCTCATCAATCTTTAACATACCTTAAAAATCACAAAGAAGTCGTATTAAAGGAATTTATTTAAAATAAAAGCTATAGAATGCAGGGACCCACACATCAGTGTGTGAGCCCTCCAGCACCTTGCCTAGTATCGTACAGAAAGGACACGCTTTCTAGGTAGCGCTCTCAAGCTCCTCTCCCCAGTTATCCGTTGCGCAATTTTGATTCAGGGCTTGACATCAACTTTCATCTGGAGTCCCTAGGCAAGGAAGAAAGACGCTAAACTTTCAATGTATTATTGTATCATCCATTATACAACTGGGAACTAATTATATGTGGTGTCCCACAATATTCATCTCAGGGCATGAACTTTTTCTTGTGAATGTCAGTGACTACATTACCAGATGTCTAATTTGTTTTGTTTATAGATGATAAAAATATTGAAATAAACAGGAAAGCAAGTGTAGTCTTAGAAAGATTGGTTAATGATATTTTCATGAACATTAATAACTTTGAATAAAGCACACTGTATGCAGTTTAGAACTTGTAAGAGGTTTCCTGCCAGTATATACCTAAAATACAATGTTAAGTAAATAGAATAACAGCGTTAAATCCTTGGAATTACAGCTTGATAACAAACTCAGCTGGGAGAAGCATACCACAGAACTGCTTGAGCACCTAACAAATTCCTGTTCGAGTGGATCTGTTGTCAGACATATGTGATATAAAAATTAAAAAACTAGCACAATTTGCTGACTGTCATTGTATAATGTCATACAGGATTATTTCTTTGGGGTAACTCATAAAGCCAAACTAAAATTTTCCCAGTCCAAAAATATCTAATAAGAATTATTTGTGGTGTAAACTCAAGAACATCCTACAGAGGCCTGTTTAGAAAACCAGTGATACTCACTACTTCTTCCCAATATATTTATTCCTTAATGAAATTTGACATTAAAAATTATCTCTTTTTCAAACCAACAGCTCTATCCATGGAATCAGTACTAGAAATAAGAGTAATACGTCACTTATTTTGATTCAGAAACTTGTCCATTGTTTAAGAATACACATTTCCAATAACTAGCCAGCAGTCACAAAACATTCAACTATTAATAAAGTTCAGTTTAAGAGGAGCCTAAAGAATTTGTTAGTGGACAGCTCCTTCTACTGCACTGATGAATTTCTTAGCAGAATCGACTCATGGTATGTTACAAATAATAAAATAACATATGACTTCTGTACAAATTCAGTGCAGTAATGCGATCATTGTAAATAAGTGTTGTAAAATGATTTTTCGTCTTTATGTTATATGACTCCAATTGCCAAATACTGTATAAGAGGAAGATATTACGAAATATGTAATGATTTGACTGGCAGCATTAGATGCAGGCTGAAGGAGGTGTTGGTGTAGCTGTGCAAGTAGTTCACAGTTGAAGTGCCTGTCTGTCACTCATTGGTTCCGCCATCTGGCCAATATTTTTTCTACCCATCGCGGTAGGTGTCAATGGCCTTTCATAGTGGCTTCTCTTGTCTTCATGAGCACAACACAGCAGCAAATTATTTGTAGTCTTTAAGAGAACTATTGTAGAACAAGCTCATAAAAACTATATCAAAAAACTCACAACATTTTTAACAAAATTCATCCAACTTATTTTAAGGGTATTCAGTTTTATAGGCATGAGAGAATATTATTATTCTGAGCAATAAGTGATTTTAGATCAGTCAGACTTGTGGTAAAATTTTATCTTTGACGAAGCTTGGATGTCAGATTTTGGAGAAAGCAAATAATTGGATAATTATTCAGTTCCTTGGCACAAATGAAACTGGTAATGATACACTTTTCTTCAAATTATATTTTCAAATGCAAGTGCCAAGCTCAATAGACATCATTTGACCCTTTTGTTCAGGAACACTAAAATTCACTGTCACTCTCAATTTCGAAAACGGTCAGATCCAAATTAAGTTTCTGAAGGTAAAGTTTTGCCTTTATCCATAAAATTATTCGCAGAAGTAACAGACAGAATGGGAAAGCAGGTGCAGCAGAAAAAAATCATTAAGTTGAAATTGAATAAGAGAGAATAAATGTTTAATGACGAGTTATTAAATTTTGAACTGGAAGTAAAATTACAAATATGCTGGTAACAATAATTTTAGTTATTCAGCATTCAAATTCTGCCAGACAAAAGTCCTGTTGGGCGTGTATAATGGCCCTAAAACGATAAGGAGATACAAAATTACACGACCTTTTAATTCACAGGACCAGATTAGAATATGGTTTTCGACGGAAATTATCGTTCCTTTCTCCCTTATTTAATAATTACTATGGTCTGTGCGTATCAAACTATAGGTGTCAGATGATGGAATGGTATTATGCTTTGCCTTCCTGCAGTTAGAATTTTATTTGAGAAAATACCTGTTTATGTTATGACTTGACTTCGTTCTTAATTTACCACAAAATGATACTGTAATTATTCTAAATGCTCTGAATACAAAGGAAAGGTGCCTATTCTGGAGGAGTTCACTAATGTTGCAATATCATGCAGTGTGTGAGATTGTGAAACCTATCAGAGTAATGGACCTACCCAGATTCCGTCATACTCCCCTTAAGACTCCATGGCGATAAATTACGTAATGAAATTGCTATCTTGAAATGCCCTAACAGAGAATCGTAAGGTGGGAAATTGCAGTACTCTTACTATACAACTATCCATTCAATCAATAGAATAAACCAGTGAGTTGAAGGGAACTATGTCTACCTTCAAATAAAAATGCCAATAAAACATGAACTGATTACTTATTATATTCGCCAATTACAAAGTACATGCATCAACATTCTATGAGAAAACAAAGTCAATCACTGATGACAACTAGCAAGATTGGCAAGTGGATGGAGGGCTACCATATTCTAGCTGCACATTAAATCATTAATCCAATACAACCCAACGATTAATTTAGAAACTCCAGTGGTCTATTGAATACCACAAGAAACGATACTAAAGCATAAACTGGGTTTATCGGAGCTGTGGTAATGGTATGCTCCCTATATAACATTAAACCCCATCTAGTGAGCCATGCTGCTGTGTAGTCTCACCAGTCTGCTGTGGCAGTAAGTCGGACCGTGGTCATAATGGAGAATCAGAATCTCGCTCTTCAATACATTTTCCTGTAATAGATGAACGTAAGAGACTTTAGATGCAACTAAAGAGTCCAGCCTATCGCCGGACGTGAAAAGGGCAGATAAATTTAGTATAAATGGCAGGAGGCAAGCCGGGTCAAGCCGCCGCTCCCCTCTCCCATACATACACATACTGTATGGACGCCCTCGAATCTAGGGCAAGCAGTAATCTGCTTTTTGATTGCAAGGTTATTTGGAGCGGTCTACTTGTGAGCAGTAACAATGGAAAGTGTTTTAAACAGCGTCTGGAATACGGGACTCTTCCCATGTAGCAAGCAAATACTCATATTTAGAGATAATGACTTTGCTATACACCAGGAGTCTGATGTACAAGATGCAAACAACAGAGTGAATATGAGTCTACATGGTATCTGGCCCAGTCTCAAAATCAGCAATCTAATCAAGAGCCACCAGATTTAGTCAAATTGTCATTTTCTGAATCTTTTAATTACAAATATTGTCTCCAAATAAGTGAACGTTTGAAAAAAATTCAGAGAGAAGAATGTTGTAGTGGAATCAAAGGAGGCAGAAGTGACATTTTTGTTCTTGAGAAACAAAAAGAGGAGAACACAAAACTATAATATTCCTGTTATTTGGAGTCTGATACAAGTTTAATACAGGACAGTGCTTCAGATGTACGGTCTGAAGAAAAACGCACTGAATGCATATTCTGCAGTGGAATGGAATGCTATCCTTTGGCTCCCAAACAATGTTAACTTGGAAAACAGCTATTGTATGCAATGAGTGCACTTCTTTTGCACAATAAATGCAGAAAATGTTTGAGTGACGGTAATGAAGAGAATATTTTATTTTAGGGTTTACCTGTTCTTGTATTGGTCGATATTAAATGTTTCCTCTGACTGTGTCATATCAGGCCATCATTACTATTTCGATTTAAATGGACTCGTATGTGGTTTCTGTTTCAGATTTACATTTATTAAGTGTTAAGAAGCACAAATTCAATAAATGATTCCACATAGATTTCCAATTAACAAAAATGCAGCTATAGCAAATGTTGTAACATAAGGGGGAGTAAAGTGAGGCGAGGAAAGTTTCACATCACTGCTTTCATATGGCATCATATTTTGGGGTTATTCATCGAGGAATAGTATTCATTCCAGAAAAGTGTGTATTCAGAATACTAGCTGGAGCCCACCGAAGATCACCTTGCAGATATTTATGTAAGAAACTCGGAAAATTCACAGTACCCTCGCAATACATATAATCACTTATGAACCTTGTTATTAATAAACTATTCCAGTTCAAAAATGATAGCAAAGTTCATAGCCACAACACTAGAAGAAATGATGATCTTCACGATTCTGGGTTAAATCTGATTTTGGCAGAAAGGGCTGAATTATGCTACCACAAAAATTTTTGGTCCTTCACCAAATAGAATTAAAAGTCTGACAGATAGCCAACAAGGGTTTAAAAATAAATTAAAATAATTTCTGAACAACAACTACTTCCACTTAATAGATAAATTTTTAGATATGAAGTAGTAACTGAAAAAAAATTATCATGCGAACATAACTTATGTTAAACTGACACACTGCACATCATTATGAAATGTTGTATTCATGATCTAAGAAACAAGTATTACTGAAATGATAATTAAATGGACACCCTAGCTGCAAACAGGCGTTGATGTACTTCATTGGGGACATGTTGAAAATGTGTGCCCTGACTGGGACTCGAACCCGGGATCTCCTGCTTACATGGCAGACACTCTATCCATCTGAGGCACCGCGGGCACAGAGGATAGTGCGTCTGCAGGGACTTATCCCTTGCACGCTCCCCGTGAGATCCTCATTCCCAACATGTCCACACCACTACATTCGTAGTGCGCCTAATAGATGTTTGCCCATCATACTCATTACTCGTGGCAGATTAATCTACCAAGTCCCGTACGAGTTCGGGCATAGCGTGTGCGTTCGCACAAGAAGGTCAATGGCCGGGAAGCCATATTTTAACTATATATGACGGTAGTATCTGTTCCCAAAAGAACAGTTACCGTGGATGACCATGAA
This sequence comes from Schistocerca piceifrons, assembly GCF_021461385.2. Classification (NCBI taxonomy): domain Eukaryota; kingdom Metazoa; phylum Arthropoda; class Insecta; order Orthoptera; family Acrididae; genus Schistocerca; species Schistocerca piceifrons. Next base: position 878,573,869 of record NC_060149.1, read on the forward strand.
GCTTTGCTAGAAATGAAATGATAATTAAATGGACACCTTAGCTGCAAACAGGCGTTGATGTACTTCATTGGGGACATGTTGAAAATGTGTGCCCCGACCGGGACTCGAACCCGAACTCGTACGGGACTTGGTAGATTAATCTGCCACGAGTAATGAGTATGATGTGCAAACATCTATTAGGCGCACTACGAATGTAGTGGTGTGGACATGTTGGGAATGTGGATGTCATGGGGAGCGTGCAAGGGATAAGTCCCTGCAGACGCACTATCCTCTGTGCCCGCGGTGCCTCAGATGGATAGAGCGTCTGCCATGTAAGCAGGAGATCCCCGGTTCGAATCCCGGTCAGGGTACACATTTTCAACATGTCCCCAATGAAGTACATCAACGCCTGTTTGCAGCTAGGGTGTCCATTTAATTATCATTTCATTTCTAGCAAAGCTGCATGGTCATCCACGGTAACTGTTCTTTCGGGAACAGATACTACCCTCATATATAGACAAGTATTAATGTAATGTAATTTAACGCCAAACTGCGCTGAATGCTACTTTTAGATGTTTCTCTCAAGAGGATACCACCTTATTGTGGCACTAACTTTGTGGGTGGAGAGGTTTATGAGTTTGCGTGAAGCTGAGAGCTATGCCAGCAGCTACTGGCAGGATCTCGCAAGCTGGAAGGGTCTCAGCGGATGAAACTGACGAAGGGTGTCTCACAATGTCACATTTCTTAGTACATACTTTTACATAGTCCTTTTCCCCTACACTCTAGGCCCAACATCAAAGCAGAAGGAAGAGGAACGCTCCACGTCAGAGTTTCCAAACAATCGTATAGCCAAAAGATACCAAGTCAGAAGAATTGGCTGTAAAGACGCTGTTCTACTGTCCTTAAGCTTGCAGCAGTTTGCTGCAGTTCTGTTGTCTGAAATCACATGCTCATACCTGTCTGCTGTGATGAATGGTTCCAGAATCATAGCGAGTGGGATATTTCCTTGCAGAGAGATATCCACCTTAAATAAAATCATATGATTGGCAATTCTACCTGGCATTGTCCTCAAAGTTGAATGACAGTGGAATAAGAACGGTCTTAGCATGCTTAAGCGAGTATAGAAGCTGCTAGTCTGGACCTGCACATTAGTGGCAGGTTGTGATGGTCGCCTTCCTGAGAACTCCTGAGACTACTCAACAATCTGGTGCTGCATCTGGGACTAGACAGACCTATTGGATAACCACTGCACATTCCAAATGGGGAAGGGTGTAGAAAAGGTGTGCTAAACATCGGTAATTACACTTGCACCTGGCTGGTGATCTGTACCCAGCGGTCACTCCTAATCTGCGAACGAAAACCGAGGTATAACAATATGGTTATGAGTATTGGGACATGGAACGTCAGAACATTATGGACTTAAATGGTAACAGATTAGAAAAAAGAGCAACTCTCACCCATGAGATAGTCAGATTAGATATAGACATTGCTGCCTCATGTGAAACCAGGCTATCAGGCGAAGGATCCATCAGTGAGATTAGCTCCTTCACCATCTTTTGGAAAGGAAAGGATGCAGGGCAACCATATGTCTGTGTTGTAGCATTTGCAGTAAAAATATAAGCACTGAAAGAAAATCGATTACCCTGTTTATTATCCCTGTTGCTGTCAGTGAAAAAATATGAATCTTTGAATTCCTTTCATCATTGGCTATGCTCCCACTTTAGACAGTGATGAAGATATAATCAGTTCAAATGTGTGTGAAACCTTATGGGACTTAACTGCTAAGGTCATCAGTCCCTAAGCTTACACACTACTTAACCTAAAGTATTCTAAGGACAAACACACACACCCATGCCCGAGGGAGGACTTGAACCTTTGCTGGGACCAGTCACAATATAATCAGTTCTACCATTAACTGAACATTGTTTTCGTCCAGATACATACCAAAGATGAACTCTTGTTTGCTTGAGAACTTCATTGCTAGGGTAAGAAGAGAGAGTGGCTTTTGGGGAAACATCATAGATAATCAACATACCGGAAACCTCATGGACTGCTACTTCTTGGTCTCTGTGCTGAGTATGAGCTTTTTATCACCGACAGGCAATTCTGCTTACCTAATCGTCATAAGAGTGAATGTTTACATTCATGCTGCAAACACTTATTATCTCATAAAAGGCATATATGGAACTGTTCGTTCCTCATCAGGACCCCGGAAAAGCTGCCGGTAGTACAAGCATCCTCACTGACATTCAGGACATCTTGAGTCGCTGGAAAAAACACTTCAGCTTACTCTTAAACCATAGCTTGACTGCTGCTGATGATTTCCTCAAACATGTCACATAACTTTGAAGTCAGTCCCACTGACATTTCGTGAATTTAATAAGGTTCTAGGTAGTATGAAGAAGAGAAAGGCTTTCAGACTTGACGGCATCCCCATGGAGATTATTTTAAGTTGTGATGTTATGAGTATGTAGGTGGGTTATTCGTCCACCTAGTACTGGTACTGAGAAGAGCCGAATTTGCTTGCTGGGGTGACTGGAAGTTGGCTGGATGAGGATGTCACATGGCCAGTAGTAGGGTAAACTTCGTTTTGGTGCACTTTGTTATTGCAGGTTGCCCACATTCAGGGAGAAACCTATTGTTCTCCTTTGGCTGACAGGTCCCTAATCTATTGTTCTGCTAAGAGAATTAAGATCCCCTGGGGATAATCTATCCTTTCGATTGATAGGTTATGGCCCCCTGAGGATAATGCTTCCTTCCGAATGGCACGTCCTTAACCTATTGTTACCCCACACTCCCCCTCCTCCTCCTCCTCCTCCACCTCCTACTCCACCATCCCTCAGGGAACACCCCTCGCCCATACATGCACACTTTTGATATAAATTTGATTGACTAATTAATGAAGTTGATCAATTAATTAAATCCACAGTCTGGAAAACACCCCAGTCCCTCCCTCCCCACCACCACCAGGAAACTGGTGGGACAAAAATTCAGTTGATCACTCATTTGGAGGGAAATCGATTGCAGTGTATGCAATATTGTTTAAACGATTTTGACAATGTGTGGAATATTGGATATTTGAACAATTTATGGGATTCAAGGTGGCATGTGGAATGTAGTTTATTTACTTAGTTAAAGAATTTGTCAGGAAATCGATTACAGTGTATTGAATATTGTTTATGTAAGCAATTTATGTGATACAAGGATGTGTATGGAATATGGTCTATTTATCTAGTTAAAGAATTTGTGGGGAAATTGACTACAGTGTATGGAATACTGGTTATTTAAACAATTTACAGGATACAAGATGGTGTATGCGATATAGCTTAATTAAGAATTCGCTAGCAAATCGCAGTAAGGAATATTTAAACAATCGCGGCGATTTTTTATTCTGATCGCATATGGAAATGGTGAGTAGACTTAGTTTATATGTGCTGCTGGAGTCAGGGATGTTAAGGCTCATATTATTTATTTTCCTCACTTTTCGAAGTACATTGGTGTCTAATCACAGACAGGAAAATCAGAACAATTACATGTCTAAAAGTTCATGACATATTTCACAACACAACGTCACTTTCTGCAGATGGACAAATTACTGGAATCTCAGTGGCAAACTATTTTTTACAGATCGAGAAACATTCAGCAGTCCTACTGCATTGACATTTAAACCCTACAAAAGTGGACTACAGATCATGAATGGAATGAAGTGCAGTATAGTAGCCGCCGTTTGGGGTCTCCAGTGCGTGTCTATATCGTTAAGGCACCGCAACGAAGGTCAAACCACCCGATGTCCTAATTACAGATCACGTAACTAAATACCACGGACCACATATCAGCCTCCTTTGATGTCGCAGCCCCCAAGCAAAGTATTAAGTCGCGTCATTCTGCTAATCACGAAATTCCAGTCTCGCTTGTTGTGTGTGTCTTTCTCGAGGCCACTCCCTTGTTGTCTATGTGCACCATAGTTCCAAAACATGCATACGGAGGTTTGCATCTCTCCTCAGAGTACAGTGTTCCTATTGGCTAATGCTGGAGACAAAGGAGGAGCTGATACAATTTCGATATCAAAAATAGATTGAAATAAGCCATTTTCACTACCCTTTCAAACCGATTATTTAACAATTTATAGCAGTCAAACAGATCGCTTAAAACACTCACCTCCACCTTACAACGATCATTCTTCTTAATAAAACATATTTTCCAAGTTTTAGTATCACACACAAACATTATGCAAATCAAGTTATGAAATAGACTGTAGAGTTAAATATATAGGAGGTCTTATATGCACCAACATTCGAGAGCACAAACACCCTACTGCAGCACAACGTTCTACTAAACATATCTGGTGAAGAAAAAAAATCGTACCGATCACACAAACTAGCGATCGCTAGGAGAGTGCCGTTCGCCGTCTGCAATGTAGCCTCCTCCCGCACCAGCTGGAGAGAGACCCATACTTCCGAACGCTTGTGTGCGCGCAATACATCTATCAGAAAGGCGATTGGGTTTTGAAAAGTACTATAGGGTTCCTAAATTGATTCTCTTCTCTACATTCTGAGGAAGGGGAAGGAAGAAAGCCTAATTCACGACAGGGTAGAGACAAATACCACATCAAGACAGAGTTCGCTTCAATTTATTGAGAAGCACCAAACACGACACACGCAAAGCACGATCCAGTTCACAGTGACAAGTTGTCATGGCGAGATGTCAGAGATCTCTATCAGTCGGGCATCTGACGTCGCGATTGGGTTTTTAAAGCGCTATAGAATTCCTAAATTGGTTCTCTCCGCTACATTCTGAAGGAGGGAGGAAGATTCCGCTGCGTGATAGAATAGAGACAACAGCAAATACCACTAGAAGAAAGAGTCCACTGTGGTGTATTGGGAAGCAATATACACAACAGATGCGGGGTCTATTTTGCATTTTCACGGTTCCCGCGGGCTCCCCCCCGCCAGAGGTTCTAGTCCACCCTCGGGCAAGGGTGTGTGTGTTGTCCTTAACGTAAGTTAGCTTAAGTTAGTTTAAGTTAGATTAAGTAGTTTGTGTAAGTATAGGGACCGATGACCTCAGCAGTTTGGTCCCATAGGCCGTACACAAATTTCCAAATTTACACACGACACACTTATACCACGATCCAGTGCATAGTAATAAGCTGCATGGCTAGATGTCGGAGACAGCTGAAAATACTCCCACATTTTGCGCGCTCTTGACCCGAGGTCCACACGCAACGCGCCCGTCCCCATGTACACCGCCAGCGCCGACACAGCCGCAGTCGTGGACGCGCGTCTATGACAGTGTACCACCCCCGTCCATGGAGGCCATCCGGGGACGATTGGAGTGGTAGGAATTCGGATGTTATGAATACGTCCAGTTCAAACGTCCATCATTTTCAATCTTCTCTCATGTAACACACACATGTCGGCTTCTGTCGCGCTCCAGATGGATGGAGTTTAAAGCTATCAATTGTAAAGTACTGTTCTGTTCTAGTGTCTCTGGCCAGTACCAAGAAGGTATCGGTAGGAGAGAACATAAACACATACACTGCTAAGACTACAGAGTTCTGCACTTAAAACTCGCTATAATGTTACATGATTGCGGTTTCCGACCCATTAGTCGTGTGAAATGCAACTCTGCTGCTATCCCAATGTAAGAAATATATTTCCAGCGCATGACATACATTCTCCTTGCAGGATTCTCTGCGACAAACTACGGTCACAAACTGTAAAATGAAAAAACTGCTACCTTATAACACCGATTCTTTGTGATACATGCACGATATAGCTTTCCAGAGGTTTATAGCGCCCACTGTTCACACCTGATCACAGTTCAGGAATTATAATATGCTCCCATCAGTCTTTTATAAAATTATTGTTAGTAATGGAGAACGTCTCGTACAAAGAAAGCGACAAACGCATAGCAGCAGTCCAGAATGAGATTTTCACTCTGCAGCGGAGTGTGCGCTGCCGTGAAACTTCCTGGCAGATTAAAACTGTGTGCCCGACCGAGACTCGAACTCGGGACCTTTGCCTTTCCCGGGCAAGTGCTCTACCATCTGAGCTACCGAAGCACGAAGCTGTGAGTACCGCGCGTGAGTCGTGCTTCGGTAGCTCAAATGGTAGAGCACTCGCCCGCGAAAGGCAAAGGTCCCGAGTTCGAGTCTCGGTCGGGCACACAGTTTTAATCTGCCAGGAAGCATAGCAGCAGTGTGTGACAGGTGAAATTATACAGCATGCCGCCACTAACTCCGTAATAAACAGGACATCTGTCAAGGAGATGAATACACGGACAGTGTAGTACATCACAGACACATGTTGCTAACTTACAACCGCCGCAGTTATGAAACTGAAGACTCGATTTTATGCCCAAGATTCGGCAGGAGAATGGAGTAAGCCACATAAATCTTCGTTCGTCTAGACTAGAGGAATGTGTCCAAATAGGATGGACACGTATCATCACTCATGATATGGAAGTCCTCTGATAACTGAGAGGTTTGCTGTTAATGATCGCAAGTAGACAGTGGTATAAGTCACATACAGAACACGCAGTTGTACAAGAGTCGAACACAGGGTATGGTACACAACTGTTGCACCCCAACAGAACAACTGAAAAAAATGTTCAAATGACCTGCACCAACGTCTCCCCCTCTCTCTAGAATGCATCATCATTCCTACATTAAATCACACCTCGTTACAACTCCTTCACAACCGATAGATCCATTCACTCCCTGTCATCTTTTAACGCAGATGCCCGTAAGTTTGAAGGCAGAGGGTTCTCGTTTTTCCAGGAAAGCATCAAAGACAGCAGTCAACCCGCATGTATCATTGTTGCCTCAATAGACATACAGTTGACATCACTTCTCGTTCCACATTCTAAAATTGCTTGTAAATGTAGTACAGTTGCCAACACCTTGCCCAAATGCACTATTTTTCTGGTCGGGTGACATAGTATAGCACTGTACTCGAATGCATCCAGTCACCTTCAATCACATACGCCCCAGTTCCAATGCATTTGCTCTCTTTTCTGTATGTCTGTGTCTGTGCATGTGACGCAGAAGGCTCTCATGACCTGGTGTTGCCACTGATGGATCCAACTATGCACATAGAGTACATCTCCAGATGTAACGTGTGGTTGGTCCACCTTAGTGCCCTATCCTAGATGCGACATATTGTGGATCCGCCTCTCAGCATCAGTCTGGATGTAACGTGTGGCAGATCCAGATTCAAACCGTAACTTGGGTCTACTCTGGGTCATGGGAGCTATCCACGATACATGCACAAACACAGACGTACAGAAAACTCTGCTCAGCCTGTTTCTGCATGGGTTACAGAAGATGGTGGATATAGTGCTCTCCAACTTCCGTTTAGTTTTGACTTAAATTGGGACGATCACATGGAGGAAGCTGCAGGGAGGCCGGGACAGAGACTGAGGAAATGTTGCAAGATGTCTAAAACCATGTTGGAGTTTTGCTGTAGCAGATAGATTCGAAGAAGGTGACTCGTTTCGGGATATGGGAGTGGCACGGATACTATTCACGAGTGGCTGTAATCATTAAAAGACGTTTCTATAGGATCCAACGAAAGAATGTGGTTGAATGGAGAGACTTGATTCCAAATCGCAGGCAGCATTTCTACCAGAAATGAGTTCATGCGACAGGACTGTGGTTCGACTATTCGAAGGAATAACACGAGGTTGTATGAAAGACAGTACGAACAGTTATAGTGGTGTTTCTTATCAGGAAAATTAGGAAGATTCCACAGTATACAGGAAATGGAAGAACAACGTGGATTTTGCTGAGAGAAGTTTCAAAATGATGGACGTTTACCCTGGACGTATTCATAACATCTGCATTCCTATCACTCCAATCGTCCCCGGATGGCCTCCATGGCCGGAGGTGGTACACTCTGTCATACACACACGTCCATGACTCTGGCTGCGGCGGCGGCGGAAATTTCCACTAACCTCTTTACGTCGGCGCTGGCGGTGTACATGGGAACGGACGCATTACTTGTGGACCTCAGGACAAGAGTGCGCAGGATGTGAGAGTATTTTCAGCTGTCTCCGACATCTAGCCATGACACCTTATTGCTATGGACTAGATCGTGGTTTAAATGGGTCGTGTGTAGTGCTTCTCAATACATCGCAGTGGACTCTTTCTTCCAGTGGTATTTGCTGTTGTCTCTATTCTATCATGTAGCAGAATCTTCCTCCCTCTTTCCGAATGTAGCGGAGAGAACCAATTTAGGAATTCTATAGTGCTTTAAAATCCCAGTCGCGACGTCAGATTCACGATTGATAGAGATCTCTGACTTCTCACCATGTCAACTTGTCACTGTGAACTGTATCGTGGTTTGAGTGTGTCCTGTTTAGTGCTTCTCAGTACATTGCAGAGGACTCTGTCTTGCCATGGTACTTGTTGTCTCTACCCTGTCATCCAGTAGGCTTTCCTCCTTGTCCTTCCTCCGAATGAAGTGGAGAGAAGCAGCTTAAGGGTTATATAGTGCTTTAACAACCCAATCGCGATGTCAGATTCCCGATTGATAGCGATCTCCGACATTTATCCATGAACAGCTTATTACTACCGAACTGATCACAGTTTAATTATGTCGTGTCTACTTTTCAAAACCCAATCGCCTTTCTGATAGATGTATTGCACGCACTCATGGGTTCGGGTGTGTGGGTCTCTCTCTAGCTGGAGCGGGTGGGGGCTAAGATGTGGGACAGCAAACGGCGCGCGCCTCGCTATCGCTAGTGTGTGTGATCGGTAGGATTTTTTTTCACCAAATTTGTTTAGTAGAACGTGGTGCTGGTGGAGGGTGTTTGCGCTCTCAAATATTGGTGGATATAAGACCTCCTACATCTTTAGCACCACAGTCTATTTCATAACTTGATTTTCATAATGTTTGTGTGTGATACTCAAACTTTGAAAATATGTCTTATTACGGAGAAGGATCGTTGTAAGGTGGAGATGAGTGTTTTAAGCGATCTATTTGGCTGCTATAAATTGTTAAATAATTAGTTTGAAAGGGTAGTGAAAATGACTTATTTCACTCTATTTTTGATATAGAAATTGTATCAGCTCTCCCTTTGTATCCAGCATTAGCCAATAGGAACAATGTATTCTGAGGAGAGATGCAAACCTCCGTATGCATGTTTTGGAGCTTCGGTGCACACAGACAACAAGGGAATGGCCTCTTGAGAAAGACACAAACAACAAGCGAGTCTGGAATTTCGTGATTAGCAGAATGACGCGACTTAATACTTTGCTTGGGGGCTGCGACATCAAAGGAGGCTGATACGTGGTCCGTGGTCGGTGGTATTTAGTAACGTGATAACGTGATCTGTAATTAGGACATTGGGCGGTTTGACCTTCGTTTCGGTGACTTAACAATAGAGACACGCACTGGAGACCCCAAACGTTAGACAAGAACCCTTCTTCTTTTCAGTGATCACAGGCCCTGTAGACTATGTGTTGCATCAATGATCTGCTTCCATCTTCTTCTATCTCTTGCTGTCTCTCTCCACCCTGCGTGGATTCCTAACGCTGTGATGTCCTTCTCTATGTCATCTTTCCACCGTGTGTGAGGTCAGCCCAATCGTTTTGCTGCTTGGGTAGTGCCCTCAAACGCCTTCATAGGAATTCTGTTGGTTTCCATTCTTGGCACATGCCCAGCCCATTGCAATATCCTGCTTTTCAATTTCTGGACGATAGAGGGTTGCTTCATTAACGAATAAATTTCAGTGTTCTTTCGAACTCTCCATATGTCATTCTCCAACACAGGTCCCCAGATTTTTCTCACCGTTTTTCTTTAGAAATCATTCACTGTTTCTCTTTCTTTCTTGGTAATCGTCTAGCTTTTTGAACCATACAGTACTACTGGGCAGATGACAGTGTTACATATCTTCATCGTACTGGTGACTGACAAAGCCTCACTTTTGAGTGGGCTGCTTAGACTGTACAGACATTTTGATCCTGATATTGTTCTCTCATTTATATCCAGTGTTATGATATTTTTTCTGCTAGATCGCGATCGGAGGTATTTAAAATGATGGACTTTTCTGATTCTAGAATGGTGGTCAATTTAAAAGTGGGGATTTGGGTTTATGACTCGACCTATTTCCACATATTCGTTTCTTTCTTGGTTTATAGAAAGTCCCATTTTGCTGGCACTGTGCCTGAGAGATCTGTACACGTCCTTCAGCTCTTCTTCTGTTTCACTGAGTAAAGCTGTATTATATGCGTATGCCAGGAGTTTTACTTCACTGTGATCGAATCGGAGACCATTATATAGCTGTAAATTACTCTCTTGAACCACTTTCTCTAATGCAAGTTGAGATGAAGGAGCATCTCGTCATCGTAAGTCTGTTTTGATCGGGAAGTTGGGGAAAATAGCTCTTCTGAACTTCACTGCTGCCTATGAGCCATCCATGTACAATTGTATTATCGTAATGGTTTTACTGGGTTTCCTAAATTCTCTTAGTGTGTTGTAGAGGCTACTTCTGTGGATGCTGTCGTAGATGCGCTGGAAATCAATGAACAGACAGTTGATGTTTTTGTTAAATTCTCAGTATTCCTCAAAAATCTGCCTACAGTTTATCATTTGCGGAACTGTTTTGTCGAAATGCAGCCCGGTACTGTTGAATAATACTTCTGCGTAATGCTTTATTTTGTCGAGAATGATGATTGACAGAATTTTGTATGTTATGCTCAGCAAACTATTTCCTCTGTAATTTCCACATTCCATTTTATTTCCTTTCTTGTTTATGGGGCAAATTATTGCAGTGTTCCAGTCTTTAGGTAGTGTTTCACTTTTACACATAATTGTGATATGGTTATAAATTTATTTGGGTATTTTGTTTCCGCCCTCTTGTAACATCTCTGCTGATATCTGGTCCGCGTCTGCAGCTTTGTTGTTTTTCATCTTTTGAATGGTGTGTACCACTTCCTGTTCATGTGAGGGTCAATGCAATTTAGCATTTCTGGGAAATACTCCTTCCATCTTGCCAGAATATCTTCCAGCTGTGTTAGCATGTTTTGATTTTTATCTTTTATGAATAGGTTTTCGCTTTGATAACCTCTCTTACTCTTCTTTGTATACTGAACCAGCTTCGTTGAGTCTCTATTCCTGCTTTCCACTTCTATGGATTCCAAGACTCCAGTTATATATTTCCTTTTCTCTGCTACAGAGCTCTTGCTGTCTCTCTTCTCACTGTGTTCAAGATCTCTCTCCTGTCCTCACTCTCCATGTTATGCAGCCAGAGCCTCCTGGCTTCTTTTCTCATTTCAACTGTTCTCTGACACCTTTCGTTACACCATTTCCGTTTCTTCATTTCTTCTTCTAGCCCAATGTTTTCTCTGCCGCATCTGTTACTACCTTTCCCAAGCCTTCCCAACACTATCTTCCTTCCCAACTCCTTGCAATGCTGTAAACTGGTTATTAATTTCGATTACGTAGGTTTCTTTAACAGACAATTCCTTCAGTCTTTCTACATCGAACTTAGGTTTTGGCGTGGATTGTGGTTGTTGATTCCAAATCATCTTGATTTTCATCTTGCACACCACTAGGAAGCGATCTGAGTTACGATCTGCTCCTCTGTGTGTTTTGACATCTCTTATGAATGGACTGCATCTTTTGTCTGCCATAACATGGTCAATCTGATTTACAGTTTTTCCATCTGGAGAGCACCATATACCTCTGTGAATTTCTTCGTGAGGGAACATCGTGGAGCGAATTCATTCTCGTTTGTGGTGCAGTGCTTGCTATGTTTTCCTACTGTGGGGGTGATCATATCGTCTTTACCTACTTTTCCACTAAAATTTTCTAGGATAATTCTTATATATCTTATTGGAGTTGAATCTGCAGTCGTGCATGAACGTTTATGAATGTTATATCGTACAACTGATGTTTGATTGTGTTGCAAGACATTCTTTTGTTAATGGGATAGAATTCTTTAACCATATTAACAGTCTTGTTCTTGACAGCACATCCAGTACCAAATCCACTCTGTTTTTCATCTCCCACATAAAAACATGACACGATCACCCTCTGTGTGTGTCCCTTCTCCAAGCCACTTAATTTCCTGTACACCTACAATATGTGTCTTGTATGTTTTATATTCATATATCAAAGTCTCTGCCGCAGCTGGTTTATTAAGACCACGAACGCTCCATGTCCCAAGTGTGAAGCTGGCCGGAGTGGCCGAGCGGTTCTAGGCGCTTCAGTCTGGAACCGCTCCACCGCTACGGTCGCAGGTTCGAATCCTGCCGCGGGCATGGATGTGTGTGATGTCCGTAGGTTAGTTAGGTTTAAGTAATTCTAAGTTCTAGGGGACTGATGACCTCAGAAGTTAAGTCCCATAGTGCTCAGAGCCAACCGAGTGTGAAGTCCCGTTTCTTGTTTCCATCTCGTGAATTCCTGTTCCATATGCTACATCTGTTTCCTTTGCATCCATTATCCGAGGCATATCGTTGATGCGAGCCAGTATGTAAAAATCCTCTGGCCGCGTTATGAGCGCTGCACAGGTTAAGCTTGGTGATGGGTCCCCCATCACACAGCTTTCAAGCTTGCTGAGTAATGTTTTGGATTACCATATCCTAAGCAGACTTCCTTTCCAAGGTTACGAGCTCTGCTTGCCCTGTAGAGATGTCTTCCGCCTCTTCTGCCATTGGAATGTCATAAAAATTATCTTCCGAGAAGTTAACATCCTCGTCACTAGTTTTGGTCCACCGCTGGTATTTAATTTCCCCGGTACCCACCAGACATCTGTCTGCTTGAACATCCCCCTATCCGCCACCTGGGGAGGTGCACTATGAGGACGAGCAACCCCTCATGGGAGAATAGAACTCGTGTCATTAAAATCATTCATTTTATTTTTATTTTGTCATTTCTGTGCATTTTATTAACTCGCAGTTCTAGCCAATGCATAGACTATCCGACAGCAGGACACAGCTACAGGTTATTATTTGCAGCGAATTAGCTGTGGGGTATAAAAGCAACCATGCGTGGCTCGGCCCTACGACTACTGCAGGAGAAGAGGATGGAACAACATAATCCTTTATTATTAGTGTCCTATCATGAAGAAGAGGGCTTTAATATGGTGCCCAGAAAAACTATGTGAAAGGTATTGAAATGTTTCGGCTGCCATAAACACTTTATTGAACTGATTCAAGCTATCCGTGATGTCATATCTTGGCAAGTGCTATACCAGACTGGAATATCTGATAAATTCGCTGTTACTAGTGCGTTCAATCAAGGGTGTGTCCCCACGCCAACATTGTTTAACCTCTACCTCGCAGCTATGCGTTATGAGATATCCTCTGTAAATAATGCAGGTGTACAACTTAAATATATATTTGATGGAGGACTATTTAAACTGTCCTGAATCCATTCTATAACGTTCGCAAGTCTCACCCAAGTAACTCGACTGCAATACGCAGACGACAATGCTGCTTCAGCTCGTGCACCCATAGAGTAATAACCGACTGTAAATTGTCTCAGTAGTGGATATGAACGATTCGGCCTGACCATAAACATCGCAGAAACAAAGACACTCTCACAGACTGCTTCCAGATTTCATTCTTTCTATTTACAGTACATTTTTGTAACAAGTAGATAACTTCCTTTATTGTGGAAGTTTGTTATTAAGTAACTGCTCATCGGAAAAGGATGTGAACAACATTATACGTGATGCCATGTTGCTTTTGGACGTGTAACACGTCGTGTCTTCCTGAACAAAGATCTGACACTGTGCATAAAAATGATTGTGTGCCGAGTAGTTCTTGTTTCTACCCAGCCCTATGGTTGCGAAACCTAGACCCTTTATCGCAGTGATCTTAAGAAACTAGAACGCTTCAACCAACAGAAGCTTGGATACATTATGAACATAAAATGGGATGACTTCATATCAAACATAGATGTTCCTGAGAAGCCGAAGATGTTCAGAACAGTAGCCAGCGTCATTAGTCATCAACTCAGATGGACTGAACATCCCCAACGCATGAGAAACGACCGACTTCCTCGACAAATTTTTTTACAGTGAAGTGGTGCTCCTCTGAAGCGTTAGAAGGATCAGTTGAAGAATAACGTAAAGATTTTGTTATCACTGACAGAAGTAAGCAGAAGATCGTACTCGCCGGCGCGCAACTACTTCAGCTGCTGTTTTAGATTTTTAGTAGGAACGTCGAAAACTGGAAAAGGGGAAACGTCAGGGATACACACTTCGCCAGGCCTAGCGTAGCCACCCACCCTCTATTTTGTTTATCTGTATGGCCGCATGTTTCATGTCAGGCTTGGTCTGATAAGCCTTTGAGGCATCTCCACACCCGATAAAAAAAAAATTTAAAAAAAGGAAATGCAAGAGAAAAATGAACACGCGGATGTAAGTTGCAACCTTCAACGACTTTTAGTTCTTGTAACGTTCTTGAGAACAGTCGAAATGACATGTGACTCCCATTATATTATGAATTCCGTAGAACGAGAAGTTTGGACTGATTTAAGAGCCTACCCTAAACGATCCGGGTTTAACGTGCCATAGACACCGAGGTCTTGTAGAGACTGAGCACACGATCGGAATGTTTCATGGGTGGTGATGGAAATCAGCCGTTCCTCTTCAAAGGGACCATCCCGGCATTTGTCTGGAGCGATTTAGGGAAATCATGGGAAACGTAAATCTGAATTGCCGGACGTGCATTTGAAATGTCGTCGTCTCGGCCAAGCGGTGTACAGCAGTGGTGAGCACACTGGACGACGGTTCAAACGTGTGTCCGGCCACCCTGGTTTAAGTTCCCCGTGGTTTTCCTAACTCACTCAAGCCAAATGTCGGGATGGTTCTTTCGAAAGGGTACACCCGATTTCCTTATCCATCCTTCCCTAATCCGAGCTAGTGCTCCATTTCTAATGACCTCGCTGTCGACGGGACGTTCAACACTAAAATCCTCGTCTTCCCGAATGCGAAACCAGAGTGCTAAGCACTGCGTTACATCGCTCGCTGCCCTATTTCTTATTCCGAGAACTGTAACGTCTCATTAGCTTGTTATTTTTGACAGCTACGATATTTCTTGAGCACCCCTAGTTTAGAGATGGGCAGAAGAAACAACTTCAGAGTTTAGACGAGTTAGCAATTCATTCGTATACTTCGTCCCCTCAAAGCAGTTAAAAGAAGGATGTATGCCTTCGAGATGCAGTGTTTGCACTGCGCACTGTGATTACACCAACAAAACTGTGATGTGCACTCTCCGTTGTATGCAGTAAACTGCAGCTAATTTTCAGTAATTACTCTCACTCGACAGACTGAAAATAATACCTGAGTTATTCGAGATAAGTTGAAAGTAGTACCCGAGAAATTTGTATGGAACTTAATTCTAGTTAATAAAAGTTACGTTCATCTATTTTTATGTGTGTAATAAGAAGATGAACCATGTTTCAAAACGTAATGAGGTAATATCTTTCATTTCAGTTCCTATAGAAGATTCTAAAAGTTCTGTTAGTTTCTAAATATTTTTCAGAATGTTCTCTTCGATTAAACCAAGCATGTTATCAGCCTTTGTAGAGACCACGAAAATTGAGAATTTAATACTCATATCGGTCGTTTCTGATACATTTAAACCCTTTTCTATTGCCCCCCATCGCCCGTCCACAGATAGCAATATTGCTCCAAGCCTTCCAAAGAGACGCAGAAATGTTTATCCTACACTCAGTTTAATCTGTTCATCATTGCAAAATTATGCGTCACATGCTATGCATTATTTCTATTAAGTCTACTCTGGAAGCGAAAGATAATTGGCAGGTAGTGTGACAGTGTTCTCTATTTGTACCCACGAACAACTGGTGCGATTGGAAGGGAACCAGGACAGCGTGCCAACCCTACTAACGGTGGTTGATTTTTGGGACTGCACAGGTTTCACTCCAAACAACACTAGTTACAGCCAAGATGCAAAACTACACTTCCAGTCAACAGTTTTTGATCACCCACGATGAAAATAATATACTTTATTTCGGTGTACAAACACGTCGTACAAACTCAATAGACAAACAAAATAAATATTTTTTCCCCTCTGTCATTAAGTACAATACAATATGGTTAGATTTTAACCTCTTCAAAGTATGATGTTACCCGAGGCCTACCAGGTCGCGAAGCACTTGCAGTACCACCAGTTTACTTGAATGGTTCAAATGGCTCTGAGCACTATGCGACTTAACTTCTGAGGTCATAAGTCGCCTAGAACTTAGAACTAATTAAACCTAACTAACCTAAGGACATCACACACATCCATGCCCGAGGCAGTATTCAAACCTGCGACCGTAGCGGTCACGCGGTTCCAGACTGAAGCGCCTAGAACCGCACGGAGTTTACTTGAACCACTGCAATGTATACACTACTATAAATTGGGCTACGCCACTTTTTGTTGCTGTTGTCTTACTAGAATAGACTTTCTGATGCAGAGCGACTCTGCAGCATGTTTTGCATTTGCAATCTCCTGCTTCCGTCCTTCTAAGATGTGTAACTGTGCGAACAAGCAGTCAAGGAAGCGCTTAGTCTTTACATGTTTAAACTCTCTTTATTATCAAAACGAGGAGATGATAGAGTATTCAAAACGAAATCCCTCTTTTAATCACAAACCCATAGTTGTGGTAGTTCATCGAAAACTTTTGACCTGTAGTATACGGTATTCAGGTAGGATTAGTTTGCATGGCGAGCGCATTAATTTTTACAAAGCAAACAATATGGTGTAGGAAAAGAAGAACGTATGCCTAGGTATCCGGATTTGTGCGCACGTGTGAAGTACTTGGGACCTGTACACATAACACTGAACTTCAGCTCGAGCCTTCCTTATCATTATTCCAAAACTTTTCACATATCTTGGTTGACACTTCCCTCTGGTTTCGCATTACAATTGAGGAGGAAATTTCAAAGCGTTACACTAATAACCGAATAACTGACATGTAACATACCCTGAAGAGAGGCTAGCATTTACATTCCTGTTATTAGCACCTGTAGTAATTTATGTCAAAATTGTATCACATTTGAATAGCTGCTAAATTACTGAGAGTTCCTGATGGGTGCGGTGTCATATGCAAAGCACTTCTAGGATTTTATTAGAGTACATATAAGGTAAATCATGTCAATAAGGCATCATTAATGAAATGTGAATATACTGTGTATAAAACTTACACGTTAGCTACCTGATAAAATCTCCAATGAAATTTGTTAAAGGACAGAAAGTGTTATTACGGTGTAGTGTAGCCAACATTTTTCAGGACTACTGCATAAAATAGGGAGCTGCCACGGGTGTTGCAATAGGTCATACGAGGAGGCAAGTGCGGAGACGACAAAAACATCGTTACGACAGATGCGTCAACGCCACCAGTGGATTTCAACACTGCGGCTGAGCTAGGTGCCAACACCACAATAACAACGACACGTGACAAAGGCGGTGCGACTGCAGGGTCAGCAGGCCGGTTACTACACTTCCGAGCTACAGACTTGTTTTGGAGTATGTTGTCAGAAGCAGTGTTTCGGCAAAAAAAGTAAGTACAAACAGTATAAATACCAATCATTTTTAGCTAAAGGGATCACGGTGTAGCAGCCACCATCTACGAGAGGAGGTCTAAAGCAGATGACAGAGAGACACGTCTCTGTAAGCAGCCACCACAAGACATGGCCTCAGCCGACGGCAGGCAACTGCTGGCTCCAAGTCCACTGTTGTTAACTTAGCGCCCTCCAGCCAGCGATCCACCTCCGGGCTCCATTCAGCTGCAGCCTGCCTTCTGCCATTGAGAGCAGCAGTTCGAGGCCAGGGCAGTGCAGCTGTTCAATGATCTACGCCTGTGTTGGCATACTGATACTATAAGCATCTACTCGAAAGGACGAACACCTCTACTGACGGATGTCTTCCTCTACAAGAATCGTTATAGGTTTCCGTGTCTTCCGATGTGTCCTCGGACAGTTCAAGTGCTGCTGCGGGCTTCGAATGCGAACAATCCTGCCCAGCTGCTAGCAGAACAGCAGGCCATTGGCAGCCCGCTTGCATCAGCACCTCCACACTCGCTGTCTTCAGCTTGTGCCCAGATGGGAACTGTCACTGCAGAGCATCGCTACGAGTGCTACAATTCGTTCTCCAGTAGCATGTTTGATTAATAATGATATTTCTCTGAGCAACAATTGGTCGTCATCCATTGCCTCAGAGACTGATGACCTTCGCTGTTTAGTCCCCCTTAAACACCCCCCCCCCTCTCCATTGCCTCATCTGAACCCTGAGACTGCAGAGGTCATCCACTAAGGACCTCTACATTTTGGTGTATGCCTTCTTATAACGAAGTGTGTGTCTAATTGTCTAGAAGTGTATAGGGTGTTAACTATGTGTAGCGATTCAGGAGGTGAAGGTGAGTTTTGTCAAGAAATAGTAAGATAGTATTACACTTACACGTCCTTGTCATTATTCTGTTTTGTTCTCATTGTTGTTTTTGTAATTCGCAAAGGGTTAATCATGTTGTCGTCAATAGCACAGATGCCTACCCTTGAGAAACCATTGCAAACTTTGTCAGTTCAGTTTGGTCGGATGTGAAGCATAATGCACTAATACCTAAGCGAGTAAAGATGAGAAACAGAACATAGCATTGCACAGAAGAGTTACTACATGCAGAAAAGACGCAGAAAGAATTTTACTTGTCTGTCGTTTAAAACTATCACAGTTCTCTGTCAGAAAGGAATACGAGGATTTTGGAGAAGACTGAAAGAAGATAAAAAGAGGCCTACTTGTGCAGAAGCGGAAAGTAAGGAGAGGGAAATTCAGTTGATGTGCAGAGTACTAACGTGGTAGAAGTTGAGAAGAGTAATATAGAATTGTCACCTGCAAGATCTTGTGGAAATGAAAAGTTTGGATCGTTTGTAGCGCCAGACGAATTAAGTGTGTGTTGTTCCGAAGTAGATGAGCGTGTGTAAACAACAAGGGTGATTTAAGTGCAGTAATGTATATCCCACTGAGTGATAATGGGTGTTATTTACAGACTGTGGAGGCTGGGCCAGATGTATAGGCAAGTTCATATGACCACGAATTTTAGTGTAATGCAGTGTGGAATTGCAGACAGTAATTTTATTGTAGGTACTGCGGAGGATGCACAGGTAGCTATTGATAATGTCATCTGCGTTGCAGATGTGAGTAATGAAGTGGTAAAAACGCATTTATTTATGAATGGCACAGATTTGTCACCACCTGCGATGGCGCTGCCCCCTCAGAGGGGGGAGAGGCGCTGTGTGGGAGAAAACGAGGGAACTTGATAAGGCTAATGGTTGGGTTGACAAGGAGACATCCTTTGAAGAATGTGTGCCTGAGGATCGGGAGATTCACAAAAGTGGTCACACTTGCAATGTAATGTGTAATGCACGTGGAAGTTACTGTACCATCCTAGGGCTAGACTTTCTGTTCAAGCATCATGTCAAAGTCGATCTTCAGTAACGTACAGTGGAACTCAGGGGACAGTATTCCAACTGGAGGAACTTGTCGCCAGTGAAATACAGTTCATTTATCATGAGGGATGAACGAATTAAACTGCGGCTAAAATCACTAAGATTCAATTTGCGTGATGTAGCACTGCAAGCTGGATAGGAACTTAACATTGGAAGAAGAATTCAGTGTGTTATTAGCATTACAGTGAGGGAACTAAGTGGAATTATTTTTTAACGTGCTGTGTGCAGTAATAATACCATATGTAAGTTTTGGGTGAGCATAGTGTGTGTGTGTGTGCGCATGCTTTAACTCACTTGTTTTTATTTCCACGTGACGTTGTGAAGTATCCCCAGATAAAGATGCCAAAACAGGGCACATATCAATATTCAACATATCACTCAGTTTAAACTGAAGCCAAAGTAAACGTATCACTATTGGGATTATGTCAAATCGTGGCTTCAACCCAGCTGTGATTTTTGAAAACCCACAATATTGTGGCAGCAAAGTGATATTTTCCCCTACAGAATGGTGTAGGTTGTGTGATAATTCAACTAAAGTTGTGTGTATGATTGTTTAAAATACTAATACATCCGCAGTGTTACTATGTCATCACACAACCAGCACAGACGACTTCTCATGAACAGCTACACTTTTCAATAGAACAGAGCCCACTCACATGGAGGAGAAGACCTTCAAGAAATCAATGTATATGAGGTACACTATACACTAGGCACTCGACCAGAGACTAAGCTGCCAGCCTAATGTTTGTAGCTTTTATGGATCAATTTAATAGAACTGTCACAGCAAATTCCGAATCCCACTGAAGAAAACATAGCTCAATATTTTGACATGTGATACACATCTTTACACAGAACTATATATGAGTTTAATACACTAGATGTAGGCATAGAACTGCATTGTTATTTAAGAATTACGAGGGTCGTTCAATAAGTAATGCGTCACATTTTTTTCTCAGAACGTATGTATTGTTAAGAGTCAGAATTTGGTGACAATATAGATCAACATGTCTTGTCCATGTCCTATTTTTCTATGTAGTCTCCATTACGTTCTATGGCTGTTGTTGTTGAAGAGCATGTATTCCCTGCTGGTAAAAGCTCTTGTCCTGTAGTCGTAGCCATGTTTTCACTACATGCATGACTGACAATCTCTACATCTTCAAAGTGTGTTCCCCGTGGAGAACATTTTGTAAGATGGCAAGAACTATGCCCCTTACATGAAGCCATTAAAGATCACCTAACTCACGTTGAGCAAACAGTAGGGCTGAACAAAAATGACTGAGAAGGCACAATGCATCTTGTAGAGGGTATAGTATGGACTATTGGAATAATTAATGTCGGGTGATGGTTTTACAGTAATTCAGACGACGTGAAAACTTTGTGGAAATGCGTCGATTTACTGGAGGCTAGTTTACCACAGGGAAGTACTCAGAATTGACCGTGGCCGCCCGGGGAGCGGCTAAGGGAAGCGACAATAGGCAGCTTAGGGCGGCTCAAGCTCTGAGAAAGCGGTAACGCGGGGGCGGCCTCCAGCCGCCTTAAGATGAGTGACAGTGAGTGGGTAGTTGACCCTGACTCCATGCTTGTGAACTGGGAAACAGACGGAGAACTTTACACCTGTTGATAAATGTCCGTCATCCCGTTTTCTGTGAAACATGCAAGAATGCCGCGCACAGCTACAGTGGAGCGGTCAACAGAGGTCAAAATATGCATGTTCGTGACTATAGCAACTTCACGGTGAATTCACGGTCCGCAGAGCCTGAAGTAAATCAGGTGAAGAGCGACAGCATGAAATACACCAGCCTCCGATGGGAACGTAGGACGAAGGAATTTGAAGTACTCTCCTGGGAGTCAGAATTCCGGAAAAATTGGTGTTTGTGCAGACGCTAACCTTGATGGGTGGCCTGGGAGGAGCGAAATAGCAGAAGTTGAGAGGAAGGAAAATTTTGTGGGCATTTGTTGACTTCCCAGAGCAGGCATTGGTCGGCACTGGGAAGCGACGCATAATTGACGCGACTTGCGCTGCAATTGGCGTAAGTGATTTTGCTGGAGGGGAAACCGAGGCGAAGAGCGGACTGTGAGAAGTCTCCATAGAGGTCTTCTGTTCCCAGCTTGCCTAGAGTGCGGACATGGCGTTCTTGACTCAGCTTGCCTGAGAAAGAGTGAGCATCTCTGCAGTTTAGGACTTAGAAAAGGGAACGATTGAGCTTGGAGATAGGAATTTTTGGTTCAGCTATGTACTGAGCAAGATAGCTGGGAGTGAATAGACGAGCGCAGCCTTGCAGCACCACGAGATTGGCCAACGTCCACACAATGACGCTGCTCCGCCACACTGAATTCGGTGATATTGCGCCCGCTCCGGCCACTGGTTAATTTGTTGGATCACATCGGCAAAGTTTCCACGAGGGTTTCATGGGCCGTGTATTGTAGAAGTCTTCTCGCACTTCGCATTATGCCTGGGTCAGTCGATAGGAATTACTTTTGATTTATCGCGCTTTACTCCATGCAAACGCAATTTATTACCACTGCCTGTTAGGAGAGTCATGTAATGTGATGATTCAAGGTCGTGAGTTAAAATAAATCTGTGTTAATCGACTGTACCTGTTTTCAATCAAGTAGTTGAAATCTCAAGTCACTTTCTTAGTTAATTTTATGTTCAACATTTGCATCTGGTGTTTAATATCTGAATATAACACCAATGTGCACCCCGTTTTAATTAAAAGGGATCAATTCTGAATCAATTAATGTCAACACTGCCACCATAGTTCAATCAGGAGTCACAGGGCCTTATTGCTTTCTTTGCGTTATCCGATATTGCGGCAGTTTTGCACTCTCTGTTGATCTGTTAGTCAATTACCTGGGGTGAACACACACCAAAACCAGATGAGTGATGGGTGGGATGTTACATATGGCTGGCCCATGCCAGGATGAGATACTTCAGGATTTGCTAGGAAGTAGTCTTGAAAAAGGAAATTTTTCCACGTGATCCATTGCTTATCCATTTTCAATTGAAAAAAAAAAAAAAAACGGGTAGCATTAGTTACAATAAGTTACACTGTCTTCTTCATGTGCTGTATTTTCAAATTGACATTTATAGGTGCCTGGGCATTGTGTTTGTGATTTGTTGGAGTACTTATGATGTGCAGTGCCGTAATCAGCCGATGCTGAGCACACTTAACACTATCATTGGTACTAGCCTTTTTGCCTTGCTTAGCCATTGTTAATTGAAAAACGGGTAGCATTAGTTACAATAAGTTACATTGTCTTCTTCATGTGCTGTCCTTTCAAATTGACATTTATAGGTGCCTATGCATTATATTTGTGATTTGTTGGAGTACTTGTGATGTGCAGTGCCGTAATCAGCCGATGCTGAGCACACAGAGCAGAATCATTGCTACTAGCCCTTTTGGGGGAATGCTTCATGAACTATTTGTCGGGTCACTGCTCACACCCAGTGTATCAGTTTGCGTCCTGATATATGTTTTGTGTTATCCAATTATTGAGTGTAAGGGGTACTTGGGTTTTGAGTTTTCATGTAACATAAAAGTGCAAATGATAACGAGGGGAAAAGCCAAGACAACGGCAGAATATAATCAGACTGTTACTCGGGAGAACATGGGTGATAGTAGGGAAACCTCTACCGATGAGCGTGACGAACGCGGGTTGCAACTTCCTGAAACTGCGTCTCATGACTGGTTTAGTCCACTGAATAGCAAGGACGTTGATTCAGGCAGTGATACTGAGGGCTCGGGGGACGCAGGGAGTACGGGATTTATCCATAAGTATGGAAGATTCAGCGTAAGAAGCCGGAGTGTGTTGGAACAAAACGGTGTCCGACGATTATCAAACGATTCATTCGCAAGTGATCCGACGGGGGCGTGGAGACGGTACTTGTCTAGATATCGAAGGGTTCCTCAGAACAGAGGAGAAGAGTCGCATTTTCAACCACAAAAGGACGAGGATCAAAATGCGGCTACTCTCACAAACATTACGGACCTGTTGCAACAGATGCAAACGGTGAACTTAGAGCAGAGCGCCAACCTTAATGCCGAAATTAAAAAGGCGAATTCGGAGCAGAAAGAGAACCTTAATGCCGAAATTAAAAAGACGAATGCGGAGTTGAAAGAGCAAGTAAAAGAGGAGGTAAAGAATCTCGGCGTCAAAATAGAGAAAGAGATTTCCATCAACAAACGAACGACAATTGAAGCCAAATTAATTGCGAAAGGTGCAAGGAAAATAGCGAGAGAAACTCGGGACTCCACGCAAAGCACGGCAAAAGTAGGAAAGGTCATGTTATCAAGGCTACAAAGCCGGGTAAAACGTGTCGAAGAAAAGCAACAAGAGCAACCGGACATAGGGCCTGACGAGATGTTGAAAGAGGAGGTGGCGATATTAAAAAGAAATTTAGAGGACGAGGTAAACCGTCTCATTACAGAGAGATTAGGAAAGAAGAAGGGTGTTAAGTACTGCGTCGGCTGAACCGTCACTTGCCGGAACACAGATAACCGCTTCACGGTGTGACAAAGTTGACACTATAAGCAACGGGAGCCACGCCTTGATTCACAGCTCTGAGGCAACGACCGAGGTAAATACGGACAGCGCGCAGCTGTCCAGTGAGCACACTTGCTGTCAGCTGATTAGATGTACCGAACAACTGTCGAACATACAGAAGGGGAGCGATGACGATAGCGTGTCGGAACGAATTAGTCCACGTCCCGAAGTTCATACGAATCGTAAGAACGGGCGAAATGATAACTGGAATGATGACCGGTTTGACTACAAGCATTTTGTGTCAGTCCGAAAGTTCCATCACTACAAGGACGAAGGTAATAGCTTGCATCCAAAAACTTTTATGGGACAATTCGAGTTATCTTTGCCCCCACACTGGCCCTTGATGTACCAGCTGGATTTTGTGTGCTCCCATATGGAGGGCGCGACCGCTGAGTACATGAGAAATGTAGTGAAGACGAGCGTCTCGTTCGAAGAATTCAAAAATGCCTTCTTGGGCAAGTATTGGTCTGAAGAAACCCAAGAAAGGATCAAACAAGAAATTATGATGCCCAGAGATATGGAAGGGGCAGGGTACCGGAGTTCGGTCAAATTTTTTGAAAATATGACAAAAAGGAACTAGTACCTAGACAACCCATGTAGCGGTGCGGAAATTATCAGATTATGCTACATGAAACTTCCCATCTCGTATCAACAATCACTTGCC
Source organism: Schistocerca piceifrons (assembly GCF_021461385.2). Lineage (NCBI taxonomy): Eukaryota > Metazoa > Arthropoda > Insecta > Orthoptera > Acrididae > Schistocerca > Schistocerca piceifrons. Next base: position 878,598,521 of record NC_060149.1, read on the forward strand.
GGTCGTTGTGGTAGTGATACTGAGGTATTTAAGGGCATTTTGCGCGAACTGAAATTCACATTTCAAGAGGAACAGGCGCGGGAGAAACGCCGACAGCGTGAACAGACTAACAACCGTCGCAATAATGGACCTCAGTGGGATAGTAGGCCAATGCCGAACTACAACGGCCACAATCAAAATAAGAGTAATGGCAACTCGAAAAGAAGGTACACGGAAGATGAGCCACTCTCCGGCGCAACATAATAAATTACAAAGGACTTGGGGCGGTAATCAGCAATCGGGAAGGAACAGGAATAATGGTTACCAAAATAACAACCAGGAAGAGGTCGAAGTCCGCCCTCTGAAGCCTGGTCCATCCCACCTTAACGAGCAGGATTACGAATGACTAGACCAGAGCGCGGACGTACACTCCTGGAAATGGAAAAAAGAACACATTGACACCGGTGTGTCAGACCCACCATACTTGCTCCGGACACTGCGAGAGGGCTGTACAAGCAATGATCACACGCACGGCACAGCGGACACACAAGGAACCGCGGTGTTGGCCGTCGAATGGCGCTAGCTGCGCAGCATTTGTGCACCGCCGCCGTCAGTGTCAGCCAGTTTGCCGTGGCATACGGAGCTCCATCGCAGTCTTTAACACTGGTAGCATGCCGCGACAGCGTGGACGTGAACCGTATAGGCAGTTGACGGACTTTGAGCGAGGGCGTATAGTGGGCATGCGGGAGGCCGGGTGGACGTACCGCCGAATTGCTCAACACGTGGGGCGTGAGGTCTCCACAGTACATCGATGTTGTCGCCAGTGGTCGGCGGAAGGTGCACGTGGCCGTCGACCTGGGACCGGACCGCAGCGACGCACGGATGCACGCCAAGACCGTAGGATCCTACGCAGTGCCGTAGGGGACCGCACCGCCACTTCCCAGCAAATTAGGGACACTGTTGCTCCTGGGGTATCGGCGAGGACCATTCGCAACCGTCTCCATGAAGCTGGGCTACGGTCCCGCACACCGTTAGGCCGTCTTCTGCTCACGCCCCAACATCGTGCAGCCCGCCTCCAGTGGTGTCGCGACAGGCGTGAATGGAGGGACGAATGGAGACGTGTCGTCTTCAGCGATGAGAGTCGCTTCTGCCTTGGTGCCAATGATGGTCGTATGCGTGTTTGGCGCCGTGCAGGTGAGCGCCACAATCAGGAGTGCATACGACCGAGGCACACAGGGCCAACACCCGGCATCATGGTGTGGGGAGCGATCTCCTACACTGGCCGTACACCACTGGTGATCGTCGAGGGGACACTGAATAGTGCACGGTACATCCAAACCGTCATCGAACCCATCGTTCTACCATTCCTAGACCGGCAAGGGAACTTGCTGTTCCAACAGGACAATGCACGTCCGCATGTATCCCGTGCCACCCAACGTGCTCTAGAAGGTGTAAGTCAACTACCCTGGCCAGCAAGATCTCCGGATCTGTCCCCCATTGAGCATGTTTGGGACTGGATGAAGCGTCGTCTCACGCGGTCTGCACGTCCAGCACGAACGCTGGTCCAACTGAGGCGCCAGGTGGAAATGGCATGGCAAGCCGTTCCACAGGACTACATCCAGCATCTCTACGACCGTCTCCATGGGAGAATAGCAGCCTGCATTGCTGCGAAAGGTGGATATACACTGTACTAGTGCCGACATTGTGCATGCTCTGTTGCCTGTGTCTATTTGCCTGTGATTCTGTCAGTGTGATCATGTGATGTATCTGACCCCAGGAATGTGTCAATAAAGTTTCCCCTTCCTGGGACAATGAATTCACGGTGTTCTTATTTGAATTTCCAGGAGTGTATTAAATATAGGCTTAGAATAAGGATTTTGGTTAAGTGTCTTGTTTGTTTGTGTATATACTGATCTTAGTGGTAGAATGTCTCGTTTGTATGTGCCTATATTTTGTGTTTTATTATTAATAATTATATCTCGCCTCTCCATGTTCTAAAAGTGAAGCATTAGATTATTTTGTAAAAACACATGATTAAAGAATGGAATACAAGTATTTCTGAGCGTACCCCTAGAAAATGATTGATTAGGAACTCTGTAAATTACAGAAAAGTTCCCCGTAATTGTATCTCCGTCATTGGAGAACATATTTAAGGTGGCCAGTCCCGTAGGTCGTTACGAGGACGCACCGACGCATCTCGTATGCCGCTGAATACGTAAGAGGTGGACAGCTATGCGCAGTTGCGTGAATTAGCGCACCCAGAGTATGTTAAAATGAACCGGATGTAATCATCTACAGAGCGAACAGCAGCACTGATACGCCACAAATACTTGTTGACACATAGATAGTATAACAACTGCGAGTGTGAGCAGTGAGCTATATTTGTGTTGTGCCATTATGACATTGCTAAGCCGAAACATGTTCACAGGCATTACAAACCATTCGTGACAAAAGGAGAAAACGGGAAGAAAGTAGAGGAGAGAAGAAGTGTCGCAATAGAACACGATAAAGGACACTATCCAAACTTCCAACAAAAAAATCTTGGTAAGACTGATACGTGTCTAAGTTTGTTGTGTTTTATACATGTTCGCAGGCACAATATGAGGGACGTCTGCCACATAGGAAATTCAGAAGAAAAAACAAGATTAGAGATAAAAAGTAGTAAATAGTAGATATGTAGTCGGGGTGGCCAACACCGTGTTAGTCGTAGGAATTGGTAGTTAGAAATGGTGATGGGATCCTCTCCAGATAGTATTGATTCCCTATCCCTTGATTGTATGTGTGTGTGAACGACTGTGAAGCAAGTTGTCTTGTACATTTTTTATGTTTATGTATAAAAAAATGTATGGTACTGATGGTTAAACATGAGCACTTTCCATGTACTAAAATTAGTTGTCTTAGTGTGTTAAGGTGGCGTAAATGAGCAAGAGGGACTTGAAGCTACGACACCTGGCGCACCACACACGAGCTGACAAGGAACGAGGACGACAGCAATGAGGGGAGCACACAGCTGACGATGGTGATGGCATGCAGACCACGCCCTGAATCGATGGGAACGGTGGTCAACTCAGCAGCCAAGGAGAGGTGACATCCAGCACCTCTGTGTACGACAAAGAGGTCGGTCCTGGTCTCTGTACACGGTACGGATCGGGGGCAGCAATGAAGAGGTTCGAGAAAGTTTCTATATTTGTTGCTCGCCACATCAGGTGGAGCGACAGCCCAGATGACCTTTTGTGCCTAATGACACCAACTTTGAAGGCCTGAGCAAAAAATAGGCTCTTGTATGATCACGGTCCCTCCTTGCCCTAAAACGTCTATAGAACGAGCAATGACCTGTGGCTGAGCCGCGAGAGGTCACCGATCATAGACGCACCGATGGGGTCTTGTGCCTGTCGGACAAGATGTCAACAACGAGCTCTTAGGTGAGAGCCATCCTGCCTCAAGAAGATGCGGGCCCCTGTGGCGCCATCTCCGTAATCGACGTTGCTCTCTTCTCAGCAGTTAGCCAACCCTCAACTTGCTAGTCAGAACTAATATCACTTCCTTTCCTGCAAGAAACTTGTGCCATGTGTGTGATTGTGTCAGTGTGGATTCAAAAGAATAACATGCGCCACAACGAACGTACTCATTTGTTCTGTTTATGAGTTATGTTATAAGAAGGTTATGATTTTATAAATGGCCCATCTGTTAAAACGTCATATATTTGTCATGCCACGTCTGTTTGTGTAAGAATAAGATTTCATACTTATACGTTGTTACAAATACACAACAGTGGTTGCTCAATACGCAATGATTCTTGTCATTTTGCTTGTGTTTCATATATATAAGGTACATGTGTGTACACAATCCAGACACTGGACTGGGCCAGACCTTGTAGACTTGTGTAAAGATGACACATACACCATGCACAATATAAACGTCCAGAGACAGTAAGACACAAAAAAAAAACCCTTTATTTAGAAAATGTCAAACGGGCGTTCACATATAATTGATTGAGAGCAACCACTACCAACCTCACAAAATGTTACACGAATATTGTTCATGTACGTTTTTAGTAATTTAAGTCGAGTAGGGATGGATAACTGAGAGTGAATGGACCTTAAGTTATAATTGCGGGTCTTGCCATTCAAATGACAAGCACAGAGGTGCTTAAACATGTGTATTTGCCCTTTGCGACGTGTGTCTTTGTAATATAATTGTAGTTTTCTTTTGAGTACTCTGACCAATAATTGTCTCAGGAATCGGCAGAGATTAAAGTAAAATTAGACTAAATAATGCCCATGTCTTTAACAGGAAATCCAGTCATTGAAGGCAGGTACCCTAGGAATGAGTCGGAGTTTGCATCAGAGAGGAGGCACTGGTATTCAATCGCCTGTAACTAACCACGCGAACGAATTAAACTAACAGTTATGGAGATATTAATAATGTACCACAGGTGGTAACACCATAGGAGTCATCACCTGCATTACAAAATTGATTTGAAGAGAGGGGCTATGTAAGATGGCAAGAACTACACCCCTTACATGAAGTCATTAAAGATCACGTAACTCACGTTGAGCGAACAGTAGGGCTGAACAAAAATGACTGACAAGGCACAATGCATCTTGTAGAGGGTATAGTATGGACTATTGGAATAATTAATGTCAGGTGATGGTTTTACAGTAATTCAGACGACATGAAAACTTTGTGGAAATGCGTCGATTTACTGGAGGCTAGTTTACCACAGGGAAGTACTCAGAATTGACAGTGGCCGCCCGGGGAGCGGCTAAGGGAAGCGACAATAGGCAGCTTAGGGCGGCTCAAGCTCTGAGAAAGCGGTAACGCGGCGCGGCCTCCAGCCACCTTAAGATGAGTGACAGTGAGTGGGTGGTTGACCCTGACTCCATGCTTGTGTACTGGGAAACAGACGGAGAACTTTACACCTGTTGATAAATGTCCGTCATCCCGTTTTCTGTGAAACATGCAAGAATGCCGCGCACAGCTACAGTGGAGCGGTCAACAGAGGTCAAAATATGCGTGTTCATGACTATAGCAACTTCACGGTGAATTCACGGTCCACAGAGCCTGAAGTAAATCAGGTGAAGAGCGACAGTATGAAATACATCAGCCTCCAATGGGATTGTAGGACCAAGGAATTTGAAGTAATCTCCTGGGAGTCAGAATTCCGGAAAAATTGGTGTTTGTGCAGATGCTAGCCTTGATGGGTGGCTTGCGGGGAGCGAAATAGCAGAAGTTGAGAGGAAGGAAAATTTTCTGGGGATTTGTTCACTTCCCAGAGCAGGCATTGGTCGTCGCTGGGAAGCGACGCATAATTAAAGCGACTTGTGCTGCAATTGGCGGAAGTGATTTTGCTGGTGGGGAAACCGAGGCAATGAGCGGACTGTGAGAAGTCTCCATAGAGGTCTTCCGTTCCCAGCTTGCCTAGAGTGCGGACATGCCATTCTTGACTCAGCTTGCCTGAGAAAGAGTGAGCATCTCTGCAGTTTAGGACTTAAGCCGGGTTCACACAGGCAACAAAAGTATCGCCACTACTAATGGCGAACTGCAGTTGCTTTGTAGTTGCATGTGTGAACTCCTAGTTTTCGGTGGCGCCATTTAAGAAGCGCAACTTTTGTCACGCCACAAAAAGTTGAACTTGGTTCTACTTTGTTGCACCATTTTGCCTTCTCCACAATCAATAACATCATTCGATTGCTACCTCGCGGCTGGATTCAAACCTTTCTAGTGCATATTCGTTCGCAGACAGTGCTTTTGCTATTAATAAGTCGAAAAAGTGGTCAACAGTGACAATTGTGAGATTCTTGGAGGTGTATCAAGAACGAGAATGCCTTTGGAACCACAAAAGCAGGTCATACAAACACAGAAATTTGAGAGATGCTGCATTAATTGAAATAGTAAACAGTATGCGTGAATATGTATCTGGAATTGAGAGAATTGGAGATAGGAAGTTTTGGTTCAGCTATGTACTGAGCAAGATAGCTGGGAGTAAATAGACGAGCGCAGCCTTGCAGCACCACGAGGAAGGTCGACGTCCACACAACGACGCTGCTCCGCCACGCTGAATTCGGTGATATTGCGCCCGCTCCAGCGACTGATAATTTGTTGGATCACGTTGGCAAAGTTTCCACGAGGGTTTCATGGGCCGTGTATTGTAGAATTCTTCTCGCACTTCGCATTACGCCTGGGCCAGCTGATAGGAATTATTTTTGATATATCGCGCTTTACTCCACGCAAACGCAATTTATTACCACTGCCTGTTAGGAGAGTCATGTAATGTGATGATTCAAGGTCGTGAGTTAACATAAATGTGTGCTAAGCGACTGCATCTGTTTTCAATCAAGTAGTTGAAATCTCAAGTCACTTTCTTAATTAATTTTATGTTCAACATTTGCATCTGGTGTTTAATAGCTGTATATAACATCAATGTGCACCCCTTTTTAATTAAAGGGGATCAATTCTGAATCAATTAATGTCAACACTGCCACCACAGTTCAATCAGCAGTCACAGGGCCTTATTGCTTTCTTTGTGTTATCCGATATTGTGGCAGTTTTGCACTTTCTGTTGGTCTGTTAGTCAATTACCTGGGGTGAACACACACCAAAATTAGATAAGTGACGGGTGGGGTGTTACACTTTAAGTGGCCCAAAGAGATGGAAGTCCGAGGGTGCCAGGTCTGGACTGTAGGGTGGATGAGGCAATTATGTCCAACCCAATTTGGCGATGTGTTCCCGGGTTCTCAGACTTGTGTGTGGGCGTGCATTATCGTGTTGGAGCATGACTTCTGCTGGATTCTTGGCCGATTGAACATGGTTCTTGAGTTTATTCAGAGTCTTCACGTATGCCTCCGAATTGATAGTGGACCCTCTTGGCATCACATCCACGAGAATGACGCCATCACAATCCCAGAAGACTGTCACCATGACTTTTCCGAGGGGCTGTCTTGAATTTCTGCTTTTGTGGTGAATGAGAATGATGCCACTCCATAGACTGCCGTTTTGTTTCCGGCGCAAAGTGGTGCACCCAACTTTCGTCCACCATAATGATCCGTGACAGAAAGGCCTCTCCGTCAGTCTCAAAACGCTCCAACAATTCAGGTGAAATGGCTTTTCTTTGAATCTTGTGGTCTGCTGTGAGCATTCATGGAACCCACCGTGAGCACCACTTTGAATATCCGAGAGTCTTGATCATTGCAGACGCACTTCCAATGCTAACCGACAACTGTAGAGCCAATTGTCGAGTTGTGGTGCGCCGGTCGGTACGAATAATGGCATCTGCACGATTCAACATGTCTGGAGCAGTGGCTGTGACAGGACGTCCCGAGCGTAGCTGATCATGGAGCTCTGTTTCTTCGTTTCCTGAGGCTGTAACTTTCTTTACCCATCGCCCAATTGTGCTCCTATCAACTGCAGCATCGCCATACACTGCAAACAAACGTTTATGGATGTTCACCATGGTTTCTTTTTCTGCACAAAAGAATTCAATAACACCCCGTTGTTTGTAATGTGGGTCGTATGTAGACACTATTTTGACGCTGTACTGCGGCTCTGCCATGTGCCAGAATGGCTCGAAACTTCACCGGTGCACAGAACAACCGTCAACTGTGAAGCACCAACAAGGACGTTTGTCTGTGTATATTAATGCCCTTTTTTTTAAAAAAAATGTGGAACATTACTTATTGAATGACTCTCGTACATATGCCTGGCTGTATGGAAGAGGTTATAAAAAATAAATGAAAGTTGTGTATGACGCCTGTGTTCTTTTTTCTTTCCCTATAAAACCCCATACATGTTAATGTACTTATATAGTCCTCACCATGAGCACATGGACCTAACACCTATTTCACAAAGACTCTGTCTAGGAATACTGTAGAAAAATAGAATAAGAAGAAGAATGGTTCACTACTGCCAGACATTATATGCTCGATAAGTGTAGGACCATCAGATTGTGGCAAGACAAGTGTCCTCATGTCCATGCTAATGTACCCAGATAGAGTTTACTTCGAACACATATATATATATTTTCAGAAAATTATTCCAGCCCAGATACCAACTACTGGAGGAAACACTTTTGGGCATTGATGGTATTGCATAAAGGACGTTTTCCAAAAGTGGCGATGTTCCACTACATGAATATTTCACTTCCACTTCAGAAGTCGTATGGGTGTTGTCTTTTTCCTAAGTCGAACATACTCTAGGATTCCAAAGCAATAGATAAGGGGTAATGCAAGCCTTACTATTGCTTCCAAACAAGATAATATGAATTAAAATACATTTATCAGGTATATGTAAGACACAATATGATATGGGGCAAATTTACAACTTGATGTGGAGAGTGCTGCAATCACAGTACAGCTTTTTGTTTATCAGTAAAACAAGGCAACTGAATGAAGGCCAACACCGACAGAAACTTTCAGGAGGTCTTTAAAGCATGGTGGCATGTATAAACAGGCTGGTTCTTATTAGCATTTAAAATCCCCTGATGCGATGTAGATGACAGTGATACAAACAATTTAATATCACGAAATAATAAGCAACCAGTTGCATAAGAGAAATTTAATTTCTTTAGTGGTTTTGGGCACTTAGTGCCCTTCTTCAGAAGGTAATGCCTGTCATTTGTGAGTGTCAATAATAAAGTGCATACAGCAAAATGCCATGGTCCTAAAAAAATATATGCAGGAGCGATAAGTAATACAATATTACCTATTGCTCCTGCTCATATTTTTAGGACCATGGCGTTTTGCTGTATGCACTTCATTACTGACACTCACAAATAATGCTATAGGCATAAGCAAATGCTGTGAAATACCTCAGAAATAAATGGCAAATGCTGAACATGTAATGTCACCAGATGATGTATCTCGCCACATGTGTAGCATTTCGGCTTGTCGGTCCTGCTCTTGCTGGTAGGCATCAGCGCTACACACCATTCTGTTATGGCACTCTGTTTTCGTTCTTAAATTATAGTGTGATACGCTAGTGCTTGCTGTAGTAGTAATACAAGACTGCGATGAACCGGTTTACATTTATGAAAACAGCAGCCTACAGAAGCGAGTACTACCAGTGAGAGTAGTATCGACAAACCCAACCATTACACATGTTGTGAGGTACGTCATCTGGTGATGTAACATGTTAAACATTTGTCATCCAGTTTTGGGGTATTACCTGACAGTGATGGCCCGCTGTGTCTTATATTAAATTACTTGTCTCAGCGTCATTTACCTCACTTTGGAGTGTTTTAAACATTAATAAGAATCAGCCCGTATTGCGAAACAACGAGGTAATTGCACCATTTTACATCGCACTGTGACAAAAATTTCCACACATTTCCCTCAGCAGTCTGTCTAAGACTGTTACGAGGCAGACCACTCGTATTGTATGGTGATGCGAAAATTCAGTTTCTTGCCATTAGTATCACATATCATACCACTAGAACTGAAGTACTCAACAAAAGTATCAGAGAAGTAAATGCTCATTCTCAGGCCATTGTGAGGTTAATAAATGAATTGAATGCAATGCTGGATGTAACTGAAAAGAAAGCAAATGAGAATGTATATAAATTGTATACTGTTCCAAAGTCTGCAGTTGCTTAGTTCACAGCATTTGGAAAGAGACCAGTCACTCAGAGAAACGTTTAAGCCTGTTACTGAATCTGTAAAACGCCTCTCGAATGCTAATGATGCTGAAAGAGAAGATGCTAGTGGAGATTTCATTAAATATCACAGTGATAGTCAGACAGACAAAACATGTTTGGTAAGCAGGGAAAAAACATATATATTATGTTTTCAACCTGTAAGTTTAATCAATGATGCAATACACATCAGTGATTGAGAATCTGAGAGAACAACACGTTTGCCAAATCAAATATTTTTAAAAGCTTCAGAAATTGACAAATATTTATCGAAACAAAGAGTCCTATAGGGTCAGATGTTACACATAACTGAAGTATGTAAGCAAGCCAATGGATTTGGAACAAAAAGTCTCAGCAGTTCGAAATAGAAAAATGTGATTAAATCAACGCTAGAGGCCACACATGGCGATGGAATTATCGACATTCAGAATAAAAAATTAAAAATTGATTTTCACGGTACAAATACTATGACGATCCCAACAAAATAGTTTAACGATTAAGACTACTCACAGTGTTGACTACACATGAGAAAACAATTCATACAAATGAAAGCATCAGTAGTTTAAGAGCTTCAAGAAAGACATATTATCGAGTAATGGCGACAATAGGTCGATATCCACAAACCAGCATGCAAGACATTTCTATGGAGGGATTTTGTAATTTGAGGACTGGACAACTTATGGCAGGGAGATCTCACAGATGTGGGACAATATTCATGGAATAACAAATGTTTCAAATTTATTTTAATGGTGATTGGTACATGCTCAAAATTTTCTTCGGTCTTACCTGTGAAAACAAAGATACAAAGTAAGGAAAGCAATTAGACAGGTGACTGTGAATTGCTGCAGATGGGAACCAATCGGCTCTCAGACAGCATTCAAACATACCATCGTAGAGAGCTTTAAAATTGATGGATATCTTCCCACAAACCATTGACCAGTATAATCGTACCATGCACCAAACAATAAAAATGAAACCAACCGGCACTTATGACCCATTGTGCCTGTCGCGCAGGGCCTGGCTCTACCTAGTCAAGTGTCCAACGTAGTTCCCACTACTGCAACAGTTACCACTTCGCCTTGTTTATGATGCAAACTCCTGTACTCCACCACCCTCCGAGCAGCCCATTTGTTGTTGCTTTGGCGTGCAGTACACCGCTTGCCAGTGTAGTCGTGCATCAGAGTAATCTAGTGACGGCACGGAAGTAGTACACATTGTGAATAAACGTTGTGTTGTGGAACTTATACTGTACAGTATAATGTACACACATGAAGATATGGTGGAAATGCTGCTGATCTATGGAGAATGTACGTTGACGGGAAATACGTTATGAGATTGCTTGTTTGTTGATAGCACTGTTAGCGAACATTATGATTATTAAGTTAATATGTCTGTTTTCTACCCTACTCTACGTACCTGCACTGTACCCTGTTGTAGGTGGACGAAATGCTGTTCAGGCAGAACGACTGTACAGAAGACGATTCCCTGACAAGCCATCGCCTTCGCGCCGGATGTTTGGTCGTCTCACATCTCGCCTACGTGAAACGGGAAGCTTAAATCCAAGACCTCGACATCGTCCTAGAACGCGCACAGATGAACGTGCTGAAGTTGCTGTGCTCGCTACCATAGCTGTGAATCCTCAAATCAGCACACGTCAAATTGAACGTGAAGTTGGTGTGTCGAAATCAAGTGCACAGCGTGTTCTTAAGCGTCATAAATTTCATCCTTACCATGTTCATTTACACCAGGATCTTCATGGAAATGACTTCCGCAATAGCGTAACATTTTGTCGGTGGGCTCAGCAAAAACTTCTGACTAATCCAAATTTTTTTGCAGATGTTCTCTTTACCGACGAGGCATCGTTCTCCAACAAAGGAATTGTCAATATGAGGAATATGCATTATTGGTCCGCAGACAATCCAAAACGGCTCCGTCAGGTAGAGCATCAACGTCCGTGGAAAGTTAATGTTTGGTGTGGGATTATTGGAGATATCATTATCGGACCTTTCTTTATAAATGGCATCCAAAATGGCAGACAATACTCCAGATTTATACGACACAATCTTCCTGTTCTCTTGGACACCGTACCTCTGAACCGGAGAATGGCCATGTGGTATCAGCATGACGGATGCCCTGCACATAACGCCTTACGAGCACGACGACTTCTGAGCCGTAAGTTCCCTGGTAGGTGGATTGGACGAGGTGGCCCAGTTAGGTGGCCTGCCCGATCTCCAGACCTTACACTGCTGGATTATTTTCTTTGGGGAGCAGTGAAGGATGCTGTTTACCAACATGAAACAACAATACCAGAGGACATGAAGCAACGCATTATTGATGCTTGTACAGCCATCAAAGAGGAAACAGTAGCACGAAGTAGGGCATCCTTCTTCCGCAGAGTGACCCTACGTATGCAAGCCAATGGGCATCACTTTGAGCATGAGATGTGAACGCTATGTTTAGTATGTAGTACTGGTATCACAGTGGAAGTTTCTACAAAGGGCCATTTTACCCAGTGATGTTAAGAAACATTTGTTTGCAACAATTTGTCATTTAACGCATTAGATAAACATAACATTGATAATTATGTGATAATAAAACTAATTGGTTAAACATATTTACACTCATCTTCTATGTCCTACCTGAACTTCCCAAATCAAAACATTTTTACCTAAGCAACGGTAAAACTTTTAGTACACTTGTTCGTTTCACTAAAACCATCAACATGAATTTTACTATTACGAGTGAATGATTAACTGTCACTTGCGCTAGATCAACAGTAAAGTAAAGTTTTAACGTTGAACGGCATTACCTCCTTAGTAACGGATTAACGATAAGCGAAGTTAACTTTGTGACTAACGTTGCGGTACACAGATATGTTACAGAACCGCATCACCCCTAGCCTATGGGATAAATACCTGCTGGAATAGACACTGAACTCGCATTCGGAAGGACGACGGTTCAATCCCGCGTCCGGCCATCCTGATTTAGGTTTTCCGTGATTTCCCTAAATCACTCCAGGCAAATGCCGGGATGGTTCCTCTGAAAGGGCACGGCCGACTTCCTTCCCCATCCTTCCCTATTCCGATGAGACCGATGACCACGCTGTCTGGTCTCCTTCCCCAAACCAACCAACCAACCAACCTGCTGGAATGTACGACGTTAATGCAGGATGGCAGCAGACCGTATTATTCGTTTCGGACCTCTTGATAAGTATGTAAGTGTGATTACGCATGTCAATCACATCGCGATTACGGGCAGCATGGGGTTCACACCTGAGCCTCAGGACGTGCGCTAGCAGCGCATGTCGGGTGTTTCAAGCGTCAACTTCGCGTCTTAGTATCTCGGGATGTAATGGGAATATTGCGATGCAATCAACGGCATTATGTATGTGGTTTGTCATGCTATGGATTGCTGAACAAAAAATGTAGGAGGTCCATTTAAAAAAACATAAGTTTGTGTTAAAAAACACATATGCTTTCGTTTTAGAATGTTTCCAAATATGTACATTCATGGGCCCCAGCCCTACAATGATACCGGTGAAAGTTGTTTTCCAATAGGTGTTATTGTTCCAGAGATATTTTGGGTGGACAAGATAGCTGGGACACCCTGTATATTACAATGGTAGATCCACACATGGCTCTGAGCACTATGGGACTTAACATCTCTGGTCATCAGTCCCCTATAACTTAGAACTACTTAAACCTAACTAACCTAAGGACATCACACACATCCATGCCCGAGGCAGGATTCGAACCTGCGACCGTAGCAGTCGCGCGGTTCCGGTCTGCGCGCCTAGAACCGCTAGACCACCGCGGCTGGCAGATCCACACAAGCATTAATTAAATGTATGTGACTTAGTGTGTATATCAAAATATAAGACTGTATTTGAGAAATCATACCTATGAAATTGGCCAACAGAGATATTTATAGTTTCCAAGGTGCAACGATCAAACCCTAGTACTTACATCTTAAAGTATAGCAGTTTCAGTAAGGAGTAGGCAGTTTTTACAGTGAAGAACTAAAGAGAAGATATGAACCAGCCATCTTTCTCGTAGAAGGCATCATAAAGCATCAGGGAAACAAGGCTCTTGTTTAATGCATTTTCTTCTTTGCAGCAGTTAGGTGAATGACAATGATTTTCTTTGTAACAAGGTTCACAAACATCAAACTATGTAATAGCGTAACATGACATGTGTGATAGGAGTCTCATCAGCAGAGGTAGTAGTGTCCTCAAGAAGTTATCTATGGAACTGCACATCCCCACATCTAATTATCGCAGACCAGAAATGAAGCTTGAGAAACGACTTGCGCATGGTGGCAACAAGGGAATCATTCTACTAGACGAGGCCTGCAGATAACATGACATAACCTACACTGCAAATAAAGATCTCCTAGGACATTACAGTAAAGATCGAATTCTAGCTGACAGAGCTAAGGAGATACGTGCAAAAAGGGATATCAGCATAGATAGGTCAGTGTATCACTGCATTTGTAGTACAGAAAGCAATGCATGCAAACTTATATTTGGTTGGGTTAAAATTTCAACTGGGTTGTAAATGCAGCTCATTGTCCACTGAAGATGGAGGAGAGTATAAAGACTACCTGTTTGAAAAAAAATAATTCAGTTGTGTTGTTGTTGTTGTGGTCTTCAGTCCAGAGACTGGTTTGATGCAGCTCTCCATTCTACTCTATCCTGTGCAAGCTTCTTCATCTCCAACTAGCTACTGCAACCTACATCCTTCTCAATCTGTTTAGTGTACCCATCCCTCGGTCTCCCTCTACGATTTTTACCCTCCACGCTGCCCTCCAATACTAAATTTCTGATCCCTTGATGCCTCAGAATATGCCCTACCAACCGATCCCTTCTTCTAGTCAAGTTGTGCGACAAATTTCTCTTCTCTCCTATTCTATTCAATACCTCCTCATTAGTTATGTGATCTACCCATTTAATCTTCAGCATTCTTCTGTAGCACCAGATTTCGAAACCCTCTGTTCTCTTCTTGTCTAAACTATTTATCGTCCACGTTTCACTTCCATACATGGCTACACTCCATACAAATACTTTCAGAAACGACTTCCTGACATTTAAATCGAAACTCGATGTTAACAAATTTCTCTTATTCAGAAACACTTTCCTTGCCATTGCCAGTCTACATTTTGCATCCTCTCTACTTCGACCATCATCAGTTATTTTGCTCCCCAAATAGCAAAACTCCTTTACTACTTTAAGTGTCTCATTTCCTAATCTGATTCCGGCAGCATCACCCGATTTAAATACGACTACATTCCCTTATCCTCGTTTTGCTTTTGTTGATGATCATCTTATATCCTCCTTTCAAGACATTGTCCATTCCGTTCAACTGCTCTTCCAAGTCCTTTGCTGTGTCTGACAGAATTACAATGTCATCGGCGAACCTCAAAGTTTTTATTTCTTCTCCATGGATTTTAATAACTACTCCGAATTTTTCTTTTGTTTCCTTCAATGCTTGCTCAATATACAGATTGAATAACATCGGGGAGAGGCTACAACCCTGTCCCACTCCCTTCCCAACCACTGCTTCCGTTTCATGTCCCTCAACTCTTATAACTGCCATCTGGTTTCTGTACAAATTGTAAATAGCCTTTCGCTTCCTGTATGTTACCGCTGCCACCTTCAGAATTTGAAAGAGAGTATTCCAGTCAACATTGTCAAAAGCTTTCTATAAGTCTACAGATGCTAGAAACGTAAGTTTGCCTTTCCTTAATCTATTTTCTAAGATAAGTCGTAGGGTCAGTATTGCATCACGTGTTCCAACATTTCTGCGGAATTCAAACTGATCTTCCCCGAGGTTGGCTTCTACAGGTTTTCCATTCGTCGATAAAGAATTCGTGTTAGTATTTTGCAGCTGTGGCTTATTAAACTGATAGTTCTGTAGTTTTCACATCTGCCAACATCTGCCTTCTTTGGGATTGGAATTATTATATTCTTCTTGAAGTCTGAGGGTATTTCGCCTGTCTCATACGTCTTGCTCACTAAATGGTAGAGTTTTGTTAGGCCTGGCTCTCCCAAAGCTGTCATTAGTTCTAATGGGATGTTGTCTACACCCGGGGCGTTGTTTCAACTCAGATCTTCCATTGCTCTGTCAAACTCTACATGCAGTGTCATATCTCCCATTTCATCTTCATCTACGTTCTCTTCCATTTCTGTAATATTGACCTCAAGAACATCGCCCTTGTGTAGACCCTCTATATACTCGTTCCACCTTTCTGCTTTCCCTTCTTTGCTTAGTACTGGGTTTCCATCGGTACTCTTGATATTCATGCAATTCGTCCTGTTTTCTTCAAAGGTCTCTTTAATTTTCCTGTAGGCAGTATCTATCGTACCCTTAGTGATAAGTGCCTCTACATCCTTACATTTGTTCTCTAGCCATCCCTGCTGAGCCATTTTTCACTTCATGTTGATCTCATTTTTGATACGTTTGTATGTAAAAATCCTAAAAATGGCTGCTCATTAACAACTGTATAAAGTTGAAGAGACTGAAAAAATCAGCCAGTCAGTTGCTAACCAAAGGTTTATTTAATGCTTGATCAAGGTGTCGATATTTCTAAAATTATCTTCTTCAGAAGGATTGGATCCTAAAAATGTATATAACCAGCTATAAACTGTTTTTACATACACAAAAAATATTAATAATAGAAAAATATTTGTGAGGTAAGCATACTCACTTGTTACATCACATGGTGATTAATTACAGTAGCTGAAGCCGAGCGGTTCTTGTGATATATAAAGTCGATAAAAAAAACCTCAGAAACGTCACGTGCCATAGTTCAAGATAGCAGTCAGATTAGATTCAGCATAAATGTATTTACACAGTGGTAAAGGCTCTTGTCAACATAAATTATAACAAGATTTTAAAGGATAATGATGATGAGGTCCCATACTCCAAGGAGCGCAGGGGACGATGCGGGAGACCCACACCGCTGACTAAGCAAGGTCGTAGCGGAGGTTGTTTGCCATTGCTGTCCTCTGACTTTAATGGGGATGATTGATGATGATGTAGACGACACAATACCCAGTCATCTCGAGGCAGGGAAAATCCCTGATACCACCGGCAATCGAACCCGCGACCCCGTGGGCGGGAAGCGAGAACGGTACCGCAAGACCAAGGGCTGTGGACTTACAGCATAAAATATTTGCGTAATCTAAGTATTCAGCATGCCAGAGACAAAGGCCAACTATCCACAGGTACGTGCTCAAACGATAACGAAAAATTGGGCTACAGAGGAGGCTAAATACATCTGCATAAGAACCACGCCTTTCTTGTGTTAAGTAACAAAAAATGGTGCAATTGGCTCTGAGCATTATGGGACTTAACTGCTTAGATCATCAGTCCCCTAGAACTTAGAACTACTTAAAACTAAATAACCTAAGGACATCACACACATCCATGCCCAAGGCAGGATTCGAACCTGCGACCGTAGCGGTCGCGCGGTTCCAGACTGTAGCGCCTAGAACCGCTCGGCCACTACGCCCGGCTGATAAGTAACAGCGTTTTGCATTAAAGTAAGAATGAAAATTTCCTTCACAAGGCTGCAAATAATGCAATAAATTTACGGGTATACATTATGCATAAAATCTCTAATATATTTGTTGACACAGTAATACTATAGGTAAATTAACTGTGCAGAAGACAGAATCTATTTATAAAGAATCACTGTTATAAATGCGTGGGGAGAGAAGAGCAAGTATGAGCTAAAACAACGTCACTAAAAAGAGAAACTTCCGCTTAACACCACAGAAGCTTAAGTAATAAGGAAAATTAGAATGCAGTGGGAGCTACATATATGCACACAAGTACTGTGTCTTGCTGGTGTTAAGTAACGTAATTTTACATTAAAGCAAAATGACAATCTCTTATAGGCCAGTAATAAATGCAATAATTTTAGAGGTATACATTAAATATAAAATTATCTATAAAACATTTATGTAGCAGAGTGATACTGCATGTATATTTAGTTTGCAGACGTAACAATTCTATTACAAAAATCTACTTCTGTTAGAAAAATGTGAAGGAAAGAATAAAATGGACAAAGTTACACTTCTTTTGAGTCCTCAGTCTTCTGACTGGTTCAATCTGGCCCGCTACTAATTTCTCTCCTGTGCCAACCTCTTCTTCTCAGAGTAACACTTAAACCTACATCCACAATTACTTGTAGGATTAATTTCAATCTCTGTCTTCCTCTACTGTTTTTGCCCTCTACAGCTCCCTATAGTAGCATGGAAGTTATTCCCTGATGTCTTAACAGATCTCCTATCATTCCTGTCCATTCTCCTTTCCAGTGTTTTCCACATATTCCTTTCCTCTCCTCGTTCCTTACCTTATCAGCCCACCTAATTTTCAACATTCGTCTGTAGCACCACATTTCAAATGCTTCGAGTCCCTTCTGTTCAGGTTTTCTAACGGCCCATGTTTCACATCCATACATTGCTGTGTTCCAAATGTACATTCTCAGAAATTTCTTCTTCAAATCGAGTCCTATGTTTGATACTAGTAGACTTCTCTTAGCCAGGAATGCCCTTTTTGCCAGTGCTAGTCTGGTTTTGATGCCCTCCCTGCTCCATCCATCATTGGTTGTTTTGCTGCCTAGGT
The DNA here is from genome assembly GCF_021461385.2 of Schistocerca piceifrons. NCBI lineage: Eukaryota > Metazoa > Arthropoda > Insecta > Orthoptera > Acrididae > Schistocerca > Schistocerca piceifrons. The sequence continues at coordinate 878,616,758 of NC_060149.1, forward strand.
GGTGGAATTCTGTACGGGGAGTTGGAACACCCTGTCCTGAGAACGTTAAATTTAGTGACTTCGCTTCCCTGTATTTCTGGAACCCCTGTAGCCATTGACATAAAACTTTTATAGGATAATACACTGTATGTACTGAGTCTAATAAACTACAATAATTGCATTTCATCCACTGATTTTGGAAATACAAATTTTTAGTTACGTGGTTAAAATTTCGTGTACTTTTTTGTACATTATCCTAAATAATTTCAATTATACATAACATTATACTCTTCTTTTAGTTCAATAGACTCAGGATATGTATGTTATTACTCCCTGAAAATTTGAATACTCTACTCGAAGTGGTTTCTGAGATTTAGGGAAAAATGCAACAAAAATGTAAATTTTCAGGAATGGCCTCTAAAGTTTTAAAATATTGTAACTCACTTAATATATGCTTAATTTTTTATTTTTAGTCACTCAGAAGCACACTACACCATACTCCTCCTGATCTTTTTTCCTAGTTTTTTCTTCTTTTCTTCTTTCTGGACTCCTTAGTGGCCAACTGTGCTGCATACTCTGCTTTATCAATGCGAGACTTCTCCGTCTGTTCAAGTTCTCTGAAGCAGTTTGCTCCAGGATTAATTCCCATATGCTGTAGCACTTTCTCCCTACCAATGTTGTCATCATTAAAAGCAGTAACAGCATCACTGAGCCCCCACTTTAGTGTCTTCATTCCAACAAAAACCTTTTTTGGTAAGTGAGTCCATATAAAATAATTGAACGACTCATTGGGATTTTGAGTCTGACCATGCAGACGCTTTTTCAGTAATTCAGGATTTGCCAGGTCTCTGTAAATAGCTTTTATGATATAAAAACGGTTCAATGGCTCTAAGCACTATTGGACTTAACATCTGAGGTCATCAGTCCCCTAGACTTAGAACTATTTAAATCTAACTAACCTAAGGACATCACACACGTCCATGCCCAAGGCAGGATTCGAAAGTGCGACCATAGCAGCAGCGCGGTTCCGGACCGAAGTGCCTAGAACTGCTCGGCCACAGCGTCATTTATGATATCCATGACTGCTGCTGGGATGGAACGTTTATGACTGTATGAACTTTTTGAATACTAGGCATTGCAGTAATTGCACCATGAATCAGGTAGAGGAGGGCAAAGATGATGTACCGGTTTTTCATCAGTTGACAGTCTGTGGAAGAAGGCAGCCTGTACTGGCTGCTTCATTTTCAACAAATCCTCAGTATTATTTCTAATGGCCATCCCATAATACTGCCATAGTTCATCAATCATTTTGTCTGACAACGTGCCTCTTATGGTTTTACCATCAGAAAGTTTCTTGTCTCTCAAACTTCGTTTCAACTTCCTCAACCTGGTTCCCATCCTCTTCTGGACATGACCAACACATTCCAGTTTTGTGATAATCTTCTCACCATAAGGCTGAGCGGCTACTACACTGTTATATGCTTCTGAGTCTCCATCACTTAAGAACTTACAGTAACACACTCCCATTTCGTTCACAGATCGACTAAAAATTTCAATAGCTGCAGAGGCCTCCATGCCACCACTTGTTCCTTCATAATTTCTGTTACAGATATGCCCTTCTTCATTCCCTGATTTATACTTATAACAATGTTTGGTTAATATCTGGATATCTATTACCTTTCCAGTATCCCCACTAGTCACCGTAGCAACAGAGCAACAGAATTCTTAGAACTGTTAGCCACATGTCTGCCAAGTACCATCAAAAGCTACTGGTATGTCAGTCATACCATTATTTATTGCAACAGTTTCGTTTGCAGGATCCTTCATTGATTCACATGCAACAGATTCCACAGCAGCTCCAATAAACCCTGCATATTTGTTGATTTTACAAGGTGGGCATGGCATATTCATCACAGCACACATTGTTTCTGCTGCAGTGTGTCCTTTGCCAATAGCTCTCAATCCATAAAACCACCTAACATTTACTTCAAAATAATTACCTTTACACTTATCAGAATTAAAAAATGAATGAGTATATTTACACCTGGCACTATTAATGACAAGTTTCCTGGCTAGTCCACTTGATACCTCAATGTCTTTATGTAAACTAACTGGCCCTCCACACATTTCACAACACACACATTCACCCCCTGTTAGGATTTGTAAATCTATCAGAATATAACTCAACCTACCAATTACATCAATTTCGTTTTGACAAAACTGTGTATCACAACATTTTATTTTACTCTTCAAAGCACTAATGGGTGTTTCAACAGATACTGACGAAATTGCCTGTATTTCATTGTCTGCAACTTCACATGTCACATCTTGAACACAGTGTTTCCCTTTATTCGAAAATCTATTATTATGAAACCTGCGTTTCTTAAAAACACTTCCTTTTGGCGTCATTCTTTACTTTTTGAGAGATTTACCAACTATTCTTCATTTTTCCTCGGAAAAACGTTAGCACTTCGACATACAATGCGTGTTTATACTATGAAACGATACGATACTGTTTTTGACATTGCTACCAATACAAACATGTAATTTAACTTTTATAACACAGAAATGTGGAGCCTTCTATATAAAAAATTACATATTATTTTATTCGAAAAATAGTAAATTTTATAATGAGATGAAAATCCGAAAATGCAAAAAAACTTTTTTGTCCTCTCTAGCTCCCCTTAACTTCATCTACTTCATGACCATCAATCCTGATTTGAAGTTTCTGCCTGTTCCCATTTCTGCTACTTCTCATTACTTTTGTCTTTCTTCAATTTATTCTCAATCCATATTCTGTACTCATTAGGCTGTCCGTTCCAGTGAACAGATCTTGTAATTCTTCTTCACTTTCACTCAGATAACAATGTTGTCAGCGAATCATATCGTTCCTACCCTTTCACCTTTAATTTTGATTCCACTCCTGAACCTTTATATTACTTCCATCATTGCTTCTTCTATGTACAGATTGAACAGTAGTGGCAAAAGACCACTCTTGCTTTTAATTTCACCTAAGGTTGTTTTGACTTTCCTATATGCTGAGTCAGTCCTTCCAACAATCATTTCTTTTTCGATTTCTTCACATTTTTCATGCAGCCGTTTCGTCATAACTTCCCTGTACTTCCTATTGATTTAATTCTTCAGTGACTTGTTTTACTGCATTCCTGAACTTGCCTGTAGGTAAATTCAGTGTGCAGAAGCTAGACCTCTATTTACAAAGGACCACTGTTATGAAGGCATAGTTAAAGAAGAACAAGAGCAAGTTACATCATAACATAAAAAATGAGAATCTTCTGATTAAGTGTATGAATACAATTAACTTTTTTAATATCAACTGTTGGAACATGTGCTCAAAAGGCTCCGAAAAACGAAACTCAGTGTTATGAGATGTCTGTAGCTATATAGTAGAGAGAAAATATTTAGAGGAAAACGGCACATACACTGATGTTAGCGGAGGTTGGTAAACATGTATTATGTGACCGTGAGCAGCAGTTTAAATCCATCAAGGAAGTGCATATTTGCAAGTTGAAACTGATCGTTCAAAATGTTACCATCTCTCTTCGCAAGATGTTTATAAATTTCAAGTTCTTCTAATAAATCCAATGTCCAGCCCTTTATTTCCTTATGTGAAATTACGATTTCTTCTAATTTCTTCTGAGAATGGTCTGAAATAAGTAAATGTTCATCAAATGAAGAACTATGAACATTTCCCCCTTTTGTACCCAGTAGGTGCTCCTTATATCTGGCTTTAATAGCTCGACGAGTCTGCCTTATGCAATAGGGCAATATTTACAGGTCATTTTGTAGACGCCTGAATTTGTGAAAGGATTTGGTTCATTTTTTAATGTATGTATAAAATTTTTCTTCAATCTGTTGTTAGCAGAGAAGGTAAATTTACAACCATATTTTCTAGTCAGAAGACAGCAATCCTGTAGGACTGTTTTCTAGTTAGAAGACAGCCAATCCTGTAGGGCATATTACTTAAAAATGATATCGAAATGAACGTGCCATTTCCCTCTTCATTACTCCTCAGTTTGATGGCACATATTGTTGAAATTTTTTATTTGCCCTTTTGTTACTCAGTAAAAAACAAAAAAGCACACACACACACACACACACACACACACACACACACACACACACACACACACACATACACATGCATCGGCGAATTGTAATAATTTAAATGAGACTAAAAAATCTCAAATCATTAATTTTTCCATAACTTTCAGTTCATGTTGACAGCTAAACTGCAGCACATGTAATTGTTCCACAAGTAACTAGCACAGGAAAGAAAATCAAGGCAGTGTATGACGTTACACCACAGTTGATTTCCCTTAATTGGGACTTTAATTTGTTGATATTAAAAAATTTATAACAACTCCTGTCCTGCAGATCTTATGATAACTTTTGAATCTCGTATATTTTACTAGTAGTGAAACAGTTCCTTCTTTATTCCCATTATCCATCACAAAAATGCGAAGTGTGTGTATTGGATGATGAAAACAAACATTCAGGTACTTCACAGGTATTACTAGATTTTTTAGACAGATCTGGAATGGAGTAAGTAATGGTTGTGTCCATTGTTCTGCATATTGTGCTGCTCACCAGGCATACTTGGTCAAATTCTCAAAGTGTCGTTATGCAAACTGACAATACAGGAATGACTGAAGTTGAGCAATATTGTTCCGCTGAAAAATCTGATATGACAAAGAGCTATTATAAACTATACTGTCTAATAATTTTGTGCAAGATGCTTTAATAGATGTATTTTTATCGAGAGGCTGAATTACACTATTAGTTCTGGATGGAACCCGAGTTATATTAACGGTCTTTTCGACTTCCTCCTATGGACAGAGGTCCCAGTCAGCAGTCCAACAAAAGTAAAGAATTATTTTGTACAAATGGTAGGAAGGCGTTTCGGATGAATCATTAAAAACGATTCCCTCCCATTTTTCCAGATTTTGCTACATCGATTATAAGATACTTTTAAGTAAAAAGTCCTTTTTTTAAATTTTTAATCATAATTTGCCTTGATGTCCCTGAAGACAGATATAAAACTGAGGAAACAGTATTCCACCGATACTTATCATTGGCATTGTTGTATACGAATGTGTCATCACATTCATCGACTGCACAAGCAAATTTCTTGCTTCTTCTAATGTTTCCACAATTTCTAACGAAATATCGACGTCATTCGAATGTGTGTAGAGGAAATTAACTAATAAATAACACAAATGTTGGTCTTCAGGAGAAGTAGGTGATTGTGATTGCATACCACGTTCTTCATATGTCCACTCCACAAGGTTGGATTCCACATCACAGTCAAACACTGGAGCCTGCACAAAAAGGCAGATGCTATCAACAAGCATATATTAAGAAATGACAAAGAAAATTCATTTTTTTATCTTGATTATTAATACTTAGTGATAGCACAAAGGCAACCGCTATTTATTATGGATATTAAATGAGTTGCAAACTCGAGCAAATAGTAACTGTGAGCATTTGAGTCAGAGAAACTATCAATGGCAACTGAAGTTCACTGTACAAATTACGATCACATTGGGCCACCTGATCTGTTTACCAATGTTCTTTCTACAAATGAGGTGTGCCCACCATTTTGTGCATGTACTGTGTGCTACAGCTACAGCAGGGGCGCATATTTCTTCACGCACCTGGCCAGCTACGAATTTGGCAATTTTCATTATTTTTAACAAATACAGTATTACTTAGCAGCTAAATTTTTGACATTTGTTTCTTTCGATGTATTTTTCCTGTATAAAAAATTTCAGGGCAGGTTTCGACATGTTGTATTGGACTGCTCCATGTTAAGTTCATTAGTATATAGACCACTTTAGATTTCAGACCAAGACATTCTAGCGGTTGAACTACAGCACCCACAGGCCATGTTCTGTGTGAAGAATTACAGAAACTGTCAGATACAGTGTGTCATAAGACCAAACAAGTCGAGGCCACAGCCTGCTGAGGATGAAGAGGAAACTGTTTCGGTCGTGATAATCTCATATGCTGCGAACACATTAGCAAAAATCGGAAGAATTATCTGGAAACATAATGTCAAGTGCCTACCAGCCAAGACGAAAGCCTCGTTGGGACCAGTCGAGGATGACCTAGGACTTGAGTCTACTGTATCCCTTGTGCGTATGAGAAACTTTATGTAGGACAGACTATTTGAACAGTACAAGAGAGACATGCTGAGCATAAATGCTACACATACACTGAACGCTCGATAAAGTCCACTGTGGCAGAGCACTGCATCTTCTATGGAAATTTGAATTAGAATGGCACCAAGTTATTACAGGAGTCGAACTCCTTTTATTCTGATAGAGTCTGCAAAGATCTGCCTCTATTATGAACCAATAAATAAAGCCAGTGGTTTCCAATTAAGCAAGAGCTCGGATCCAGAGCTAACCATGGTCAAAGCACAACGAAAATCTATGTGCAGATATGCGTTGTCATGGCAACTAAAGACGACAAGAACGTATTGTCACCACCCCAGTATCTAGCACTGGTGACAGTGGGAGTGAAGACATCAGATCATTCCCTACAGATGCACTCCCCTGCCATTGCAGCAGGTATGCACCCAGCGATGGTATGCTGGTGGGGGGTAGGGTGGGGCTGGGAAGGGGATACAAAGGCGGCTCCCAGTGGAAGGTAACCAATCATCCGAAATGCCTGAAGATGGCAAGAAATTGGCTTGCCACAATATCACACTTTCTGGGTGACAAACAGTGGCAGAATAACCAAGAAATACTCAGAAAGACTGAGAAATACGTTTCCTCATCTCTAATTGGTTATCCAAGGCATGGTCTTATAAGGAGACGAGATACTGGCAGAAGTAAAGCTGTGAGTACCGGGCGTGAGTCGTGCTTCGGTAGCTCAGATGGTAGATCACTTGCCCGCGAAAGGCAAAGGTCCCGAGTTCGAGTCTCGGTCGGGCACACAGTTTTAATCTGCCAGGAAGTTTCATGATGATGAATATTTTAAAACGTCAGTAACACCATTGTCTGAAGTATATCCATGTCTTTTCCTACACCAATCTGAAAACCTGGGCCTGCTAAATATCACAAAAATGTTTTCATTTTCACTTCATTTGAAAGGTCGCTATCTCTCCTTTCATGGTCATTGGGTAGGACATTTGCCTGTCAAATAATGATTTTATTCTTAAACCTGAATAAAGTTCTACAGTCACTCTGTTCAGTGTTTCTTGGAGCTCTTTATTCATTTTTTGGACTCCAAGCAACATTAACACTACCATTTTTACTGATTTCAACAGAACTTACTCAGCTCGAAGTACGCTACAGAGCTCACTTCAGAAAATGGAGACAATTCTCCACATGTGAGAATTAATACAATTTATACAAAATTGGTGAATGTTCTTCGTGTTGAACAGCTTCCCCCACACTTTCACTCATCCTGAGGACATTCTGAGGTGAAGTATATTCTCCAACTCATTTTATTCGTGGAAATCTGAGAATGTTCTCAAAAACTCTGAGAGTAAAATACATTCCCTGTTTTATTCATACCATCCATAGGGTCGTACGAATAAAAAGGAGGACATTTCCCAGAAAAGATTCTCGAGACAAGAGAACATTCTCTCAGAAAATTCTCAATTTTATATGAATAAGAAATTCAAAGCATATTCTCTGGCCAGGGAGTTCTTCCTTAGTACCTCCCCTTCTTCTTGAGAAAGTTTTCAGTGTGTGTTCCATTCCGCATCCCTCACAGAACACACGCAAAATCTTGCATTTCATTCAGTTCGTTCAAACAGGCAAACTATTCAGTGTAAAAATATGGAACTATCAACAGTGTACTCTGGGAGAGTTATACTATGTTTTGACTTAAGTCTTATATGTGGCAACAAATTATTAAGACATTAAAAGGACAGCTCACAAAAATCGAATTTTCGATATGTGGGAAACATTTTTGTTATTGAAGTTTGGTAAACACGAAAATTTAAGAAACCATCACAATTTCATCTACTCCAAACCAGAACTCTGTCAGAGCTATCCAATACAAGACAAATTTGCCCAAATATGACACCTCATGGTCCACTTGCATGTCAAGAACTGGGCAGTTATAATTAAAGTGCAGCTACTTGCAGAGGTCCAGTATGGGCTGTAATTATTGTATGGCAGTGAAACTTGGTAGATATTATAATGTGTTAACGGGAAAATGATTTATGTGGGAAAAAAGTTAGTTCCAATTGTGCCACCAAGTATAAATCTGGTGCTGTGAATGCAAGGAAAACGTAAAGAAATGTTTCCGTATGTATTGGACCAGGAATGGGATGTGGGCAGATAAGGTCAAGCAAGTGAGAAATGCATAGAAGTGGTGGTTTTATTATTAACTGCTGATCACACAATTTGTTCAAAATGAGTACTGGGGACATTGACAAGTTGTTGTACAGTGCTGATTCAGGAAGATATCAGTTCAAATCAGTGTCTGGCCATCCTGTTTTAGGTTTCTCTTGATTTCCCTATATTGTTCCACGCGAATGCCAAGACGGTTAGAAAAGGGCATGGCTCATTTCCTTCCCCATCGTGAAACAATCTGAACTTGTGCTCTGACTCCAGCTACCTCGTGTTAACGGGTCGTTAAAGTCTAATCTTCCTTCCTTTTCGTACAACACCAGGTTTGCACCTGGTGGCCAAAACTGTTACTAACTTTTCCCTGCGTAAATCGTTTCCTCAATTATGCATTAGCATATCAGACAAGTTGCGCTGTCATATGAAAAGTGCGGCCTACTCTGGACCTCTGTGACTACACGCCCTGTACTATGTGGTTGCCAGAGCAGTTCTGTTAAAAAAAAACAGATCAGTAGGTTTGTAATTAACGATTTATTAACATTTATGATTCACCTTTTTATTCGTAACGTAACAAAACATAATATTCATGCCGTGAGGGATAGGCCCACTGCCACTGTGAGGAGAACCAAAAGTGATACAAAAAACAGTATGCCAGTATTGCAGGAATATTTATATTGCCTGATGCAGACTGAATTCCTCAGATGAACTTCATTTAGAATTAGTTAATAATAAGGCTTTGTTAGTAAAATTTCAAAACTTATGCCAATATAGTTTACCTGAGTGTCACTATCACTGTAGATATTTGATGAAATAATCATCTCGCCCACTGAATTTTCTGGAACAGTTCTTTCTGCCATGCCTCACATCAGGCGTTTGTGGATTCTGGAATGGTGTCATTAGTCTCCATGCGATGCCACACCCATTGCCTCCTACAATTCATGTATTGGAATGGTTCTTGGTTAGTATCTGCCATACATCACAGTTTCCCCATGTCTTAGCATCATGTACAGATGGAGGCCATAAAGCATTGGCACTAGTAAACATTTCACCATAATCACATGTCACCTGCAGGTTGGTACTAGAAAAAACCTTTCCGTTAATATATTCGTCTCCAAGTGCATAAAATACCATGATTGGTATGTGCTTACAACTGTGGGCTCCCACTGGACATAGAAACTGATATCTTGACTGCCATTTATGTTTTACTGTTTATAGATCTCCCAAGTTCCTGGAAAATCACATCTGCAAAGGTGCTCTTTAGTAACATTATGAAGAACATCTAAATATGTCAGTGACAAAGTTGTCTGTTGTACGCATAAGTCTTCTCCTACACTAGTCTGAAGAACTAGGTCTACTAAATACCACAAAACCGTTCTCGTTTGCTATTTGTTTGGAAGAATGCCCCCCCCTCTTCTTTCATGATTTTCAGGAAGTGATTCGCCAGCCAAATAATGTATTCATTGCTAAATTTATATAGGCATAACGTCTACAGTTTCTCTCTTCAGTATTTCTTTCGGCGATGTGTACCTCTTTTTGGCTTCTGGGTAACATAAATACTACCATTTTTACTAAAAAGCTCTGTAAAGCTTAACCTCAACAGAACTTACTCAGCTCGAAGTCTGCTACAGAGCTTACTTTAAAAATTGTAGAATGTTCTCTGCTTGTGAGAATCTTCCCTAGTTTTATTCATATGAAATTGGAGAACGTTCTTCACTTTGAACAACTTTCCTCACCCTTTCACTCAAACTGAGAACATTCTCATGTGAAGAATATTCTACGACTTGCTTTATTTTTGCGAACCTGAGAATTTTCTCGAAATTCCGACAATACAGTACATTCTCTGTTCTATTCATATGACCCATTATCCCACTTTCACCATTCTTACCTTTTTTGAGGAAGAAAACATGCGGAAGAAATATCCACATCGTCAAGAAACATTTGCAGTTAGCCCCTAAAACAGAGGAAACTAATAAAATAAGGGCTGGAAATCCGCAAAAGCACGAAATCCGTTGTTATAACATGAGTTAGTGGCCCCACTATGTTAATTTTTAGTGCTTGCAGACAGTGAAATCTTGCATCTCCCCTAGATCCTAGTCTCAAGACATTGTCTACAAATGATGTAACATCTTGATTAACTGCAATTGGATGTAGTTTCATTAAGCTTCTTGTCAGAGTCAGGAAAGAACATATACTATTATATAAGAGAATCGTTCTATATTCATTAAATTACCACAAAGATAAGTAATTGGTTAACAGATGCTTTGTACTCTTGTTGTTTGTAGCATTTGTATGTCTTTAATTAAATGTCAATAGTACAATTAGCATCAGCTTATATTAGCGGAAATTAAAAAAAAAGTTGAATTACGTGTTGCATGACCGAAATTAAGCACTGATGAAGTAAAAACCCTTTTCACTATTATGAACTAGCACAAAGTAAACTGCAATCTCTGAAAACAAGTTTCGACCAGGATTCAAAAACGATGTACTTTGGTGTTTTGTCGACATTATTGTATACGTTACTTCGGAACGTCCGAGAAGTTATTAGTAGAAGTTGCTCTTGTGTGGATACATTTAGACCGTAAATAGTCGTGTTTCCTTTAATTCAGATACGCGCGTATGTTTATTTTACTTCGCAGGAAACATAAAATTACGTCATGGCAACGTACAATTAGCGTCTAACGACAGTCCGTTGTTGTAGCAAAGCCTTTCGGGAGCGGTGAGACGCCATCTAAAGTTGTTGCCAGAGAGCAAAAATTGTGACATAATGGCGCAACTTTTAGCGATAGACGGCAGCAGAGTGGCGTTCTTTATGATTTAAATCAATAAGTGTATTTGTGATTGTACTAAGTGTTTCATCGAACTCTGTTTTCTGTGTTGTATTTTCGGTGAAGTTTTCTCTAAACGGAAAGGCAATATTGTAGCATCTCCAGAAGAGGGTAGTGGGACATTTCCCAACCGACTCGATTGGCGTAAACAAAACGTATGTTATACACATTTTATCCCATTTCGTATGCTTATATGATATATTAGTATAGTTTCTGTTTTGTTTTACTGAAGTGGCTTATGTTCTACGATAACGAATTTAAGATGCGTAGTATTAATTGCCAGCCTTTTTTTCCATTATCTCGGCATGTTGTACCTTGTTTAATCACACTGCATGTTATGTACTTATTTTTTTCAGCTTTGTTTTGTTTTATTTCAAATTTTGGTGTAATTTAAATTCCGTATATAATGAAGAATTTTTATAACATAAACAAACTTTTGTTGGAAACTTACTGATACTCAGTGATGTGTACTTTTGGCTGTGCACTCTTTTGTATAGTTCTACATTTATAAGACTTCGTGATGAACGCATATGGCGTATGTCGATTGATTACTGAGGTAATTATATTATTGAATAAACTCTCAAACAACTCAGCTTATATTAATATGGAAAGTTACAGTTTTATCAACATATTATCCAGTGCGTAACGTAATTGTAAACAAGACGTCCTTTGTATATACACGAGAGATTACTGTGACACTCATCAAATTCTCTGAGCGAGTGGCACATTTCTCTAGGACGAAACATTTGTATTCAGTTAGCTCAAAGATATCGATTTTAACTGTATACAGAAAAATTTGAGATTTTTTAGTAATAGCATGGCATTTAAAAAAAGTGAAATATGCTTTAATTTGCCTGTGTGTTTAAACTAATTATTGTTTTAGGTTTCTAATATTGCTTTGATGTAAGCTTTCAGTGCTACATAAGTTTTACTGTTTCCAATCGTGGCTATGTTTACTTTTTAAAATAAATTACTTTTGCCTTTGTTTGGCAGTGCTTCATTTATTGTGTTTGTTATTGGAGACTTCATAGATTGTAGGTGTTACCTGGTACTTCACACTACTAATGAATCAAGTTGAGAACCAATATATGTATTGAAATGCAGAGTTCATGTGAACGAGCAACACACACAAAGTGTACCGCATATTACATTTTTAAAAAGTTAGTGAGTTCATGGGTTTGTGTTGAAACTAGATTACATTTCTAACTTCAGACACTTTCTAGTTACGGACATTTGGTAAATGTGCATCACATACCTTGTGATGTGATACATTACTTAATACAGAATCCAGGTTAATGACATCTTACAGAAATATTCTCGTGGTTCCATTTAAATTATATTCTGCTGATATGCAGTGTGTAGATGTGTGTATCTTATTAGTTAGTGGGTGTATTGTAGTCATGATTAAGGTATAGATTTCATACCAGGAGATGGGAGTGGGATTTTTGCATCTTGAAGCAATGTAATATTAAGGGTTGAGTTTACGGGGATGTTAAACATATGTAGCATGTTCATAGCTTTAATGTTTCAATTGAGTTTTATAAAACATACGTAAGATTTTAAATGAAGTTGTAATGAAGTGATAATTTAAATTATCCACTGTAGACATTTCTGAGTCAACCCTAGGATGCATGTCTGGAGTTGGCCCTTCTACTAGATCTGTGCTTCTGAAGTGGCTGGATATGAATATGAATATTAGTACATGAACTTACTACACTGATCTTGTGCAGGCTTCTGCAAGCTTGAAGAGATCTAATTTTCCAATCTTTCTGTCATCAGCCATCTCATTTATTTCCTTGTAGAAATCATAATTAAGATACATTTAACATGTTAGAGCATTAAATAAATATATTTATTGAATGGTAAACATAGCTTCTCATAAACTATTTTCCTGATAGTATATATAAGAAATGGAGTAAAAAGGAAGCATTTTCACGTGAAAAAGAAGGTATAGGATAATGGGCGTAGTGCAGCCAATGAAGTGTTACAAAAGGAAACAGCTTGTCTTTCTAAGATCCCTACAGATTGCTTGTACCCACGTAGTCATTAATGTGCATAACTGTGTATCTCTTCAGTTACCTGTACGAGATTTTCAAACACAGTTTCAGGTTGTTAGCCACATACCTTTCTCCAGTGGCAATTGTGACCTGATTAACAAATATAAATATGTCATGCTAGTATTGACTGCTGAAGTCGGTGGTAACGAAGTAGTGCTCGGTCTCAGATTTGAGCTAAACTGTAGCGATTCAAGCCGCAAAACTAGGGTCTCAAAGATGCACTAATTTTTTTTTTTCACCAGTTGCAAAATTCTGATAGTGATTGCAAGAGAAGTAAACTTTCACCTTTAGAACAAAAATCATGAGTGTTAAGGTCACATGCAGTTAATGTTGAAAATTATCTGTTGGTAATTCAGGAAGACCTGCAACAGGTAGTTCTTTGAACATGAACGCAGGACAATGGCACTTGAGGAAATATGAGAAATTATTAAGATTGTGACTCAAATCCCAGAATGGTTTTAACTGAACATACATTGCTTTACTCCCTCCCTCCTTTTTTATTTATCCATTTGTGCGAGAGTAGGCAATTAAAACTGAAAGCTCAGCTATGCCTTTTAAATTTGTTTTCAGTGTAGAAATATGTTTGAAAGTATAACTTTTCTTAAAGTCTAACAACCTTGTTGTTGTTTCATTGCTGTTCCAAGTTGTCGTCAGCTGCGTGTAACCTAAAAAGAAGTGTGTTGTAAAGGAGGATTCTTTGGGAAGTTTATTATTGGTTCAAAAATGAAAAAAATCGCTTACTGTTAAAAGTGATGGAAATAAAAATGCCATGTTTTGTGATTGAGTATTTTGTTTCTCTGTAACAGAGTGGAATGTGTACCAGGTGCAAAAGCCAAGACTGGTGAAGCAAGAAGCTAAGGAGAAGCTGGTCATTATAAAATGGAAGACGCAAATTGAGATTGTTAAAAACCATTCAACAACCAAGATTGCATAAAATATTTTTTTATCTAAGAGAATCAATTTCAACAGAATATGCTGTTATCTTCAGGTCTTAAAATCTTTTGTTGTAAAATACTTCCATTTTACCCTGACCTCATGCACATTATAAAAGGTTTTTCATAGTCTGTTGAAACCAGTTGTCTTAAAAGAAGAAAAAGAAATGTGTGATCACAACTGTTGAATGGTTTTTAGCAATTAAGCAGGTTGCCCTTCAGTTTCACAGAGTGAGAAAATTCAACTAAATTGAGATGTTAATTGGGGTTGTAGGCCTGTTGATAAGTTGATAATGCTTCTTCTCATGTGACTGGATTGGGCAATAACAGTAAAGCAACAGTTATCACTAATATTGTAATAGTAAAGGTGAAATAAAAAATAGAAAAAAGTCGTGTGGAAAATAGGAGATATAAAATAAGTTAACAAGGAAACAGCAGATGTGTAGAGTTGCAGAGAACGTGACATGAAATTGAGTAGAAATGTAAGAAAAGTAGGTGTGTCTCATAATGTGGACAATGTAGGAAAAGATAGATTTCTACTTACCATAGAAATAACACATTGAGTTGCAGACAGGCACAATTAAGGCACTTACACATGAGCTTTCAGCCATTGCCTTCTTCAGAAAAAGAGAAACACACCATATTCACACAAGCAAGCACACCTCATGCACACATGACCGGCAACTCGGGCCATTACTCATAATGTGTATTGACAAAGAGAAAAATAAAGTAGAATGTACGTAGACTGCCACCAAAGGAAGAAAATGAAGAGAAAATCAACACAAGTTATTCACAATTGAACAGTGAAATGTAGTGCGTATAAATTAATTCTCATCTGGATGCTAAGAATATTAACCTCCCTTTATATTATTTTAGTTCCCATGTTACCTTGTGCCCCAGTACTGTCTCATCAAACCACTAATTCCGCTGACATCGTTCGACCACTCCTTTATTTCCCCCCTCCCTATAATCTTGTTATGTTACGTATGTTCTTAAATTTCATTCCCGTCATCTGGCACATGGGCAGTTTTTTTATCTTCTGTGGTATTTTGCTAGTGAGACTCCTCATTGATTTTTGTGTATTGAGGGATTTATTGTTACAGTGTAATTCAGATTTCGGTGGTAATAAGCAATTTAACTCTTGAGTCTTTATATTATTCCCACATTTCAGGTTACGGTTTTGTTAATATGCAGTTACAGTGAGATGAACTTCTGCCCTCAAATCACAAATTAACTTGTGTTGGATGTCTGCTTGTCCATAAGAATTCTCGTTTCTATTCTCTGGCTCTGGAAGTGAAGTAGGCCTCAGTGTGTCCTCTCATTTTTGTGTAGTTAAGACATCTTTGTATCTGTTCTTGTCTTCCACAGTTTCATTTTCAGTATTTTTACAAGTATATTAAAGTACTGATTTATTTTGTGTAATTATTCTCTAGAGAACCATTTTGGTTTATAGCGAAGTTTGGGGGAAATGTTGAAAAATTGTACTGCTTTTGGAACTGTAAACTTCAGGATTTCTCAAAGTAAGTTGTTTATCTTAATACCATGGCAGAGGCCAAGACTCATTAAGTATCAGTAGCTACATGATGAAGTATGTGTAAAATATTTGTAGAATCCTCTAGCACCAAGTGTGGAAGACACTGTATAGGATGAACCCAAACTCGGACAAAATTTCAAAGATTGTTAATAATATTTCCTCGGTATTTTGGTATAAGGGACCTATGGTGTCAGGTGACCTATCAGACTAACTGCATTTCATGCAATATTCTACTCCCTTTGTCTATGTACTTGAAATGAAATGGAAAATATCTACACAGTGGTGCAAATATAGGAATAATGTGCTGTGTCCTCGTTTGGAAACAAACTTTCTTGAGTCACTCATAGTACTTATGTAACAGCAGTAATACCAATTTAACTTTCTGCCCTCAAGCTTGTGATCAGTATTGCTTGGTGCAGTTCTGGGTTTCTTGGTTTCTTATACTGGCAATGTTAACTGTATGTTAAGTGACACACAACAGTATGGATATATTTACTGATGATGAGTTTGCTGTTGGGCACCTCAAATATTGGTGTTACTAAACTGTACACTGGCAGAACACAACGTCCAAACTTTGGTAATTGTGTTTTTCATCAGAAGGTTGTTGCATTACACTTTTACTATTAGATGATTGCACATTACAATGTGGTTAGGGTAACAAGCCAAATAAATCATGGTTATGTTATTACTCTGTAATGAGCCACATAAGCCTATGATTCTCTTATACTAAAATACTTGGGAAATACACTGGAGAACCTTGGAAATTTTGTTGAAGTTTGGCTTCAACATGAACTCATAATTACCTGAATTTATGTTGCAGCTTGATGTCTTAAAATGATTTTTATGTTTTGTATGATACATAAGAGGGGGGAAAACCATTGGGGACAAAATTGATCTCTATAAATCTTGCATTGTGAATTCAAATTAACTGCAGAACTTTGTTTACTATTTGCCTTTGAGAATTTGGGTTTTGTTCCACGTGGTTTCTTTGTAAATAGTTGGCCTCTATACTTGTATTCAGGGTACAAGGTTTTCTATAGATGATTTTAGTTTTATTTAGAAAAGATTAATTTTTTTTCTTTCTGTTCATTTTTTAAACTGTCCTTGTGTATACTGGGTGAAATTCTTTTTTAAAACAGCTCAGTTCTTGTATAAAAGGCAAGCAATTGTCACTCTGAAGTTCTGTTTTAATTACAGTTTTCTTTCTTTTTTCTTCCTTTCTCCTCTCCCCCCTTTTTTTACATTGTCCTCTTGGGTACAAAATGCCCATGTGTTCCTCTAACTTGTAGACCAGCTTCCTGTTAAATTGGTTCTGGTACCCACAGTTGGATGTGGTGTCAACATACAGTAGAAATAGGCACTATCCATATAAATTATAGAGGAAAAAATTCTTACATTCACTTTTATTTTGCAGGAATATACCAGTCATCTTTGTGAACATTAAAATGAGTGCCCCTGCTGTGAAACAGTCACTCCCAGCTTCTGGAACTGCAACTAAAGTTGGCCCAGGTGCACCTGCTTCTGGGGCTGCAAATAACTCTCAGTCAGCAGGTGTGCCAAAACTGTCAGCTGTGAGCCCAGCTAAGCCACCAGCATCAGGAAATGCTAATCACAATGTATCAAATATGCCTCTTAGTTTAGTTCAGGAACACAAAAATGGAAGCGGTCAGAACCAGACCGTGTCTGGGCCACAAAGAGGATCTGACAAGAACAGAGATCTTGCACCTTCAAGTGCTCTGAAACCTACATCAAATGGTGTGGAAGGATCGCCAACTAAGCCCCAACACAGTTTAACAAATTCAGGAAATGATAAGAAGTCAGATGAATCACAAGCAGTTGCAAATCATTCAGCTGATTCAAGTGTCACATTACCTACATCCCAGACAACACAACAATCAGTTCTGCCAACACAGCAGGGAACACAGTTACAGTCTCAGTTGCAGTTACAACAATTGCAGATGCAGCAGCTGTTACCACAGCAACAGATGATGTCACAACAGCAAATTGTACCCCAACAGCAACAGTCACTGATGCAACAGCAGATGTTGCCACAGCAACAACAGCAGCAACAATCACAGTTTATGACACAACATGGGATGCCAAGACCATCCCAACAAATACTACCACAACAGCAAATGATCGCACAACAACATATGATTGCACAGCAGAAGCAACAGATGCTAGGGCAACAGGGAATCGGTCAACTCGTAATACCCCAACAACAAATGCAGACACAACAGATGATACAAGCACAGCAACACCTGCAAGCCCAACAGCATCTACAAGCACAGCAGCAACAGATGCAAGCACAGCAACTACAACAGCTGCAGGCTCAACAGCACATGCAAGCTCAGCATGTTCCAGGGCAGCAACAGATACAGAATCAAGCACACATGCAAGTGCAGCAACAGCAGCATCTCCAACCTCCACATATTCAGACACAGCAGCAGATGCAACATATGCAACCACAGCAGCAAGCACAACCTCAGTTACAAGTGACACCACAATCTGTACAGCAGCAGGTTCAGCCATCTCAGCAACAAAATTCAACAATATCACCTTCAGTGCAACAAGCCCAAGCACAACACGGGAAAGGGCAACAGCAGTTGCAAGAGCAGCAGCCACAACAACAGAACCAAGGAGAGAAACAGCCATCTACGGTGCAGGATAACCAGGAAACGCAGACACAACCAAACTCTGGGCCGGAGGGCCAAGAAGTGTCGACTGCTGTTACGTTGACGACAGCTGTCGCCAGCAGTGTACCAGAAAATGAAACAGAAGAGCAGAATCAGGGGGAAAAAGAACAAAATTCCCAAGCAGAAACAAGTGGAAAGGAGCAGACCCCTAAAGATGAAAATGTAATGTCAGAGAACACAGAAACACCTTCAAGTACAACAGGTATGTGGAAGCTGTTTGTAGTTTCAAGTTGCCAAATCATCTTTAGAACTAACTGTTTTGTGTGTTTTACCATTAATTCGTATAGCAGACATGTTGGTTAGATGTTTTTGATGGTGAATCAGGGTTACTAAATTTTAATTTGTTGTTGGTGGTAACAGAAGACCTTGCTTCTTCAGGCTGGTACATTGTTACAGTATGTAATTTTTTGGGGTATTTGTATTAAGAAATACTCATTCAGTATCCATGAATGTATATTTAGTTTAATCAAACATGTTATACATCATACATTATTGGCTTGAATGGCACCACAGGTTTGAAGAACATGCTGTCCACATCAATGCTCTAATTATGTGATGGGTGTTATATTGCTCAACTTATTTGCCTTTTATGGATGGAAACAATGCTGTTGCGGTCTAAGAGTATACACAGCATACACACAAGATACATGCTTTATATGATGTGTGAATGCGCGCGCGCGCACACACACACACACACACACACACACACACACACACACACACACACACAAATTAGGACTTCATGATGTTAAAAGAAAACTGATGTTTGAGTGAAAGATTTCTGGTGTTGGTAATTGGGGAGAGTCCCATTGAAGACTAGCTTTAAAAAAAAAAAAAATGAAAATATTTCACACAGTTGTATGCCCAAATTAATGTTATATGGTGAATGTAGACTACAAGTGACTTATTTTTTAGCTGAATTTTGGACTGTATGGATGTATACCCTTGCTAAATTATTCCCAGAAGTGTTTTCTACCATCTCACATGCTCCATAATAATAGTTTGAAGGTGGGCACTCAAGGAGATGTATTGTTCATCCACGTGCTTGTGAAACCATTTCTGCTGTTTTGCAAGAGAACATCCTTGTTAGAGAACATACGTTCAATAGAACATTTGTTGCTACCTAAAGTTTCACAAAAAGTAAAGACCCATAGAAGTGTCAACCTCCCATTTGATCTCGTGTGTGTGTGTGTGTGTGTGTGTGTGTGTGTGTGTGTGTACAATTTTATGTATTTATTAAAAATCATGTTCGTGACCATCAGTTACTGTATAGACTTTTATTATTGCTGCTAGTGTAGATTGTTAAAAATCCTTATCAAACACAAGGGTTTTTTCCCCCCAATTATACATTTGGATACAAATGTGTTGTTTTTTCCCACTCTATGTAATATCAAATGCATGTTCTAAACATGAAAAGCGATTTGTGCATTCCTTGTGTTATGTGGACCTAGATGTCATGTATGTATACGGATTCTGGATTGGAAAAATTTCTTGTGTCTGATGGTGATTTTGTAACAGTTGAAACTCGTAGCAAATCATAAAGGATTTCATGGCAACTGTTGGAAGTACAGTGATTTTCAGTAAATATTATAATCTATTCTCGATGCATGTAAGTCCCTGTTGTTTGGGCGTCAGTCACATTTAGTGCATTGAGAATGGCTAGTCACTAGCCGAAATCTGGATTTGCGTAATAAAATCTAAAAAAGGATGCATGATGGCTGCACTATATAATTTATAAAATTTGTGTGTTTGTTGCACATCACTTACACACTGCCAACTAAACATTTGTCTCTGCAGTAACAAATGTGTTTGAGCACTCAAGTGACGAATGTTATTAGATTGCAAAACTTATTCATTCTGTAACTTAGTTTGTCATTTTAGTAATGCTTGTGGTCACTGAAAGTAATGAGGGGCCCATATTTTATGACTTTTAGAGCATTTCAAGCAAACTTTAGAGTGCTTTACTTACTACCCATGTCAATTTTTCTGAGAAACTGTGATACCATATACCAGAAAAAAAGTTTCTTTATTAAGCTGCAGTGCAGTGGCAGTATTTATTTAGTGGACAAATGGCAGCTGGGGACTCGAATAAGATGAAAGGTAACAATGATGAAAGGCATTGTGAAAATTCAGTTGCTGTTAACTTCTGTAAGCTAAGCTGTATTAAGTGGCTTTGTGGTAGTAAGATGTAATTGGAATGTATTGACATACTATTTGCTGTTGTAATGTTACAGCACTATAATATCTCTTTACTCCACAATGAACATGGTTCTTTTGCTTCCATCCATAAGGTAATGTCTGTTTGTTTCTTTTTGTCACAGATACTTTCTGTCATGGTAAAATGTTTGCCAGGCATGCTGCATCAACATAAAACATTTTTGCCTTTATTATCAACTATTTAATGCTGCTCACTGTTGACAGTAGGGCTGAAATTCAGTTCATTCTGACTCTCTAGTATTTCTGCGATGGAAAGCTGTAGAACTGAATCTACTCGGTTACGTTAGACCAAATGAGAAACTGCTTCAGTCAAAGTAAACAAGGAAATTGGCATGCAAGCCACTGAAGTACTGTAAAATTGAAAGATTTGTCCAAGGCCGGGAGTCACAACACAAATTTGTTTTTATCAAAACAAAATGAAGAAGAAATGTGTGCTGGAATGTCTAACTTTGCAGATGCGATAAAACATAGTGGTTATCATGTTGTATTTATATTTTATAGAGAATTTTAATATTTGAAAATGCTTTAGACAGCTGTCAAGTGAGTGTGGTTAAGAGTTTGAATTAAATTTGCAATTAGAGATATGGTCCTTTCTAAACTTGGTTCTGGCATCCAGATTCATGTTTTTAAAGAATTCCCTAAACCATTTCAGTTCTCTTGATGAATCCTTTGAGAATGCCACCCTTAATTTTCTGCTCCATTCATGTCCAGTCAGAATCTTTGGTCCATCTGCAATGACCCCATCACTGATTGTACAGTAAAATCTGTCTTCCTAGGTTCTGTACAATTGTCATATCATCAGCTTGATCTTGGTCGAACTATTCATGCAACGGTGTGAAATATATGCAAATCAGTTTAGTATGTTTTGCAGAAAGAGAATTCCTTACATGTTAAGATTGCTACAACATGTAGATGTAAGTCGATATATAGATTGCAATAACTATGCAGACAAGAGGAGGGACAGGAAGACTGTAGACCAGTGTGGAGAGCTACATCGAACCTGTCTTTGGACTGAGTTTCACAACCCAAAAGTGCCACACAGCAATACTAACAAATTGTGTAAAATACTAAGCAATAAATACAGATAATCTGTTGGAAAATGCACTGAGATGCACATTAGAAATTCAAGTGAGGTACTTTTTTTGTTGTTTAACAGAACAGTGTTGAGTGGAAGTATATTCAGAACTATTGCAGAACTGTTAAGCAGATGTGTAGAATCTTCAATGCAAAATACAGTGCAGTGACAATTATAGCCCTTAAGACCACTGTTGGAGAAATGCAGTACCAACATGGAAAAAGATAAAAACTACATTACACTGAAGGGAATGGAATAATAATGAGTTCATAGTTCATGAAAAGCCACTGGCTTCACTAATGCGCGAAATTCATGAACAGGCTTTCTTATAAAACTGGATAGAATGATGAAATGAACAGAGAAGGTAAGTCAAATGTAAGGACTTGCTGGAACAGAAGCCTCACATTTTTGGGGATGCCAGTTGTTGATCAGAATGATACAGCAGTGAAAATAGCAAGTATTGGGCGAAAATTAGTAGACACAATTGATTTTTCATGAATGAGTTATCAGCAATGCGCCAAAAAAATGCTTCATAGGGAGAAGTAGAACAATGGAAGGCATTTTGAATCGTGTCACCTCTCACTCGTTGACAACATACAATTATTTGCCTTCCCCATACACACAAATCTATTTAAATCACCACAAAATCAAGAAAATTTTGACATTGGCATTGGTTTATGGAAAAACCATAAAAGATAGCTGAGACATAATTGGAACTTAATATGCTGAAGGAGAATTTTGAAGTTAAAAATGGGGTGATGTTTGTAAGGAATGGGTATTATCCATGACAATTTCTGCTAAAATGGTTTTGCAAATGAGGTGTGTCTGAAGAAAGGAAGGGGCGGGGGGGGGGGGGGGGCTAAATGAAGGAAGAGTGAGGAAAGAAACTAACTTGCCAAATGCTGTTAAAAAAGAACAAAATACTAAGTGAAGTACTGAAATAAATCGAACCAGAGATAAAAGTTGTGCCCAGGGAAGCTGATGTGAAATCTGTGTCAGCTGGATGTGACATAGGAATGTGTTGATAAACCTTTGATTGAACAAAACTGGCAGTTTTTACACAAAATGGCCCATGCTGGAAAACTGGTGGTACTGGTCATAAGACAATAGTCGTGTTACATCGTATGTAATCAAAGAATATGTGATAGCTGTGCAGAAGAGAAAAGTTTGCTAGTAGCAAGAAATTAGTCAGTTTGTGTCATGGCTCCGTGTGACAAATTGTGCTGTAAACTTTGCATTTTTTACAAACTGGAGTGTGGTAAGGCAGAGTCTAAGCTGCAAAACATTTCCAGGGGCAGAAGTGGACTCCGACCAAAATTTATTGGTTGTGAATTGCAGATTAAATGTGAAGAAATTGCAGAAAGGTAGGAAATAAAGGAGATGGAACTTCCCAATTTGCAAGAACCACTGGTTGTTAGAGTTTAGAAAGGAGCATTAGGCAAAGATTTTTACATTGGAAAGGAATGTGCTAAAAGACTGACAGGTAGCTTTCAGTGGTTGAGAAGTGAAAGCAGTAAAAGATCAAATAGACAGAAAGACCCAGTAGAAATACTTGGATAACAATAGTTGTTGAATTTAATTGGCAAAAGGAGGAAATATAAAAATGCAGCAAATAAAGAAGGCAAAAGGTAATGCAGGTGTATAGAAAAATTGGATTGAGGGAAGTGTTAAGTGGTAAAACAGGAACAGCTAGAGGAGAAACGAACAGCAGTAGAATCGAGCAGGATGATGGGAAAGAAAAATTAGACACACATGTGGAGAAAAGAGAAGCAGCTGTAGGAATATGGCTTACATGACAAGCCAGTACTAAGCATAGAAGGGAACGCTTTAAGATAGAATATGTAGAAGTGCCATACAAAGACAATGAACTTGAAGACATGTTACAGAAAGGGAAGAAGTAAATGCAGATGATACAACTCTGTAAGAATAATTTCACTGAGCACTGAATGGACTTAGGTCAGAGCAAGGCTGTGGAAATAAATGACATTCCCTCATAATTAGAGAGATACTTGGGACAGCATACTATGACAAATTATTCCTCCTGGTATACAGACAGGTGAAATATCCTCAGACTTGAAGACTGTAATAATTCAGATTCCAAAGTAGGCAGGAAGTGCCGGGTGTGAATATTGCTGAACCATCAGTTTAATTAGTCATGGTTGTGATGTATTGACACACATTATTAGCCCTCAGGGGCTCAGCATTATTTTGCTGGATACAAACTTGGCAACCTCAGAGTTCCTGAGCTATAGGTTGGTGATCACCTCCAGTTCTCTGTCACTGTAACCTCTGGGCATTCTTCAGTGACCCTCATGTGGCATGGCAATGGAATGTTGTGTGTCACAGGTCACAGAGACAGGAGATCTCTACTTAATTGCCCAGGTTGTGAGAACAGTACAAACCTCTCTAAAGAAAGAAAACTCTCAATCTTAAAGGTGAGGTGTGCACCAATGAGGTACTTGGCTATTAAGGTGGAGCATTCAATGGGTGACCTTTGGGGATCTGCTGCACCTCAGTTGTATAAAGTTTACTCAGTGAAGCAGGGCTCTGTCCGAGAGGACCCGTACTTCCCTAGCTGCTTGTGGAACCGAGATGGAACTCTTGAACTCAAACTTATCAATTGTACTATCTATAGTCAGACCCAGTCATCCGATTGAGTGACAGAGGCTAGTCCTGATAATCATATTGCATTTAGCAATGGGGCTCAAGGAGTCTTAAATTGTATCGTGTTTGTAGTGATAAAGAGGGAGGAGTAAATCGGGGGGAAAAATGGGAGATACTGCCTATAGGAAAATTACAGAGACCTTTGGAGAAAAGAGAACCTTTTGTATGAATATCAAGAGCTCAGATGTAAACCCAGTTCTAAGCAAAGAAGGGAAAGCAGAAAGGTGGAAGGAGTATATAGAGGGTCTATACAAGGGCGATGTACTTGAGGACAATATTTTGGAAATGGAGGAGGATGTACATGAAGATGAAATGGGAGATATGATACTGCGTGAAGAGTTCGACAGAGCACTGAAAGACCTGAGTCGAAACAAGGCCCCGGGAGTAGACAACATTCCATTATAACTACTGATGGCCTTTGGAGAGCCATTCCTGACAAAACTCTACCATCTGGTGAGCAAGATGTACCATCTGGTGAGCAAGATGTATGAGACAGGCGAAATACCCTCAGACTTCAAGAAGAATTTAATAATTCCAATCCCAAAGAAAGCAGGTGCTGACAGATGTGAAAATTACCAAACTATCACTTTAATAAGTCATGCGTGCAAAATACTAATGCGAATTCTTTACAGACGAATGGAAAAACTGGTAGAAGCCGACCTCGGGGAAGATCAGTTTGGATTCCGTAGAAATATTGGAACACGTGAGGCAATACTGACCCTACGACTTATCTTAGAAGCTAGATTAAGCAAAGGCATTTGTAGACTTTGAGAAAGCTTTTGACAATGTTGACTGGAATACTCTCTTTCAAATTCTGAAGTTGGCAGGGGTAAAATACAGGGAGGGAAAGGTATTTACAATTTGTACAGAAACCAGATGGCAGTTACAAGAGTCGAAGGACATGAAGGGGAAGCAGTGGTTGGGAAGGGAGTGAGACAGGGTTGTAGCCTATCCCTGATGTTATTCAATCTGTATATTGAGCAAGCAGTGAAGGAAACAAAAGAAAAATTCGGAGTAGGTGTTAAAATCCATGGAGAAGAAATAAAAACTTTGAGGTTTGCCGATGAAATTGTAATTCTGTCGGAGACAGCAAAGGACTTGGAAGAGCAGTTGAATGGAATAGACAGTGTCTTGAAAGGAGGGTATAAGATGAACATCAACAAAAGCAAAACGAGGATATTGGAATATAGTCAAATTAAGTCAGGTGATGCTGAGGGAATTGGATTAGGAAATGAGACACTTAAAGTAGTAAAGGAGTTTTGCTATGTGGGAAGCAAAGTAACTGATGATGGTTGAAGTAGAGAGGATATAAAATATAGACTCGCAATGGCAAGGAAAGTGTTTCTGAATAAGAGAAATTTGTTAACATCGAGTATAGATTTAAGTGTCAGGAAGTAATTTCTGAAAGTATTTGTATGGAGCGTAGCCATATATGGAAGTGAAACATGGACGATAACTAGTTTGGACAAGAAGAATGGAAGCTTTTGAGATGTGGTGCTGTAGAGGAATGCTGAAGATTAGATGGGTAGATCATATAACTAATTGCGAGGTGTTGAATAGAATTGGGGAGAAGAGAAGTTTGTGGCACAACGTGACTAGAAGAAGGGATCGGTTGGTAGGACATGTTCTGAGACATTGAGGGATCACCAATTTAGTATTGGAGGGCAGCATGGAGGGTAAAAATCGTAGAGGGAGACCAAGAGATGAATACACTAAGCAGATTCAGAAGGATGTAGGCTGCAGTAGGTTTGTGTGCTTCGATATTATGAACAGACACATCACAGAACTGGAACAACAGTGGGCATCTCAAGAGATAATGGATGTGGTTGTAAAAGAATAATGGAAATTGAGAAGACCACTACCTTCGTTCTGACCTTCTGTTCTCCAATGCTGCTTGAACACATTATGGTAGGATTCCTGAGACTTAGGCGTAGGCATTATGTGGTGCTACAAATGCTTGCAGTTTGGCCATACGGTGCTGCGTTGTGGAGGCGAAGCGACCTGCGAGATGTGTGGAAAGGCAGGCCATGAATCTGGTGGGACTGACTGCGCGTCTCGAACATTTTGTGTTAACTGCTCTGGGAACCAACCACTCTGGAGCCCAGACTGCCCTGTTTTTGCTGAGGAATGCAAAATTCAGGAAATAAGTGATGGGGTCCACTATGCAGAAGCCAAAATAGAATATAAGGTGACAAAACCCTTGCTTTTGCCAATTGATATGCTTCCACGATATAGAAACCTGTTTCTAAGGTGGAAGTTTCAACTCGGACCATGTCTGGTGCACCCTTATGCACCACCAGCACTTGGGCTTGCACCTGTACATACCAAAGCAGAGCGAGTAAAGACATAGAAATCCAGGCAGCTGTGACAGAAGACAAAAGCGACATTTTTGCCGTAAGCATCAAGAATGCAATCCAAAAGCTAAGCGACTCTTCACATCCCCCTTTCCCCATCATCCTCAGAGGCAAAGGGAGCAGGGGAGGGGTCACAATGTTTGGGTCAAAAGTTGTCCTGGACACCAACAGATGTCATCCTGACATGTCTGACTGACGAGGACGGTGACACGGATTCAGTGCCCCGTTACCAGACTCGGACAACCCCTTCACTTCCCTTTGCTCTAAAAGTGCCTCACCATCATGACCAAAAGATAGGGGTGAACTGGAACAACGGCGCTAATGGCTTCCATACTCCAGTGGGATATGAATGGACTCATCTGGAGGAACTGACTCCTTGTACAGGACAGACGTACCCTGTTGGTTGTAGCCCCCTGACCACAGGGCACAGGGATCGCTCTGCTGATTCCTGTGCCGTTAACTCCCCACGTATGCCAAGAAGTGGATGCCCGTCACCCTGGGGCATTGGGACTCCCGGCGGCAATGGCCCTCCTGCCAGGTGGCCTTTGCTGCCGTTGGATGGCGCCCGTGGGGCGGGTTCCCTGTCAGAGTGGGTGGCATCAGGGCGGATGACGTGCCATGAGGCATACCGTGTCATCACTTGCTGGTGATCAAACACCAGCAGTCTCTAAGTGGTCGAGGTCTAACTTCAATGCTAAGAAATAAGACTCCAAAGCGTGTCTCCGGGAGGTGGAGGACTTGTCTGAAATGCGGTCAGGGTCGGTCTTGATCAAAACGGCTTCCTCTGCCCAGTCACTGGCACTACTTGCCTGTGACAAGCTGGGGGATGTTTGTTTCCATCATGCCCCATAAGAGCTTAAATATGATACAGGGTATAGTATTTCACAGGGACCTTTTGCAGTCTGATGATGAGCTGCGCGCCAATTTAGAGCGGCTTGGTGTCCATTTCGTCCGGCATGTCCACCTGGGTCCAAGGGATAATCAGATTGCCACCGGTGCCTTCATCTTGGCCTTCGAGGGTGATACATTACCCAAGAACGTCAAGGTGATGGTCTACCGTTGTGATGTAAAGCCATATATCCCTCCCCAATGTGGTACTTTCAGTGCTGGAAGTTCGGCCATATGTCTTCTCGCTGTACTTCCAGCACCACCTGTTGGGATTGTGGACGTCCTACATATCCCAATACTCCCTGTGCCCCACCTCCCATCTGTGTCAACTCTGGAGAGCACCATTTGCCTTGCTCGCCAGACTGCAGGATTCTCCAGACAGAAAGAAAAATAATGGAATACAAGACCCTGGACCGACTGACCTACACTGAGGCTAACAGAAAATACGAGAGGCTACATCCTGTGCATATGACGCCAACCTATGCTGCCGCTATGACAACGGTTCTACCATCTTCCGTTCCCCTGCGTACAGTTGGCTCTCAGAGCCATCAGACTCCACCTGCCCCCTTGATGGTGGGTGCACTTCCCTCACTGTTGCTCCTGCAGAACCTACTTCAGAAGCAAAGAGCTTGTCAGTCCCCACTTCTCAGCTGCAGAAGCACAAGTCTTTTTCGGCTCCTCTCGCCAGGAAGGGGTCCCTTGGGTCACTCCCTTCCCAGGTTCCTGCCAGTGGCAAGGCTGACATCTGCCAGTGGCTGAAGCAACCGCAGGTAGCTGGTCATAGGGCTTCACAGTCCTCCTCTGTCCCTGAGACTGAATCAATGTAGCCCTCCCACCCGGACAAACCTAAGGAGCAGCAAGAGAAACCTAAAAAGAAAAAGACCCTCAAGAACCAAGGCACTGCGGTGCCACCCACATCGCCACTACCTACAAGCTCTGTGTCTGAGGATGAAGTGGAGATTCTGGTGTCCCCTGAGGATCTAGATCTCGCTGGCCCCTCTGACACAATGGATGTCGATCGCAGAGGTACTCATCTGGTGGCAGCAGGTGACCGTGAGGTGTAGGCTGCCTCATTGAGTGTTTCATGCCTTCCCAATCTCACGATCATGTAATCCTCCAGTGGAATTGTGGCGATTTTTTCCACCACCTGGCTGAGCTACAACAACTGTTAAGCTTTATACCTGCTTTATACCTTTATACCTGCCCTCCGGGAAACCTGGTTCCCGGCAATGCATGACAACCTGTGTGGTAGTGACCACTTCCCCATCTTCCTGTCACTCCCCTGGCGTCATACCCACAGACGCCTACCCAGATGGGCTTTAAACAAGGCAGACTGGGAAGCTTTCACCTCTTCTGTCACCGCTGAATCTTCCCTACATGGTGCCATTGATGCCATTGAGCAGGACACTAAAACGGTTGTTTCTGTGGCAGAAAATGCGATCCCTCTTTCTTTAGGGTGCCCCGGCGAAAGACTGTCCCTTGGTGATCGGCGGAAGTCACTGAGGCATTTAAAGAGCGTCGGTGAGCTCTACAGCGACATAGGTGGCACCCTTCCCTAGAGCACCTAATAGCCTTTAAGAGGCTCCGTGCTCATGTTCGCCAGCTTATAAAACGACGGAAACAGGAGTGTTGGCAGAGGTACATGTCTACCATTGGGTGCCACAGGTCACCTTTCCAAGTCTGGATGAAGATCAGACGTCTTTTTGGGTACCAGACCCCAACAGGTGTCCCTGGCATTAACATCAATGGTGCATTATCTACCGACGCAAACGCAATTGCTGAGCACTTTGCTCGCTGAGCACTTTGCTCGCTGAGCACTCACTCGACTCTCCCATTTCCTTCAGGGTGTGCTGGTTAGTCCTTACCTGAGTTATTTGCATGCGCTTATAAGTCTGTTTAAGTGATTCACTCATAAAATTCATTCCTTGATTACTAATTATACTTAATGGTGATCCAGACTTAAGAATCCATTCTTTTACAAAAACTTTAGTTATAGTCTCAGCGTTGTGAACAGCTATTGGTATCATGGGAAGGTATCTAGAGAAATGACCCAACATTGTCATTATGTATTTGTTTCCATCTTTAGTCTTAGACAACGGTCCTACGACATTAGTCCTACACATGCAAATGGTTCACTTGTTTCTGGCAGTTCTTGCAATGGTGCTATACTTTTTCCTACATTACTCCGTGTGTTACAGGAATCACATTGTGAAACAAACTCAAAAATATTAGCTTTGCGGCTCGGTGACCAAAACGTTTGAGCTATTTTAATGTTTGTTGCCTTTTTTTACCACAATGTCCTCATAATAAACAATCGTGTTGTTCTCTCATGATTTGCTCTTTCATGCTTTCTGAGATAAATACCGTATTTACTCGAATGTAAGCCGCACTTTTTTTCCAGTTTTTGTAATCCAAAAAACCGCCTGCGGCTTAGAATCGAGTGCAAAGCAAGCTTAAGTTCTTAAAAATGTCGGTGGGTGCCGCCACAACTTAGTTCTGCCGTCGAATATATGTAGCGCTACACAGGCATGCTTTGTAGGGTGCTGTTTGTAGGCACAAAGGTAAATACTGGCGCCAAAACCTCTGCGTCAGTAAATAAATTAAAAAAAAAAAGGAGGGGTGGAAGACAAGCTTTTTTTCTCCGCGCCGAGTTTCGACCACTGCATTTTCATACATTATCCAAAGAAGTAAATACTAATTCCGTATTGTTCGTCTTCAAATGTAGCAGCATTTCAATGTACTACGAAAACCCGACTGGCAAGAATGTTTAGGAAGTTTGTCAATATGGCCAACTCTACGTTCTGAATTTTTTCCTATCTGTGAGAAGAGATGGTTGCTAATACGAACTTTTATAAATTGTGAATCACATGCAGTATTCTCGTCACCATAAGAATAATACGAATATAAACATTTTGCCGTGTATTGTTCCGTGTTTGCTACTATCTCATTTAAATCCTGTCTGCGTAATAAACCACAAAACTAGAGTGAGACAACAGCAAACGTGGAAGAATATACATATCATGTCATGTGTATATTCGTATTATTCTTATGCTAAACAGTGATACAGTCAGAAATGAAGCGAGGCAATTGCCTAGATTTTTAAATCTAAGATGACTCTAATTTCTGTGCAGAATGTATTGTACTAAAGAGGCGCCTGCAAAGATTTTCAAACGGAGAAAATTTTTCGCTAAACTCTCGTTCAGAACATCTTCTATCATACGCCATCTATTATTTGGTTCTTGTTAATCATTATCAAAGAAAGCAGCAGTGTAAGTAACAACAAGTAGCCGTCTCTTGCCATTGTTTCGCTAATGAGACGATTCCTCTCTCTCTCTCTTTTTCTTTTTTTTTTTATTTGTAAGCGGCGGTAGCGCGCTCAAAAGCAAGCCATGCCGCGATCGGCGACAGGCCGTAAATACGCAGTATCCGAGTACGACAAACAATGCATGACACAGTACAGTAATGCATTTTCAGCGTAGAGTGACGTAAACACCTATAACAAAGAGAAATAAGCAATCAATTCAAACCAGACGAAGCACGTGAAAAAGGAAGGGTACCCGTATAAATACGGACGGAGCGCCTGACGCATAGCAATGGCTACCTGGTAAAGCTTAACTGCTAAGCTTACGACTCGAACCAAACTACTGTAGCTGTATCGTCATTCATTCGACCTAAATTGTCTCATATTACAGTGGACCAACTTTGTTTCGATTTGGAGATGCTGCCTAAAACTTTTCTCTCCCCTTGAATTTCGAGTCTCAAATTTCAGGTGCGGCTTAGATTCGGGAAATTTTTTTTCCTTGATTTCGAGTCTCATTTTTCAGGTGCAGCTTAGATTCGAGTGCGGCTTAGACTCGAGTAAATACGGTAAGCGGTTTTCTTTACAAGTGATTTTGTACAATAATCCATCTATTTCAACAAAATGTTGATCATTTTTCCATTACTTGCATTGTGGATCTTCTTGAGCTGCTTTTAACTCTTCCTCTCAACTTACTGTAACACAAACGTTGAGTTTTTGACTCGTTGCATCAGCATTCACGTGGTGTTTACCAGGTCAGTGAATAACCTTAAATTGGTACTCACTCAGTCTTAATGCCCATCTTGTTAATCTGAAACTTGGATCCTTTAAGCTCAATAACCATTTCAGTGCGGCATGATCTGTAATAACTGTTAATTCCCTTCCTGTTAAGAAACATCTGTTATGTGTTATACCAAAAACCAAAGCGCAAAGCTACATCTCACTAGTAGTATAATTACATTCTGCTTTGTTTAATTGTCTGGAAGCAAATGAGATTGGATGTTCATGACCATCAACTTCTTGAGACAAGATTGCACCTATGACAAAATTGGGTGCATCTGTTGAAAGAATAAAAGGTTTACTGAGATCCAGATAGGCTAACACTGTGGCTGTGGGTAGAGCAGTTTTAAGTTCTTCCATTGCCCTTTTGCATTCTGTTGACCAATTAAATGTGGCTCCTTTCTTCAGTAACTGTGTCATTGGACATGCTATATTCATACAACCGGGTATAAATAGTCTGTAGAAATTTGACAATGCCAATAATCATTGTAGTTCTTTCAAATTCTGTGGTTCAGGAAAATTCTTTACATCTTCAATTAATTTTCGATCAGGTTGAACACCTTCACTGGTTATAACATAGTTAATCTTACTTTGTACAAAATGACATTTATCTGCTGACAAAGACAGGTTTGCACTTCTTACACGCTCAAAAACAGCTTGTAGTCTCTCAGTATGCTGCTTCATTTTTTCACAAAAAATTATTACATCATCAAGGTAAAAAAGTGCTTGTGTTGGGGTGAGCCCTTGTAAAACTGAATTCGTCAGATGTTGAAATGTAGCTGGAGCATTATGAAGTCCAAACGGCATACTCCTGTTGCTGTTACAAATGAAGTTTTTGCTTGATCATCTGGATGCATTGTTAACTGGTGATAACCACATGTTAAATCTCATACTGAAAAAATTCAACATCTGCCCAAGTAATCCAAGGTTTTGACTAAATTTGGTAGGGGGTAAATGTCAGGTGTGGTCACAGCATTCAAAGATTGGTTATAAACACAAAAACGCAACTGTGGTTCTCCAGAAATCGATTTCTTCTTTACAATTACAACAGGTGAACACAACGGTGGGTCTGAAGGATCTCTTAGTTTTATAATTCCAGCTTCTAATTGTTCTTTAACCATGTCTTCTACCAACTGTCTTTGACTGAATGATATTCGGTAATGTTTCTGTGTGATTGGAGCTGCATTCTCTGTATGAATACGATGCTGAACTAAATGAATGACAGGTAAATTTGCAAGTTCTTGGAATAAATCTGCATACTCCAACAAAACAGGTGCTAAAATCTTCTGTTCATCACCTGTCAAATGTTCTATCTTCTTCCAAATCTTGCACTTCAGTTCATTATCAACTTTGTTTCCTCATTGCAATTGTGTGGACTGTACCAAAATCTGTGTTTATAACTGCTGTGTTTGTTACTTCATCTGGAATCTGTATTACGTCATTTTTACTTACGTTCGACAGTTCAGCAACTTTTGTTCCTCGTGGCAAAATAACATCCTCATTGCTCATATTCGTTATTGTAACTGGGACTTTAGTGACATTCTGTCTCACCATTGTAGCGACACCTACACTGCTAGAGACATAACAACACATAGTATCCAGTAACTCACTTTTCTCGGATTGCTCAATTAATAACAAAGTTCCTTCCTTGCATTGGGGTGACTTGACTTCAACATAGATTGTCTTTCCTGCTCCCCTGGGAACTTGCTGTGGCTGATTAATTTGAACATCGACTCGGACAATTTGAATTGATGCATCGTTTGGGCGGTTCATTTCCACGACATCAGTAGTTGCTATGGCCTAGTCTGATCTTTCTTTCTGCGACAAATCTCTCTGCCTCATTAGCGGACAAGAAATAAAATCCAAGTACACCATTTTAATGCATTTTGTTATTTGAAACTACCTGCACCCTTGCTGTGTATTTATCTTTATTTTCACCTTCATATTGGCCTTGGCCAAGAATTAATTCTACGTCAACCTCTCGATAGTTATGTAGTTTTCCTCCATTTAATCCTCGCACTTTTAATAGCGGCAGTCTCAGTTTATCCTGTTTTATCTATGCAGCACCTCATTAATGAGGTCTGTGCTCCTGTGTCAATAAGTAGTTTGATGTTTCTCCCACGATATACAGCACTTATCATAGTCATTTTCGGTCTGATTTTTGCTGGAACTAATAGGAATCACTGTCTCTGGCAGGGGGCGGACAGAGTGATGGCCCGTACGTCCCCATACTCAGTTAAAGATCTGGCAGATTGTCTGTTGTTCGCATTACCATCCTTGTTGTGACAATTTCTCGAAACATGACCCTGCATCCCACAATGATAGCAAATTCGATTCTCTTTACAATCCTTACGCTTGTGAGCCAGCTTATTGAATCTGTAGCATTGTACTGTTATGTTGAAACTTCTGTGTTCTTGTTTCTGCATCTCATTCAGTCGTCTTAGTGCTTCAACGAAACCAACAGCTGATTCTACTGCTTCCTGAAACGTTTTACATTGTGCCATTCTAACAGCTTTGCTTACTTCCTCTCCGTATAACCCATGAGTACATGTGTCCAAGGCTCTCTGGTTGGCTTTGAACAACTGAATGCGATTTTCATTTTTATCTTCTACTAACTCGTACGTTTGAGCATTGATGTTTCGAATTCTGTCGGCAAACTGCTCGATAGATTCATCTCGTTGCGTTCGCAAACTGTAAAGCTGCTCTCTATACATCTGATCACGTTTTTACATTCTAAACTCATTGTAATCTTCTGTTTTCATGCAAGTAGGTGCTGCACTAATGAAATCTTGTGCTACTCCCGGAATTCTTAATTTGGTAACCATTAGCTTATCGGAATCTGTCCACGATCCTACAGTGCGGCACCTTCAAGTTTACGAAAAAAACACTTTCACATTGTCTTCGGGTTTCCTGCTAAACACTGGTACTGATGGCAATAATGAAAAATTCTTTATTGTAGTTGTACCTGTACTGCATGAACTGTCATTTGACAAGTCTTTCTGCTTTTAACTGCCGAATCTCTTCTTGCAGTTCATTAATAACAGTTTTTAGATTGACAGTGTTACTCTTGACTGGATTGCGGCATTTCGTCTAATTTAACGCCAATGAGTCACTCAAGTGTAAAATAAAACTCCATCACTGCCTTTCGTATTGTAACCAAACTGGAGTAGGCCAACCTGAATTCCAGCGTTGGATGTCCCCGAGTAGTCGGAAGATGTTCATGCTGCTGCTGCTGCTCAAAGTTCACGTTGTGCTGCACCTCTTCAGAACTGTAGGTTTTCCATAATGCTGACACCAGTTGTTTGTGTTGTTGCCCCGGATTATGATTACACGAAAGATTTGTCAGAATTTGTACGTGGTGGGTCCTTGAGGTACGGCAATACGCGAACACAAAGAAGTAAGTTTAAATAGTTTTACTAACAAAAAGTTAATTATAAAACACGCACACTACGCGCACCCTCATCACTGTGTCTGACATTCTAACAGCAGCTAATTACAATCGTATCAAAGTGCGCCGTGGTGAGTTAAGAAAAGAGTCATATTCGCGCGCTGGTTATCTGGCGGGCTTGCAGGTGGTGGCCAGTGGCGTACTCTCATGTGGCGCACTGTGGCCGGACGCACGTCTACTGACCAAGCAAATTGTCAGCATTCCAAGATAGGTCGGCTGGCAAGCAAGAGTTTCATACTGTACGGCTACATGCAAACCCGTAGACCCTTACAATAGTGAATCTGTTGGTAGGATACATTCTGATGCATCAAGGCATAGTTAGGTAGCATGATGAAGTGTGGAGGTAAAAGTGTTAGAGGGAGGCAAAGGTTTGACTACAGTTAGCAGGTCCAAGTTTGTGTGGTTTGCAGTTGTGATAGGCAGGAGAGCTGCATAGAACCAATCTTTGGACTGACGATGAGAGCAAGGATAATAATCCTAGAAATCTAAAATAGGAAATTTATGGTCTTGTTTGCAATGTCTAGACTACTTACACAAATTTTGCTTTTAAATTATTAAAGGGACTCATTTTTGGTGATCACTGTTCATGGAAGTATGAATATTTTTTGTGACTCTTCAATTTTAACAGTTATGTTGATTTCTCTTTTCTTTCAACTTCTGTGCTTTTCTTTTTAAGCCTGTTGTGCAAATAAGAGTTTAGAGGATAGGCTTGCTATATAACACAACTATACCGCTTGTCTGAAGAAAACGCAAAATCACATTTGAGGATTGCAGTTATGGCTGCTGTGTAAGAGTAACAAGAGAATGTGAACACCCTAACTTTTGACACCTTGCAGATTTATTGATTATTTTTCATTGAATGCTGTTAAATGTAACGTAGATAGGGTAATCTACTGTGATATGCTTCAATACTGCTCCTCTAGAGTTATGAGCACATCTTCAAATGTGTACATTTTATGGATCTTTTGCGCCTGTGCAGCTGGGATGACATAATTGCCTTGTAGTTCAAATACATACAGGCTTGATAAACAACCTGCACAGTTTGTGGCATACACAGCTAGGCCTTACCACTCAACTACAAGTTTTCATCAGTGCCAGCAGGTGGCAATGCACTGTGTAGACATTTACCTCTGGTCTCTTGCAGTTGGCATAAATGCCGTTAGATGGTAGCACGCTCCTCAGATATGCCAATTGACTCACTATATAGTAAAATTATATTGGACGTAATTATTAAATTATTGTTACTATTGTTATTGGCAGTGGCCGCAGTTGTATAAATTTGTTAACTGTCTTAACCGTTGTACAGCAGATGCCTATTTCAGGCTTTTAGGTTTATAAGTGTCAAAAAATTTGTAAACATCCAAAATATATACTTGTGAGCTGCCACTGGAGGATTTTAAGCTATTTGCTAGTCCTCTTACTTTTTACTACATGCCACACAAGTAGTCTTATGCACTGTCTTGAACATCACCGGTGCATTTACTTGTGAATAATAATTGCTTATACAATGGATTCTGCAGTTGTGGTTGTAGTTGAACAGGAAATGCCATTAGAAGCAGATATCCATCTGTATATTAGGACTGAACTATAACAAAGCAAAGTAAATAAATTTCTGGTGTTGTTCTGTGCCAACTAGTATGATTGTATCAGATTATACACATTAGATGTGTCGCTTGTTTGATATATTGAAGGAGATATCAAAAAGTTCCATGACTGGCTCTGTAATACACCAGTGCAAGGCTGCACACAAAGATACTGGAAGTACCGATATCCAGAAGGGCCATGAGAGAGCATCCTGTTTACGTTGCGAGCTGTACAGCTGTGGCTATTCTCACCACATTTGTTTCCATGTCTGCATGAGTAGCAAGCTAGAACAAGTGAATGTGAGTTTCTGTGTGAAACTGGGGAAATCAGCATCAGAGATGCTCACTGTGATTGTGTAAGTGTAAACTGATGTTGCAATGAGTTGTGCAAGGTGTTTTGGCTGGCACGTGTGCTTCAAGAAGAGAGCATCATCAGCGGAAGACATGAGAGATTGGTTCGACATCCCACAGGCAAAACACTGAAAAATGTCAAATATATTTGGCAGCTTTCGCGTGAAGATTGTCAGAACAGTCCACAGCGTTGTGACCACTGTTGTTGTGCAGGCAATCCTTACGTGTGATTTCAGTATGTGTCATGTTGCTATCAGGTTTGTCCCCAAGCTGCTAACTCGATTGCAGAAGGAACACTGTGTTGAAGTCTGCCGAGACCACCATCTACATGCCTTAAAAGACCCATCCTTCATGCCGAGGATCATTACAGATGATGAAATGTGCACTGTGCATGGGTACGACTGTGAGACGAAGCAAGTCATCACAGTGGAAAAGCCAGTCATGACTGAAAAGGGCAAGGCAGATCCACAGCATGACAAAGTGCACACTCGTAGTCTTTTTAGACATTTGCATCATTGTACATCATGAATTCGTCCCAAGGGCTCAGGCTGTCAATAGCGAGTTCTACCATGAGGTATTAACCCATGTAATGGGGGGAGGTGGAGGGGACATTCAGTGAAAGGGACCATATTTGTTGTGCATGAAAAACTGGTTGCTGCGTGACTGTGCACTCTGTCACTGCGTCATATTAACACAAGAGTTTCTCACCAGAAACAGTATTATCACAGTCCTTCCCCACCGTACCGGATTTGGTTTTTGCAGACAATGCCATCTTCCTGATTATCAAGGTACAGCTCAGAGGTTACAATTTTGCTACCACTACTGAGTTCCAGCACAAATTGCAGAAGGTGCTTGACAAGTTTCGAAAAGAAGACTTCCAGGAGACAATTTATCAGTGGCAGAAATGCTGGAAGTGCTCTACTGCTGTACAAGGTGGTGGTTTTGAAGGTGGTGGTGGTGTGTAAGTGCAGATTGTAAATGAAGTATTTTTTGATACAGTGTTGTCAGAGTTTTTCAGTATCATTCCTCCAGTATTCTAAACGTTTGTATCAAACGTCAGAGAAGCCAACGTTTTGAATTGTCGTTACTGTATGCATGGTTTTCTTGTGTTGTGCTTGAAGATTTGTGGTGAGTACTGATGTTCTAGTGTTTTTATGGGCACAGCTGCTCATTAATATATTGACAGGTGAATAGGAATGTGATAAACCCTACATGTCATGGACTTAATGAAAGGGAAGCAGTTGGTATATAATTTGAGATTACCATGACAGTTGTACGGTTTGCTTCTATGATAATTATAATGGTGTAGTCACATGTGCTTTTTCAGTGTGAAACTATATTAATGTTAGCTGAAAACTTATCTTGCTCATGATTTCTTTCACATTGTGAAATACCCTGTGTTACAGGTTATCAGCCAGTGTGAATGGAGCACACTAAGGCTATTTAAACTACATACTCCAATCCATGTTCTGAAAAAAATATGGATGCTTAATGACAGAGGCTCAATAGATCACCCATTCATAGGGAGTGTATTTAGTCTGCGGTGGAATGAGCAAATACAACTACTCCCTGTATAGTGGAGATATTGACCTGGTATAGACATGAAAACAGAAGTTAAACGTTGTAACTCAGTGCTACATTGATCTGGCCATATAGGTTATCTGGGGATGTGCGGACCGTGTAAGGTTACCATCAAGGGTGATTCTGTTGGTAAATTAACTGTATGTAACCTACTGAACTTCCCCAAGTTATAGTTTTGTAATTTCTTTTTGTTTAGTGGATTTGTATTGAAAATTTGACAAAATGACAACTCCTTAATGCAGGAGACCCATATCTGCTATTAAAGTGCGCGTCATTTATGTTGGCGGCTGAGTTTAGGTTCGTTCTGTGCATCTGGCGTCACAAAACACAGTCAGCCAATGAACAGAGAACGACATGGCCAGATCTCGACTGCAGTGCAGAGCATGGACGAGTGTCTTCAATTTTAGAAACGTTCAGTCATAAATAAAGTAATAGAACAAAAGCAATGTCTTGATAGCAGACTTTCTTTTATAGAAAGTTTGGAAAAAGCATTCTTTATACCAATAGCTTCATATTCTATTAATTAATTAAACCAAACAAGCAATAAGACTCCTAATTCAGGCTATAGCAAGGAAAGGTGTTTGTATCAATCTCACAAACCGCTTTTCCGCAACAAAGAACAGCGGTAATTGTTTATTTCCTATTGTACTTCGACGAAGCGTGAGTAATTCATAGTCATACCAACAGTTTTTGTCAGCACTTTGTGTGACATGTTAGAGTCCTCATGGAATTCTGTGTGTAGACGAGCTGTGTGAGTGTAATGGTTAAGGTGTTGGGCTTCCATGCCAAAGGTTATGAGTTCAAGCCTTGTGTGGTGTGTAAAATTTTCATTGTTTGAAAACAATATGGAAGTGCATTACTTCACGAATTATATTCGTTTGAATGCAATTTTTTGAAATTTCTAGTGCTTTGTCTCTTCATTAACCCTTTCGCTGCTGCAGACACGTGCTCCCCGCATTCCGCGCTGTGCGCGATTTTGTCATCACTGCACTGCTCGCCTGTGCAGACACATGGTGTTCCCACTGCTTTGACACACTTATCATTCAATTTCACAAAAACTATTTGGCCCAAAAATTTGATTTTTACGCGTCTTCTTGACTGATACCTTCCCCCCTCAACTTTTACCTCTGCAAACTCTTCAAAATTTCGTGCAATGGTTTACAATATTTAATGCTGCATAATAACTGCGTTGAACATCGAAACAAAATTAAGTCATTTATGGGGGGAAGGTATCAGTCAAGAAGACATGTAAAAATCTAATTTTTGGGCCAAATAGTTTTTGTGGAATCGAATGATAAGAGTGTCAAAGCAGTCGGAACACGATGTGTCTGCACAGGCAAGGAGTGCAGGGAGCACGTCTTTGTAGCAGCGGAAGGGTTAATGCGGCCGTGGTAGCTTTACTTCGTGAACTGCGCGCTCCCCCTTAAACGTAAGCTTGCGAACTATGCTATACTATGGCGCTGCTTCTATTGGCGCATGTGTCGTGTGCAACTGGCAACGCAGCAATCTCCCGCGTCTGGGCGGGCATGCGCGAGCCGCCAAGATAAAAGAATTGAACTATACTAACTTTGATTGCATTTCAGTGAGCTGAGTGAGAGGGAGCAGCAATCAGCCAATAGAGCTCTTTGTAGAGTGCTATGTCCTAGAAATACAGTAGATACATGAGTCCTGTCATGCACTGCTGGCTACATACTAGCAACTCTGCATCCCCCCCCCCCCCCCCCCCCCCCCTCCCTGCCACTGATGGAATCTGTCAGTCTCAAAGTTAGTTAGTTTTTTTTTTTTTTTTTTTTGTTTGAACCTATAAATTTCAACATACACATTTAAGGGAAGCTAAGTGTTCATTTATGATTACTATTGCACATCTGTATGGTACTTCAGGCTATGTAGTAGGGTCCGTGCCAGATATCAAACTTTCCAGCATGCTAATTTTGAAGTAGTCGGGCATTATCTTTGAACTTTGTGATTTGCCTTATACTGCACAAAATATTTTTTGGCTTGTCTCCATTAAATTATACATACCTTCCAAGTAAATCAGCATCCATCAAAAACTTCTGTAGCTTGTTGATTTGCTGTGGATGACTGCCCTATATCATACGTAATCAGGGTGTATACCACCCGGGACAACCGGGAGATACGGGAAAAACCTGGGAATTTTTTCATCCAGGAGAAAACCGGGAAAAACCCGGGAATTTTTCAGAATTGCGAGACGTTTTTGTTTTAGTTTTCAGTTAAATTTTTGTAATTTTGACTGGTAAGAAACAATACTCTAACAAAGAATATTACTACATCCTGCTACTGCAGAAAAATATTGCAGCAATAAAACATGAATGGGAGAGAGAAAACAAAAAACCAAAATAAAACTTAAGTTGCAAAGGAAATGTGCCATATACAACAACAAAACAGTGCTCATACAAGCGTCTTCCAACAGCAGAATGTGTCAAAGGCTCTAGGAAGACTCTGTAATGCTTCATAACAACAAATTGCCTCTGATGAGTGTGAAGTCACAACTGTTTACATTAGTTTCGTTTGAGCAGTTGCGAGCGGGCTCGTGCACATGGGCAGTTGTCACACATGTGTAGTACCTTCTCCTGTTACTGGATACAGAAGTATGCCTGTTAGCTGTGTAGGCAGTAGCAACAAGCAGCAAGATGCTACCCGGAAAAATTTTACTGGCGTCCACAAACCGGGGTATCTGCCGTGGGCGGCAAGAATCCTTATTCTTGAGGAAAAAGCCTTGTTTCAGAAAGCGCCTAGTATCTAGCGCATGTTGGTCTATTGATTATTCATATGATTTTGAAACTCTTCGCTGTTGGTTTTTGAACATTTGTAAACGTATTCTAAGTTTATTTCAGAATCAATCATAAGTTGATTTTTGAATGCGTGCATAGTGTACGTCATGTCTCTGCCAGGGGAATCCCCATCACATGTAGAAATAAAACTTTCCTGTAAACAGAAGGGGACGGGCTGTACGAACTGAGCGGAATAAAGCTGAATGGGTGAATGTCAATCGCTGTTTGTTTATGTGATTGACTGGGTTTGCGAATGATCAGCGTTGTTATAATTACCAGTGAAATTTGTAGATTCAGACTACTAGAGTGGAAATAAACTACTAGCAGGAATAACAGGTAAGAAAAATTACGTACTATTTTCTCGATGTATCCAAGAAAATGAAATTCTGATAGAAAATTTTTGGCCAGACCGCTACGCTAGTAACAAACGGCCAGTTGTACAGACCCCAGTAGCAGCCACCTAAGTTCTATTCTGGGAGTGGCGTGGAAAATACTTCGTAAGAACACGTAATAACGCCTAACCAGAGAATAAACGTGCGATAACTAAGCAGTTGATTGTGGCAGGGTTAATGGAATTAACCGGAGAATAAGTTTTGACACTGGCTGGAATAGTTACAGAATTAGTGATGACAAGATTGTTTGTTAGAATGAGGAAGGAGAAGAAACGGGGACATCACACAAATCATGGGAGAAAATGACGATTCCAAATTTATGATGTAAAAATTTCGCACTACTACTATTTGATCTCATGCTTGAGAAGCTGAAGTGTATGAATGAAATGTGAAACTATTTCTGAACATAAAGCTTTTTGCTTGTAGTAGGCCTAATAGGCATTTGATATTAATACTTCGTGAATTATATCCAGTCGTGTTAAAAAAGTGACCATTTGTGCTAAAACAGTCTGTTTGTTTAGTGTGTGTTACAATTGCTGCAGTATTAGACAGTCCTATTTCGTTTTATCTAGCAGACAGTGACAAAATACATGTAATCAGGTTGAGAAACCACACCAGTTTTAGGTACTGTTTGCATTAATAGATTTTTCAGTATTAGGCGACGACATTTCGTTTTTTCATGTGGCAAAGCATTTGATGAAGTTTGATGAGGTAATAGATCCTTTCACAGAAAGGAAAGGACACCACGCAAAGCTGTAGCAAAGTTAGAGAGAAAAAAATGCCAGGGCTGCAGGATTGAAGAAATGTGGACTGTCTTGCTTGTCATTTGCCTTTATTGGTTTCATGTATCCTATATTTCATTTTATGTTACACATGGCATCCATTATATGTTTGAATTCCACAGAGCGAAATACAATGACATGCGATAGAAGAATGCTGTGTGGAGAGGTGTGGCACTGCACTTTGGTGCAGACCAAATAACATGTCTTACATTTCTTCGAACACATTTTGTGTGTCACACTCTTCAGAAAGATGTGCACTACAAAATGAACATATTTTTGAAAAGTTGATTTTCAAATTTTTGGCGTCCTACCTCAAACGCTCGAGGGGGGGGGGGGGGGGTCATGGTTCGGGAATATCGTAGATATGGGGCTGATGCACAGAGGAGTCAGAGTTGTAGTGGGGAGGTGG
Organism: Schistocerca piceifrons; assembly: GCF_021461385.2. Lineage (NCBI taxonomy): Eukaryota > Metazoa > Arthropoda > Insecta > Orthoptera > Acrididae > Schistocerca > Schistocerca piceifrons. The sequence goes on from NC_060149.1 coordinate 878,659,722, forward strand.
GTGGTCTCTACGTGACCTGCATTTACATTAAGTGATTTTGCTATTTCCTCTTCGTTTATTGCTCTCACGCCAAATGAAATCAAAACGGATTTCTGTGGCCGGGAGCTATCAAGTGAATTAAAATACATTCACATACTCACGGAAGGCTAAAATGTTACTAGTTTCAGATTTTATTTCCACCTTTCTGACAGCCAAGTATTAATCGCCTTGCAGAATAATGAAGTTATTTTTGTCGGTTTGCTAAAGAAATTTGGCTTTTATTAATATTTTCTGCCGAGGCAGTCAATTTATGTGAAACAAAGTGTTTAATTCCACACTGTTGGCTAGTTTCATCTGTTCGCTTCGTTTCAAAGGTTTATCTTTTTATTTTCTAGAACATATGGCGTTATGCCGTAATAAAGAACCAAACATGAGATGATACAGTTCTGGTTCTCCAAGAAAATTTACATCCGAATCTGGACATATGAATGTGCACTGTAGGCCGAATTATGCATTTTAGTATGGTTCACAAAATTTCAATGCTCTTGGAGTACCCTCTGATGTCTTGTATCTTTCATGATGTAATGTTTTACACGTTCAAGCATACGGGCTTCCTGTGCCATCGTAGCTGCACATGCACGGTGACGCCTGTTACCTGGTGCTTTCTGGCAACTGCTGAAACGAACCTATTTCCAACGGGTGGCAGGAAAATATTGCAAATGGTTGTTCGCAAAGCGTTACTTTCAAAGTAAATTTTCTTTTATGCAAGATGAACTATGTGCGAGAATGTACAATGAATTTCTTAAATCACAGAGCGTTTGCCTCTCATTTAAAAATAAACTCTTTGAGGACGATCATTTAGAAAAATTTTGAGCCCAGATGATAAGGCATTTATATCGTTACTAAAAATTTTGCTGTCACATTTGTGTCATGTATCTTAAAGTGTAACACGCACAAAAAAGATCAATATTATATGTGAAAGCTTAGCTCCTCTTGCAGCTTATTAATCTTAGAGACCAATATTATATGTGAAAGCAACACTATGTATATTATTTTAAACCATACTTAACAGTGATGTTGCTATTGGCTGACCGTCACGTGTGCTATGCTCTGAATATCAGCTGTCGTTGGCTGGCGAGATCATGTGACATGAGCTGTGACTGGCTTACGAAAGCGCATCGCAATCTCGATTTCAATGCTTCAGAAAGTAACGTGCGGTGTTTGGTGTAATTCAAATTTATACTTTCATAACACGAAAATATGCAGTGTACATTTGCTGCACATCAAAGATATTTCAAAAACTTTTTTATTTATTATTATTATTATTATTATTATTATTATTATTGTTATTATTACTACTGAGTTCGGTTTTCTAAAGGGCCGGGAAATTCTACGCTGGTGTATAAAACCATAACCGTTCAATGGATTGATAAGCTTTACTGTTCCAAGAAAAAGTATACTGTCACTTACCATGGAAAAAGTGTGTTTTTGCCTGGGAGAAAATGTATTTTTAACTGGGAAATATGGGAAAAATGCAGGAATTTTCTTTTCTTGTCATCATATACATACCCTGATAATGCTATCTTATGCCTGCCCACCACAGTTTTTTTGGAGGAGCTTCAAAGCCTAAACAGAAGCTTATTTAATTTATCCCACTGTGTGTCGGGGGCTAGACTAGACCCGCAGTTACTCCTTACCTGCTGTAAGAGGCAGCCAAAAGGAGTCCTGTACTTAGTTAAACTTTTACATTAACAATTTGGCTATTATTAGGACCTCTGTAAGCCTTAGCTCATCTCACAACTTCTCCCTCAACATTTTTGGCTTTATTACTTATGATACCCTTTTTGGGGTTGACATCAATTTTTCTAAATTTTATAAAAATTCAGGCCATTTGGGGAAAGATGCATAATCTATCCACCATTCACTCTAGTCTTTGGCACCTACTATTAGGCCCACCACACATGGAGCAACTCAAATGAAACCCATTGGCTAAATAAGTGGGTAACCAGTCGATTATGTATGAATAAGGGACCCTCACAGTTGCAGCCCCTTGACAATGCAGGACTTGCTCTGTTTGTAGCTGAGCTGTAACATACCTGTGTGTGCCAAGGAATAGGTGCCTGCCCAGTCTAAGACACTGGGACTCTGTGCAATGCGTAATATGCCAGGCAGCCTTAGCCATTGCAGGGTGGCACCTATGGAGAAAGCTAGCCATCAGAGTGAGTGGTATCAGGGTGGATAATCCACAGTGAAGTGGATCAAACTCGCTCATATCAGTGACCATGCCAACACAGCTTTCTCATCAGACAGAAGGCAAGAGTTTAATGCAGAGGCTTACAACCATTTGGTGTTTACATTTTTGACCACATCATCAGGTGTGGGTATACTCCAGAACTGACTGATAAATCTTTTGCAACAACAACTGTTTTTCATCGAAAATATTGAGTATATGTTTAGAGAAGTTCCTGTAGTATAGGAATTGAGAAACGGCTCTTTGTTGATGGAAACTTCGAATACTAACCAATCACAGGTGCTTCAGTCTGTCACAAGTTCGGAGATATACCAGTTGTTTGTTGTATTCAAAAAGGACCTAAGGATAGTAGAGTGGACACTGGGAGCTTTCACCCCAGCCTTCAATGGAAATGTTTTACCTGAAAAAGTTGAGTCATGGTTTATAGGTGTGATTTCAAACCCTATTTTTCTCCTATGAGACATTTCAGGTGCCAGAGGTTGGGACACACGTCCTCTCACTGTACTAATGAGGTTACTTGGGGGTTGTGTTTAAGGGCAATGCATGAGGGCAGCTCTTGGGAACAACCATCTACATGTGTGAAATACCCAGAACTCCTCCTCCTCCTCCTCCTCCTCCCCCCCACCCCCCCTTCAACAGTTTTCAAGAGGGAAAAGTAAGTATAAAATGTGTGACTGCATGTGTGACTGCATGTGTTGCCAGATGCCAATAAAAAGTTGACAATTCCATCCAATTGATATGATGTCAAACTTTGCAAATATTGTCAAGGTCCGCACCAAGCATGACGACACAGTCTTGAATAGCAACTCTTGGCCTTAGCCACATGTCAGGCCTATTTTCTAGGCGGGGGAGGGGACTTCAGCTTCCTCGAGTCCTCAGACCCACAGTTTGGTTGGTAACTGCCCCATCATGGCAACCAGAGATGTCATCATCTGGCATCAGGGAAGAGGACACCAGCCAAGGTCCACCCGCGAGGATTAAGCGAACCAGTGGCTGACAGAGCCACAGGCTGTAGGTCGTAGGAAAAAATGACCTCCTTCTGGCCCAGAAGTCAAGACAGGGAAGTCATCACAGAAACAGAAATCTTACATGGGAATGGAAGAAAGAAAAATCGAAAGTTAAACTGAATTCTGCTGCACTGGTCGATCCAGCTCCAATCTCACCAAAGTTCTAGCATATGAATACCAATGATGAATTGCACATTGTGGTGGAACACTACTCAAAAGCAAAGTAATTTGTACTCTCGTTTCCCATTCACTGTTTTCTCAGATCCCAATATGATATGCCTTCAATGAAACTGTGACAGCAACCATTGCCAGCTCCAGGAGAGACAGTTCTCAGAAACCCAACTCCTTACTGTTAAGAGCTTTTCATGTGTTTAAACATGCAATACATGAAATAAAGACCTGTTACAAAGTAGTTTAAAATGTATGACAGTTTTCATCATGTAATAACTTAATTATTTCCATTATATACACACATACAGTTTGCGGTAAAGAAAAATCAAACTAATAATAAAGAATTAAAAAGAAAATTTAACAAAATAGAAACTGCAGATTAGTTAGGAAATGGAGGGTGATACGTAAAAGTGTTAGAAATTTGGAAGAGACTAAGAGGAGGATAGTAATTAATAGGTAAAATGATGCCCACCACAGTCACTGTTTGGAAGTGAGAGCCTTGGAATTGCATCAAACCTTTTTCTTTAGATTTGACATTAGAATTTGTGTACATTAGCTATAAAGCTACAAATCCTACTGTAAAATGCTGAGGGGGCATCTGGAAGAGTCTACACTCATATGCTCTGAAGCTGTCAGTGAGCAGGTGCCACTAACCATTGTTTTAGAAACTGTTCCTTTTCATATCTACCTGTCAGTTAGGATATTATATACTATTATATGCTTACCTCCGGACAGATTTATACTATCACAAGCTGGCGCAGCTAGTGGAACAGCTCCCACTTGGGGCCTTCAGTGCCCACAGTCCTCTGTAGTGCAGGGAAACCACATCTAGCAGGGGTCAAGTAATACGACAATTAATTTCAGAACTGCAGTCTATCTTCCTAACCCTGGAACTGTACTACACATTTCAGTACGGCGAATGGAACTTACTCAGTCATTGAGCTTACAGTTTGTAGCCTGTGCATCTTACCCTTGATCCAGTGGTACATCCAGGTAACATATGCAACTCTGACCACTTTCCTATCATTCTCTCTTTCGTAAACCACCGACCCTTGGAACAATTACAATACAGTGGTCACCTCCAGGGCACTGTTCCTATTGGATACCTGTGCCGAGTTGGTCTGAAGAAATAGCTGCAGCTGTCAGAGAGTATCGCTTAGACACAGACACCATCCTTCTGCAGAACATTTTATAACATTCAAGAGACTTAGAGGAGACACGATTTTTAATAAAAGGAGAAAGCAAGGGTGTTGGGAACAGTATTTGTCATCTGCATCATGTGATCAAAAGTATCAGGACACCTGGCTGAAAATGACTTAAAAGTTCGTGGCACCCTCCATTGGTAATGCTGGAATTCAATATGGTGTTGGCCCACCCTTAGCCTTCATGACAGCTTCCACTCTTGCAGGCATACATTCAATCAGGTGCTGGAAGATTTCTTGGGGAATGGGAGCCCATTCTTCACGGAGTGCTGCAATGAGGAGAAGTATCGATGTCTGTCGCTGAGGTCTGGCATGAAGTCGGTGTCCAAAACATCCCAAAGGTGTTCTGTATGATTCAGGTCAGGACTCTGTGTAGGCCAGTCCATTATGGGGATGTTACTGTCATGTAACCACTCTGCCACAGGCCATGCATTATGAACAGGTGCTTGATCGTGTTGAAAGATGCAATCACCATCCCCAAATTGCTCTTCAGCAGTGGGAAGCAAAAAGGTGCTTAAAACATCAATGTAGGACTGTGCTGTGGTAGTGCCACGCAAAACAACAAGGGGTGCAAGCCCTCTCCGTGAAAAGTACGACCACACCATAACACCACTGCCTCCGAATTTTACTGTTGGCACTACACACACTGGCAGATTATGTTCAGGGCATTCGCCATACCTACACCATGCCATTGGATCACGACATTGTGTACCATGATTCGTCACTCCACACAAGTTTTTCCACTGTTCAATCGTCCAAGATTGACATTCCTTACACCAAGCGAGGTGTCGTTAGGCATTTACCGGCTTGATGTGTGGCTTATGATCAGCCGCTTGACCATGAAATCCAAGTTTTCTCACCTCCCACCTAACTGTCACAGTACTTGCAGTGGATCCTGATGCAGTTTGGAATTACTGTGTGGTGATCTGGACAGATGTCTACCTATTATACTTTATGACCCTCTCCAACTGTCGGCGGTCTCTTGTCAGTTAACAGACGAGGTTGGCCTGTACGTTTTTGTGCTGTACGTGTCCCTTCACATTTCCACGTCACTATCACATCAGGAACAGTGGTCCTATGGCTGTTTAGGAGTGTGGAAATCTCGATTACAGACGTATGACATAAGTGACACCCAATCACCTGACCACGTTCAAAGTCTGGGAGTTCTGCAGAGTGCCCAATTCTGCTCTCTTGTGATGTCTAATGACTACTGAGGTCGCTGATATGGAGGACCTGGCAGTAGGTGGCAGCACAATGCACCATATTGCTACTAAGATTCAATCAACTTCAGAAATTATTGTAAATAAATGATAAAATATTTAACAGCTACACCTTAATAAAAATATAACACATAGTAACTCATTGTTACATCGTTTTTTTTATAAGTTAGTTCTATCCTCCTATCCTATTTCTGGGCGCAAATATTGATAACACGAGATATGAACTCCTGCCGTTTGGTTAAAGATTCACAGTTCCCTTCACTATAGCCAAGTTTGACTGTGTCATTTGTCATTGTGTTAGAAAGGTAGGTTTTAATGTGTTCTAATGTACTTTTGCTGCTTTAGCAAGATGTAGTGGTTTCTGGAATTGCAAGAATCAGTGACAGTAATTTCACACAATCAGGGAACACTGTTTTCAATCCATTGTTTATAATGAATTTAAGGAGGTCCTTAGAAGTAGCCCTTGATCCTCAGTGCTGTAAATAAACATAAGTTATCCTTTAAGTTTTCCACTGTTAATGAAAGGATACATTTTAAGCAGTTGTTAAACTTAGTTTTGGAAAATAGTTTGGCATACTATAACCGAGAACTTTTTTCTCATTTACAAGTTCTGTAAAATGTATTTCACGAAGTCCTGGAATCTAGTTTCCATGTTTACTACTTTGTTAATTATTTCAAATGCTAGCCTTTAAATTTCTGAAAGTGCTTCTGTTTCATTTAAATTAATTTGATATACGTGCGCTGAATTTATAAGGCTCTTAGCTTCCACTAAGCATTTCAGAATAATTTCCTCACATCTCAGTCTTTGGACAGCCTTAATGCAGTTTTCAGTTTTGAATCTACAGCATCTTATGTCCACAGTTTTACTTTTGTAAGATGTCAGACAAAATACTTGTATGCTGGAAAACTGAATTTTACAGCTGCAGTAGAAAAAGAAAAGTTTGATCATCCAGTGTGCTATTTAGCCCAATTTCTTGATGTACAGAGATGTATGAATTATCATCCCAGCCTTCATTATTTATCACTTCATTAAATGCTACTGGATTAGCTAAAAATGTGTGAAATTCTGATACATTGGCCACAAAAAGTTTTACGTGCGTAATTTTTATTACAAGCATGGAGGAGGATTAGGTTCACCTCATGTGCATAGCAGTGGATGAAGAGAGCATGAAGATATGCTTTTTTTGCAATAGACTGGACACCATAATTTTTCCCTGCTATTTAATTGCATTTTTGCAATATAATTTGTTTTCATCATTATTCCAACCATGTAGCACTTGCAACAAAGTAATGGCTATTTCTTGTATACCTCGGTTTTTTTGATACACCATAAAACCCTATAAATCTCTCTCATATTTCTCCTGATTCGTTATTTGAAAAATGAAAAATTGCACTCATTTGACTTCTAATTGAGACATCTGTTGTTTCGTAGGATTATCCTGATATAAAAGGACTATATTTAACCAGAATGAGATTTTCACTCTGCAGTGGAGTGTTGCTGATATGAAACTTCCTGGCAGATTAATACTGTGTGCCCGACCGAGACTCAAACTCGGGACCTTTGCCTTTCGCGGGCAAGTGCTATATTTAACTTCAGTTGAAATTGTTCTTTAACAACATCTGTAATACAAGCTATGAATTCATTCTATTTGTCAAAGGAAGTGCCTTTAAATACTCCATCAAATGCTAAATGATCTTTCTCGAAGAGCTAAATCTTGCCATGCTAAAAAACATATAGTCGAAATGGGTCTCTTCATTATACTTCTGTTTCGATCAACCTCCTTCTTATGTTTCATAGCTTCCAGGCATCTTGCTTCTGAAAGAGCACGTTCAATTTTTACTATACCTAACTGATTGTATTTAAAAGTTGCTGTGATATGTGAAATGGAGTATACATGCTTTTTAGCTTTCAAAAGGAAATTTTGAAGATACTCTTCACCCACCCCTTGCTTAAACCATTCGAAACTGTCATTGCCCATTCCAAATAGTACACAGTAAAAACAAAAAAGTTGTGTTCTTACGACACTTCCACTTTGGAATTGTGCCATTGTGTTAAAAAATGTCTTACAAATTTTCTGCAAGTTTTTTTAATGGGCAGACTTGGCTTTGTCTTTTGTTCTTTCACCTGGAGTTTATCTTCCAAAGAAAGACAAGAGAAGAATGCAGGGTTTTCAGTTAAAACGATTCAGTAGATCTTGTGATGAAATAAATGTGTCCATGGCAGTTTGAGGTAGTCAACAATACCATGCATTACAAGATAATGATTTAAACATTACACAACATACAGTTTTGCTTTCATGATGATGGCACCTCAAACATGACATGGCACACCGAAATATACTTCATTAATCAGTTAATCATTACCACCGCTTACTACATTTTAACCACAAAATTCATGTTCTAGGTTTCACCATAAGCATGTCTAGTACTGTTGATATGAAAACCTACAGACATGCGACAGAACTACCAATGTTTGAAATAAGTAAGGCTACTAAATTTTAGTCTGAAGAACAATGAAAATACGTAGGCTATTTCCTGTCATCTTGCAACAACACCCAGTGACACATTCACATTTATTTTCTATGAATTATGAGTGTCTTCTTGATATTTGTGTTTATTTAAAACACTTAAATTTGTGTTTATTTAAAACACTTAAATTTAGCGTTAATGGTTTCTCATTCTGCCTGGCTTGCTGCTAGTGTGGTAGACGATGCAAAGTAGTGCTATCTGTTGGGGTACCGAGGAATGACTTGTCATTCCCTTTAGGTGCATACCCACCTGCTGGTGAGAAGTAGGAACTAATCAAACTTTGGCTTTTAAAAACTGTATCCATGCCATAGAAACCACAGTCTGCCACGTGAAAGAAACGAGCTTACTGGCCGTGCTTGTAATAAGTATGGAATTCTGTGCTGCTATTGGTTGCAAAGCTAGAGGAGTGATAAATTATACTGGTTGGTGCATACAAGAAGTTCAAAAGTAAAATATTCGAAAATATGTATGAGGGTACGTGATCAGGTTGGATTAAGTCCAGCTTGGATGAATTTTTTTGAATTTTTTTTTTGGGTAGGTCCAGTGTTAGAGCCTTAATGGACACTTTGCCACTGTTCCACAGTGCTCTAGAAGAGTGTTTGGACACAGCCCCAGGACCTAATAAAATCTACAATCAAATGCTTAAACACCTCAGAAACATGGTGGGAGAGAATTATTATTCCTACCATTAAAACAGGAAAAGACCATCAAATTTTAACTAATTATCAACCATTGTCTCAAACGAATGAGCTGTGTAAATTATTTGAAGGAATGGTCAGCTGATGATTGCGTTGGTGCCTCGTAGGTAAAGAACATTTATGACAATTTTGGAGTGGCTTTTGGACACTTGGTCCACCAGAGATCAATTGATTTGTCTGGAACCTGCAGTGCGCAGTGCTTTCACACATTACCAACACCTGAGCACTGTGTTCTTTGACCTGCAGAAGATGTACAATATCACATGGTTCTGTCAGATCCTGACTACTCTGCACGAATTGGCTTCTAGTTCTGGTCACCCATTTTGACCCAGAATTTCCTCTCCCTCGCACTGTTTCAGGTCCAAAATAGGTTGACCTCAGCAACCAATACACACAGGAAAGTTGGATCTCTCAGGGATCGGATTTGAGCGTAACCCTCTTTACCATTGCCATCAATGATATAGTGACTGCTGTGGGACACTGTTACACCATCATTGTATGTGGGCAACATTTGCCTGTACTACAGCTTTACATCATTGTGCACTGCAGGACGTCAATGTCAAGGGCCCATACAGAAAGTATGTAGCTGTTGCTGAATCTTGGATGTAAATTTTCTCCCACAAAAGCCAACATTATGCACTTTCGTATACTCAGCGCTGTGCACGTGCACCAAGAACTTTATCTTGATAACAGGTTACTAGAAGTCATTGAAACTTTCAGATTTTTAGACTTTTTATTTGACAATAAGTTAATGTTGTTACCACGTATATGACAGCTCAAGGCAAATTGCGTGAAGAAACTTAATACCTTCAAATTTCTCAACAGCACCTCCTGGGGCACAGGCTGCACAGTTCTCGTGTTGTTCTACAAAGCTTTGATTTTATTCTGCTCGGACTAAAAATGTGTCACTAATGGGGTCACACCATAACCAGTACTGAGCTTAATTAGACCCTGTCCACTGCAGTGATGTGAAATTGGCAACTGGAGCATTGCACCTAAGATTTGTAGGCTTTTTCCTGGTTGAAGCTGTTATCCTACCACTGAGGGTCAGACTTCAGCAACTCTTGGTGAATTATAGGGTTACGGTCTGTTGGATGCCTACTCATCTGTGTTACTCGACTATTTCACAATCAGCAGCCCAGACTGTTTACGGATCACCCAAAAATGGGTAGACCAGTTGGGATATGATTGAAGGCCGTATGCAAGGACCTCAGACTGCCTCCTCTTGTCTGCTCTAAGAGTTCCCTCTCAGCACCTCTGTGGTATGTATCCAGTGTTATGATTTGAACAGACTTATTTTATGGCCCTGAGAAAAATCCTGATCCCACCATTCTCAGATACCTATTCCTTTTAGTTCTCTACAACTTCTACCCATATTTGACATGCATCTAAAAGGATGGATCAAAAGTCAAAGACAGGTTGGTCATACTTTTCACCCACAAAGGGGCATCAGAAGTATTCTCTGCTGAGTGGGTGGAGTATATACACCGCAGAGTTGGTTGCCATAACACAGACTCTGCAGTACATTCAAACTCTCACCACAAAGGTCTTCTTGTGATTTGCTGTGACTCTGTAAGCTGTTTACAGGGCATATCTCAGTGCTACCCTAGAAATGTTAGTGGCACACTTGAACTCTGAGACCGGGTACAAACTTAAGAGTGCAGCCATGGCATAAAATTTTGAAAACCTAGGCTATGGAATGGCAGGCTACCATGACCCTTAACTAGTTGAGAGCAGTGAAGGGGTCCATGAAAAGGTGTGACATACTTCACTCCATGCCCTTCATTACGATGCCATCATCATACCGTGCTGACTAAGCACTGGCCACACCATACTTACCTGTGAATTCCTTTTGCGTCAAGATTATCCCTCCGGTACAGCTGATGTCATCATTTCGTGATAGCCCATATTAGTGCTGAGTGTTCGCTGCAGGTTCATCAGAGATGGGCACTCAACCTGCCTACCGCTCTTACAGACAATGAGTTAGCAGCTACCAAAGTCCTATGCTTTCTGAGGGAAAGCTGATTTTATAACAAAATTTAATACACTACGTTTGGTGTCAGGGATGATTTTAGTGGAGTACCTATCACTGTGGTGTGTGCCCAGAGTTGCCCTGGGGCTCTCTCTCCTTCCGCACTGTGTTACATTCTTAAACTCTTATGTATTTTATCTGCCTGTGCAAGGCAAATCAGCTCTTTAGTCCCTACAGCCCGCATCTTCTTGCCACATTTTATTTTCTCACTCAGCTTTAGTTGTACAGATTACAACAATGCTTCTTAAGTGTACCAGTCAGTGACCCACTTCAGTTTTTAGCTGCTGGGGTTTTATCTCGTTTTAAACCCTCTGTCTAAAGCTGCTGCCATGCACATTTTTAAGCACAATGATATGATCACAGGTGCTGAAGCTGAAAATTCTACTTTCCTTGTTTCATATCTTTTGATTTGATTTACCTGTGAATTGAGATACTGATGACCAAGTAGTTTAGTCTCTTCAAAACCCATTATTGTCATCTTATTAAATGTAGACTGAGTGAAGTGGTGAAAGACACTGGGCTCTTTCAGGAGGACTGAAATTCAAATCCCTGTCTGTCCATCCAGTTTTAGGTATTCCATAGTTTTACTAAATTTCTTAAGACAAATGCTGAGATGAGATGGTTCCTTTAAAAAAGGGTATGGCCGACCGCTTTTCCTATCCTTTCCCAATTCAAGGTTTTACTCAGTCTCTCAGCAGTCTCATTTTCAACTGAATCTTATTTCTTTCACCAAAGTTTGAAGACTGGCTCTGTACTTGTACAACTACTTTGTGCCAGTTTCTGTTGGTGAACAGTTAGAAGTCGAGAGGAAACTTGAGTTTAACCAAGTAGCTCCTGCTATCATGTGTAATCACCAGTAAACACAAAATTTATTGTATTTGGAAATAGTATTACATTATAGACTAGGTGATAGCTCAAAGAGCATACTGCGATATGTTGTCCCTTAATCGCTTGGGAGTCATGCACTTATTGATAATTGTATTTCATTCCTTGTTACAGATGTACACATTTGTGTGTCTGCTATATGTTGAAACTATTCCTCTTCATCGATTACTTGGAACATTTGGACTGAGTTGGTCAAGTATATGGGGTGTGGTCAAAAAGTAATGGGAATTTTTGTTTTTCTTGAAGTATCTTTATTTATTCTGCCTCTGGTATAATAAAATTGGGCTAGTGCTTTTTCCAATCTTGGAAATACTACTGGAACTCAGTTTTTGTTATGACATACAGCTTTTTTCAGCGATTCTGCTTTTATCTCATCAGTGATGGCAAATTTTTTTTCCCAGAAAATTGTAACTCAGTGATGAGGTGTGAGTGAGAGTATTATCATCATGCAATTTCCATAAGTGGTTTTGCCGCAATTCTGGTTCTTCTCTTCAGATTACTTCACATAAATGGTGCATAGCTTCCAGTTTACTATTCCTTGTTGACTGTATAACCATAAGGCAGGAACTTGTGGTGCAGTATCCCATTATAATTGAAGAAGACAGTGAGAAGAACCTTCACATGTGAACTTGTTGAATTTTTTTTGGTCTTATCTCATCAGGCAGTTTCCTTTGGGACAACTGGGCCTTTGTTTCGATGTCATACTGTGTTTCATCACCTGTTATACACTTCTAAAGAAGTTTTGGATTCATTCAGCACTTCCTGAGTGGTGTGTACGTGAAGTCATTTTTGGTCAAAATGCAACGGTTTTGGGACAAACTTTGTTGCTACACACTTTATGCCCAAAAACATCCAAAAAAATGTTTGGCATGAGCCAAAGGAAAGGCCATCATCAGCAATGTCTCTGATTGACAATTTTTCCAGAACAATTTTCTTTATTTCTTAGAAATCGTCATCTGTGATTGGTATGCTGGGGGTCCAGGGCAGTTGTCACCTTAAACGTCCTGTTAACCCTCAAAACATTTATACCACTTTTTAAGCTCTTGCATTGCTCATGGTAGATTTGCCATAAGTCACAATCAACATTTTGAATGTAGTGTTACACTTTATTCCATTTTCAAGCAAAATTTAATGCAAATTCTTCTTCTTTTAAGTAAAAATTCACGGATCACCAGAAAACGCGTATAACCTTCTCAACTGTTGACAGTAAACTAAGCGTTCAAAATAGCTGAAAATGCAAAATTAATTCAGGAACATGTTAACCAACAAGACACTTTTTTTTTTTAACTCTGATGTACAAAGCGTGCAAAATTAAAAAAAAGTAATCCCCATTACTTTTTTACCACACCTCGTATTAATTTCCAGTAGTGAATCTCAGCAGGAAGTATTTATTTTCTCCTCTGTCATTGAAGAATTTAAATTCCCTTTGAATGAAACAAATTTGCTGATTTAAATATAGGAGTTACCAAAAAATTTTTTTTAAAGGTCCGATCAGTCGCAAGATGGAAAGTAGAATGAAAGTAAAAAATATTTTATTTGCAACATTTTGCTATACCATCTTGCTACTTCTTTGGTCTGCAGCTTGTTGTGTGTGTCAAAATGCTGTTGTCCTAGCCTGCTTTCTTGTGAGCGAAGATATGGAAATCGGAGGGAGCAAAGTCTGGGATGTATGGTGAGGGATAAAGAGCTTCCTATTGAAAACTCTGCAGGAACATCTTTATTGCAGCTGCAATGTGTGGCCAGGCATTTTTATGAAGACCCCCTGCGGGTCTGAGGGTTAGATTAGGCCCGAGGTATTTCTGCCTGTTGTAAGAGGTGACTAAAAGGAGTCTCACACTTTTAGCCATAGAAGTTCAGGTCCCATTTTATGGTTTGACCTGCCACTTTCCACGTGGAGAAGAATGCCTTACGTGGTGCGTGAGTTATCCATAGTGCCCTTAGATTTGATCTCCTGAACCTCTTTGTCATGGCTTGCATCTCCACCTGCAATTCAACTAGTTGGACGAGGACACTTTCCGGGGTATGTCATCTTCTTTTGTTGTCTCCTGTCTTCTTTTGCCCCCATGACAATATTGGATTTCTCTGCGCCCAATATCCAGCACGGTAACCAGTCCGTTGTGGTGGGGCCCTCATGTACCCATTTGGTGGTAGCCCCCTGACAACACAGGGGTGGTACTGCAGATGCCTGAGCTGTAAACTCCCCACGTATGCCAAGGAGTAGATGACTGTCTTCCTGGGGCATCAGGACTCCCAGCAACAGCCATCATGCCAGTTGGCCTTTGCTGTGGCTCGATGGCACTCGTGAGGAGAGCCGCTGATTGGAGTGGTTGGCATTAGGGCAGATGACCCGCAGTGAAGTGGACTAAGTCATCTCTTGCTGGTGACCGTACTGCACCAGCAGTCTCTAAGAAGGGCTGGATTGAATACAGGGCCGACAGGTATGACCCTAAATTGTTTCCCTCCATCGCTACACCATGGGGGGAACGCAGGGCTACAGAAACAAGAGAGCCATATTCACCTCGGTATTTTGTCTGTAGCAGAATGGACGGGGACTCCTTTCTATCTACAAAGCCTCAGTTTTTTGTTGAACATCTTGAGTATAAGTTTGGGGAAGTGACAGCGCTGTCCAAGATAAGAAGCAGTGCAGTCTTATTTCAGACAGCATCCCCAGTGCAATCCCAGGTGTTATTCACTTGTGACTGGCTGGGTGATATTCCTATTTGTCACTTCCCATAAAAGCCTGAACATGGTCCAGGAGATTATTTTCCATCATGGCCTCCTCTTGAAGTCTGACGACTAGCTCCATGCCAGTCTAGAACCGTGGGGTGTTCATTTCATCTGGTGCGTTTACAGGGGACCCAAAGACAACAGGGTTGCTACCAGTGCCTTAAGCTTGGCCTTTGAGGGTGATTCCAGCGTGAAAAGGTCAAGCTGATGGTTTACCACGGTGATGGTTTACCGCTGTGCATTAAGTGCTGGAAATTCGGGCACATGTCTTCCCGCTGCACGCCACATGTTGAAACTGCGGATGTCCACTGCATCCACATACTCCATGTGCACCTCCTCGTACTTGTATCAACTGTGGAGAGCAGCACTCACCCTGCACCTCCTCGCACTTGTATCAACTGTGGAGAGCAGCACTCACCCTGCTTGCCAGACTGCACAGTACTCCAAAAGGAGTGGAAAATCATGGAGTACAAGACCCTGGACCGGTTGACTTACTAAGAGGCTAAACGTAAATTTGAAAGATTACACCCCGTTCGGTTGACATCCACTTATGCTGCAGCTACATTACCATTGTCGTCACAAGTACCAGTCGTACCACACTCTGTGCTTCTGGGCCTCCAGAATACTTATGCCCCCTTGGTGGTAGGGGGAAAATCTCCGTCTGTTGCTCCCAAAGTACCTACTTCAGGAGCAAGGTCCCCCAAAATGTAGGGGACATTCTTCCGCCCCCCCCCCCCTTTCCCGCAGCCGGAGAAGCAAGTCTCCTCCAGCTCCTCTTGTGCGGATGGGGTCCCCTCCCAAGGTCTCCACTAATGCCACAGTGGACGCTCTCCAGTGGCTAAAGGAGCCAAAAGCTGCTGGACAAAGAGCTTCACGATCCTCCTCTGTGCCTGAAGCTACTTTGGAGAAGTCCTCCCAGCAAACCCCTGAAGAGAAGTGAGAGAGCAGGCAAACAAAGAAGTCTGCTAAGATAAAGGGCCCTCCAGTGGCCCCAGCACCGCCACACCCTACAAATTCTGCACCTGCGGATGAGGTGGAGAGCTTAGTGTCCCATGAGGACCTGGATCTCACCGATTCCTCATCCACAATAGGAATGGATACAAATACTCATATTAGTGGCAGCTGGTGATCCTGAGGCATAACCTGCTTCTTTGAGTGTTTCATGCCTTCCCAGCCTCACGATATCATCCTCCTCCACCACCTGGCTGAGCTACAGCAACTGTTAAGCTTAACACCAGCTTTCTGGACTGCCCTCCAGGAAACCTGGTTCCGGCAATGCAGTTCCTTGCCCTCTGCAGCTATACGAGATATTACAGGAACCATAGTGAGTATGATAGTGTGTCAGGTGGAGTTTGCGTCTATGTCCTGATCTCAGTATGCAGTGAACCTGTGTCCCTTCGAACTCCTCTTGAAGCTGTGGCTGTCAGAATAAGGATGACACAGGAAATAACTGTCTGCGACATATATCTTCCTCCAGATGGTGCAGTACCCCAGAACGCAAAGGCTGCACTGATTCAACAACTCCCTGATCCTTCCCTACTTTTGGGAGATTTTAACGCCCATAACCCCTTGTGGGGTGGTGCCATGCATACTGGCTAAG
Source organism: Schistocerca piceifrons (assembly GCF_021461385.2). Classification (NCBI taxonomy): domain Eukaryota; kingdom Metazoa; phylum Arthropoda; class Insecta; order Orthoptera; family Acrididae; genus Schistocerca; species Schistocerca piceifrons. The sequence continues at coordinate 878,676,023 of NC_060149.1, forward strand.
GTAGAGATGTCGACACTTTCCTGTCTCTACTCGCCCTCTGCCTCTTGAATACTGGGGTCCTCACACATTTCAGTGTGGTTCATGGCACTTACTCAACCATTGATTTATCCCCCTGCGGCCCAGGACTTCTCCCATCTGTCCACTGGAGAACCCACTTTCCCATCTTCCTGTCACTCCCTCAGTGCCATTCCCCCAGACGTCTACAAAGATGGGCTTTAAACAAGGCAGACTGGGAACCTTTCACCTCTGCTGTCACTGTTGAATCTCCCCCACACGGTACCATCAATGTGGTAGTTGAGCAGGTCACTGGAACGATCGTTTCTGCGGTGGAAAATACGATCCCTTGTTCTTTAGGCTGCCCCCGGCGAAAGTCAGTACCTCGGTGTTCGCCGAAAATCGCTGACGCCATTAAAGAGCATTGGTTAGCTCTACAGACACATAAGCGGCACCCTTCCCTACAGCACATAATAGCTTTTAAATGGCTCTGTGCCCATGCTCGCCAGCTTATAAAAAGACGGAAACAGGAATGTTGGGAGACGTACATGTCTATCATTGGGTGCTGTGTGTTATCTACTGATGCAAATGCGATTGCTGAGCACTATGCTCAAGCCTCCACATCAGAGAAATATCTTCCAGCATTTTGCACCCTCAAATGTCGGATGGAAAGGAAAGTTCTCTCGTTCACTACACGCCACAGTGTACTTGTAACACAGCTTCTGGGCTAGATTGGATCCACAGTCACATGATCAGATATCTCTCGTCTGACTACAAGTGACATCTGCTCGTTATCTTCAACCGGATGTTGTGCGATAGTGTCTTTCCATCGCAGTGGCAAGAGAGCACCATCATTCCAGTGCTCAAACCTGGCAAATACCTTCTTAATGTGGATAGCTATCAGCCCATCAGCCTCACCAACTTTCTTTGTAAGCTGTTAGAACATATGGTAATTCGGCGGTTGTGTTGGGTCCTGGAGTCTCGTGGCCTACTGGCTCCGTCCCAGGGCGATTTCCGCCAGGGTCGCTGTACAACTGATAATCTAGGTTCCCTCGGGTCTGCCATCCAAACTGCCTCTTCCAGACACCAACACCTAGTTGCAGTCTTTTTTTAATTACGAAAAGCTTAAGGCACAACCTGGAGTCATCATATCCTTGCAACGTTATATGAGTGGGGTCTCTGGGGCCTACTCCTGATTTTCATCCAAACTTTTCTATCGCTCTGTACTTTCCTTGTCAAGGTTGGTGCCTCCCATAGTTCTCTTGTTCTCCCCCCCCCCCCCCCCCCCCCCTTCCCCATATCCATGAGAATGGGGTCCCACAGGGCTCTGTATTGAGTGTATCTCTATTTTTAGTGGCCATTGATGGTCTAACAGCAGCTGTCGGACTGTCTGTCTCACTTTCTCTATATGCAGACGACTTCTGCATTTCGTACTTCTCCTCCAGTACTGGTGTTGTTGAGCGGCGCCTACAGGGAGCCATCCACAAGGCGCAGTCATGGGCTCTAGCCCATGGCTTCCAGTTTTCAGCCACAAAGTCGTGTGTCGTTCACTTCTGTCAGTGTCCTACTATTCATCCGGAACCAGAACTTTACCTTAATGACAATCCATTCACTGTAGTGGAGACACATTGATTCTTAGGACTGGTGTTTGATGCCGGGTTGATGTGGCTTCCTTATCTTTCTCAGCTGAAGTATAAGTGCTGGCAGCACCTCAATGCCCGGCACTGCCTGAGAAACACCAACTGGGGTGCAGATCATTCTATGCTGCTGCAGCTCTACAGAGTCCTTGTTCAGTCCTTGACTATGGGAGTCTGGTTTAGGGTTTGGCGGTGCCCTCAGTGTTGCGTTTACTCAACGCAGTGCACTACTGTGGCGTTCGACTGGCAATGGGAGCTTTTAGGATGAGTTTGGTGCCCAGCCAGCATCCTGGTTGAGCCAGAGTTCCTCCATTAAAGGTTAGGCGTGCACAAGTGCTCGCCAGTTACGTTGCACACATTCGTAGTTCTCCTGAGCATCTGGATTACTGTCTCCTTGTCCCACCTATGGTGCTCCATCTCCCACATTGGAGGCCCAGGTCAGGGCTTATGATTGCAGTTTGCATCCAATCTCCTCTGTCTGGAGTCCTTGCCTTTACCTCCTATACTTGTCCATTCTTCTACACTTGTATGGTGTACACCTAGGCCGGAGCTTCGCCTGGACGTTTCACATGGTCCTAAGGACTCACTTAACCCTGCAGCTCTCTGCTGTCACTTCCTCTCGATTCTGGACATGTCCTGGGCCCATGAAGTGGTTTACACCCGCGGCTCGATGGCTGATGGTCACGTTTGCTTTGTGTATGTTCATGGAGGACATATTGAATAGCACTCCTTGCCAGATGGCTGCAGTGTTTCCACTGCAGAGCTGGCGGCCATTTCTCGTGCTCTTGAGCGCATCCAGTCATGCCCTGGTGAGTTGTTTCTTCTCCATACTGACTCTTTGAGCAGCCTACAAGCTATCGACCAGTGCTGCCCCTGGCATCCTTCGGTAGTGACCATCCAGGAGTCCATCTATGCCCTGGAGTGGTCCAGTCGTTCCGTAGTGTTTGTGTGCACCTCAGGCCACGTTGGAATCACAGGAAATGAACCAGGGACTCTGTGGTTCTGTGCCGGCTCCGCATTGGCCATACGTGGCCAATACATGGATACCTCTCCTGTCACGAGGGCCCACCTTGGTGTCACTGTGGCTCACATATGACTATCGTCCACATCTTGCTGGACTGCCCACTTTTATCCCCTCCCTACCTTGTGTGTTGGGCAACAATGCCTCAACAGCAGACTTAGTTTTACATTTTATTCATAAGGGGGGGGGGGGGGTTATCATACCATATAAGTGTGGGCATTTAGCCTTCTCTCCGAGGCCGCCACCCTCCCTCCATTTTAACTCTGTCGCACTTTCTTTGCATTTGTTTGTATTGGTGACTGTCTTTTCCCTACATGTGTTCATCTCGCCTTTTTTTTGGGGGGGGGGGGGGGGAACAATGTAATGTGTTGCAGAGTGGCTGACTCATCCTCTTTTATTATTGTGATCAGGCAGCCCAGACCATCTGCTCTATGGTTTTAATACCTTCTTCTACTTTTCTTTGTGGTGTATGTTTTCCCCGTTTTTTGTTCATTCCATTCATTTTATTTTTAGGTGTGGTTCCCCATTCCTTTTCCCCCTTTTACTTTCTCAAATATGCTTTGGGTGTTTTTGTACCTTGAGGCTCGCTTGCATCAGGAAAAATGGACTGATGACCCTGTAGTTTGGTCCCTTTATACCCCAAACCAAACAACCATCGTCATGTAGGAGGAGGACAGTGACAGATAACATTTCTCTTTGCTTGTTCTGAATTGCCCTTTGTAGATGTTGAATAGTCACTCTGTAAGAGGCAGCATTGAGTGTTGCGCAATGTTCCATGAATTCCACAAACTAAACTCCTTTTCGGTCCCAGAACACAGAAGCCATACACTATCTGATGGAGAGGGTTCACTTGGTTTGACTTGGGAATGAGTACGCATCCACTGTTTGGAGTGCTCTTGTGTCTCCATTTTCCTAACAGCTCTATGTCTCGTCCCCTCCGATGGTCACTCAACACAGAAAATGTAAACGGACAGTTTTCTTGAATTGCTTGATCCACTCGTTGAACTAGGTCATAAGTTGACACTTGCTTCCTTTCCTTGACTACCTGCATCATGAATGCTCGTACGTCCTGCTTCGAAGTTCCATCATTCCGCACTTTGCTATCACTCGTGAAAGTTTCACTGTACCAATTACTCATTTGTTGATGAATTTTGGCTTCATTGCATCACTTAGCATGAAGAAATCGAATGACAGCATGCACATCGTACTTGGTGCAAGACTATTGTTGTAGCCATGTTTACTTGCTCGCTGAATGCTCTGAACTGACAAGTGTGATGATGTGACATGATTGATGGCATACTAGAATCGGAAAGTTTCATTGGATTATCTGTTTTAGTTTCATGACTGATTGGACCTTGAGAGAGAGAGAGAGAGAGAGATTGAGTGTAAATTTTGGTTTGTTTACCGTGCCATTCAACAGTACAAGCTTCTAGAATGTAGTCACTGGGTTAGCATCAAACTTTTGCATGTGGTGTTACAGGAAGACCAATTGAAGTGACATCTGTCCAACACTGCTGTATTTTAAGATTCAGCCAGCCAGAGTTGGTGGTCATGTGAGCATTCTCACACGTTTGTTTCTATGACAGTCTTCAATCCCTCAGTTCCAGGCATGCAGCTTTCTCATAGCAGCATGCCCTGTACGTGTGCAAATACCACTGTATGACAAAACTGTTCCCTGGAGACCAAATAATACTCTGCTCCACTGGAACACTCTTGTGGGGATATTTTTTGGCATTATACAAGCTACCTTGACACTGGCTTCCATGTTTCCACTTCAGTTGATGGCTCTTCATTCATTGTTATTACACTGTTCTACACATTCTCATAGTTTGGGTTTGTTAGTGTTTTTAAACCCTGGAAAGTAATTCTTGGCATGTTTTCGTACTATTCAGTGCTTTCGTCTGTAACTTGTTTGTCGAAAACTTTCTTTAAATTTGCAAATTTTAAGCTGGCAGACATTTATACAATGTGGTTATAATTAAACAGTTTGCTACTTGATCCACTGTTGAAGAAAAACCATTTACCACATGGCTTACCCAACTTCATAGGAATGATGATCAGACTGTGTGCTGCAGGATTTGAGTTGTTAGTAGTGTTAGTGTCATGACCAGCTGTTAGGTGCTGGTACTGTTATGGCGACATAGGGTTGGAATACAAGCATGAGTGTGCAGTACAGACGCTGTCAGTCAGCATGGATCTGAAGAAGGTGGACGGCTTTTCTCGTAAAACTGGTTTATCAAACGTGAAGCAGGTTTATCAAAACAACAGCAAGAGTTCTGCTGCTCTTTGCAGGTATACATACATTAAAGGAATACTGAGTGGTTCTCTTTCCATACCACAGTTGAAAAAACGTGATTTGGAAGTTTGAAGTAAAAGTTTAATCATAGCCACCCTGAACATGGCAGACTGCAGCTTTTGTACACACTATGCAGTTCCTACAAATTTGAAGTTCTCATAACCTGCAGAAGTGAACAGTAATTAAAAATTAAATTGATGTGATATTTGTTAAGTAAAATGTAGTTACTGGCATGTGGCACAAATAGACCCAAAGCTGACATTGATATGTTTATCACAGAATGTTCCTGACTTCCGTATGTTGTGTGTGCCAATTTGTGTGAAGGGAACATGCTCTCATAATTTTGGAACGCTGTATCCATTTATTTGTTGAATTCTGTATAATTTAAATATTGAATTCTGTCTGATTGCTTTGCTGGCTTAATCTGTGAAAGTTGGCTATTGACCTACAGAGTTCAATTTCTATAAGATTATTAGTGTTCCTTTTCTGGGTTTACCTCTTTGCTACCTGGGAAGTTATTGCTGTTGGTGAAATTTTACCACACTCATTCAGCGCAGGGTGAAACTGAACTCCGACAGTTTTGGATGCTGGTCATGGACACTTACTTAAGTGTTCCAGTATAAAGGAGCCATGATAATCCATTAAGTGCCAACCAGCTGCCGTCTCATCCTCAGCCGTTGGTGTCATTCAGATGCAGTAAGGAAGGGTATATGGTCAGCACACAGTTCTCTTGGCTAATGTCAGCTTCTCAGACATTAGAGCTTTTACTTCTCATGCAGGTAACTTCTTGGCAGCCGGAAGTGTGTGTGTGTGTGTGTGTGTGTGTGTGTGTGTGTGTGTGTGTGTGTGTGTAAAATTCGGATGAAGGCCTTTATGGCTGAAAGCTTACTTGTTTGATCATCATCTTGTTGTGCCTATCTGAGACTCACCTCCACTGTATGGCGAGTGGCCCACTATCCTTTTCATAATTTAGTCATTATTCCATCCTGGATTTTCCATTGTTTGATTAACTCCTCATTTGGTTTTGCAAGGCAGCGGGGACACGACTCCAGTCCTCCCGGCAAGTAAAAATGGCTGGCAGTACTGGGAATTGAACCCAGGTCCTTCGCATATCAATCACGTGCTGACCACCTAGCTATGATTTGTGAAAATACATTTACTACAGTGAAAAAGCCTGTAATATGTTGTCACCAATATGTAAGGCATAAAACGCAGAGTAATGCAACAATCTTCAGATGAAATGTGGACGCCTTAATCATAGTGTGAATAACTGTGTCCTGTCAGTTTACATTATGGTAAAACCCATACACGAGGTACATGTCGGCTAACGCTTCATCAGTAAACATATCCATACTGGTGCATGTCAGTGTTAACATACAACTAAAAATGCTGGAGAAACAAACCCAAGATGGAACCGAGCGTTGCCTAATGAAAATTTCAGGTAGAAGAGCGAAATGGGCATTGCCTGCAGCAAGTACTAAGTCAATGGAACAATTTGTTTCCAAGCAAGTACAGTACATACTGTTCACACAATAGTGTGGATATTTTCAGTGCAATACAGACACAGAACTGGGTGTAAGAAATCATACGAAATGCAATAACTCTATAATGATCTGCTGAAGGCCATGGGTCCTTTATATAGAATTATGCAGAATGTATCTCTGAACAGCCACCAAAAGTTTGTCAGTGGAGTTTGGGTTTATACTGTATGTTGTAAGTGGTTTATCAGATTTGCGTAGGGAGGGGGAGTTATCCCAGCCCTGCTGTTGCCCACACTGAAACTGACTTGCCTATGGTTCTTGTCCCTGTCATTGTAATAAAGACAGACAGTACCCTTAAATGGTAGTAGTTGGAGACCCTTTACCTTAAGAGGCAATTTCTTCAGAAATTAATGACCTAAATATTGTGTCCCTTCTGGCCTCCAATTCTTCACATTGAAAGAATAAATAGGGTGCTGTTTCAGTCCCCTCACCATATAGTGTACACTTGTGGGCCTTTTTTCTGTCTACCAATCATGTGCATGTATTTCTCTAAGTTCCCATGGCCAGTCATTAGTCCTACTATGAGATGACTTCGTCTCCTGTTCCAGCTCAGGGTTGCAGAATTTCTCCTAAAATGTGGCTTTGGCATCATTCCCTTGTCTTTTTTTGTTTTTATGTCTTAGTCCAATATTCTGTGTACCACCACCTGATCCAGCTACATAATTTTGATTGTACCATTGTCTTATTGATGGTTAAGACAGGTTCTGTTCCAACAAATGGAGACATCGCTCCTGTCGTGGCCAGTCTATCAGCTTGTTCATTGACAAGGGACCCACAGCAGGTTCAAGGGACCCACAGCAGGTTTACCGTATCGCTTTCCCCTGGTCTCACAAGGGCTTCATGGCATTCTGCAAAAATCATTGATCTCGTTGTAGGGACTGATAGAGATTTTAGAGCTGCTTGGCTGTGTGAATGATTGTAGATGCCACAATCCTTGTAGCACCTATGCATATTCTCCTCAACGCACACTCTTGATAGCAAATAATTTTCCAGCTGGAATACCTTGACCAGCTGCCATAGAGAGATTACACTCTCTGGTCTAGGCTGTCCCCTGTATACCGCAGGCCCAGAACCTTAGTCTGGTTTGCTTGGTGGATCAAAATCAGATGATGTCTCCTGCACGGGGTGGTTGGTTGTTCTACACCTGTTCGCTGCTTCCAGTAATTGTTACTTCGAAAGGTTTGTTGAAGCAGCTAGAAGTTATTGTGCAGTCAGCCAACATTTCCTTTCTTGGCCGTGTCGAGTGTGCCCTTGAAGTCTCCTAATCCGTTTACCTGCACTAATAGCCATCTGCACGTACTGCTGTCTGTGCCTGAGCTCTTCGCTCGGCTGACCTTACCCTGTGCCGAGTACTTCTTGAGCCAGGGCAGAATTGGGGAAATTTTCAGAATCTGAAGAACAACTATTCTGCTGAGCTCTACTAGGTGAAATAAATGGACACATATTACTAAGAGATTCTTCTGAAGAATCATCATCATCATCATCACTACAGTTACTGAAGATGCCACACTCACTGTCACTCACTCCTTGTGAGTATCTCGTAGTCAGTACAACCACACTAACGTGCTATTTGTTTGTGGACCTCAAAAGTGATAGCACTCTAAAAAATCTTGATGAATAAGCAGAAAGCTAAACGACACCACAGAAGCAGAATGCTGATGAGGACATGAACCTGCTAGCATGAATGTCGAACAGCTACTGTGAAATCCAATGGAAATACTTCTGAGCGACTATAGATGTATGCAGGACCACAGGTAGCAGAACTGGCTGATGGTAAAAGCCAAAGCCACCATTAGGACTTGTATACTGGCCGAGCCACAACAGTGAATGCCATTTGCAGCACTCGTGGAAAATACTATTGCTGCAGCTAACAATGTCTGCAGCCCCTGTGGAAAGGTGGAGCATGGCAGGATTTCACATCTGCAGCACTCAAAGGCTTAATTGTATTGGTGGAAGATTCTGGATATCCTAAGGGTCTCCAGTTTTTTTCATCCTGTAAGCTGCTGCTGCTGCCGCCGCCACTGTTGTAACCCAGAGGTGTACTGGAGGCATGTCCAGCATGGTCTCCAGCCCAACAGTTATGTCTAGGCTGGCCAATCTCTGTGCCTTCTCGAGCTCCTTAGCAGCCACCTTTGGTTGTTCTCCGTTCCACCGTACTGTAGCCCCATAAATCATCATAGGTCTTATTATGGAGATATATATTCAGTATCTATTGCTGAGATATATGCAGTACATGCGCTTGGGGTTTAGAGTCTTATTTTTTACCAATGGCCCTTCTGCTGCACATGAGAGTAAATTTTTCCATGGATAAAATATTCCTTATATAAAGTTCAGCAGTCTTATTACCTGCTTCCTTTGCAATTTCATATTATTATTCTACCAACTTATATTTTATGTGGGTCCTAATCTGTTTTCCTAAGGAATCTTTTAGGCCATGGTCTGCTTAACACACATTTCAACCCCAAACTAAATATACATTTGGTGAGATAAGGGTGGCTCCATTGCCACATGCCATTTTTTGACATAACTATCCAATAGAATGGACCAAAAAGTTGTCAGTTACTTCTTCCTTTCTTCTATACCTAAAGATAGGCTCCCTGCACCTGTTACGAGATCTCTATTGCTCTTCTATAGGTATTCCAGTAGGTACTCACCTCTGCTGTTCATGTTGCCACTTCCCCATGCCAGGCTATGGGCATTGGCATCACAACCAACCAACAGTTTTTTTTATTCAGCTGGGAGTGGCTGTCCACCAGTTTCCTCACTTCCTGGGAAGGAGCAGTACTTTCCATGCAAGGAAGGTAAACTGAGGCCAATAAAAATTCCCTCGTGGCTCCTTCCTGATGGTCAGGAACTTCACCATTAGCTTGAATGAAATTCCATTCTTGACATAAATATATGTTTTTCTTTTCTTTTTTAATTTCTAGCATAAATCAATTTACATTCAGTTCCTCAGACACCTGATACACTATATATTTTCCTAGATCACTATATATTTTCCTAGGTCAGCATTCTGTCTGCCATCTGGTCATACCAGAGGCTGACTCAAGATGGTAGTGGATCCCTTAATTGTGTTCCAGGTTTACCTGCAACACTTCCAGCCACCAGCATGCAGTCATTCTTGCTTCCAAAGTCTGTAACTTGTGAGAACTCTAAATATAGTTTGCCCTCAGCGATATCTCACCGAATTCCACCGCAAGGGTTTGGCTGTCAGACACAACCTTTAAATTGATTACAATTGAGTCCTCTGTTGAGATCTTTGGGTTCTGGGCCCATACTTTCTCAAACAATCTTTTGAGAAACATATGTAAGACATTCTGGACACAATTTGATACTTTCATTGCTTCAAGAGTTCTACTGCTGTCTTTACCGTGCAGTGTAACCACATTGCCGAGGAGAAATGTTGTCAACATGAAATAATTCACAGTAAACATCTTTATGAAATTTTAATTTTGTCAGTGGTAGCTGAAATAAATGTTCTTGAAATTTTGTGGGTGTAACTCTTGTTTGTTCAAAATAATAAATGTTGACCAGAACTTATGTTCATTTCGTTGCTTCACTACAGTTGTTACCTGTAAGTTTCTTAAGTGAAAACGGTTCAGAGAACACACCATGATTTTCAAAAGGTATGAAAAGTCAGTCAGTGTTTCAGGCGTAAAATTTATTAACTCACAGTGTGCTGCTCAAGGTCTTACATCGTACTGGGCCTCCCACAATATTTCTAATGTTCTTATATACTCTTGTGAATGATGTACTGCTGCATATAGTAAGTTTGCTAACTGCAGTTACAGAAGTTGGTGATAATTACAAAAAAAAGTTATCCAATGCTTAAGACTGAAATGCTACATGGAATGTGATAAAAGACGATTACATCTCTCTTGATTTCATGGAAAAGTAAGGGAAATGATGCAAATGAACAATGCTGATTACAGCTTTGTTAATTACACTGAAACTGTTCCTACCTCGTTTCCTGTTTCAGATATGAGTAATAATTTTTTAATGTTAGCAGAATTTCGATATATAATACTGCAGCCCCAGATAAACATTTTGTTTACATTTTTAATCTTGTTTTGTTTTATAAATTACAGTAATAACAAGGTAATTGGATGTTGTTAGTCAATAGCATAGCAAGCTGACAGTAAGAGAGGCATAATTGTTGCTGGTTCCAAACATATTACAGTATATATAATTACAATACATACTGTAGTAGCAGTTGGTCATGTGACAGTACTACTATTTATAGAACAAAACTTTCTCAACTTTCCAGTACATAGTACAAAGTTAGACATTTTCATGACACAACTCATTTTCCAATAGTGTTGGAACGGGGCAGACAAAACCAACATATGTTGTAACTTTTGTTTTTAAGTAGGCAAAACTGCTATCTCAGTTTTTCATTTCAAATGTAACATGTAGTGATATTTCCATAGATCTCCCTACACAAAATGTCAAGTTACAGTGTATCGTTTCATCATGTTTACTCTAATCTCAGTCTAACAACCATCAGTCTATTCTCATTGCTAAAAGCACATACAATCAATATCTACCCAATGTAGGTCATTTACATTCAGATATATGTTTTCTTTCCACACACAGCTCATTAGTATAAGCTTCCTTTTTTCCTATGACAGAGCTGATTCTTATGATTGTTAAATTCAATTTTCTCTTCCACATAACAGTACATATCTCAAATTGTGGCAGAGTAATTCACAACTTCATTATCAATATATTGTCCATGTGTTAATACTATAAGCCATAATTCATTATCTATAAAACAAAATGTAAAGTATTTTCAGTTCTCATTATCCATGACAGTATTTGAGTTGACTGCACTGGTAATCTGAATAAGCAAACATAATCAGAGTATCATAGTTTAGTGTAATAAACAGTATCCATAATCATCGGTGTACCATTGTGCTCAACATAGCTAAATAACACTTCTATTAATAACTAACTGTGTGCTCAAGGTGTATATATATAGAATTCACTCTATAGGTGCTGAACTTTAAGTACTTACAATTGTAAATAATTAATTATTGAGTCTGTAGTTCAGAGTTTTGAAACACATGGCTTAACAAGATGAATAAAATAATACTCTTGTTTGTGGTTACTGGTCCAATACCATGTATCATGGCATTGAAGAGTGTGTGTGTGTGTGTGTGTGTGTGTGTGTGTGTGTGTGTGTGTGTGTGTGTGTGTGTGTGTGTTATGAGGAGTATATGTGCATAAAGAAAAACAAAGTGCATCTTCATAGTTAAAGTTCCATCTTCTATAAGGTATGTGCCTATCCAAAGATCAAAGTGTACGCATCAAATAGTCAGAGGTATATTCATGGGTATGAAAGTTGAAAGGTAGTCTAAGAAAATGTGACATCCAAAATGTGTTGCTGTGGGAGTAAATGTCACGTGTTTGGGTCCCTTGTGTTTGCCACATGCAAGATGCACAAATGATTGTGCATCCACCTGAAGGACTCTACTAATTTTCCACATCAGTGTCACCTGTAGTTTTCTTTCCACCACTTTTCTTTCACAAATTGGTACTCCATATGGCTTGTATGACAACTTTTTTCACTATCCTCCACTTTGCATTTTCTGTAACTCTCACTCAACTGTTTTTCTTTTGCAGATATCTACACCATAAGGCTTAATGAAAAATTGGTCATGAGATTTCAGCTTTAGTTTACATTGGCTGTTCTTCACTCCACTTGGTCTCTTATAAAAAAATTTATAATTCCTCTTTATCCTCCAAGTACAAAGATAAGCTTGCCCCTATCTTTTATGCTGAGTGTTCACTCTGAGGATCAATAGTTATTTTCCCATCACAAAATCCTTCATCTTCCTCATAGTATCCTCTTATCATCAAATTCCTTGACCCCCTCCCCAAAATCTGATTGCTGTTAATGTTATTTAACATCACAATATCTGTCTCCTCAGAAATTCCCATCTTAGTATCAGTAAATGACAATTTCATCTCATTCCAGTTAAAACCAAGTTTAGCCTTGACAGTCCATTTCATTCTCATTATTAAACTTTCATTTAAATCATCAGTCACTAAACACCACTGCACAAAAGAAACATTTATTTTGAAAGACAGTGAAACTTTCTGGTGATGAATTCACTAAATTTTTCTAGTGGCACCTTTAATTTTGATTCCAGTTACAGGAAAGTTGGCAGAATTATCCCCATCTCTTATTCTACCTCTTAGTTTGTTTGATATTCCAAAGTATATGGACTCCACTGTATATCACAATTATCAATGTTTTCATCTTCGTACTACAAATCCTCTTTTTATCTCTTTGAAATCCATACCTTTATCTTTCTCTATAGATTCTCCATTTTTCACAGGTTGTAAGCTTTCCTAAACTACATTGTAATCTATTAGCTCTTCATCAGACTCAAAATTCAATTGTGAGAATTGTGCCTCTTCTCTCTTCCTCTTACTCTCTCTCCATCATTGTTGGGCAAGTCCTCATTCTGATAAAATCAATGTTCTCTTTCCCTATCCCTCTGCCCCTCATTTCTTTCTTGTGCCATATCTAGTTTATCAACGTATTTTAAAAATTGTTCAGTAGAATCATCTGGTCCATATACCAACCCCCAGTGTACTTTATGTGGCAATAGCCTCTCTAATGCATCTGTTTATATTATCTCATCTAATGGTATCTAAATGTACAAGTGTCTTAAGTTGCTGTTAACAAAAGTCTTTTGGGTGGATGCTGCCTTCTCTGAAACATGACCGATTGAACAGATCTGATGGGATCCTAGCTTATTCAAAAATAATTTTTCAAATTCTGCAAAAGTCATATCTGTAGATATATTCTGATTAGGCCAAGAGAGTGCCTCTCCATCATAAAAATTTCTTTATGAATTTTCAAGTTTGCTGACATACTGTTAGTAAAATTATCCTACACTGGTAAATGAGGTCCACTGGGTGGATTTTTTTCCCAGAAAAATTGTTTATGTTTATCCTATTTCAAGTACTATCATTGTTAGTACAAAAATTTCTAGCTGCATCATTTTCTTCAATTTCAGCTACTTTTGCCATACATAGAAATGTTACTAATTCATGCCCTATCACCACCTTTTATGTCTGACAGTTCTTTGTTAAAGAATATATTTCTTTTACTCATTTTCAAATTAATACTGTCTCCTTCATTTAATGTATGATTTTTAGATTCCTCTCATTGTTCTGTCTCATTGATCAGCTTGTTTTCAACATTCTCAGTTCTGAGTCTAAAGAATAATGTGTGTTTCAAATTCCTATACTCTGTGTTTACATGTGTTTTAAAATAATTTAAATCTACTTCTACTCCCTCAATTGTCTCCGGAGTTTTCTCTACATGAGCTTTGATATCATCTAAATCTCTTCTGATACATTTCAGTGCCTGAGCTTGCCTCTCCAAGTTTTATATAAATGATCAAACTTTTTTCCTTGTTGATCCAACTTTTTGTCTAATTTCTTGCTCTGTTTTTAAAGTTTTTTTTCCTAATCCTACTGTCTAGTTTCTGACTTCATCTAATCTCCCCCCTTCCCTGTGAATTTTGCAGGCATATTAAAAATATTGCCACTATTGTCAACTATCTCTTCGTGACCGAAAACGTGAATTGGTGAACAGATACTGTCAGAATCTCCACTTAACATCTTCCCCTTCTAAGTCACTAACATTGCTTTCAACTATCTCATTATCTTGTATCAAATATTGTGCTTCATCCATTTCTTGATTGTTAAACTTCCTGTTGTCGCACATCATGACAATATTATGTGACAAACACACAAAAAAAACCTCATTAAGCAAAAAGCTTTTCACACGGTCCACTGAATTGACGATGTTGTAGAAATGATAAAGTAATTGTAGATGGTGTACTTTGGTGGTTGTTATGTTTCAGAATGTTGGGGCATCCAGTCTGATATTTTGCTTTCCAGATAAAATTGTCTTTCAGTCTTGATGTTAAAAATTGTCCACCTGAAACTCAGTAGTTGACTTCAGCACTTTAACCTGAATGAAATCAATATCCCAGCTCATTTCGCCATATTGCGGTGTAACCACCTTGCTGGTGACATATGTTGTCAACAGAAAATAATTAAAAGTAAACATCTGTATGAAATATTAATTTTGTGAATGGTAGCTGAAATAAATGTTCTTGAAATTTTGTGGGTGTAGCTCAGTGTGTTCAAAATAATAAACATTGACCAGAACTTCCCTTCATTTTGCTACTTCGTTGCAGTTGTTTCCTGTAAGTAATGGACCAAGAACACCATGGGTTTCAAAAATGTGAAAAGTCAGTTATTGTTTCAGATGTAAAATTGTCACAGAGTGCTGCTCAGGGTCTTACATCATACTGACCCACCCACACGATTTCTTGTGGGTCTTATGTACTCTCGCTAACAATTGACATGTAGTTGCATATAGTAAATTTGCAAATTAAAACTACAGAAGTTGTTGATCGTTACAAAAAATTTTGCTATCTGGTGGTTACAGTTGAAATGCATGGAATGTGATACAAACATGATTGCCTGTCTCTAGTTTTCATAGAAAAATAAGTGAAATGATGTAAATAGACAATTATGATTACATTTTTGTTAATTACGCGGAAACTGTGTTGTCCCAGATATTCCTACCTTGTTTCCTGTTTCAGATAAGAGTAAATTATTTTTTAATGTAAACAGAATTTAAATATTTAATGCTGCAGCCCAAATAAACACATTGTTTACATTGTTAATCTGGTTTTCTTTTATAAATTACAGTAATTATTAGGTAATTAGGTGATGATAGCCAATAGCACAGCAAGCTGACAGTAAGATAAGCAGAGTTGTTAAGTGTCAAACAATAAAATTACAGTATATTTGATATCTCTTTTGTTACTCGCTTGCTCATAACTGAAAAGCCCTAATTGGAAGTAAACAAATTAACAGTACATGCTCCTACCAATGGATGGATGTAATAATTAATTAGTACTTGGACGCGAGGTTGTCAAAAATGATGATAAAAAGATGAAATTACTTAGGAGTTGTACCTAATGATGTAACAGTTACTCATGCAATCCAAACTATCTTTGAAATCATGTGAAAAATGAGGTATTACATTTCAACAAGCAGTTTCACCTCCTCCCAGAGAGATGCCTTGGCTCCATCTCCTAAAGCCCAGCCACTGTTCCCATCGCCTTACAGACATACAGACAGACAGACATATTAGAGCACCTTAATCTGGGTAGATCCTTCTAAATTTGAGGCCTAGATTTACACACACACACACACACACACACACACACACACACACACACCCTCCATGCAATCTTTTCAGAGAGAGCCGCCTGAACTACATGCTACTGCTGTGAGGTGGATGTACCTGTTGGACAACTACTGTCTTAAAAACCGAGACTGTAGCATCATAGGTCTGTTTCCCTATTTCTTGCCTTGGCATTTACTGGATCCAATTATCCTGCGATGTAAGAGTACCAGATGCTCCCTTGTTCTCAGTGATGAGGCTTGGGTCTGTTACTCCTTTTGCCTTGAAACAGTCCCCCCACCCCACCCCACCCCACCCCACCCCAAGTCTTATGCTCAATGCCATTTCATTCCATCTAGTTTATGTTTAGGAAGACTTTCTTTGTCCAATGTTAAGATATTTTTGATATCAAGTTCTTCAGTTTTTGAGTTGTCAGTGTTCTTCTTTCAGTCCCACAAGAATTGGGGACATCAGGTTGGCACCAGTGGCACCCCACTATGGTGTAAGGCTTCTTACTCAGGGATATCACCAGGTACCCCTGAGGCGTCTTTCACAATACATTTGCCACACACCAGTCAGCATTGATAGCATCACATCTTGGGTTGGGTACGTAGGAAATTTGGGAAGCCCTACGGAAATGGGTGTATGAAGAATGGGGTGTTATGGGGCACACTTTGTCAGTTTCATCAGCTGAGACCTGCCATCTTGACCCTGCCAGTGGCTATGCTACCGACAGCATAGTCATCAGCTTCATGTGAACACACAAACATCCACCTGCGTGGTCAGTGTTATGATAAGGCTCTGTTCCCTGGAGAAGTTGTAGCTAGTTATTTGAGAGACTGAATTGTGCTCATCTGTCACACTTTATCTTCAGAAGTAAAGCATGCACTGTATTTTTTTCATGTGTCAGTACACATTATAGTAGTGAAACCACTGTTTCTCTAGGTTCTGATGCTAAGAAAGAAGAGACAGAGACTGCAAAACCAGATGCATCAAGTGCTGTTACAGAAGTGGCACAAATTGCTGAGACAGAAGATAACGTTGTTGGGGGTTCTGGAGCTGATTCAAATGGTGATATGCCCAGTGCTGGTCCGTCAACCTCTGATAATCAGATAGCAGGGCCCTCTTCAAGAAGTGATTCATCAAAATCTCGGGCTGATGGTCCAAAATCTGAATTTAAAGTTGCGACGCCTCCAAGAAGCAGCAAAAGAAAACGTGAGACAAAGGTGGGTTAACTATTTATTTATTCATTAACTCACTTTCACACTTTTCTGACCCAGTTCTTGAGGACACAGTGTTACCTTTGCATTTGATTAGTATTTGTGTTAAAACCTTTAAATTACTTTAAGTGAAATAATGTTCCATACGTCAATAACTGTAGTGAAATATTGAGCATTGGGAGGAAAATATTGTTAATTCTAAGTTGGGGCAACTATTAATACCGTCATTTTCTTCTAAATGTTGGTATATCACTTAGTGTCAGCTTAGGTTACATAACAAATCAACAACAGAGTTAATTATCCACAATTTAATAATTTTATTATTATTATTATTGTTGTATGTTTAGCAAACTAGAAAAAAAGCAGCAGTGTGATATTTCAATGAGGAACTTGAAACTTTCAGCATATGGCATAAGCACTTGGAGAAACTATGGCTCAAGTTAAAAAACAAGCACTAAATAGATATGTACCAAGTAGAACAGTTCACAATAGGAGTGACCCTTCATATTTACAGCCACTATAAATAAATTTCGGAAGAAACAAATTACTGCATAGTAGGTGTAAAACAAAGTGGGGGGGGGGGGGGGGGTGTATAAATCGGGAGAGATGCTGAATGACATGTATTTGATTGTTAAGAGAGCAGTGTGTGAAGCCTTCAGTGACTACTGTAGCAAAATAATGTCAAATGACCTTTCACAAAATCCAAAGAAATTCTGCTTGTATGTAAGGGCTGTTAGTGGCACCATAGTTAGCACCCAGTCAGTTGCAGGTGAAATCAGAACTGAAATTAAGTGTAGCAAGGAAAAAGCAGAAATGCTTAATTGTAAAATGTTTCTTTACAAAGGAAAACTGATGAGAATTTCCCCATTTTAATCCTTGTATCACTGAAAAGATGAGTGAAATAAGTATTAGTGTCAGTGGCACTATAAATAGCTGAAATCGACAGAACTGAAAAAAGCTCCAGGGCTTGATGGAATTCCTATCAGATTCTGTAAAGAAATTGCAGCTGTGTTAGTCCTTCTTTTAACTATATCATATCTACCTCTAACAAAAAAAAACTAGTGAACTCAGTAGTTGGAAGAAAGCAAAGGTCACACCTGCGTACAAAAAGGGTAGCAGAAGTGACCTCCAAACTGCTGTCCAGTATCCATGACATAGATTGGTTCTAGAATCTTAGAACATATTCTGACTTCGATAATGAAGTATTTTGAATAGAATGACCTTCTCTGTGCTCGCTCGTATGAAGTTCATCTTGTAGTTTTCACATGACTTACTGAATGCATAATTGAAGCCAATCAAGTAGACTCAGTAGTTTTGGATTCATGTAAAGTATTTCACCCAGTAATGCATCTGTGCTTATTATCAAAAGTGTGATATGGTATATCGAACAAAATTTGTGTCTGGTTTGAGGATTTTTTATACAGAGGATGCTGCTAGTTATATTGGATGGATAGTCAGTAGATGTATAGGTAACTGTGGGAGTGCCCCAGGGAAGTGTTTTTTTCCCCTTACTGTTCATGTTGCATATTTATGATCTTGCTGAAAATATTAACCCTTGGACTGCTGTGGATGAGCTAATGTGTTGTGCTTCACTGCTCCCCAGGTGCTGAGAAAATGTTTGTGTGGGGCTCTGGGTTTTCTTTACGCACTATTTACATGTGCTGACCCTCTCACTGCTGCGTCCAATTTACCTCCATATTTTGATGAATAAGTGTTTGTAGTATTTATCATTCAAAATACGTGCCTCTTCTATGTACTATGATTTGCAAGAAACCTTGTTTCGATGTCTCAAACTGTTTGATATATGACAATTATTATGACCACATGATTCCCCAAGTGTAGGGAGAGAATTGGTGTTGCATGCCAGGTATAAAAACTAAAAACTTGAGAACGAAATGAGTTATCATTCTGCTCTAGATTTTAACTAAAATTTCGATATGTTATGTACATTTCATAGACAGCTATGTACGAGCTAAAATCAACTATACACAAAGTTTCCACAATGCCTTTTTACCTCTACAAACACTCTGAAATGTCTTGCGGTGCCTTACTTAATTTGATTCAGCACAGTAACTATGACATTCAGTCCTTTATCGAGTGAAGATATGAGACTTTAAGATGTGCAAACATGAAATTTTTCCCCAAATAGTTTTCTTAAAATTGGATGATAAGTATTTCATAGTGGTCGGAACACCATCTTTCAGCACAGGTAACTGTATTAGACAACAAGTACAGCGACAACAAAGCCACACTCAACAAGGAATGCAGTGTGTCTTATCTGTGGCAGTCAAAGGGTTAATAGTAACCTCAGACTTTTGGCAGATAAAAGTATATGTAATGAAGTACTGTCTGTAACAAGCTGCAAAAATATTCAGTCAGTTGTTTGTAAGATTTCTGACTTGCTTCAAATGTTCAGAAATGTAAAATTTTACACTTCACAATACAAAAAGAAAAAAAGTAATATTCTTCAACTATAATATTAATGAGCCTCAGTTGTAATCAGTTAACTCGTACAAGTACCTCGGTGTAATGCTTTGTAGGGGATATAAAATGGGATGATCACATAGGCTCAGTGGGTTAAACAGGTGGCAGGTTTCAGTTTAGTGTTAGACTACTGGGGAAATGCAATCAGTCTATGAAGGAGATTGCTTACAAATAACTTGTGTGGCCCATTCTGGAATACTGCTGAAGTGTATGGGACCCGTGCAGATAGAAGTAACAGGGGACATTGAACATATACAGAGAAGGGCAGCCCGAATGGTCACATGTTTGATACATTGGGGTGTGTCGCAGAAATACTGAAGAGACAGAATTGGCAGACTTGTGAAGATAGACATGACATATCCCAAGAAGCCTACTTACAGAGTTTAAAAACAAGTTTTAAATAATGATTCTAGGAATGTATTGCAAACCTGTACATATCGCTCCTGTAGTGAATTTGATGACAATGTTTGGTTAATTACAGCACACATGGAGGTATTTAAACAGTCCTTCCCATTTTTCATACGTGAATAGAATGGGAAAGAACTCTCTTAACTGGTACAATGGCACGTACCCACTGCAATGTACTTCGTTGCTTCACCAAGTGTAGATGTAGTTATAGATGAAGCTTCTTTCAAATGACTGTGACTATAGTACCTTTGTATTCATCCTGTGCTGCTTCAACAGTTCGTCTTGTACTCTTATCACAAGTTAGTAGTTTGAAGATACTTCAATGTTTTGTGCAATTTCCTCAAAAAAATTCTGTTTTTTTACACTGTTCCATGTTTTCCTCTGTGATGCTCCCTTCTCTCCTTGTTGCATGTTACTTATTTCAATTATGTTCTTGATTAAAATTTTAGTAATTGCAGGTGTGCTTTATCAATCACACATTGCTTCGGGGTCTTCATATCTTAACTGAGTGTAGCGTAAAACAGCTGCTCCCTCCCCAGTGTGTGTGTGTGTGTGTGTGTGTGTGTGTGTGTGTGATTTGATACAAATTTGAGCCTACAAAAATATCTAGTTAACCAATTTTTTGTACAGATTGTATGAAAATTTTTGCTCTTTTTTTTATTCACATACTCTTCATTTCTGTTCAGCCCAATGAGGCAGGTAAATCTGATGCAAAAGACACCGGTGAGGAGCGCAAGTCAAAACGTGTTCGTACCAGGACACAACCTTACCAGGCTCCATTACCAGAACTGCAGTACATTTCCAAACTAAAGACATTGATGAAGTCACCAGATGACAGACTCATAGTCTTTTACAAGTAAGTGTACAGTTGAATCAGAATGAATGTTTTGATGGTGCATGATAGAAAATGAAAGGTATTCTTTTCTTTTACCTCTAGGAATGAGTTTTTAGCTGTACGAAATACAGAAGGAGGTTTTTTTGTGTGCCAAACTCTCCAAAACATTTATAGAAGCAGTCCTCGTATTCGTATACGTTGGTTGTCAGAACAAGAGCCAAAGGAAAAAGACTCCAATGTGTATATTCCTGACTTCTATGATGCTACAGGTAAACACTTAATGTCCTTTTTATAATTTCAGATCTGTGTAAGGACTTTCTCCTTATTAACATTTTTAAAATTCATAAAATGTATTTCAGATTTTGACTGTATACTTACTAATTTGGATTTGAAGAAAGTGGACAAAAATAAATATGAGCTTCCCAATGGAGAGAGGTCACGTACTGAAAACATATTGACACGTGCACTACAATTTGAGAAGGGAGTGGAGAAGCCTTCTGTGACTGAAGAACATCCTGATGGTCTTGATTTATCATTATATAAAGATGAAGCTCAGTTAAAGAAAAAGAGGAATTCGAAGAAGCGAGTGTCAAAGAAAAGAACTTCTGCTGGGACTGAAGGAGGACCAAGCACATCAGCTGCTGATGCTGATAGTGGTGAACCTCCAGCTAAGACAGCTCGTAAGTCAAAATCCACCAAGAAAACTGGGAAAGCAAAACCTCCTTCAAAGGAAAAACCTAAGGCTAAGGACAAGGAGGGATCAAAGAAACCAGAGCGTGATAATGCACGTGAGAAGCGAAATAGTGCTAAAAAGAAAACTGAGAAAAGTGAATCGAGCAACAAATCTAAAAAGAGCTCGTCTACAGCTACAAAAGTGACTACAGAAAAAAAGAACATCAAAACTACACCAACTAAAAAAACAGATTCATCTGAAACCTCTATTCCAACAAGGTCTGCAAAAACCAGAAGTAAGTTTGGTATTGTGAATACCTGAATTTTTTAATGAACATTGGCAGTTTTTCATTGCACTGACTATATGTTTTTAGGTGTTAAAGCTGGAGCTGCCCCTTCAAAGACTTCACCCATTACTAGGACAAAGGAGCGTGAACGCAGGGGGGTTAATGCTAAGGAGAGAAAGAAACCAGGCAAGAAGGCCTAAGACAGTGAGTGAGTGATGTATCGTTATCAAATTAACAACTCTTAAGGGTGGATATATGTGGCAGGGAGAAACATATCTTTCTGTCTAAGTGTTTTTATCAGCCCACAACTATATGGACCTGTTGATAGTAACAAGTGAATATTTTATACCTGACATAAAGTGTTTTATTGCACCCAACAAATCTTTTACTTTTTAATGGAGTCTATTACTTTTGTTCTAAATCAGATATTATAATGATTTATGGCTGTTGTAATGGTTATTGGCAGAAAGAGAACTGGATGGACATGGAACAGGGTACAAGATGATTTGGAAGTCTTGTAAAATGCAAATTTGATTGTGGTACTTTGTACCGTTAAGTTGGGATAGAATGTGTATCACATGATGTGTTCTGCATCCCAGATTATTGTGATGTTTCTTATTGGATCTGAAAAGTGAATTGCTGCTGTTGGCATCTTGGAGATAAATATCTCCAAGGAGAAGGTGGGATCATTATCATCTGCACAGTGTTTTATCTTATTGCTGTTTCATGGCATATTTGTAGAAAAGAAAAAGATGATATGAATGGACAGTTGTTGAGATTTGCTTTAACTCTTCAGTGAAATTTATGTTACTAGAGTTTAAATAGAAATGTCGTTTCTGTAAAACATTTTTCTAGTGTAGTAGCAGCTGTTTCTATATATTTTTCCCAACTGCTCCAAAAAATACCTTACCATTTCCCAATGACCGCTAAAATTAAGAATTTATTGTGACTGTACTTTCACTGCATATATTTATTCCACGGTGCAACAACTTGTTGCCACATGCTAGCTCTGACACAGAGTTGCTCTCTGTTTCCTCAGCCAATGCTGAGTTTGAATGGCATGTTGTTGAATTTTAAGTGTGTGTGTGTGTGTGTGTGTGTGTGTGTGTGTGTGTGTGTGTGTGTTTTTGGGGAGGGGAAGGGTTTGTGCATAATGTGTGTGCTCCCCCCCCCCCCCCCCCCCCCCGAATTTGCCCATAATTCCTCCTTACCTGTGTGTGTGTGTGTGTGTGTGTGTGTGTGTGTGTGTGTGTGTGTGTGCGCGTGCGAGCGAGCGAGCGAGCGTGATTTTTCTGGGAGGGGGGTTGTGTATTGCGCATGTGCATGCTTCCCCCCCTCCCCCAATTTGCCCATACTCCCTCCTTACCCAAATATATATATATAAATATATGTGTGGTTTTTGTGTGTGTGTGTGTGTGTGTGTGTGTGTGTGTGTGTGTGTGTTGGACTTTTTAATTATAAGCGGCTTAAAAATTAGTGAAGACAAGAGAGTGACTTGAAACAAAGCAAAAGCAACTTCACTGATGACATTGAAAATATTTGCATATGTGTGTATACAGAAATATATGTCTGTGTATGTTTGAGCTCATGTGTTCTTGCCGTGTGTAGATCTATGTGAGGCCCATTTAAATGAAAATAAAGTATATATCAATTTTAGTGAAGTGTAACATTGTAATCAAAACTTGTTTTTAATAGACCACTTGCTTAGTAGTAAGCAGACTTTGTTGTTTATTTCTTTCACACTGAAATTTGTTAAGAACTGAAAGAAATGTAAAATGAAAAACAGGAAAGTATGCCATTAGCTAGTTAAATCACCAAGAGTATTGTCTGTGTTTCTATGTGGTAGATTGTAGTTATTATTCTATTATTACTGCATAATGATTTTATGTTGTGATTAGTAGTGCACATTAATCTGAGTGTATGAATGTTATAATTGAAAGCTGTAGAGGACAAATTCCAGATACAGCATTTATGGCAAAAAAATCTTTGTTCAGTGTTTGTGTGTGTGTTAACTATTGTGTTACCTGCAAATTCTGTGGGTAAGAAAGTAGCATTTCTGTTAAGTGTTTTTGGGGGTATTTAAGTACATACATGTTTAGTCCAAGCTTCACCATAAGAAACTGCTTGACAGCGTAATGGTATAACTTGTAATTGTTATGGCTACTATTTTAGTCTTTTCAGTTTTTAACATTTTACATCTCAGGCTGCCCCAGCAATTTGCAATCACAAATCAGATTATCAGCGTGTTTATAGCATAATTTTGGAGATTTTCGAGTTATCTCATGGTTAATTATGTATATGGAAGCAGTATGTTTTCATCAATAAATAGTGTAGTTAATTTTTAAGTTATTCATTGTTCATTTACATTACACTTCACTTCCTCTTCATGTCATTCATGTACAGCTGTACACTCTTCAGATTATGTACAAACATAAATCATGAAATCTCAGAGTAAAAGTAAAACACGTGTAAACTATAGTAAAGATAGATAATACGGTATTATTTGTAATTTGTACCAAATGTTAACTTTTGGACGTACATACGTGTGTGTGTGTGTGTGTGTGTGTGTGTGTGTGTGTGTGTGTGTCCCTCTTTCATTCATGATTGAATGTACAGTGTTAGATCCAGGACAAAACGTAATGCAAACAGCGAAAGCTATCCAAACTATAAATAAATTTTCTTGTAAATTTTGTATTTTGGGAATCTGGAGGACTACTTGCCTTTCATTAATGGCCCCTGTAATAGAGAGCCATTCAAATGAGTCTTTAGACTGTGGATGAGACAACTACAATGTTGACGTTTACCAACTTCTCAAGCTTTTTCAAACACCCCCCCCCCCCCCCCCCCTTGTCTTGGTGGATTGACTATGGTTTCTGAAAGTTTGATTCTCCAGCTTATATTGCTATATGCTTTGCCCTGGCAAATATTTTCAACAATGATGACCAATTATCTGTCTTTAAAGTAGTTTAATTCAACATATTGTCATATATGTATATAATTGTTGTGATCCATGTTATCAGAAGTAGACGTTTGTAAAAAAAAAAATTGATTCATTTAATGATAATGGTGTGTGTTGAGATCTGTTCATCTTCACAAAGAGATAATTGATGTATTAGTTAAATCTAACAAGTCATGGGTATTTATATTAGACTTCTGCAACATATAGCACATTGTACTTCAGTAGCTCCACCAGAAAAAAAAAAAAAAAATAAATAAATGGCTAACAGTGACCTGATGCCTGCAGTCATTATGGATGATACTGGGCTTCTTTCGTTGTATTGTGTGTCATTTGTTGCTTTCTAACTTCAGGTTGGAAAGTGTAACTATACTTCGATGTACTTTCCTGTCTGTTGTTCTTCCTATGGTGGTTGTAGTTTGTCATATGGGACAGTGGATTTATTGGTGTATGTAGAACAGTGCCATGGTACACATTTTACTTTGCTGGGTGTTTGTTTTAATGAGATGCGCTTTTGGTGTGCTAACAGTGGCATACCTTAATTAACTAAATGTGTGTAATTTTAATGATAGAGTAATTCTTCAATTGCAGACAGATTTCTTCCCCTTTCCATCCTGGGGTGGGTGGTCATGGGTCAAATGTGGCACATACCGAAATTTGTTTCATCATATATACATAATTAAAGAGATGCTGAGTGAATTGGGAGTGAATAGCTTTCTGGCAGATATTCTGTTGTTTTTTTTTTTTTTTCTTTTTTTTTCATTGACCATTGACCATTGGTCTTGATAGTTGGAGAACACACTCTCTCTCTCTCTCTCTCTCTCTCTCTCTCTCTCTCTCTCTGTGTGTGTGTGTGTGTGTGTGTGTGTGTGTGTGTGTGTGTGTGTGTGTGTGTGTGTTGCGTTTGCGTGTTTGCTTGCTTGCACATTATATGTAGTAATTGTACAGTAGATGGACTGTTAGTTGATATGTGACACTTGCAGCCATATTGTTCTTATTTTTAATTTGTAAAGTCCACAAATGTGGAAACCCACGAGGATCAACAGTGCAACTTTTTATTGTATTGTATTGTCTTGTCTTTGGGAACACAATCTCATTGTACAAATGCTATAAAGTTCAGTAAACTTGAGCAGCACAAACTGCAAATGAAGTTAGACTAATGCCTATTTATTTGGTTTAAAAAGAGCGCACCAAACCAATTAGATGGAAGAGACTTAAAGGTTTGAGCAGTTACTTGGGGCTCAGCAAACATTCTGCTTTGAAGGAAATGGTGAGCTGATCTGAAGCAAATCGGTTCAGCTGAATGTTTCATCTCTAGCACTATAACTGATTAATGGGCATATTTGAAGCATGATATCAATGTCTTGGTGACATGTATGATGTGTAGTGAAAATCATGTCTGCTGGATATGTTGAATGGGGCTCGTAAAAGTGGGAAAAGGTAAAGATGGTGTTCCCTGTTAAATAAAACTAAAAGGGGAAAAAATCTTAAAGCTTCACTTAAAACTCCTTGCCTGCATATGTTTTTCTTTTGGCTATTATTGTCACCATTTGGATCTCTGCAGGTTATAGTGAGCTTTCATAAACTGTTATGGTCCTGTACAGTGAACATTAGATGTTTCATATAACATAGTGCCCCTGCTTGTTGTATTGAGCTCATCAAGACACATGACAGTGTGTGGAATTAATTTTTAAATTTAAAGCATTTGTAGAATTTTCTGCATAGGAAAGTTGTATCTTATCAGTTGACATTGTGCATGTGTTTAGTTAACAGTGTATGTTATTGATTTTTAAGAATTTGTGACTGAAATAAGCCAACAGCTTTTTCTTCTATGGTAGTGTATAACAGCCTTTGTGTGCAAAATAAAAAATTATATATATATAAATATATATAAATATATAAATATGAATATATGTATGTTAGCATTGTAGACAGCTGAAATCGTGTCATGCTGTTTCGTCGTATATTGCTAATTATAATGGCTTCAGTACCATGTGTAATTTGAAAAGCTGGAATCTGTGGAGGAATAATAAAAAAAATTGTCTGGAACATGCAAATAAGATGAATAAAAGTGAAGCACCAAATAAATTTCTTCTTCTGCATCTGATGTATGTACAAATTGTACTGAGGTTTTGCGGAACAGTATTTCATCAATGGCCTTGTCATGGCGGCTTGCCATACGAGCTTGAAAGTTACCAGATTCACGGTGTAGTTTGCATTTCAAAAATTAGATACTTTCTATTTTTATATTCTTACTTCATCATATTATCTCCTGTCTGTTACTTCTAGGCACTGGTTTTTTACTGCTGCTCATGTACTGAGAGTGGTTCTGAGATATTAGGTCGAATTTATCCTGTGTGAGCAATGAACACCATGATACTTACTGTCAAGATAAGATGTACTGTTCATATATTATCATTTGTTTCAGTTGTGGGGCTGGATTTACGGAAATAATTTCCATATTTTTTTTGTTTAGATGTTTGTGGAACCTTATGTGAAATATACACAGATATTAATCTTCATTGATATAACCAATATAATAATGAGTGCCAGTAGTTAAATGTGAAATTAACTTTCTGTATTTCCTAAAAACAGTATTTTACTTGTCAGTGGTGGGTGTGGCAGTGGAAAATTTTTGTTCATATTTGAATTTTTCATACAGTATGTGAAGAAGATAGTTTGTGCCAAGCAAATAAAATGTCGTTCCTAGTTGAAATGAGCGTCATAACTTCAATAATTGTATTCAGTTGGTAACTGCAGTGGGTAATACCTTCGGAATAATTGATATCTGGGACTGAAAGCAGATAGAAGAACTGCACATGGTTTGTAAAAATGCTACTAGAGATCATCATGAAGTTATGAAAATAGAAACTGAAAAATGATGTATCATGTATGTGAAGCATGGGATTAATTGATCAAATATTTGAGGGAAATGCCACATATGAGCAAATGTTAACTTGACCTTTCAACTGTATTTGCACTACTCACTGACAGGAAATTCCGAATGCACAGTCATACTTTTTTATTTCATCTGTAAATGTGTGCTTATATCCATGAGTTGCTTCATTTTTATTCATCGAGGCTTAGCTCTGTCCATAATGTTTTGTTCATTGCAAGGAAGAATCTCAGAATATGGTCTAGTGTCAAGATTTGCTAGCACCTTGATGGTGATGATCTTGTAGCTTCATTTTGGTGCAATCGGAAAATGTTAAATGTTTATATGTATAGTTCTTAAATATTGAACTTCCTCCTCTGCTTTCTTTTGTTTTCATTGTACAGGTTGTTGGCGTGTATTTAAAATTTAAATTGGCTGGATGAACCAGATATAGAAATTTTTAGTGAATAGTATTTCTGACTGAAAATACAGAGAATGCAAAATTATTTTGGATATAAAATGTAAATTGCATGTATGGAGACTTATTGGCTTTATTACTGAATACAACTTAATTTTTTTCTTTTTCTTGGATGCTGCCAAGGCAGAAATTGTTGTTTAGTATGTCCATTATTATGGTTGGAAAACACGATACCAAAGCAAAAATGTCTGTTTATCTTCAGTGTTAAAACTTGTGGCTTTGTTGTGTCATTAGGTTTCATGTATAAGATGTTACCAACTTGGTGTAAAGTATCTGCAGTTAGTGGAAAAACATTTCATTGCATTTTCATGTTAGGATATTCAATCCTCTCATTATAAAATGGCATCTGTCAGACTTTCATTTTTTCCATTTGGTGTCAGTTTATGTGAAATATATGTGTGAAACATATTAGCTGAGTGTAAGCATGCAAGGTAAAAATTCCAATATTTAAGCAAAATGATACATGTATGACTTTTGGAACAAATTACCTTTTTTTTCAATAAAATTATAAATGGAATTGATATTTTTGTGTGTGTCTAGTTTCCCAACTCTCTATCTCTCTCTCTCTCTCTCTCTCTCTCTCTCTCTCTCTCTCTCTCTCTCTTACAGATTTTCTTCCAAGTAAAAATGTTGCCCACTACTTAAAAATTGATAAATGGCTGAAGTGTGTGTTAATTTTTGTTAGGTGTATGAAAGATAGGTAAAAAGTATCTACAAGCATGTATGTAGGTGGTAGGGTGAATCTTGCTTTGGCCTATATATGTGACTGTTTGGTGAGACCATTGCATGTTGTAGATTTTGATCCTAATTATTTTTATGGTTTTTGTTAACTTGGAAGCAAGGGTAACAACCTATGTGTTTTCTTGAGAGTTGTGGTGCTGGTATTAATGGTGTATCAAATTGAATATGCTAAAGCATGCCTTGTCAAAATAAAAACACTGAAATTACTTTCTTACAATAAGATCTTCTTTAAAGTGCTATGTTAAGTTTGTTGCACCATTATTGCCATGCCAACAGATGCAGATTTCCTCATTGGAACAACAGGTGAATTTATTTGGTGTTGAATCAATGTGAATTTGATGGCTTGATCGTTCAAATTTTCTGTTGACACCTAGATGTCATAGTTAACCTGAAACTTGCTGCTTAAAGGTAGTGTGTAAGTGAGCGACCAACAGTGATCAGTAATACTATCAAATGCATTTACTTTGTTCTACAGAGTCAGAATGGTTTTTAAGTAGGTGAATTTTGTTTCAGGTTTGTTATGTAGTGTATTTTAGCATTTCACACAAGTGCGTGCTGTATACTATCTAGGGAAGGGGGTCAGGGGGAAAGACTTTCTGGAAGTGTCAACATTTTGAGGTTGTCAGAATCTTTTTTGAAAGATTGTGATTGTTGTAGTAGTTAATCTGGTCACTGCAGTGGTCTAAAAGGTAGAAACATTTCTACATATCTAGTAGTATTGTGTTGGAAAATTATAAACAGATCCGACCGTAAACAATTGTGGTAACTATTTGAATGGAATGGTTTTAGTTTTATGCTTAAACAAAGTTCGAAGCCACCAGTTGAACTGCCCTAGTGCTGGATTGGGGGGGGGGGGGGGGGCAAGAGTTACTGGTCAGCCTGCAATTCAGTCTGGGACACAGAGTTGGTGTCCCAATGATCTGACTGACAACTCCCTTGAATATGAAACCCCGAAGTTTTTTCATGGATTGTGGTTGCATGCTGTTTCCCTTTATCTGTAGTTGGTCCATCAATCCACCCTTACCTTACAGACATCGGACAATCTTACGGGTGGGTCTGCACCTCTGGAGTGCCTTTGGACAACCATGTTCACATCCCTAGTCTTCTCCAAATACTCTGTAGGTAGACATGTTCTTGGCTTTTACACAGACTACCTCCTTGTTTGGCAGCAGCAATGTTTTACTGAAAGCTAACCATCACTGCCCTTCCTGTTATGGCTAGAAGCAACATGTTACTTTGCCCCGCCCTGACGGCTCTTGTGAGTGGGGACCGCTGCTCCAGAAATTTCACGTTTCCCATTCCTCTGTAACCTGAATGAATCTGCCGACACTGCTGTTCTCAGGAGCACAAGTATCAAGCTTGCTGCCTAGGCTAAGACAAACCTGTTAGTAACCACCACCACCACCACCTACACCTACCATGACACCTCACAACAGCATCTAGACAGTACAGGACATTACCAGTTAATTCTCTGAACTGAAACCTGAAGCCTGGGACAGCTGCCCAGAGTATCAGCAGGTTTGCAGGCCTAGATGGTTACTGTTTACCTCTGGTAACCTAAATGCTACCACTTTTGCCTGCTCTCAGCATTGCTTCTCTGGTTCCCTATCTCGGAATATCCTTGTTGGCTTCAGCCTTAAGCTTGACAACGCACAAGTCAATAAGTCACCAATGGGAATGATTGGTTGATAATCACTTGGCAACGAACTTGCAGTCTGGCTATATAATATGCAGATACATGTCTTTTAAAAGAAAAAATCTGCAATTAAATCCACTTCCTTATAATCACATCTTCTATAAAGTGTTAGGGTATGTTTGTTGCACTGTTATTGCCATCTCAGCAGCAACAGATTTTCTCACTTGATCAGCAATTACATTTATTTGGCACTAAATCACTGTGAATTTGATGACTGTACTATTCAGATTTTCTGTTGATGCCTAGAAGTTACAGTTAAATCACCTTAGCTCTAAAAATGGTGTTACGTACATTATATTTTAGTTCTCTTTACATTTTGCACTTTGTGGAGTTCATTTTTCACTTCTTTTACATATTCGTCTAAACATAAATATAAAATATGTTTCATTTTTTTTCATTGCACTTGCATACACATAGGAACACAATATAAATCAGTTGGTTAAAATATTTTTTCACATATTATATATCAAATTTTGTATTACCTTTTCACTTTAATGCACACACACACATTAATAATAATAATAATAATAATAATAATAATAATAATATCATCATCATGTCACTTCTACACTCCCATGCTCACTGAAAACCATGATTACAGTAATAAACCTGAAAAATAAATCGTATCCTTACAAAGTTTTTGTGAAGTTTTCCCTATGAGACTCAAAATACTAATTTCTTAAATACTTAGGGAGTATTGCAATGCCTTCTATTATCTTCTGTATCTGTGTGGAACTGATGTGGATGACAAGGCTCTTTTCTTATTGTGTTCAAAGCTAATGGGGCATACATCATGCTCATCATTATTTCGTCTGCTTTAATGGAGGGGCGCTAAAGCACATGCTGCCACAACAATCATTGCTCATGCCTTGCCATGTATACTTAAAACAATCTGTAAAACATTTGCAATATCTGCACAACCCAACATGTAAACATAATGGTAAGTATTACAGCTCCTATGTAAGGCCAGAACGAATAAAGATTCCAAGGCATTTCAGAAATTATGCTGCCCTTGGAAAGTTGTTTTCCCCTCTATTTCTGCTGTTTTAAGACCTGCTACCTTAAGATCTTCTAAATGTTGTATTAAATACTCCAGCAGCGTGTCCAGCTTTGGTTCAGAAATGTTCCTCCGTTCCTTGTTCATCATATAGCTGCCGATCTCCATATTTAAAGCTGGAACTCTCTCTTCACTGGTCACATTAATTATTATTATTTGTTCATATTGTCTGAAAATTTCTGTTCCTGTTCTTTATATTTGCCATAAAATGTCAGGTTACCTTTACCTCTGATCAGTACTTCTGTCAGCTTTGTCTTCATTACACACAATAGTCAACCCTTCCTTTGGAGCTATGAGTTACTGTTGGTCCTGGCTTAATGGAGTCAAAATCATTTTATTTCCAAACTTCTTTAAACAATCCTTGGGAATTTCCCTTACTGCTTGCAACATCCTAGTTTCACAAGTTTCGGGATCGTACATGGACTTCAAAACTAACTTTTGCTTACAAATTTTGTGAACATGGTCTGTCTCTTTACACAGCAGTTGTTTCTGGTTTTGCATAGTGCCACATAGATTGGCCAACTAACAAATAATCTTTCTCTGGTTATGTGTACATGACTCAGTTTTGGAAGGTAGGGGTAATACTCTGTACAAATCAAGCAGCTCATGGGCTACAAATGGGACATTCAGTGCATTACTTCATATATTGCCTGACATGAATGTGTCAGCATCAGTTATGCATAATAGCTGGTAGCTGCTCTATTCTGTGAAAGAAGTTGGAAACTTCTTGTCCTTAATGTCATCCTGAATTAAATGTGGATATTTAACTGTTGGCTCTGGATTAATTATATGAGGTTCCAGTATTCCTTTATCTACATTTACTATGGCAGAAATTAACATGCCATATTCCCTTTGTAAGTTTATATTGATGCAAACTATATTAACTATTCATTAACTATAGTGATTGCAGCTAAGTGATGTCTCTTGAGATCAGTGCTATGTGCATGTTCGTTATGTATCTAAGAAGCTTTCCCATATTTTTGACAATCCGTTGTTACGTGCAAGGCTAGCTACTGTGTTAGTGGAAACTCATCAAAGTTGTTTTGGCTACTGTTACTTGATCTCTGGTCAACTTAAGCAGTTGCATCGGTTCATTTTCAGTTAAGTCAGTCTTTGATTTGAAATAGGAGTTACAGGCATTGCATCCTGTTCATCTAATATCTCAAACAGTTTTTTATTAATTTCCCACACCAAATTTGACACCTAATTTCACAGCTGTACATTCTTGATAACATATTTCCAAATTTGTTGATTTTTAGTAGATGATATCCTACCGATAAAGGTGCCACTCTCTCCGTCTCATTGGCTTTTCACAGAAGTTCTCTCAGATTAATGTAACTGACAATTTTTCATGCCACACTGTAAATCTGTACTTCGCCAATACTATCCTATAATAAACCCAGTGATGAAGGTAACTTCTCTATATTAAAATCTTGGTTTAGTACAAGGGTGTACACTGCTGCAATAAATCTCACCAGGTGCAATACCCCCATCAGTTTCCTCATCTGAAATTCAAGAAAAAGTTCTATCTTAGTAGAACTTCTTAGCTTATGGGCATGCACTGTTAAAAAATTTTCCCTTTAAATGAATGGCAATGTTTGGTCCCCTTGGCCTTAGGCCACACAACTGTTTCTGGAGCTTACAACTTCCACCCCTTCTAAAGCTTTCATTGTATAATATAACTAATAGAACTTGATCACCTGTTTTAAAGTATTTTGGATACTGGTCTCTGTCATAGTACTCCTTATTCTTCTCTTCATACCGTTTATAATAATCCCTGACACACTGATACATTGGTCTCATTTTGTCTCTTAATTCAAATGCATAAGAGATTGAGCTTTATTGATATAGTGCCTCAGGAATTCAATTATAATTCTTTCCAATGCTGCTTCTGACTGCAGATGGTAACAGGATATTCCTTATAATATACCTGGTATGTTACATTTTCTACTGAAACACAACTTGTGGTGCTATGGGGTATATTATTGTACACAAATACCATGAGTTGAGCCACGAATCCCAATCTGATTGAGCTCTATTGATATAGTATCTCAGGAATTCCATCATAGTTTGGTGTGATTTTTCCAATGCTGCATCTGACTGGAGGTGGTAACAGGAGGTCTATACCCTATCAGTCCTCAACAATTTGCCCACTATATGTAGTGTCAATCAAAAAATTGCTGCCATTGTCACTCAGTGTTACCGAGAGTATCCCAGATCCCAAAATTATTCTTTCCGTGATGACATGAACCACTGTATCTGCTTCCTGCCTTTCTATTGGTTCTGTTACTGTGAAATTTGTTAGAGCCTCTTGAAATGTTAGTATATACTTATTATTGCCATATGTTACTTTCAGTGGATGTAAGACATCAATATCACAGCTATAAAACATCCATTCTGGTGTTATTACCCATTGCATTTTTGTCTGAAAAATTTGTTGCCTTGTTCTTGTGATGCAGAAACCATTTCCTGATCTATTCCACAGTACCCTTCTTCATACCAGACCATGTTTGGCATATCCTAATTTGATCGTATGTTCTCATGATCCCTTGACCACCTAGGTGCGCGTCATGTATTACTGCAAAATTTCCACTTTTGCTTCAGCAGTAAACTGCTGTTCATCATCCTTGACTTCCAGCTTTTCCTCACTTTCATTTTCCTCAGTTTCGGTATCAGCTGACCGTTCTTCCCTTATTCTCAACAATGCACCATCTACTGAGTTCTTTTTGTGTACAATTTTGTAATAATGCTCCTCTAATTTCAATATGAACTTCATTAAATGTGAGAATGGATCACTACTATTTCTGACCCAGTGTAGTGACTTAAGATCTGCACAAATAGTAAACCTCCAACCAGACACACATGACCTGAAATGTTTGACTGTGCAAAGTATGGTTAATCAATCTCTGAATTGTACTATAATTTCACATTGTGTTGTTCAGATTTCTGGACGCATATGCAACTACCATTCCATTGCTAAGAACAGTGCCAATGTTATTGTTATTATTAATTTTTTTTAATTGTGTACTGTGATATCGGGGTTTTGAGTAGCTTCTCTCTTAGCACTTGGAACACATTTTCTTGATTGGTGCCCCATGCATACTTAGCACCTACTTTCAACAATTCACTTAGTGGTTTTACCACTTTACTAAAGCCACTAATCAAAGTCTATAGCACCAGATCACTCATTTTTTGTTCTATTGGCCAGGGGATATTCCACCACTGCTTTAAGCTTGCTTGGATCTGGCATTAAAACATCTTCGGTCAAGACATGTCCCAGATAGGTGACCTCTTTCCTTAAAATTTCAAATTTATCCACCTGCAACTTTAAATTGTGTTGCCACCCTCCCGCCCTTCCTCTCTCACCCTCCCGCCCTTCCTCTCTCACCCTCCCGCCCTTCCTCTCTCACCCTCCCGCCCTTCCTCTCTCACCCTCCCGCCCTTCCTCTCTCACCCTCCCGCCCTTCCTCTCTCACCCTCCCGCCCTTCCTCTCTCACCCTCCCGCCCTTCCTCTCTCACCCTCCCGCCCTTCCTCTCTCACCCTCCCGCCCTTCCTCTCTCACCCTCCCGCCCTTCCTCTCTCACCCTCCCGCCCTTCCTCTCTCACCCTCCCGCCCTTCCTCTCTCACCCTCCCGCCCTTCCTCTCTCACCCTCCCGCCCTTCCTCTCTCACCCTCCCGCCCTTCCTCTCTCACCCTCCCGCCCTTCCTCTCTCACCCTCCCGCCCTTCCTCTCTCACCCTCCCGCCCTTCCTCTCTCACCCTCCCGCCCTTCCTCTCTCACCCTCCCGCCCTTCCTCTCTCACCCTCCCGCCCTTCCTCTCTCACCCTCCCGCCCTTCCTCTCTCACCCTCCCGCCCTTCCTCTCTCACCCTCCCGCCCTTCCTCTCTCACCCTCCCGCCCTTCCTCTCTCACCCTCCCGCCCTTCCTCTCTCACCCTCCCGCCCTTCCTCTCTCACCCTCCCGCCCTTCCTCTCTCACCCTCCCGCCCTTCCCCTCTCACCCTCCCGCCCTTCCCCTCTCACCCTCCCGCCCTTCCTCTCTCACCCTCCCGCCCTTCCTCTCTCACCCTCCCGCCCTTCCTCTCTCACCCTCCCGCCCTTCCTCTCTCACCCTCCCGCCCTTCCTCTCTCACCCTCCCGCCCTTCCTCTCTCACCCTCCCGCCCTTCCTCTCTCACCCTCCCGCCCTTCCTCTCTCACCCTCCCGCCCTTCCTCTCTCACCCTCCCGCCCTTCCTCTCTCACCCTCCCGCCCTTCCTCTCTCACCCTCCCGCCCTTCCTCTCTCACCCTCCCGCCCTTCCTCTCTCACCCTCCCGCCCTTCCTCTCTCACCCTCCCGCCCGTGCTCTCTCTCTCTCGGCCTCCCGCCCGTTCTCTCTCTCTCTCGGCCTCCCGCCCGTTCTCTCTCTCTCTCGGCCTCCCGCCCGTTCTCTCTCTCTCTCGGCCTCCCGCCCGTTCTCTCTCTCTCTCGGCCTCCCGCCCCTTCTCTCTCTCTCTCGGCCTCCCGCCCCTTCTCTCTCTCTCTCGGCCTCCCGCCCCTTCTCTCTCTCTCTCGGCCTCCCGCCCCTTCTCTCTCTCTCTCGGCCTCCCGCCCCTTCTCTCTCTCTCTCGGCCTCCCGCCCCTTCTCTCTCTCTCTCTCGGCCTCCCGCCCCTTCTCTCTCTCTCTCTCGGCCTCCCGCCCCTTCTCTCTCTCTCTCGGCCTCCCGCCCCTTCTCTCTCTCTCTCGGCCTCCCGCCCCTTCTCTCTCTCTCTCGGCCTCCCGCCCCTTCTCTCTCTCTCTCTCTCGGCCTCCCGCCCCTTCTCTCTCTCTCTCTCTCGGCCTCCCGCCCCTTCTCTCTCTCTCTCTCTCGGCCTCCCGCCCCTTCTCTCTCTCTCTCTCTCTCTCGGCCTCCCGCCCCTTCTCTCTCTCTCTCTCTCTCTCTCGGCCTCCCGCCCCTTCTCTCTCTCTCTCTCTCTCTCTCGGCCTCCCGCCCCTTCTCTCTCTCTCTCTCTCTCTCTCGGCCTCCCGCCCCTTCTCTCTCTCTCTCTCTCTCTCTCGGCCTCCCGCCCCTTCTCTCTCTCTCTCTCTCTCTCTCTCGGCCTCCCGCCCCTTCTCTCTCTCTCTCTCTCGGCCTCCCGCCCCTTCTCTCTCTCTCTCTCTCTCGGCCTCCCGCCCCTTCTCTCTCTCTCTCTCTCGGCCTCCCGCCCCTTCTCTCTCTCTCTCTCTCGGCCTCCCGCCCCTTCTCTCTCTCTCTCTCTCGGCCTCCCGCCCCTTCTCTCTCTCTCGGCCTCCCGCCCCTTCTCTCTCTCTCTCTCTCGGCCTCCCGCCCCTTCTCTCTCTCTCTCTCTCGGCCTCCCGCCCCTTCTCTCTCTCTCTCTCGGCCTCCCGCCCCTTCTCTCTCTCTCTCTCGGCCTCCCGCCCCTTCTCTCTCTCTCTCTCGGCCTCCCGCCCCTTCTCTCTCTCTCTCTCTCTCGGCCTCCCGCCCCTTCTCTCTCTCTCTCTCTCTCTCGGCCTCCCGCCCCTTCTCTCTCTCTCTCTCTCGGCCTCCCGCCCCCTTCTCTCTCTCTCTCTCTCGGCCTCCCGCCCCTTCTCTCTCTCTCTCTCTCGGCCTCCCGCCCCCTTCTCTCTCTCTCTCTCTCGGCCTCCCGCCCCTTCTCTCTCTCTCTCTCTCTCGGCCTCCCCCCCGCCCCTTCTCTCTCTCTCTCTCTCTCGGCCTCCCCCCCGCCCCTTCTCTCTCTCTCTCTCTCTCGGCCTCCCGCCCCTTCTCTCTCTCTCTCTCTCGGCCTCCCGCCCCTTCTCTCTCTCTCTCTCTCTCGGCCTCCCGCCCCTTCTCTCTCTCTCTCTCTCTCGGCCTCCCGCCCCTTCTCTCTCTCTCTCTCTCTCGGCCTCCCGCCCCTTCTCTCTCTCTCTCTCTCTCTCGGCCTCCCGCCCCTTCTCTCTCTCTCTCTCTCTCGGCCTCCCGCCCCTTCTCTCTCTCTCTCTCTCTCGGCCTCCCGCCCCTTCTCTCTCTCTCTCTCTCTCTCGGCCTCCCGCCCCTTCTCTCTCTCTCTCTCTCTCTCGGCCTCCCGCCCCTTCTCTCTCTCTCTCTCTCTCGGCCTCCCGCCCCTTCTCTCTCTCTCTCTCTCTCTCGGCCTCCCGCCGCTTCTCTCTCTCTCTCTCTCGGCCTCCCGCCCCTTCTCTCTCTCTCTCTCTCGGCCTCCCGCCCCTTCTCTCTCTCTCTCTCTCGGCCTCCCGCCCCTTCTCTCTCTCTCTCTCTCTCGGCCTCCCGCCCCTTCTCTCTCTCTCTCTCTCGGCCTCCCGCCCCTTCTCTCTCTCTCTCTCTCGGCCTCCCGCCCCTTCTCTCTCTCTCTCTCTCGGCCTCCCGCCCCTTCTCTCTCTCTCTCTCGGCCTCCCGCCCCTTCTCTCTCTCTCTCTCGGCCTCCCGCCCCTTCTCTCTCTCTCTCTCGGCCTCCCGCCCCTTCTCTCTCTCTCTCTCGGCCTCCCGCCCCTTCTCTCTCTCTCTCTCGGCCTCCCGCCCCTTCTCTCTCTCTCTCTCGGCCTCCCGCCCCTCTCTCGGCCTCCCGCCCCTTCTCTCTCTCTCTCTCTCTCGGCCTCCCGCCCCTTCTCTCTCTCTCTCTCTCGGCCTCCCGCCCCTTCTCTCTCTCTCTCTCTCGGCCTCCCGCCCCTTCTCTCTCTCTCTCTCTCGGCCTCCCGCCCCTTCTCTCTCTCTCTCTCTCTCTCTCGGCCTCCCGCCCCTTCTCTCTCTCTCTCTCTCTCTCTCTCTCTCGGCCTCCCGCCCCTTCTCTCTCTCTCTCTCTCTCGGCCTCCCGCCCCTTCTCTCTCTCTCTCTCTCTCGGCCTCCCGCCCCTTCTCTCTCTCTCTCTCGGCCTCCCGCCCCTTCTCTCTCTCTCTCTCGGCCTCCCGCCCCTTCTCTCTCTCTCTCTCGGCCTCCCGCCCCTTCTCTCTCTCTCTCTCGGCCTCCCGCCCCTTCTCTCTCTCTCTCTCGGCCTCCCGCCCCTTCTCTCTCTCTCTCTCGGCCTCCCGCCCCTTCTCTCTCTCTCTCTCGGCCTCCCGCCCCTTCTCTCTCTCTCTCTCGGCCTCCCGCCCCTTCTCTCTCTCTCTCTCGGCCTCCCGCCCCTTCTCTCTCTCTCTCTCGGCCTCCCGCCCCTTCTCTCTCTCTCTCTCGGCCTCCCGCCCCTTCTCTCTCTCTCTCTCGGCCTCCCGCCCCTTCTCTCTCTCTCTCTCGGCCTCCCGCCCCTTCTCTCTCTCTCTCTCGGCCTCCCGCCCCTTCTCTCTCTCTCTCGGCCTCCCGCCCCTTCTCTCTCTCTCTCGGCCTCCCGCCCCTTCTCTCTCTCTCTCGGCCTCCCGCCCCTTCTCTCTCTCTCTCGGCCTCCCGCCCCTTCTCTCTCTCTCTCGGCCTCCCGCCCCTTCTCTCTCTCTCTCGGCCTCCCGCCCCTTCTCTCTCTCTCTCGGCCTCCCGCCCCTTCTCTCTCTCTCTCGGCCTCCCGCCCCTTCTCTCTCTCTCGGCCTCCCGCCCTCTGTCTCTCTCGGCCTCCCGCCCTCTGTCTCTCTCGGCCTCCCGCCCTCCCCCCGGCTATCTCTCTCTCTCTCCCTCCCCCCGGCTATCTCTCTCTCTCTCTCCCCCCCCGGCTCTCTCTCTCTCCCTCTCTCTCTCTCTCTCTCTCCCTCTCTCTCTCTCTCTCTCCCTCTCTCTCTCTCTCTCTCTCTCTCTCTCTCCCCCCCCCGGCTCTCTCTCTCTCCCTCTCTCTCTCTCTGTCTCTCTCTCTCTCTCTCTCTCTCTCTCTCTCTCTCTCTCTCTCTCTCTCTCTCTCCCCCCCCCCGGCTCTCTCTCTCCCCCCCCGGCTCTCTCTCTCTCTCTCCGCCCCCACCTGTCTCCGCCCCCACCTGTCTCCGCCCCCACCTGTCTCCGCCCCCACCTGTCTCCGCCCCCACCTGTCTCCGCCCCCACCTGTCTCCGCCCCCACCTGTCTCCGCCCCCACCTGTCTCCGCCCCCACCTGTCTCCGCCCCCACCTGTCTCCGCCCCCACCTGTCTCCGCCCCCACCTGTCTCCGCCCCCACCTGTCTCCGCCCCCACCTGTCTCCGCCCCCACCTGTCTCCGCCCCCACCTGTCTCCGCCCCCACCTGTCTCCGCCCCCACCTGTCTCCGCCCCCACCTGTCTCCGCCCCCACCTGTCTCCGCCCCCACCTGTCTCCGCCCCCACCTGTCTCCGCCCCCACCTGTCTCCGCCCCCACCTGTCTCCGCCCCCACCTGTCTCCGCCCCCACCTGTCTCCGCCCCCACCTGTCTCCGCCCCCACCTGTCTCCGCCCCCACCTGTCTCCGCCCCCACCTGTCTCCGCCCCCACCTGTCTCCGCCCCCACCTGTCTCCGCCCCCACCTGTCTCCGCCCCCACCTGTCTCCGCCCCCACCTGTCTCCGCCCCCACCTGTCTCCGCCCCCACCTGTCTCCGCCCCCACCTGTCTCCGCCCCCACCTGTCTCCGCCCCCACCTGTCTCCGCCCCCACCTGTCTCCGCCCCCACCTGTCTCCGCCCCCACCTGTCTCCGCCCCCACCTGTCTCCGCCCCCACCTGTCTCCGCCCCCACCTGTCTCCGCCCCCACCTGTCTCCGCCCCCACCTGTCTCCGCCCCCACCTGTCTCCGCCCCCACCTGTCTCCGCCCCCACCTGTCTCCGCCCCCACCTGTCTCCGCCCCCACCTGTCTCCGCCCCCACCTGTCTCCGCCCCCACCTGTCTCCGCCCCCACCTGTCTCCGCCCCCACCTGTCTCCGCCCCCACCTGTCTCCGCCCCCACCTGTCTCCGCCCCCACCTGTCTCCGCCCCCACCTGTCTCCGCCCCCACCTGTCTCCGCCCCCACCTGTCTCCGCCCCCACCTGTCTCCGCCCCCACCTGTCTCCGCCCCCACCTGTCTCCGCCCCCACCTGTCTCCGCCCCCACCTGTCTCCGCCCCCACCTGTCTCCGCCCCCACCTGTCTCCGCCCCCACCTGTCTCCGCCCCCACCTGTCTCCGCCCCCACCTGTCTCCGCCCCCACCTGTCTCCGCCCCCACCTGTCTCCGCCCCCACCTGTCTCCGCCCCCACCTGTCTCCGCCCCCACCTGTCTCCGCCCCCACCTGTCTCCGCCCCCACCTGTCTCCGCCCCCACCTGTCTCCGCCCCCACCTGTCTCCGCCCCCACCTGTCTCCGCCCCCACCTGTCTCCGCCCCCACCTGTCTCCGCCCCCACCTGTCTCCGCCCCCACCTGTCTCCGCCCCCACCTGTCTCCGCCCCCACCTGTCTCCGCCCCCACCTGTCTCCGCCCCCACCTGTCTCCGCCCCCACCTGTCTCCGCCCCCACCTGTCTCCGCCCCCACCTGTCTCCGCCCCCACCTGTCTCCGCCCCCACCTGTCTCCGCCCCCACCTGTCTCCGCCCCCACCTGTCTCCGCCCCCACCTGTCTCCGCCCCCACCTGTCTCCGCCCCCACCTGTCTCCGCCCCCACCTGTCTCCGCCCCCACCTGTCTCCGCCCCCACCTGTCTCCGCCCCCACCTGTCTCCGCCCCCACCTGTCTCCGCCCCCACCTGTCTCCGCCCCCACCTGTCTCCGCCCCCACCTGTCTCCGCCCCCACCTGTCTCCGCCCCCACCTGTCTCCGCCCCCACCTGTCTCCGCCCCCACCTGTCTCCGCCCCCACCTGTCTCCGCCCCCACCTGTCTCCGCCCCCACCTGTCTCCGCCCCCACCTGTCTCCGCCCCCACCTGTCTCCGCCCCCACCTGTCTCCGCCCCCACCTGTCTCCGCCCCCACCTGTCTCCGCCCCCACCTGTCTCCGCCCCCACCTGTCTCCGCCCCCACCTGTCTCCGCCCCCACCTGTCTCCGCCCCCACCTGTCTCCGCCCCCACCTGTCTCCGCCCCCACCTGTCTCCGCCCCCACCTGTCTCCGCCCCCACCTGTCTCCGCCCCCACCTGTCTCCGCCCCCACCTGTCTCCGCCCCCACCTGTCTCCGCCCCCACCTGTCTCCGCCCCCACCTGTCTCCGCCCCCACCTGTCTCCGCCCCCACCTGTCTCCGCCCCCACCTGTCTCCGCCCCCACCTGTCTCCGCCCCCACCTGTCTCCGCCCCCACCTGTCTCCGCCCCCACCTGTCTCCGCCCCCACCTGTCTCCGCCCCCACCTGTCTCCGCCCCCACCTGTCTCCGCCCCCACCTGTCTCCGCCCCCACCTGTCTCCGCCCCCACCTGTCTCCGCCCCCACCTGTCTCCTCCCGGTGGTCTAAATTGTTTGTTGCGTTCACAGAAACCAGTAAGGGAATTCATGAGGTTATCAACTCAATAATAAAAAAATTCAGAGCGCTTAAAAAATATTGACTGACAAAGTTTATAATTATTCAAACACTAGTAATGAATTCATGAATTTTCATGAATTCACCCCAATTTTTCAACTCCTTGACCCAGTACTGTTTAAATGCAATACTATACTTTCATTAAATAAACCTTAGGCCAGTAAAAGTATTGAGAACATATTAATAAAAAGGTGAGATTTGTAAGCTGTTCAGATAGAAACAAAAAGATTGTGCGCAAATATGATGTTACTTTTAAAACAATACCTGTTATTGTTTTATTTCAAGTACCTGAAGAATTTCTTGTGCCCATGGAAGGGCTGCCAGATTAATGCAGATGGTTCAGTGTGCTTGTTTTGATGTACTCTCTGCATCTAAAATTCCTTCCTGGGCACCTGTGTTATGTGTAAGTGTTCATCACAAGTTATTAGTTTTTGAGGTCTGAAAGTAGTTCCAGTTTTTAAGAAAGATTTTCTAAGTATGAAAATCTTGTAGTTTTGTTCCTGCTTGGGTTCTGTTTTGTTGTTATTTTAAATGAATAGCTAACGCAGAGTCAGAAAATATCGCTCTAGTGAAATGCAACTAGCTCTGTTCACACAATGTTAAAGAGTGCTATCAACAGTGGATCTCAGATTCATTCTATATTTTTAGATTTTCAGAATTCTTCACCATTTCTCACATCCGACAAGTAATCTAATTGTGTACCTTCGGAATATTGTCCCAGTTTTGCAATTGGGTTTGTGATTTCCTGTCTAAAAGGTCACAGATCATGTTAATTGATGGAAAGTTTTCAAGTAAAACGTAAGTGATATCTGATGTGCCCCAAGGAAGTGTTTTAGGCTCTCTGCTGTTCTTAGAGAAACAGTTTAGGAGAAAAGTTGAGCAGCCCTCATTGGTTGTTTACAGATGATTTTCATTTACCATCTTGCAAAGTCATCAGATGATCAAAACCAATTGCAAACTGATTTAGACAAGATATGTATATGGTCTGAAAATTGTCAGTGGATTCAAAATAACAAAGTGTGAAGTTATCCACACGAGTACTAACAGGAGTCCACTAAATTTTGGTTATGTGATAAAATACACAAATCAAAAGTCTTTGAATTTAACTAAATAGTGAGGGATTACAATTATGAGTAAATTATTGGAATGATCACATAGGTAATGTTGTGGGAAGGTGAACCACAGATTGTGAGTTATTGGGAGAATACAGTAGATGCAACAGGTCTATTAAAGAACTACCTACACTAACTGCTCTTGTCTGGCCTCCTCTGGAGTATTGCTGTGAGGTGTGGGATCCGCATCAGATAGGATTGACGGAGGACATCGAAAAAGTTCAAAGAAGGGCAGCTCATGTCATATTATTACAAAATAGGGGGGAGTGCCACAGATATTATGTGAATTGGAATGGCAAAAAGTAAAACAAAGGGATTTTTTTTGCAGCAGGATCTTCGTGTAAAATTTCAGGCACCAACTTCATCCTTCGAATGTGAAAATATTTTGTTGACGCCCACTGACATAGGAAGAAACAATCATTGTAACCAAGTAGCAGAAATCAGAGCTAGCACAGAAAGATTTTAAGTGTTTTTTTTTCCATGTGCTGTTGGAGATTGAAACAATTCGATGAACCCTCTGTCGGGCACTTAACTGTGAATTGCAGAGTTGTCATGTAGATGTAGAATGTTAGTGAAATTACTGTGGTACATACCAGCTGGATTATGGCATGTTCATACTTACTGGTTGTGTGTCCTTAATTGTGTTGAGTTCATCTTAGAGTTCAGTTATAATGTAAGGAATGGCTCTACAGACAGCATGCATGTCAACTGATAAATGACATGAGAATCTATGGAGGGTGCTATTGCTGGCATGTAAACATGTAGATGACATGAAAATTGTCAGTAGTGTATTTTATGTACACTATGTGATCAAAAGTATCTGGATGCCCCCCAAAAACATAAGTTTTTCATATTAGGTGCATTGTGCTGCCAGATACTCCAAATCAGTGACCTCAGTAGTCACTAGACATCGGGAGAGAACAGAATGGGGTGCTCTGCGGAACTCACGAACTTCGAACATGGTCCGGTGATTGGGTGTCACTTGTCATACATGTGTACGTGAGATTTCCACAGTCCTAAACATCCAGTGAAATGGAAATGTGAAGGGACATGTACAGCACAAAAGCGTACAGGCTGAACTTGTCTGTTGACTGACAGAGACCGCCAGCAGTTGAAGAGGGTCGTAATGTGTAATAGGCAGACATCTATCCAGACCATCATACAGGAATTCCAAACTGCATGAGGATCCATTGCAAGTACTATGATAGGCAGGAGGTGAGGGAACTGGCATTTCATGGTCGTGCGGTTGCTCATAAGTCACACATCATGCTGGTAAATGCCAAACTACGCCTTGCTTGGTGCAAGGAGTGTAAACACTGGACAATTGAACAGTGGAAAAATGTGTGGAGTGACGAATCATGGTACACAATGTGGTGATCTGATGGCAGGGTATGGATATGGCGTATGCCCGGTGAAAGTCGTGTGCGAGTGTGTGTAGTGTCCACAATAAAATTTGGAGGCAGTGGTGTTATGGTGTGGTCATGTTTTTCATGGAGGGGGCTTGGGCCCTTTGTTGTTTTGCATGGCACTATCACAGCACAGGCCTACATTGATGTTTTAAGCACCTTCTTGCTTCCCACTGTTAAAGAGCAATTCAGTGATGGTGGTTGCATCTTTCAACATGATTGAGCACCTGTTCATAGTGCACGGCCTGTGGCAGAGAGGTTAGAAGACAATAACATTCCTGCTGAATCCTATAGTA
Organism: Schistocerca piceifrons; assembly: GCF_021461385.2. NCBI lineage: Eukaryota > Metazoa > Arthropoda > Insecta > Orthoptera > Acrididae > Schistocerca > Schistocerca piceifrons. The sequence goes on from NC_060149.1 coordinate 878,720,568, forward strand.
CACTTTTGGGATGTTTTGTAACGCCGACTTCTTGCCAGGCCTCACCGACTGACATCGATACCTCTCCTCGGTGCAGCACTCTATGAAGAATGGGCTGCCAGTCCCAAAGAATCCTTCCAGCACCTGATTGAATGTACGCGTGCAAGAGTGGAAGCTGTTTTCAAGGCTAAGGGTTGGCCAACACCATACTGAATTCCAGCATTGCCGATGGATGGCGCCACGAACTTGTAAGTCATTTTCAGTCAAGTGTTCGGATACGTTTGATCACATAGTGTGTTCAAGAGATGTATTAAATGTGTCACACTGTTTACAAATATACCTTTTCCCTTGCTGTAGTTGTATGTCATTCATGTAAGATTTATAGTTGTCCATCGGTTGTGGGGGGAATATTTTCTGCTTTAGATGTTTTTGCCATATATATATATATATATATATATATATATATATATATATATATATATAATCTGTGTGTGTGTGTGTGTGTGTGTGTGTGTGTGTGTGTGTGTTTTCTCGTGGGTCAGCCAGCTCTCTGGGCAGTTGCTGTTTCCTGTTAGAAGTAACTGTAGGGCTTTTCCTGCTCCATTATTACTGCCACAAATTCATGTCCAGTCGTATCGACTTGTCCGGGCCACTTTCATTTGCCCCACCCCGTATAATAGTGTAAGTGAATAACTTTAAGTAGCACTTTATAAACAATAAACATTACAGTAGTTTTTACAGAAATCTACAACAACATGAAGTTTATTTCATCCTCTATTTATGATATACTGTACAGAGTTAACTTTATACAGAATGTAATGAAACGTGAAAGACTGAGAAACCAGTTACAGAACGAGATACTGGTGCTACACAGCATCAGTGAGTGATCAGAAATTATGCTTAGCAAATATCGTTTGTCAAACTTACTGGCTGATTAAAACTGTGTGCTGGACAGAACTCTTACCTTGTCTTTTATGGGGAATGCTTGTACCGACTGAGCTATCAAGGCACAACCTGTGACATACTTACAGCTTCACTTCTGCCTGTACCACTTTCCTACTTTCCAAACTTCATAAAAGCTCTGGGGTACTTGTTGCTGGACTAACAATCCTGGAAGAATTGATACTGTGGAGATATGGTTAGCAAAATAATTTGTGTAGAAGGGCTGCTGTGAAACTCAGAAAGTAGGAAAGAGGTTTTGAGAAATAGAAAATTTCGAGGACAAATCATGAATCATGCCTGGATAGCTTACTTAGTACAAGCATTGCTCTTAAGGGCATGGTTCTGATATTAAGTCCTTGTCCAGCACACAGTTTTAATCTTCCACGGAATTTCATAACAAAGTAAACTGAAAGATACATTCTGGAGAAAAATACCACATTAATCATTTCCTAAATGTAGATAAAATACGGCCAAGCAACTCTCACAGTATTTCAAAAAACCATTAGTAATCTCCACTGAATATGGAAAATTTCATGGAGCAGAGTTTAGGGGCAAGAAGGCCCAGACTTTGAGGAAAGGAGAATGGGATCATTCTGAACACCACTTTTGTACTTTCATGCATATATCGTGGACTTTCTCAGGAAACCTGAATTGATTGGTCCCCTATCCACTGACACAACTACCAGGATGTAACTAAGAAAACTGCTCTTTTAAAGAGTCTGAATCTGCATACAAGAGTGCTATCCAGCAGGTTTTGTAACTCTCTGACTAGTGGCCACTGGGAATCACATAGAGGCACTGATTGCCTCAATGGTTCCTCACTTCAAATGAGACACACTGCTTTCATACAGTGAATTAAACTTGTAGCATGCTGTGAGCCTAAATTACCCAGACCTACACGCTGTCAAGCCATGCTACCCATGAGCCAGAAGTCCAGCACTCTGACCTAAAATGACATCCGGCCTTCCAGCCTTTAGCCTAAACTGAGCCTGTCTTAAGACTCTGAAATTTTCTGCCCACTCATCCCACCCCACCCCAACTATTGGGAATTTGACATGTGTGTCTGTAATAGGCTGTTCAGACCGAAGAACAGTCAGCCATCACATCTGTCCAATGCAAAGAGGGTGTCAACCCCCTACATCATAGAGGTCTGGAGCAAGTGATGATGCAAAACAATTGAGTACTAAATCTCCATAAACTTTTCATGTCCTCATGGTCCAGAACTATTCAGGCAAGCTTCAGGAGACATCCATATTCACAACTACCTAATAGCATCCAGTGACTGCCTCATTGTGCAGGTAATGCAACCCCTCTTGCTCCTCCAAGTCACCAGGTGCCACACAGAACAGAATGTCTCCTACAGACAACACAGCTACAATATGCTCGTACAGCTCTAGCCAGAAACCCTGCACCAGAGACCCAGTGGCTAAGAGGCAGAATGGTACACAGTAAAAAAACAAATTTGAAACCAAAACTAGATTACACATTGATTCTACTGTAAGTTTATGACCTGAAACTATACGCATAAAATTGAGAGGCAGTTAAAACGTTCGATGGCAGTAAAAAAAAAAAAAAATAAAAAAAAAAATAAAAATAAAAAATGTATATATATATCCCTTGTTAACTTTAACAAATATAAAGTTTCAACTAGACAAGGTATCTCCAGAATGTAAGTTTTGTTTAAATTTTTTTATGCAACAGCAAGACAGTCTGTTTGGTACATGTTTTGTAGTTGCTGTGAGTCTAGGAGATGACAACATTTTGAATTGTCTATATGTTGTTTATGCTGTGTAGTGCCTGTTTAGAATGGTAAAATTGATTGAAATTCCCATTGTTTGTGAGATTAGATAAGTAATTCATTTTATGAATGAATGTGTAGAACACTTAATCAGTCGACATTCGATGTATTTCTGACGTTTATGTAGAAAATGCGATGTATGATTCAATGGTAAGGAGATGGGTCTGACACTTCAGTGAAGGACACGACTAAATACATGATGACAAATGAAGTGGGTGTCCTATTTTTGGTTAATGAAGGATTGGTTCATACAATTGAAGAATTTGTAAGGGAAAAACTTAAGTTTATAGTGTCTGACCTTTCTAAGAACTTCCTGTAAATGTGAAGATCACTTGCTCATGAAATTATTTATGAAAACTGAATTTTCAGAAACTGTGCGCTCATTTGATGCCAGAATCACTCACAGAGAAACAAACAGAAGAAGAAGGAGAAGAAATGAATGTATGGGCATTCGTTTGAGTTCTAGGCTTGTTATAACAAAGATGGTGGTGCTTGTTTTCTACTTGAGATAGTCATCGGAGGTGAGACTTAGGTCACTTACTAAACCCCTCAATTGAAACTACAGTCAGTCAGTGAAGACTTACTGCACAACCACTAAAGTATAAATTCCAGCAAATGCTGATACCTTTGAAGCTCGGGTACACAGTGTGAGATAAACGAGACATTCTAAAGGTGTATTTTTTATTGCAAAGTGAAACAAATAATGAAGTTGTTTACTGTAATATGCTTACGAAACAGCATTTTGAAATACATAATAGGCACTGCAGCAAGCTCATAAACAGTATTGTGTTGATTCATGACTATCTCTGGCCTCACACTCTGGACAAGTTATGACAACTTTTACAGAACTTCAACTGGAACCAGTTTGACCATCCTCCATAGATCCCTGACATCACCCTACGCAACTTCCATCTCCTTCTGCACCAGGAAACGCCCCCTAATGGCCAAAAAGTCAACAACGATGCCAAGCCCAAAGAATGTGTTACTGCATGTTTGGCAACACAGATGGCAATGTTGAGGAAGGAATACAAAAATTGTGCCACTCTAAGATAAGTGACAAGTGTTTAGAAAGTGATAGGAGCTCTGTAGTAAGATGGTGCAAGATTTGTAGTTTCCCAATAAACAGTTTTTCAGTTTTGTTTTATTAGCAAATAGAACTTACTTTTGGAAATACCTCACAAATGAGAAAATTAAATTTGGATGAATTGCCATCTGAATTTTATGTTTGGGAAGATGACAAAATATGAGGATTTATCACAAAAAGCAAAAGGAAAAAAATCTACAGATAAATGTGGAATGAGACTGGAAGGACTCTCTGCACACAGTTACCTGAGAATTGTATTATCACTGTAATTAACAAGAGGGCTACTCCTATGAGGGCACACTGAAAAAGTAATTCCTCTGAATTTTTTATGTGAAAACTGTTAAAGCTTTCAAAGTAAGACAAACATTATTAACATTCTACATCTTTATTCTTCATGTCTACTTATTTCTCAACATAGTCATCCTCGCAATGACCACATTACTACCTATAAGGGATCAGTTTGCTGATACTGTCACTGTAGAATTCTTGAATTGTTTGATGTCACCTCTGCTTGCACTGCTTCATTAATGTCAGTGTTTTAGGTTTTGGAAATGGAAGACAGTCAGATGGGCCCAAGTCGGGACTGTATGGATTATGATCACTGACAGTGAACCCGAGGTGTCGGATGGTTGCAGATGTCGCAGTGCTCGTGTGTGGTGTGGCATTGTCGTACTGAAGAAGCGGGTGCTCCGTGTGTGGATGAACCCTTTGAATTAAAACTCGATTACAGCACTCTAGTGGCAGTGGGCTCCAAATATGTAGACATGAAGAATAAAGATGTAGAATGTTACTAATATTTGTTTTATTTAAAAACTTTAAGAGTTTTCTGATAGAAAATTTGGAGGCATTACTTTTCAGCATGCCCTCGTACATTGCTTTTGGTGTGCTTAACTGGGATGGAAAGAAAGCTGAAAAATTTTGGTTAACTGTTTTATTTGCTACAAAAGGCAGGCTGGAGAATGCTATCTGTCTTCACCAAACTTTGCTGAAGTCTGTACAAATATTTTTGTATGCTGTTGTTGGACTTACGAAGCAGTGCATGAAGGTTAAAAATATTGTGCCTAATTGTGAAACTGAAGTGATATATGATGTGAGAACAACACATGGAATGAAAAGATTCTTCATTGGATGGCTTACACTCCTAACATAGCTTTTAAAAGCATTGTAACAGGAACTGGGTTTTAGACATACATAATTGGGGAAACCCAAACCACAGATATAAATTTATTCCTGCTTTCACATTAAAACACATGCTGAATACTGTTGAGTGACAAGACCATTACCTGCAAGTTAACAGATATAGTTATGTTTCATAAAGCCAGTAAAACAGGTATGCTTAATGATATTGCAGTTCCACAAGCACACAATATCAAGAAACAGAAAAAGACTGAGGAATTAGACAGCACAATGAAACACACAGGGATGAAAAATAAATAAAAAAATGGAAACACCCCAAGAAATGCATGCTCGAACATAAATCCAGATGCTGCCAAAACTGCAGGTTGTGCTGTTGTGTTTGAGCGCTGTATGTGCTATGTTCTCAATACATGTGGCCAAATTGTTGGTGTTCGTATGGTTGATGTTTCTGTCTCCAAGGTAGATGAAGTGCTTATTGTTTCAAGAGGCGCTGTATCAAAGATTTATACCACATACAGGGAAAGCAGTGAAACATCATCTACTAAGTCACAACATGGAAGAAAGTGTGTGTTGAGTGTTCATGACAGACAGTAATTGCAGAGGGGTGTGACAAAGAAATAGGATGATGACAGCTGCAAAAGTCAGTGCAGAATTGAATGTCACACTCATGGACCCTGTCAGCACCAAAATATCAGGAAGGGAGCTTCATAAGCAGATAATTGCAGGGTGAGCTGGAATTCCAAAACCATATGCCCATAGCAGGAAAATGTACTGGGGATTGTGTAATATTCCATGGGCTCCTTGGTTACTCTGCAAGGTTGCATTATTGTCAAGGATTATGTAACTGTTTTGGCTGATCAAGTCCATCCCATGGTAGTATTTTTGTTTCCTGCTGGTGATGCTGTGTTTCAAGTGTTCACACAGTTTGCATTGTCTAGTTCTAGCCTTGTGAGCACGAGGATGAATTTTTGCATCTGCCCTGGCCACAACAGTCACCAGATCTCAATATTATTGAGCCTTCGTGGTCTTACGAAAGAACGGTCATGATCACTATCTACCGACATCATAATTACTTGGACTTGCCACTATTTTGCATGAAGAATGTTATAAGATTCCCTTAAAAACTGTACGGGACCTATAGGCTGTTTCCAATGTCAGCAGGCTTCCTATACTGTATTAGGCCTGGTGATGTGTTGTGTATTTGGTGTTTCCCTATTTTTTTCAACCTCTTGCATCTGCAGGGTGGTGGTATAGAAGAATGGTATGCTATGGTAGTTCAAAAGAATTTCCAGAGAAAACATGAAGGCCCGAGGATTATCTGAAAGTGCCTTTAATAAAGCATAAATTTTTTAAGTATATATATTTTGAAGAAAGAAGTGGATGCTGGTGAGACATTACCAATGCCCCTTTGTGTGAACCTTATCTGATCCTACAATAGCTGTCAACAGATATATCAAACTGGGAATACATTATGTGTGAAATTTTATGCTTGCAGCTGAAATAATAATTGGTGGTGGTCGTAGCGGTGGTGGCAGTAGTGATGATAGTGATTATTATTGTTATTGTTGTTATTATTATTATTATTTATTATAGTGATGTTACAACACCCAGTGGTTGCTTGCACATTATGAATTTCGTATTACACTCTTATCATTCACAAAACACCAGTAACTCAGAACATTAATCACGAGGTTAAAATAAACAGTATGCAAAGGTATATAAGAAGAGTGACAGGAGAGATGTCATAATTATTTATCTGTTTCATTACTGACATGCTTCTGTGTTAATTTTGTTGCTTATTTTATTAAGAAACTTCCAAATTGGCGTCACGAAGCTGATTGGTCCTATCTCAAGATCTACTGAGTATAGAAAAATTTTAGGTGTTCACTGGAAATTGATTCAAGGAAGTCTATGTTAAAGCCAGCAGTGCTCACCACTAACTCGCAGAGGTGGCAGTTGGGAAGGTACTGTACTGTATAAGTGTTGGGCGGCGGTGGCAGCGGTGAAGGAGGAGAGCGGTGGCAGCGGTGGAGGAGGAGAAGATAATATGCAGTTGACTCTTGATAATGTACTGTTGAATGTTAAGGAGTGTTACTGAGAGTTTTGAGTTTGATTTTACAACTGTTTAAATGGTCAAGATGGAAATGACAGAGTTCACATAATCTGCAGTAACAAGTTATGTTGTCACCAGGACATAAATTTATGTAACTAGTATAATTTTATAGATCTCAAAGCCAGTTTATCACTATTCTCATGCAGAAACATATTTAAAAAATTCAGTTTCATATGCATACATATTTTCTTGCAGAGGTTAGCAGTATGTTGATTTTTTAAATTTTTAATTGCTGTTTATTTTGGCCTTTTAAAAGAGTAGCACATTTGCGTACATAGATTACAGAATTTTAAAAGCACATCATAAAACTTTCAGTAATAGTTTACAAGAAAACCAGTGACTTTCAGCATGCTTAATCGAGCCAATTTTCTATTGTGACTGAAGCTGAAAATCATTGTCGACTTGCAGTGTAAAGATGTATGTGAACATCATTTATGATGATGGCCTTGCCTCTTCCAGGGTCATCGATTTAATCAGTCCTCCTCCTCCTCCTCCTCCTCTTCTTCTTGTATTTCTTCTGTTGTCAGATACAGTCAAAATTCCATCATCAATCAGAGCATCCCACATTTCCATGCAATGATCAAAATGTACACAATGATTTAATATCGAATTTCATCCCAAATCAGAAAAAAATCATAGAAATCTGAATCCATTTTTTGACTCTTCTGTTGTTGCAGTTAATTCTGTGGCTCATTGATGAACCTGCATTTCTTTCATGTAGGTCCTCTGACCATCTTCAGTGCTCTCCAGCAGCACTCTCTCAACTTCTTTGCAGTACACTGTTTTAAAGTTCTGAATCACTTCCTGGTCAAGCGGTTGCGATTTTGAGGTGATGGTAGCAGACAGAAGATCAAAAAGTGAATATGAATGCACTGAAATCAAATGAATCATTTGATGGGTATGGAATCCATTAAGATGCAATGTTGCGAAATGATATGAGTGCAAACTGTTCAGATGTGCTGAAAATATACCAAGAATTGGGGTATAAGAAAGAAATTAAAGTTCCAGATCTTGTCTGCTGCAAATTTTAAGTTGTTACTGTGTATGTCCAAATAAAGTCGCAATGCTTGGAGATGTTGTGTTATTATGATGTGTGCTATTGTCCAGAGAAAACCAGAATTTTTTATTTGCTTTTTCGTGTCTTTGGTTATGTGGAACACCTACTTGTTCAAAAGTTCTGTCGTCATTCACACATTTTTCTTAAAGCCGCAAGACGCAAGAAATATATCTTTCAAACGTCTATGATAGTAGGTCTTACTGTCAGAAGGGGTACATTGTGATCCATATAAACCTGAACTGCTTTAATGAATCATAACATTTGAACAAATAATGGGACACATTTGCAATTTTGGGAGATGATAATACACTATTGGCAAATTACATGCAAATTTTGGAAATGTCCTCCATCATCATCATTGCGTAACCATACTCATTTCACCATATTCCGTGATGTTCTGTGAAGTGAATCCTCGCCAGTGTTGCTTATTTTGTGTGTAATTGTCTTGCAGAGTTCTGCAGTTGTCCGTTGTCTATTCTTGTACACTCAGGTTTTAAGATAACCTCACAAGCAAAAATCCGGGCGTTTGGTCAGGTGATCGGAGGAGGGGGGAGAGCACAATTTTTTTGAAATTATTTGATCACCAAAGGAACAGGTTACAAGTTGCATGTAAGTGTTAGATGTGGACACATTGCTCCATCTTGTTGGAAGTAAATAAGTTTTTTTGTCATCCAGCTGCTCCATAAATGCATAGAATATGCCTGTATAAACTGTAGTTTCTACAGTCACATCAAAGAAAATGGGCCAACGATTCTGCAAGCTTACATTGTTGACTACACTCAAAGCTTTTCATCATTTTGTGGTATTTTGTGCATGATAGGAAAGGTCCACACCAGCCCGGTATCCGCTGTTTTGTGTGTTTGTGTAACCTCACACATGGAATAATGCCTCATCTGTAAACAAAGTTATGGAGAGAATGTCTGTACATTGAACAAGAAACCCCTGAAACCATTGACAATAACACATTGTTTTCTCGTGATCTGTTTCTTGCAATGCTTGAAATAGTCACAGAAAGCTTTTGCCACCCCCCCCCCCCCCCCTGCCCACTCCATGTCCCCAGGCCTCAAATATCTAGATTCTTTTGTACAAGTGTCAAAAACTTATATTTCTTTGAACTCATTTCTGCAATTGATCAACATGACTGGTAGACAGAGCACAATGTTATTCCATGGAAGCATTAACAACTTGAACACAGTGTTTAAATATCATTCAGCAGGAACCAATTATGTACACACAGAGCTGTAGCAATGCGCAGAGAGAAGGGAAGCTGAGCATAGCTCGACTAGCCTTAAATAGACTGGAGGCCAGGGCGAGCTCTGACATTTATATATTTATATATGTATTCTCTCTCTCTCTCTCTCTCTCTCTCTCTCTCTCTCTCTCTCTCACACACACACACACACACACACACACACACACACACACACACACACACAGTCTGAGGCTCCCTCTGCAGATGACACAGCACTGCTTCATGCATGGCCTTTTGAAAGCACGCACATGTGTCACTGCATTCCTCCTCTCTTAGGGAGATCAGATTCTCGAGAAGTCCATACTAGTCTTCTCGTCCGCTGGGCTCTGACTAAGGTGGCATGCTGCAGTGGTAGTGTACGGTCTGAAATGCTTAGGGCATGGACATATTCCGCGTCCATCTTCCTGTGTCAAACCACACGGCAACACCAGCGATGCCGAGACATGTTTTCATGTTGACCTCAGGCATCCGCTCTGGTGACAGTGGTCATGGTGCTGATGATACTGGTATAAGCAGTTGCTCAGGAACAGGTGACAGAATCCCTGACCATGGTGTTGGAAGCAATAGAGAAACTGCAGGTTTGGCCACCTAGGACAGCTGCCCTTGCCTATGCAGGAATGGCAAATGGGCAGTGGCAGGTGATGTGACACCAGGTGTGGACGGGCTCAAAGATGATGAGATGACATCGGCGGGTGCCTGGCCGTCCACAGGATGGTGAAGCTGATTTTTGTACCTCGAGCAGAGGACATTCTCTTTGCAGATGTCGCAGAGAGACTGCCCTCCATATCTGGCGATGACAGCTGGAATCCATGTGGGGCAATGCCTGAAACCGTGTGCCCAGACAACCAAACCCAGCTGGAAGAGGCAAGTCAGCTGTGTGGGTTGAGGTCCAGGTGGAGCAGCGAAGGAAGTGTAGCAGTGCCCTTGGCTGGGACATGTGGAGCAGCTACACCAGGCTGCTCTTGCCGAATTGTGTGAAACACTGCAAGGAGAGAAACCAATCTAAGGCAATGTCAGACGAAGAGTTGGCAGTGTACTTTTTCATCAAAGTTTTCAACGTTTGTACTATACTCCATATGGCGAGAGAAGGGCTCTGACAGTTGATACGGCCATGGAGCACGTGTCCACGCCGGCCAATCAGATCGTGAGCTTTTGTGGTCATTACCGTTGCAACGCCCCAGTGTTGCCATAGTGCTGGGCGACCACTGCTTTCAGTCAGTTGTGCCATGTGCTACATTCAAGTTTGTGTGTATACATGTGCATTCCGCTACTTCTGTGAGTTTCTTGCTGTGTGTATAAGTGCAAAAGTATGTATAAGTGGAAAATGGCTGTCTGTAGTGCAGAGAAGAGGGCTTTTGGGAAAGGAGCTACACTGAAATCCCAAGCATGTGAATTTATATACACATTGTGTGTTTACTTTGAAAAGGGAAAGGGACAATGGTGGGCCTTTGATATCAGAGAGTAAAGTGGTTGACAGAGTGCCAGAAGCATCGAACATCTCTACAGCAACAGTGAAGAGTGTCACAAATGATAAAGAGGCTGCCAACTCAGCTGTGAGCCCTGTTATTGTGACACGTGGAAAGCCGAGGAAGAGATCGTGTTGTGTGACGGAAACAGACAACTTTGATGAAAGTGCTATCAGGCAACACACGTACATGTAATACAGCAAGGAGGAGTACCCTACACGTAAAAACTTCATGGCATCACTGTCGGACAGTGGTTTGTTCACAGGCAGAATGACAAGTCTCTCCATTGTTGTGAACAAAATTGGCTTCCATTGGAAAAAGTTCTCAGGACGAAAGGTATTAATGGAATGCAGAGACATTGCAGCATTGAGATGTCGTTTCCTGCCTGAGTTGCTAGCAGTGAATCCAGAAAATGTAATGTGGATTGACGTAACATGGGTTGACGTGCGTCATGCATGTTCCGTTGGATGGGCAGATGACATGCACCACGGAACTATGAGTGTGCTAACTGTTAAGGGAGGATGACTAATTATAGTTCATGCTGGCTCTATGAACGGTTTTGTGCCCAGTGCTATGGTGATGTTTCAGTAAAAAAAAATGTCTAATACCATGAGGAGATGAATGCAGATACTTTCAAAGACTGGTTCATTACTCGTTTGCTACCAAATGTGAGTTCTGGTAATGTTTTTATGACAGACAATATGCCGTACCATTCTGTACAATTAAATAAGATTGCAAGGAGAGTCAAAATAGTCAGCTGGTTGAAAGAAATTAAAATAGGCTTTGAACAGAATATGCAGAAAGCTGAACTTCTGGAATTAGTGAAACGATACAAGCCACAGAAGATTCATTATGTGATTGATACACTAGCAGAGAACCACGGTCACAAAGTTATACATCTTCAACTGTACCACTGCCTTTACAATGCAATTGAACCAAATTGGGCTTGAATAAAAGCAGATGTTGTGAAGCGAAATGAAACCTTTATGTTGCGAGACACAGAGGGGGTGGTAAAGGAGGCTGTCACACGAAAAACGCCAGAAAATTGGAAGAACGTCATGAATCACATGTGGAAAGAGATTACAAGGCCAAACATAGAAGAAGGTGCAATAGATGAATCCGTTTATAATATTGTAATTTCTTTATCAGACAATGAGGACAGCAGCAGCAAAGATACCGAAGAATATGTGGTTGTGATGAGAGATGACCAATCACAGGACGATGATCTTGGGGTTTCTGTGCTCCTGCACGAAAAATTGAAGTAACATCCTTGTTCAATATTTTACACGTAACATTTGTGCAATTTGCTTTACCTTGTTAATGTTGAAAATCTGATTGTGTGTGATTTTTATTTTGGCTGGCACCATAGTCATGTTAATTTTTTTAATGATATTACTGCCATTTGACAGTAATAATTTTTATTTTATTGTTATACAATCCAGAGTTCGGCCATAGGCCATTTTCAAGCACAGTAACATATTGATATGTCAAAAGATATCAGATTGGTATGAAACACAGTGAAATCTGAACCGTATAACAATAAAATAAAAATTGTTGCAGTCAAATGGCTGTAACATCATTAAAGAAAATGTGTGTGTGTGTGTGTGTGTGTGTGTGTGTGTGTGTGTGTGTGTGTGGTGACAAACACGGGTAGGACATGTGAAAAAATATTCCATTAAGGAACATATCGGTCAGCAGAATGCTGCTCCTAATGACATGGCATTGTTGGGTTCTGAAGGAGCCAAGTATTGCCGCGAGCTGAAGGGTGGGACGGGAAGGTCTGTCACCCCGCTCCTCCCGCCGCTGACTTGCTGCCCGTCCGTGTCGAATACCGGAACTGCACTGCCAGCTGTCAGAGCTCTTCTCTCGATGTGTGGAGTATAGATGTTCCACCTCACTGGTAGATTCTGAGGGGACAAGGATGTGATGGATACCACAGGAATTGCAAAGTGCTGCAAACTCTTGCAATAAAAATTGTGGACCATTATTGGACACTAATGTCATGGACAAATCTTAGAGTGAAACAATTTTGGACAACGCTGCGATGGTAGCACTTGTGGCTGCGGAACAATGAAAAACATACGGAAAATGAGAATATGTGTCAACGACTGACAGCCAATAAGTGTTGAGAAATAGGCCAGTGAAATCCACATGTACATGGTCCCACGCATGTGACAGCATCGGCCGAGGAGACAGGGCATTGCACACTGCGAACAGAGGGCAACCAGGAGGGTAACATCACTGCCGAAGCCAGGCCAAAGCGTGTCAACCGGCCAACGCTTTTCTGCATGATACACCCCAAAGATCTCTGTGTGATAAATGGAGAACCTCTGAATGAAGTTTGGAGGGGATCACTACCCGAGGGGCCGCATGATCTGTGTTTGAAAGCAGAACACCGTCCACAACAGAGAACTGATGTCAACATTTGTAATAATTATGAAAGGGGTTGGATGTTCGAGGAGGTGGTGAATCCAGCCAACAATGTTGTACAAGTGTTACGACCTTCCATAAAACGAGATCTGAAGCCACAGCCTTCGTGATCCGTGTGCAAATTACAAGAAAACCATCAACTGTCTGCTGTGCCACAACATCAATGTGGAAACAAAGGAGTACCTCCTGATCAAACCCTTGGTCCAGACTGGCTGTCAGGTGGGACAAAATGTTGGCATTTGCATATTGATTTGTAGTGCAGAAATCAATCTCATAGTTGTAATGCAAAAGGAAAAGAACCAAACGTTGAATGCAATGTTCTGTTTTATCTGGTAATGTCGCAGAAGGTCTGAATAGGGAAACTGATGGTTTGGGGGGGAAACAAAAGTTGGAATTTCTTCACTGCATATCGAATGGCCAAAGTTTCCTTTTCTATCTTAGAGTACCTAGTTTGAGCAGGAGTCACTGTTTTTGAGGCATAAGCAATAGGCCACCCGGAGCCATCGACATATCTACGAGCCAGTACTGCCCCCAACCCATACCGTCAAGTGTCTGTCGCAAGGAGCAAGTGAAGGTCTGGTTGGTTTGTCACTAAGCAGGCCACAGAGTGCAACATGGTCTTAAGAGTGGAAAACACAATTTCACAAGCCAGCAACCAGAAACACAGTGTGCTCCCTGCCGCCATTGGATAAGCAGCTGCCAGCAGCAAGCCTTATACTCTTGGCTCACTTATTTGTTACATAGTTTAATTCGCAATTTCTTTGCACGTTTTTGGGTACTTGCATTGTTTAATTCATAAATTTTGGGCGCACTATAGTATTTGAGAATTGTAGCACTGCGTTTCAGTACCTGAATAGTGTAAAATCACGTAGTCTCCTTCTGCCGCAGAGCAGTGTGTCAGTAGTGCCCAAGTAGCAGCATTACTGCATTTACTAGGCAATCTTGTATTTTAATAACTGTTCAGATTTTGTGTCGAATTGTTTGTGCTCTCTGTAGATTAGTTCAGACGTTCTTTGCACAACAGTATTTAGCACGGATAGGGACTGCGACTGCTGTGTTTGGATGCGGACTGAGTTGGCATTCCTTCGCTCCCAGCTTCAGGCAGTGTTGGCTTCGGTCACACAGCTTGAGGCTGTTGCCAATGGGCATCACTGTGGGGGGTCTGGATGGGGGTTTGTCGGGGACGGCCAGCTCGTCCCACGCATCCCCCGACCGGACTACGGCTGTGGCTGCCCGGGATACTGCCCACATTGAGGCTAACCCCTCACCCGTGGTAGAGTGGGAGGTCGTCTCGAGGTGTGGCAGGGGGCGAAAGACATTTTGGAGGGCTGAACGGAAGGCCTCTCCAGTTTGTCTGATGAACCAGTTTCAGGCTCTGTCTCTGGCTGATACTGATCTTCGTCCAGATATGGCTGCTTGTCCTGTTCCAGAGGTTGCCCCTCAGTGTGCAAGATCCGGGCAGTCGCAGAGGGTGGGCTTACTGGTAGTTGGGAGCTCCAATGTCAGGCACGTAATGGGGCCCCTTAGGGATATGGCAGCAAGAGAGGGAAAGAAAACCAATGTGCACTCTGTGTGCATACCGGGGGGAGTCATTCCAGATGTGGAAAGGGTCCTTCTGGATGCCATGAAGGGTACAGGGTGCACCCATCTGCAGGTGGTCGCTCGTGTTGGCACCAAGGATGTGTGTCGCTGTGGATCGGAGGAAATCCTCTCTGGCTTCCGGCGGCTATCTGATTTGGTGAAGACTGCCAGTCTCGCTAACGGGATGAAAGCAGAGCTTACTATCTGCAGCATTGTCGACAAGACTGACTGCGGACCTTTGGTACAGAGCCGAGTGGAAGGTCTGAATCAGAGGCTGAGACGGTTCTGCAACTTCCTTCTCTAAATCCTCGCACAAACGAAAAAATGGCTGACATCGAAATAAGTGTCCAAGGAATATAAAATAAACTGAAATCACTCAACAGAGGAAAGTCCACTGGACTTGATGCGATACCAATTCGATTCTACACAGAGTACACGAAAGAACTTGCCCCCCTTGTAACAGTCGTGTACCGCAAGTCTCGAGAGGAACGGAAGGTTCCAAATGATTGGAAAAGAGCACAGGTAGTCCCAGTCTTCAAGAAGGGTCGTCGAGCAGATGAGCAAAACTATAGGCCTATATCCCTGACATCGATCTGTTGTAAAATTTTAGAACATGTTTTTTGCTCGCGTATCATGTCATTTCTGGAAACCCAGAATCTACTCTGTAGGAATCAACATAGATTCCAGAAACAGCAATCATGTGAGACCCAACTCGCTTTATTTGTTCATGAGACCCAGAAAATATTAGATACAGGCTCCCAGGTAGATGCCGTTTTCCTTGACTTCCGGAAGGTGTTCGATACAGTTTCACACTGTCACCTGATAACAAAGTAAGAGCCTACGGAATATCATACTAGCTGTGTGGCTGGATTGAAGTGTTTTTAGCAAACAGAACACAGCATGTTGTTCTCAATGGAGAGACGTCTACAGAAGTTAAAGTAACCTCTGGCGTATCACAGGGGAGTGTTATGGGACCATTGCTTTTCACAATATATATAAATGACCTGATTCCGAAATCAGATACTGATAGTAAGGCGTACCCAGGAGCAGATATAGACTCAGATCACAATATAGTAGTGTTGAAGAGTAGGCTGAAGTTCCTGACATTAGTCAGGAAGAATCAATACGCAAAGAAGTGGAATACGGAAGTACTAAGGAATGACGAGATACGTTTGAAGTTCTCTAACGCTATAGATACAGCAATAAGGAATAGTGCAGTAGGCAGTACAATTGAAGAGGAATGGACATCTCTGAAAAGGGCCATCACAGAAGTTGAGAAGGAAAACATAGGTACAAAGAAGGTAGCTGCGAAGAAACCATGGGTAACAGAAGAAATACTTCAGTTGATTGATGAAAGGAGGAAGTACAAACATGTTCCAGGAAAATCAGGAATACAGAAATACAAGTCACTGAGGAATGAAATAAATAGGAAGTGCAAGGAAGCTAAGACGAAATGGCTCCAGGAAAAATGTGAAGACATCGAAAAAGATAAGATTGTCGGAAGGACAGACTCAGCATACAGAAAAGTCAAAACAACCTTTCGTGACATTAAAAGCAACGGTGGTAACATTAAGAGTGCAACGGGAATTCCACTGTTAAATGCAGAGGAGAGAGCAGATAGGTGGAAAGAATACATTGAAAGCCTCTATGAGGGTGAAGATTTGTCTGATGTGATAGAGGAAGAAACAGGAGTCGATTTAGAAGAGATAGGGGATAAAGTATTAGAATCGGAATTTAAAAGAGCTTTGGAGGACCTGCGGTCAAATAAGGCAGAAGGGATAGATAACATTCCATCAGAATTTCTAAAATCATGGGGGGAAGTGGCAACAAAATGACTATTCACGTTGGTGTGTAGAATATATGAGTCTGGCGAGATACCATCTGACTTTCGGAAAAGCATCATCCACACAATTCCAAAGACGGCAAGAGCTGACAAGTGTGAGAATTATCGCACAATCAGCTTAACAGCTCATGCATCGAAGCTGCTTACAAGAATAATATACAGAAGAATGGAAAAGAAAATTGAGAATGCGCTAGTTGACGATCAGTTTGGCTTTAGGAAAAATAAAGGGACGAGAGAGGCAATTCTGACGTTACAGCTAATAATGGAAGCAAGGCTAAAGAAAAATCAAGACACTTTCATAGGATTTGTCGACCTGGAAAAAGCATTCGACAATATAAAATGGTGGAAGCTGTTCGAGATTCTGAAAAAAGTAGGGGTAAGCTATAGGGAGAGACGGGTCATATACAATATGTACAACAACCAAGAGGGAATAATAAGAGTGGACAATCAAGAACGAAGTGCTCGTATTAAGAAGGGTGTAAGACAAGGCTGTAACCTTTCGCCCCTACTCTTCAATCTGTACATCAAGGAAGCAATGATGGAAATAAAAGAAAGGTTCAGGAGTGGAATTAAAATACAAGGTGGAAGGATATCAATGATACGATTCGCTGATGACATTGCTATCCTGAGTGAAAGTGAAGAAGAATTAAATGATCTGCTGAACGGAATGAACAGTCTAATGTGTACACAGTATGGTTTGAGAGTAAATCGGAGAAAGTCGAAGGTAATGAGAAGTAGTAGAAATGAGAACAGCGAGAAACTTAACATCAGCATTGATGGTCACGAAGTCAATGGAGTTAAGGAATTCTGCTACCTAGGCAGTAAAATAACCAATGATGGACGGAGCAAAGAGGACATCAAAAGCAGACTCGCTATGGCAGAAAAGGCATTTCTGGCCAAGAGAAGTCTACTAATATCAAATACCGGCCTTAATTTGAGGAAGAAATTTCTGAGGATGTTCGTCTGGAGTACAGCATTGTATGGTAGTGAAACATGGACTGTGGGAAAACCAGAACAGAAGAGAATCGAAGCATTTGAGATGTGGTGCTATAGACAAATGTTGAAAATTAGGTGGACTGATAAGGTAAGGAATGAGGAGGTTCTACGCAGAATCGGAGAGGAAAGGAATATGTGGAAAACACTGATACGGAGAAGGGACAGGATGATAGGACATCTGCTAAGACATGAGGGAATGACTTCCATGGTACTAGAGGGAGCTGTAGAGGGCAAAAACTGTAGAGGAAGACAGAGATTGGAATACGTCAAGCAAATAATTGAGGACGTAGGTTGCAAGTGCTACTCTGAGATGAAGAGGTTAGCACAGGAAAGGAATTCGTGGCGGGCCGCATCAAACCAGTCAGTAGACTGATGACAAAAAAAAAAAAAAAAAAAAAAAAAAAAAGACCTAGTAGATAGTGTCTGAAGCTCCATGCAGCTTTTCGCGGATGATGCTGTAGTATGCAGAGAAGTTGCAGCATTAGAAAATTGCAGCGAAATGCAGGAAGATCTGCAGCGGATAGGCACTTGGTGCAGGGAGTGGCAACTGACCCTTAACATAGACAAATGTAATGTATTGCGAATACATAGAAAGAAGGATCCTTTATTGTATGATTATATGGTAGCGGAACAAACACTGGTAGCAGTTACTTCTGTAAAATATCTGGGAGTATGCGCGTGGAACGATTTGAAGTGGAATGATCATATAAAATTAATTGTTGGTAAGGCGGGTGCCAGGTTGAGATTCACTGGGAGAGTCCTTAGAAAATGTAATCCATCGACAAAGGAGGGGGGGGGGAAAAAAAGTGGAACACACAGAAGACATTGTCGGATGTCTGTAACGTCTACACCAACAACAACAGGTGTGTAAATGATCAGAGTTGCAATCCTCTGCAACATGTAGAAAGGTCACCTGAATGTGTTTAGTGTTGTTCATGGTTAGTGTCGTTATCAGGCCCAATAGGTTATATAAGGGGTCGTGAAGAGCATCAGACATTAAGTTATCACTGTGGTGGACACTGGGATGCTGCATACTCGTGAGACACCATTATTAGCACCGACAATGTTTGAAAGGGGCATGATTGTGATCTCCATTTGCCTGGTTGGTTAAATTGCCCAGTATATAGATTTATGGGGCATTTAGATTTGGCACTGGCCCAGTGTTGAACTACATGAGAACGTGAGGGGAGTCATAATAATTATCAAGGTTCTGGTCAATTATGTCTGACTCATCTAGGGAGGATAGCCGTATTGTGTACCGAGCACATTGTAGCCAATTCACATATGTGCCTGCCATCAGAGAACAAGTAATGGAATCCCTACAAAATTCTGTGTCATCCTACTTCCAAATCTGTCTCTGATGGAAGACATGTTGGATGATCTCAGACATCAACCCCGTTCCAGTGCCAGTATGCAGGATATTGAGGAACAGTTGCAACAGTTCTGAGCCTGCTTGCTTCAGGAGATGTCTGTATGATATCCTTTGCAAATGAATCAGTGCAGTCATCCAGGCCAGATGGGTGTAACATCATACTGGTAAGTGGGCTCATACTACAAAGTTCTTTGTAAGTTTGACTCGATATTGTGATCACTGAAATAACATCACATACCCTCTCATCTAATGAAGTTTCATTTCGTTTTCTTTTTCCCTTATGGGTGCTTCACTTTTTTACCAAGTAGTGTTATCATCATCATTTAAGACATACAGCAACAGAAGAAATGGTAAGTAATGTTTGACAGGAATTGATTGGCTTTCCGTGAATGATGTCTTGCATATATTGAGAGAGGTTAAAAATAATTATGAGGTATGATCAAAAAGCAACTGGAATTTTTTAGTTTCATGGGCTTTATGCACCTGATTTTCACAACGTTTTTATCTTGTCCGTATGCATGTTCCTGATGTGTGTTTGCATTTTCAGCTATTTTGAATATTTAGTTTATTGCTGCAGTCAACAAGGTTTTGTGTGTTTTTGAGTGCTCGGCGAATTTTTACTTACGAAGAAGACTGGTCAAAGCATTTACATTAAATTTTGCTTGGAAAATGGAATTAGGTACAGCAATGTGTTCAAAATGTTGACGTTTTTTTTTGCATATCTACTATGAACAAGACAAGAGCTTATGAGCAGTATAATTGTTTGAGAGAGTGTTAGGAGGATGATGATGATGATGGTGACCATTACCCTGAATCCCCTAGTACATCAATTACTGATGACGATGTGAAAGAAATAAAGAAAATTGTCCTGGAAAATTTTTGAATCACCATCAGAGAGGTTGCTGTTGATATCGGCATATCCTTTCACTCATGCCAAGCAATTGGTTTGGAAGTTTTGGGCATGAAACATGTAGCAGCGAACTTTGTTCCAAAATTGTTGAATTTGAACCAAAATCAATGTCACATAGACATCGCTCAGGAATTGCTGAATGAAGTTGACAATGATCCAGTACTTCTACAGGTGATGTTCACAGGTGACAGGTGAAGGTACAAGTGACGAAACATAGGTGTACAGGTATGGTGCTGAAACCAAGGCCCAATGGAAGCTGCCTGAAGAGCCAAGACCAAAAAAATTCAACAAGTTTGATTAATGTGAATGTTCTTATCACTGTTTTCTTCAGTTACAATGGGATAGCACATCCTGAGTTCCTGCCGTAGGATCATACTGCCAGTAGGGAATACTAGCTGGAAGTTATGCGCCACATGTAAGAAGCAGAATTGTGGTGTAACCACATGTGGAAATTGCATCATGATGATGCTCCTGCTCACACCCTAATGCTTGTTTGTGATTTTTTGGCAAAAAACAAAACCATTATGTTGCCTTAGCCACAGTCTTCACCAGATGTGGGCCACTGCGACTTCTTTCTACTGTATTCCCAAGGCTGAAGAGAACCATGAAAGGACATGATTTTGCCACCAATGATGAGATAAGAACAGAATTGCTGAAGAATTGTGTACACAACAATGTGCTGTTATTGATTCCTTCCTCACTGTAGGTTTTACAGAGAAGAGGGAAGTTTTATTTACGGCTTATTGGCTTATGTTTAGAGTACTACTATGGAACATGAGCCATCTGAACGCACATAAAAGTTATAGAGTGATTTCCTTCAAAGTTTTACACAACACCTTAATGAACATTCAGACAGACATAGGTCATATATATATCTTTTTAAATTACAGTATGCAGGTTTTTTGTTAAAACCAGCTGCAGAAAGAAAATGCTACGCTGTGCTATGAAAATACGTGGTCCCATTTTCTTTTTCTGTTTCAGCTGCAACACGATGGCATGTACAGTACACCATTAGATAAATTTTTTCTCCAATATTATTCTTTCTCCTCATGTACATTTTGAAACAAAAATTGTGTACACAACAATGTGCTGTTACTGATTCCTTCCTCACTGTAGGTTTTACAGAGAAGAGGGAAGTTTTATTTACGGCTTATTGGCTTATGTTTAGAGTACTACTATGGAACATGAGCCATCTGAAAATTTGTAATCCTATCCATTAATAGATTAAAACTATGCGAAATACTGTCATTGAAGCTACTCTCCTCACAGAGGTACCAGCTTGAGTGGTTTCTCTCATACCTCATATACTAATCATTCCAGCCGAGTTATCAATTCGTTTTAAGAGACTTCAGTACCCAATGAAGGTTCTGTTTCTAACAATAATAATGAAGGCTTCAGGTCAGACACAGAGGAACACAGAGGTGTGGGGAATGAGGAAGAGGTGATGCACAGAGAGAGATGGGGAGGAGGAGGATATGGACAAGGAGAGGGGGGATGAGGCGATTGGCAGATACAATCGAGGAAGGGGTTTTAGGATGTATATTCAATTCTTATATGTATTTAGCAGTTGCAAAGCATTGCTGGGTTTGTTGGTAACAGTAACAAAGATAACAACGAAGGAAATTTCTAGATGAAGCAATATGTAAAATAAGGGAATGGCACTCACTCACCTTCAGTGGATCAATGCATGAAGGACAGAAACATTTAGCAGAAACAGCTTTCACATTAGCTTTCAAGCACTAGCTCTTTTTCTAGTAAAAGTACACACATTCACACACAACTACATAGAAACCCAAATGTACACTCCCATGGCCATAGTGGCTGGTTGCCACAATGGTGACAGAAAAACAATCAGAAATGTCAGTCAGTAGGTAATGGGTAATGAGGCAATGGTAACAAAGGCAAAAAGGGGAGAGGCGAGATAACATTAAAAAAACTGAATCAGTTAAGTTCACAAGTTCCTTTCGGATTATGACACAGACACAGCACTCTTTTGAAAGATACTGTCACTCTTCAAAACACACACACACACACACACACACACACACACACACACACACACTCTCTCTCTCTCTCTCTCTCTCTCTCTTTTTCTCTCTCTCCAAACTCTCACACTCACACAGTTTACTCAGTCAGTTGCATAATCCATAGATTATTTGCACACACAATTATTTTACACTGTATATGCTATATGTTTATAGATAAAAATTCATCTTGTCAAGGGGAACATAATACAATGGAGGTGTTGTGTGGGGAATAAGAAAGTAAATAAGAACTGGAATACATGCTTAAAATACACGCAAGAGATACAGACAGAAAGAGAGATTCCACTCAAATAGCAAAAAGGGAACTCTCCCTCCCCCCCCCCCCCCCCCCTTTGCCCCTGTTCCTTCTCATCTAGAGTCTTAACAGACAACTTACTCCTTTAGAACAGTGGTGAGTTATTTACAGACAATTTTATTGGAGAACTGTCTGCACAGTACAGCTGTAATTAAAATGTGTAGCTCTTTAAAGCAGTATTTACAAGATGACTGTGAACGAGCAACAAACATTCTCACCATGCTCTTTCACATTACAAAACTCAGAGTACCCTCGGTATGTTACTTTGTATGGCAGTGAATGAAAATAGATAAGTAAGTTAGCATATTTTGCATATCTCAAAGTCCTGCAATGACATAATGAGCAAACATTGTTTTAACCAATTGATAATAAGTTCCAGAATGTGTATTACAGTTCAAATTCTCATCTACAGGTTGGTCAAAATAAAACTACCCCTTAAAATGTACATAAATTTGACTAGCACTAATTACATTTTTGTTGCTGAAAACATTTCTCAAGGGAAAGACTGCCTGTAGAAAAGTCAGTGACAAAGCAAGCTCTGTGCAAAATTTTCAAGGGTAGCTCTGTAGGTGCACATTGAAAAATTTAGATAACTTTGACCTACTTATTAACGCCTGACCACATACAGTACTTAAGATTGGTATTATACCCACCAAATTGTTGAACTGAATAAGAGGTGCAATCAAAAAGTAATGGGAATTATTGTTTTTCTTAAAGCATCTTCATTTATTCATCATCATCATCATCATCATCATCATCATCTTCTTTGTTGCCTTCAAAGTAAACTCCCCCCCCCCCCCCCCCCTCCAATATACAATACGCTTATGCCAGTGCTTTTTACAATCTTGGAAGCACTTTGGAAATCCACTTATGTCGTTTTGTGGCTCTTCTGAAGAGCCACACTTTGTAATAAGTCTTTTTGTTTGGTCTTCTTGTGCATGCAGGTAAATGAAAACCTTAAACAGCATATGGCATTGTGGTTGAAGTTCACATGGATTCATCTGTTTTCATTTGAATTTTATTTGTAGCCATTGGGAACACTTTCTTTCCAAAGTATGATGGTATCTGTAATTCTTACTGTTTTATGTAAATCATTGTGGTGTAAACTGAATGTCTTGCAGGCGTCTACTAATATTGAGTCGTTTGTGTTAGCTCTCTTGTGAGCTGGATAGTTTCCGATAACTTTTCAGGATGATTTCTCCTTAACCAGCTGTGCACTGAAATCCCCTAATATGATTATTATGTTGTTCTTGTGATTTTTCAAATACCTGTTTTCCACAACTACCCAGAAGTTTCCTATTAAGCCTTGAAATCATATTGTTCTCTGCATTTGCTGGAGCATGCCAGTTGAATATCGAGTAATATTTATTCTTGCATTTAATTGTTACTTTATTGTTCCTATTTATAAAGAGTTGAGTAAAAAATTAATTTGTTTTATTTGATTGATTAAGTTTGTTATACTCTAACTGATATACCAATACAAGTGAACCTCTACATGCATATGGTTAAACCTATAAACATGTCCTGTTAAGTTCAGTTCCCTCCTCAAATAGCACAGAAGGAAACATTCACTGTAGAAATCTAGAATGAAATTTTTGAACAGGTTAGAACTGCATTCTGCTCAAATATTCAGATCTGGATCTCCACTTTTGACAGCAAATGCTCTGTCACCAACTGAGCAGTATGAAAATGTCACAAAGCTCAACTCCAAGCTACAATGTTCCAGTGCTTCTGGATGCAGTTTCATTCTGAAGTCATATTTTTATTCAACTCATTCGTTCTATCAGAACTGGGACGAATGGCACACACCAATACATTAATTACTAACCCCAACTGCTCTACCTACATGTTTTTCAAAATAATGGTGAGCTAAAATCTTATATTGCTTCATGATGTGAAATTTCTTTTCATTACTTCACAAAATACACGTGGTCCAGTCACATTAGTGTGACCACCACTGACGTTCAACTTCAGCATGAAATAACCACTAACATGGTAGGTTGCAGCACTAGCAGTGGAGGGTATATGAAGCATATTGGGGAAATGCGGAAAACAATGCTGTCATTGTCATAATGTGGAAATGGAGTGATTTATCTAATGTCCAAAAGGGCATGACATTGGCTTTCAGCCCAAAGGCAGCAGCTTTTCCAAAACAACTAAGTCTGTAAACTATCCACATGTCACAGTGGTAAAACTAAACTGTTGGGCATGGTGAACTGGTAGTATCCAAATCCGGTGTCGAGACAACTGTGGTGCACCATGGATGATGGGTGAAAGTTGGTTGTGGAGATGTATATAGGTGAATAGACATGCAACTGTTGAGCAACTGATTGCCCAGATGAACCAAGGGGGCCACCGACAGTGTCTCCTTAACAACCATGCAGAGAATGTCACTGTGTATGGGCTCCATCGGACAGATGGCCATTTGCGAGTACAGCGTGAAAAGTCTGAAGGCAAACACCCTGCAACAGTTATGGTGTGGGGAATGGTTTTGTGGCATTCCCTGGGTGATCTTGTTATTTTGGAAGGCTCAGTTATTGGAAGCATGCATGCTTCCTTCCCTGGGGATCATGTCTACCCCTACATGCAATTTGTTTTTCCTCAGCATGTTGGCATCTACCAGCAGCACATTACAATAAGTCAGATAAGTCACACAGCTCACAGTGTATATGGTTTGAAGAGCACTAGGATTAGTTTACCATACTCCCCCAGGCCACCAAACTCCCCAAATTTAAATCCAAGCCAGAATCTTGGGCACCACCTTAATCTCTCTCTTCATGCCTTGGATAATTAATCGAGAAACCTAGCACAGATGGCCACGGCACTGGAGTCGACGTGGCTCCATATGCTTGTTCATACCTTTCAGGAGCTCACTGACGCTCATCCTGCATGTCTCACAGTGGACTGCGTTGCGAAGTATGGTTACTCAGGTTTTTGACAAGAAGTCACATTAATGTGATTGGACAGTGTAAATACAAGGCAAGTCATTTCATGTATAGATAACGTATTAAAAAGAACTTATCATCCCAAATTTATGGTTATGATAGGAAGAAACCTTTGGCTTGCTATTTTTGTAAGAAAATGCTGTTCTAGTTGCAGGGTTGTTGATCTAACCAGTCTCCTCCTACAAGAGTTAAGCAATTTTTTCCACTAATATGATATTACATTAATATAGTACACACTGTTTTCACATGGTCCTAATATAGAAGATTTCCATAATATGTTTGCCTCTGACATTAAATTAATGTTACAAATCTTCTGACTGTGTAAAAACATTGCAACAACAAAAGCACACACATGGAAAAAGGATACAATAATAAAAACACCTACAACTTGCTCTGCCAGAAAAGTCACCCCTCGTGCTGCAGGTCTCTCTCCATCAAACCTACCAAGGGAACAAATATGAGTGCAAGGCGTACACGTATATCTGTGTCTCAGGCTAACACTGTTAAATCTAGAGAAAAGTAGTTGTTTTCAGGATGAATGGCAAAGCCTTCTTCAAAAGCTGTGGATAACAGTGATGTAATTTCATCAGAAACACTAACCAGAGAGACATCAGTGCTATTGTATGATGTTTCATTCAAAGGACCTCAAGAGTTTCAAAGTATTTCTACCGCTGCATGGACAAGTAAAAAAACTGCACCACAAGTTTCAACGAGAGAAAGATGAGTTCCAAAGAGAAGCAGTGATTGTTAATGGCTGGAACCTTCATGAACACAGCAACAACATCAAGTTGACAAACCTCCAGCTGGAATGTAGGCCACAATATTAACAACCCAGGTCTAGCTAAAACAGTGAAATATGGAGTGAATATACAAAAGGACCAATGTTATGACATTGTAGATAGTTGAAACAATTTTATTATTTTTCAGCAATATATCAGAGGTCACAAAAATAAATTAGCTTTTTTATCTGTAAATGTGGGGATCATGTTACTCATGCACGCGTTTTACATCTTACTGAGTCAGAACTGGGGGGGGGGGGGGGGCTGCAGATTGATGTGCATGGTTTAGTTACTCACTATTGCAGAACAAGTAAAGAGAAAGTTGGGGCTGTAATTTATATTGATCACACAATTATTTATAACCCTTTAAATTTAAACAGTTATTGTACTGATCAACATTTTGAAGTCTGTGGTACTGGAATTACTACAAAGGACATGTCTATTGCAGTGCTTACAATTTAGAGAGCAATGGCAGGAAGTTTTGGCTAAACTGTTTCAAAAACGAGAAATTTAATAGTTACGAGGGAGTTTAATGTTAATTTCACAAGTGATATGAACTGTATAACTCACCTTGAGCATTTAATGTATTCTTAGAAACTGGCTGCTAAGGTTTACTTCCACACTAGAGTTCCACAACATTGCAACATTCTTATAGACAAAAATAGAATGAAGAATGCAAGTAGTATACGATGTAAAAGTCATACTCTTCTCCCCATAAACTGTAGGATGTCACAGATAGGTGCAAGGCGTGCTGCAGCACAGGCCGCTAGTGACTTCTTGGCCGTCAATGTGCTAGTTTGTATTTACTTTATATAGTCATAAAAATATTGTAAATCTTAATGTAAAAGGTCATTTTGTGTTCATTCATAGCTTTGCGGTAGTGGAAATAAATTCATTGAGCGTCAGTTTGGAGTTACTTTAACACACATGTGCTAGTTTGTATTTACTTTATATAGTCATAAAAATATTGTAAATCTTAATGTAAAAGGTCATTTTGTGTTCATTCATAGCTTTGCGGTAGTGGAAATAAATTCATTGAGCGTCAGTTTGGAGTTACTTTAACACACATGCTGTTCATAATGTTCTATAGTTTCATCCTATTTCATAAAGTAGTGATTAGTAAAGGTTTTCATTTACTTTATTTATTTAGTTTGAATTCCGTAGATACAGATCATGATGAATCACAAGGATGTGGAATGAGTCAGGTTGACATTTTTATAAAGATATAGTGAACAAATGTACATCGTCAAAATTAGCAAATTGGTGATTAAGCTTAAAAGTTGAAGTAAAATTAATAAGGTGCAGTTAAAGTAAACTCCATCCAAACATACCTTGGAAGTCATCCTCAGCTGATAGGTGTCACTGGATGCAAATATGGAGGGGCATGTAGTCAGCACACTGCTCTCCCTGCCGTTGTTAGTCTTCATGACTGGAGATGCTATCTCTCTGTCAAGTAGCTCCTGAATTGGTCTCACAAGGTCTGAGTGGATCCCGCTTGCCAACAGCACTTGGTAGACTTGGATGGTCACCCATCCAAGTGCTAGACACATCCGAAAGCACTTAGCTTCAGTGATTTGATGGGAACTAGTGTTTGTGGGAAGGAAGTTGGCATAGTTAAAGCAAACATGACGTAAGTTAATGAGTACAACTTAATTTACAGAAAAAAAGCAATATTTATACATTGACCATCATAAAACAGAAAGACAAATAATGGCTAGCACATAAGAAACTGAAAGTCTTGAAACATAAATACATATGACAATACAAATTTACAAAGACTATCATTGATTAAACTTCATGTACTAACCAAGAGAGGAGAATGACGTATACATTAGGTATTTTCTTAATTTCTATTTAAATGTGGGCGTGATATTAATGTAGACTTCAATATCCATTGGAAGAGAAATGGAAACTTTTGCGGCAGAATAGTGAACAATACATAGGTATTTTTGTATCCCTCTGTAAATAATTTTTAGACCTTTTATTGTATTCTTGGTATGTACTATTCGATGTAAAAAGAGAATGGTTATTGGAAACAAAACTCATCAAAGAAAATAAGTATTGAGACGTGGTGGTTAATATTTGGAGCTTACAGGATAGGTTTCTGCAAGAATATCGTGGATAAAAACATTCATGGTTCTAGCTGCTCTTTTTATTTATTTATTTATTTATTTACACATCAGTTCTGTAGGACCAAACTGAGGAGCAAATCTCAGAGGTCGTGGAACATGTCAGTACATGAAATTAGGACATAAAAGTAATAACAGATAAAAATAAAATGTTTATGAAACCAAAAAAAATTAAGTCATAAGTTTAAGTAAACACAATCCACAATACAACAAGAATCAGCGTATTTTTTTTGAGGAACTCCTTGATAGAATAGAAGTAGTGACCCATGAGGAAATTCTCCAGTTTTGATCTGGAAGTGTGTGGATTACTGCCAAGATTTTTTAATTCTTGTGGTAGCTTATAGAAAATGGATGCATCAGTATACTGCACACCTTTCTGCACAAGAGTTACGGAAGTCCGATCCAAATGAAGGTTTAATTTCTGCCAAGTATTATCTGAGTGAAAGCTGCTTATTCTTGGGAATAAGCTAATATTGTTAACAAGAAATGACAGTAAGGAATATATATATTGAGAGGCCAATGTCAGAATACCTAGACTCGTGAACAGGGGTCGACAAGAGGTTCGTGAACTTACACCACTTATTGCGTGAATTGCTCATTTCTGAGCCAAAAATATCCTTTTAGAATGGGAAGAGTAACCCCAAAATATAATACCATACAACATAAGCAAATGAAAATAAGCAGAACAGACTAATTTTCGTGTTGAACTTCAGATATCGTTCGAATAGTAAAAATGGCAGCATTAAGTCTCCGAACAAGATCCTGAACGTGAGCTTTCCACGACGGTTTACTATCTATCTGAACACCTAGAAATTTGAACTGTTCAATTTCACTAATCGTATGCCCATCCTTTGAGGTTAAAACATCGGGTTTTGTTGAATTGTGTGTTAGAAACTGTAAAAACTGAGTCTTACTGTGATTTAGCGTTAGTTTATTTTCTACAAGCCATGAACTTACGTCGTGAACTGCGCTATGTGAAACCGAGTCAATGTTGCACACCTGTAATACTAGAGGGCATTAATTTATATAAATAAGGAACAGAAGGGGCACCAAACACTGATCCCGGGAGCCCCCCCCTGCCCACCCAACCTGATCGTACCCCACTCAGACCCCCACATCACAGCCATTCTCAACACTGTGAATAATGACCTTTTGCTGTCTGTTGCTAAAATAAGTAGGGAACAAATTGTGAGCTACTCCCCACATTCCATAATGGTCCAACTTCAGGAGCAATATTTTGTGATCAACGCAAACGCCTTAGTTAAATCAAAAAATATGCCTAGCATTCGAAACCTTTTGTTTAACCCATCCAGTACCTCACAGAGAAAAAAGAATATAACATTTTCAGTTGTTAGACAACTTCTAAAGCCGAACTGTACATTTGATAGCAAATCGTGTGATATAAAATGATCAATTATCCTTACATACACAGCCTTTTTGATAACTTTAGCAAACACTGATGGCATGGAAATAGGTCTAAAATCGTCTACTTTATCGCTTTCTCCCTTTTTATAAAGCAGCTTCCCCTACTGAGTACTTTAATCGTTCAGGAAACTGACCCTTTCAAAAGGAAAAACTACAAATACGGCTAAATAAAGGGCTAACATGTGCAGCACAGTACTTTAATATTCTGCTAGGCACGCCATCATATTCGTGAGTCCTTGGTCTTCATTGGTTTAAGTATTGACTCAGTCTCCCCCTTGTCTGTATCACAGAGGAGTATTTCAGACATCAATCTCAAAAATACTTTACCAAGAGAGTTATATGTTTCCATGTAGAATTTAAATATTTATTTAATTCACCACCAATGCTCAGAAAATGATTGTTAAATACTGTACATATATCTGATTTATCAGTAACAGAAATATTTTTACTACAAACCAACTTTATATTGTCGACCTTGTGCTGCTGACAAGACACTTCCTTCACGACTGCCCATATGGTTTCAATTTTGTCCTGTGAATTAGCTATTCTATTTGCATACCACATACTCATTGCCTTCGTAATAACATTTTTAATCACCTTACAGTACTGTTTGTAATGGGCTACTGTACCTTGATTGTGAGTACTTCTAACATTTTGATATAATTCCCGGTTTGTTCTACATGATATCCTTATCCCACTAGTCAGCCACCCAGGCTTCCTTTTACTGCTATTACCCTGTTTAGAATGTTCTAATGGAAAGCAACTCTCAAAGAGCATGAGAAATGTGTTAAGGAAAGCATTATATTTGTCATCTATGTTATTGGCACTCTTGTTCTGTGACGAGGTTTAAAAAACTCTGTATTGCTGTTGGATTAACTTTCCTACATAGTTTGTAATTATATGTGACATTTGTTTTAGTACAAAAGCCTTTTAGTGTTAAAATTTGTGCATCATGATTTGAAAGGCCATTCACCCTTTTACTAACAGAATGCCCACTAATAATGAAGAATGAATAAAAATACTGTCTATGACTGTGCTACTTTTCCCTTGCACCCTAGTTGGAAAAAAACACAGTCTGTGTCAGATCATATGAATTTAGATCTACCAACATCCGTTTTCTTGCACCATCTTATACAAAGTTAATATTGAAGCCACCACATATAACTAATTTCTGGTACTTCCTATAAAGTGAACCAAGAACCCTCTCTAGCTTGAGCAGAAATTCTCTGAAGTCAGAGTTAGGGGACATATAAACAACAACAGTTAGAAGTTTACTTTCACTAAATTCAACTGCCCCTGCACAACATTCAATTATCTGTTCAGTGCAGTGCCTCAATACGTCTATGGGCTCAAATGGAATACTGTTATTTATTTATTATTATTTTTTTTTTACGTGCATAGCCTCTCCCCCACCCCGCAAGGGACTCCTTGAAAAACAGCCAGGTAATCTGTATCCTGGTAAAGGAAGCCTCTGAATTATCAAATTATTTAAGTGATACTCCGATATACCAATAATTTCAGATTCAACATCTATAAGCAGTTCACTAACTTTATCTCTAATACCTCTTATATTTTGATGAAATGTGCTAATTCCTTCTCTGCTTGGAAACATGACATCCTCCGAAGGTGAGCCCTTAGCTAGAGGGACTTCCTTTCAGAAGGTATACCTATCAGCTGATTTCAATCTAAAAAAGGTGCAGGTCTAACACCAACTACTGCAGGAATTTTCCCATGAGTGATCCCACCACCACCCACTACACTGTTGCCTGTAAGCTTTGCCAACCTCCCATTCCCATACCTTTTGAGGTGTAGGCCATGCCAAGTGAGACCTGATCTACTGATAGACTCAACTGGCACCACTGCAATGTGACCCGTGCCCTCTCCAGCCCCATGTTAACATGCCTAACAGCTGCATTTAGATGAGGCCGATCGTGACGCTGAAACAGTTGCACGAAATGCACACTAGTGCCACCAGTTTGAGTAGCTATCTTCACCAGGTCACCACCTACGTCATATTCTCTGTGCATATCAAGACTACTCCCTGCTCCACCCACTATCGCTACCTGATCCTCCTCAATAAAATTCCTACATAACTCCCCTATGCTGTCAGTCACGTGAGCCAACCCTGCACTAGTCTTCACAATTCTGGTGACCTGGTACTCACTCTCCAACACTTCCTGCAACTGCTGGCTTTCACCTCTACCATGAAAACTACTTAGCAGCAGAGCCTTCTTCTTTCTGTTAGACTTTGCAACTGACCTAGGCCACCTAACTGCTGAGGACTGCTGCATTTTCCCTTCACCTACATATACAAGAGGCTCCTCTCCTCTCAACTCCGACAGTTGGTCAAATCTATTGCATATACGCCAAGTATAATGGTCTGAATACCACCTCCTCCTAGCTGCCTTCTTACCAACTGCTCCCAAGCACCTTCCTCAACTTATCTAGTTGCTCCTTTTTGTGTTGTAATTGCGCCTGAAGGGCACAGATCTTAAACTCCTGTTCCTCTATCAACTTATTTCTATTACAGATTCTGGATTCCCAGGAGAGGACATCACTAAAATGCCCACTGGCTTTCCCATTGCATTCTCCCCAATGAAATTGCTTTGAACAAATCCCACACTGTAACCCACTACTCACAAACCTATGACAGAGCCCACACTTCTCACTCATGATAAAATTTTACACTTACTGAAAAAAACTATACATCTACGTTACCTAAGTTCAGTTACATTAGTAGAACTATTTATAGAACTAACAACAGCGGTCTCAAAATTCTCTCTCTACTAAGAAAGCAACTACTTTTATTAATGCTACTAAACCACAACTAATACCAATACCAACAAAACTTCACAAAATTATTAGCTAGAACCAAAATTCAATAGGCCAGTGGAACACTCAATGAAGTTAAAACAGTGAGTGAAAATTTTACTGAAATATTTCACTAGAAACAATAAGAAACATCAGCTGAAAACTAAAGCATGAAATTTACTAAACACCTTCAACGCACAGAAACATAACAGCTACAGCTGCAACCGCACGCCACAAAAAGTAAACACACAATTGAGGCGTAAGGCTTGGACGAATGACATAAGCACATTCACAAATAACAGACCACTCAAGTCAATAACTCAGGAAGAAATAAATAAAGATAGTTTTGGCTGAAGGTTGATTATCCCAATAAATTATACTATATGACATGATAGAGTGAAAATAGCCAAAATAAGCGGCTTTGGTAGCATTGATAGCCGGCCAAAGTGGCCGTGCGGTTAAAGGCGCTGCAGTCTGGAACCGCAAGACCGCTAGGGTCGCAGGTTCGAATCCTGCCTCGGGCATGGATGTTTGTGATGTCCTTAGGTTAGTTAGGTTTAACTAGTTCTAAGTTCTAGGGGACTAATGACCTCAGCAGTTGAGTCCCATAGTGCTCAGAGCCATTTTTTTGGTAGCATTGATGTCACCAACGGGAGTATTTACATGTAGGGCATAAACTACCACAGTGTCCTTTGTGAAGATCAAGGCTATGCCAAGACCAGTTTAACTAGCCATTGATTTGAATGCCCAAGAACTTATAGATCCACAATATAGTATATTTTGCTTGTCACAGTCCCAGTGTATTACTTCATTTTCTTGTCCAGATGCATGAAATTGCATATATTGAAATTTTTCAGTATTTAGTGTTAACGAGTGTAAGATGTCTGCAAGTACATAATTACATTTATTTTCTAGTTCACTGATTATTTGGCTTTCAAGCAGAAGTGTAATGTCATCAGAAAAAGGAGTAAATTTGCTCTCTGTGTTTGTACAAACTGGGAGATCATTGATGAAGATAAGAAACAGTAAAGGTCCCAAAATGGATAAGTATGCCACTTCACATTTTAATGTGCCCCAGTCAAATGAAACAGGACAGCCATCAGTACCATCAAGTATCACCTGTTTTATATTATGTAGATATGAATCAGTCCACCTACTAGTGCTATCACTCAAACCATAAAAATCAGCCTTTGTTTACAGAATGCTGTGGTCTACACACTCAAAGGTCTCTAACAAGTCACGGAAAGTTCCAGTAGGTGACATTTTGTTATTTATTGATTCAAGACTTTCATCTGTGACAGAAAATAGGTTACTCCATTGATATGGTTTTTTGGAAACCAAACTGGTTTTTGTTGAGAATATTAAGGTTGTCTATAATTCTTTTATACATCTGTTTCTCTAATATTTTTGAGAAACAAATTAGCAGAGATATTGAATGGTGGTTGCATAGATTAGTTCTTTCACTCTTCTTAAAAAGTGGTTTTGCAACAGTCAACATTAATCTCTCTGGCACAGTACCTTGCTGCAAAGATTCATTGAAAATGTGACACAAGACTTGCTATATAGTCTCAGTAAAGTGATTTATAACTTTAGATGAAATGTTGTCAATACCTGTGGTATTTTTAATGCCTTGATTATATTTCTAACTTCACTAATTGTGACTGGAGCTGCACAAATCATGTTATAGAAGTTGTGATCAGCTTGTTGTAATAAATTCGTGGCTGTATGTAATGAGTCCTTACAACACACATGTTCTGCTGAAGCAATGAAGTGATTGTTAAATATGTTAGAAATTGTAAGAGGATTATGCACCACCTTTTCATTATAACTTATCTTTTTTGTATTATCATTCTGATAGCTCTTGCCGCACTCTCTCTTTATGATATTGCAAACTGATTTTATTTTGTCCTGAGAGCTATCAATTTCAGAGTTAACATATAAGCTTCTGGGCTTGTTTATCACCCTCTTTAAAACTTTACAGTGCAATTTATAATGATATCTATCAAGGGGATCATCTGATACTCTTGTGCATGTAATTCCCTTTTAGTCTTGCAAGACATTTTAATTCCTTCAGTAATCCACGGTTAATGTTCTTCCTCGCAGTTCTTTTTGGAATAGTAATTTCAAACATGGATATTAAATTTCTGATTTATATTAGTTATCCAGTACATTGTATCCCAATCAACCTGTGACAAATGGTAATTAAAGGCAGAGGGAGTTCCAGTGTTTATATATCTAAAGGATTGATACGTGTGGGGAAACTTCATTGTCCAAATTGACTTTGACTTTAAGCAGTTGGCCTTCATGTACAGGAAGACAGTTTATGATTTAACTTATACTTGCACTCTTCCATGTATTTTTGTCAAGAACAATATTGAGTTTAAGAATTTTGCCGTTTTGTGTAACTCTAGTGGAGAAGTTAACTATAGCAGCCAGGTCATAAGAATTCATTAAATGATTGAGGTCAGCCATACAGTTCATCTAAACTTAGAAGTTAAAAAATGAAGTGCCCTGTGACTATTACATTTCTGGTTTTGCAAAAAGTTTAGCCACAAGAAGTTCTAACTTATTCATAAAAGTACAAAACTTCCTGCCATAGCTCTCTAAATTGTAAGCACTGTAACAGACATGTCCTTTGCAGTAATTTCAGTAGCACAGACTTCAAAATGTTGATCTGTTCAATATTTGTTTAAATCTAAAGGGTTTATAAATAATTGTATGACCAATATAAGTTACAGCCCCGCCTTTCTCTCTACTTGTTCTGCAATAGTGAGTAGGTAAACTACAAGTTGCAGACCCTCAGTTCTGACTGTCATATGGTGCTCGGTACGACGTAAGACATATGCGTGATTAACAAGATCCACATCTCCTACATTTATAGATGAAAAAAGCTAATTTATTTTTGAGACCTGTGTTATTTTAGTGAAAAATAGTAAGATTGTTTCTGCTACCTACAATGTCATGACATTGCAGCGGTAGAAATACTTTGAAACTCCTGAGGTCCTTTGAATGAAACATCATGCAACAGCATTGATGTCTCTGTGGTTGGTGTTTCTGATGAAATTATATCACTATTATCCACAAGCTTTTGAAGAAGG
This sequence comes from Schistocerca piceifrons, assembly GCF_021461385.2. Lineage (NCBI taxonomy): Eukaryota > Metazoa > Arthropoda > Insecta > Orthoptera > Acrididae > Schistocerca > Schistocerca piceifrons. The sequence goes on from NC_060149.1 coordinate 878,756,055, forward strand.
CTTTGCCATTCATCGTGAAAGCAACCAATTTTTTCTAGATTTCACAGTATTAGACTGAGACACAGATATACATGTACCCTTTGCACTCATATTTGTTCCCGTGGTAGGTTTGATGGAGAGGCACCTGCAGCACAAAGAGTGACTTTTCTGGCATAGTAAGTTGTAAGTGTTTTTATTACTGTATCCTATTTCTATGTGTTTACTTTCATTGTTGCAGTGTTTTTATATAGTCAGAAAATTTGTAACATTAAATTAAATGTCAGAGTCAAACTTATTATGGAAATCTTCTATATTAGAACCCTATGAAAACAGTGTGTACTATAGGAGGCTGGTTAGATCAATAACTCTGCAAATAGAACAGCATTTTCTTACATAAATAGCAAGTCAAATGTTTTTCCTGTCATAACCATAAATTTGGGATGATAAGTTCTTTTTAATATGTTATCTATATATGAAATGACTTGCCTTGTATTTACACTGTCCAGTCACATGAATGTGACTTCTTGTCAAAAACCTGAGTAACCATACTTCGCAACGCAGTCCACTGTGAGACATGCAGCATGAGAGAGTCAGTGAGCTCCTGAAAGGTACCAACAGAGATTTGGAGCCATGTTGACTCCGGTGCTGTGGCCAGCTGTGTTAGGTTTCTTGGTTGATGATGCACGACATGAACAGATAGATTAAGGTGGTGCCACAGATACATGACTGGGTTTAAATTCGGGGCATTTGGTGACCTTGGGAGTACAGTAAATGTATCGTAGTGTTTTTCAAACCACATATACTGCGAGCTGTGTGGCTCATTGTGTTGTCCTGCTGGTAGGTACCATCATGCCGAGGAAAAACAAACTTTATGTAGGGGTGGACATGGTTCCCAAGGATAGATGCAAGCTTTTGTTGATCCACTGTGCCTTTCAGAAGATGAGATCACCCAGGAAATGCCACAATAACATTCCCCAGCTCATAACTGTTGCAGGGTGTTTGCTTTCAGACGTTTCACGCTTTGCACACAAATGGCCATCTGTATGATGGAGCATAAACTGTGATTGATCTCAAAAGACCACTTGTCACCACTCAGTGGACATCCAGTTGTGGTTTGGCATGCAGATTCCAGCCTTTGTAACTGATGATCAGCAACATAGCATGGGTGCATGGAACACGCACATTCTGTGGAGGTGCATACGCAGTAACATTTGCTGAATGGTTGTTGAAGATACACAGTTGGTAGCCCTTTGTTTCATCTGGGCAGTCAGTTGCTTAGCAGATGCATGTGTATTCACCTGTACACATCCCCACAACCATTGTTAACCCAACATCTACTGTCCATAGTGCAGCACAGTTGCCTTGGCACCAGTTTTCAAAACCACGATTTTGCCATGCACGGTATAGTTTTACCACTGTGACATGTGATTAGTTTACAGACTTCGTTGTTTTTGGAAAAGCTGCTGCATTTGGCCTGAAAGCCAATGTTACGCCCTTTTGGACATTAGATAAATCACTCCATTTCCACATTATGACGCTGACAACATTGTTTTCCACATTTCCCCAATATGCATTATATACCATCCAGTGCTAATGCTGCCACCTGCCGTGTGAGTGGTTATTTCATGCTGAAGTTGAACATTGGTGGTGGTCACACTAATGTGACTCGACCATGTGTTTTTTGTGAAGTAATGAAAAGAAATTTCACATCATGAAGCAATATAAGATTTTAGCTCACCATTATTTTGAAAAACATGTAGGTAGAGCAGTTGGGGTTTGTACTTAATGGATTGGTGTATACCATTAATCCCAATTCTGATAGAACAAATGAGCTGAATAAAAATATAACTTCAGAATGAAACTACATCCAGAAGCACTGGAACATTGTAGCTTGGAGTTGAGCTGTGTGACATTTTCTTACTGCCCAGTTGGTGACAGAGCATTTGCTGTCAGAAGTGGAGATCCAGATCTGAATATTTGTGTAGAATGTAGTTCTAACCTATTAAAAAATTTCATTCTAGATTTCTGCAGTGAATGTTTCCTTCTGTGCTATTTGAGGAGGGAACTGAACTTAACAGGACATATTTATAGGTTTAATGGTATGTATGCAGAGGTTCACTTGTATTTAAATATCAGTTAGAGTGTAACAAACTTAATCATTCATGTAAAACGATTTAATTTTTTAATTAACTGTGTATAAATAAAAAGTGATTTAACAAATAAATGTAAGAATAAAGCATTGCAGTATTCAACTACAATGTTCCAACAAATACGAAGACCATGAAGAATAGAAACAAAGTAGAAAACTTCTGGGGAGAATTGGAAAACAGAAATTAGAAGGGTCGCAAGGACAACGTAATAACCATGTAAGAGGATTTCAGTGCACAACTGGTTAAGGAGGTATCATTCCAAAAAGAGATTGGAAACTATCCAGCTCACAAGACAACTAACACAAATGGCTCAAGATTAGTAGATACATGCAAGTCATTCAGTGTTAAAATCATGACAGCACACTTAAAAAAACTACTGAGAAAGTAAAAAATATGAATAACACCAATCATCAATTTATGAGAGTGTCAAATTTGTCATGTGGCAATCTGCTGATACAATTTCAAGCAATCAAGAATCTTAGAAGTCAAAAGAGGAATGGAAGTATTCATATCACTTTCCAACTGATATCCACATGAGATTTATGCCAAAACATAAAATAATGAAACAAACCATTATTACTAAGAGAATTGATAATGAATCTTTGAAGAAAACTGAATGTGCTTCTCAAAAGATTACGACGGAAGTGACTGTTTATGTCAGCACGTTTCCAGAAAGAATTAAACATATTATGTTTGTTGTAGCATCAGAGAACTAGCAAAGAAAACACAGATTGTGATATAATATGTGTGAAGACGTGATAAGAGAGAAAAAAAAGGAACCTGAAATAAATAGTATAGCAGGAAAGCATGCAGTAATTAGATAATCTGTCAGTTTGAGAAGATAGCAAAAAAAATTTTTAGGGAACAAAATGAAGTGCTTTTAAATGAAGCAACTTAAAACTATAGAAGAATGCTTTAAAAAATTCTTATCCAGTTTTTCTGAAATTGTAATGATTTGTTTGTCTGTATGTGTACACCACATCTACGTATTTCCATCCCATTCAGAAAATTCCTTCATGGTGCATCATTTTATTTATTTATTTATTTTTCATAGTGTGCATAATACAAGAGACAGTCATGAAAAATTGCAGAAGTGTATGACTGGGGATATTCCATAATCACTATGCTTCAAGAAAGAATATGGAAAACTCACACTTAACAATGACGAAAACTGTAAGCTACTGCAGAATATTTTGAAAAGCTGTTGAACTGTGAAAAACTGACAAAACAACTGGAGTTCCATGATGAATAATCCAAATGAAAACTCAAAACTGCCCAGCATCTATATGATTAAAAACTTAATCAAACAATTAAAACACAACAAGGCTCCAGGTAAAGATGACCTCTTAGCAGAAATTCTAAAATGTAATGGAGATATAGGTGTAACCATTGTAAAAGAAAAACTGGATACGATTTGAGACATTGATGAAACAATTTCAGAACACTGGATGGTTGCAGTAATTTACCCACTTCATAAAAAAGGGAACAAAACAGAGATCTCTAATTACAGAAAAATTTCATTACTACCCTTAGAACAAAAAATCTTATTGAAAGCTCTTCTGGATGTACTAAACCATGAAGGAATTTGCAGCACATAGGAGAACTCTGGAAGTAACTGAACAAACTGTTACAAATTCAGTATCTGAAGCTAAAATTTGTGGAAGAACTTCTAGTCGTTTCCAAGTTATATCAGGAGTCAGACAAGGAGACAGTTTGGCACCACTATTACTCAATTGTGTGATGGAAAAAGTTATAAGAAAATGGAAAATAGAGGTAGAAAAACAAAAAGTGGCTGCTTAAAGCTGCATAAATCAAAAGAAGCAATAAATTGTTTGGCCTTTGCAGATGATGATGATGATGATGATGATGTAATAATAAGTGAAGTGTTAGAGAATGCAAAGAAAAATCTAGAACTTCTGAAGGAAATAGCTGAAAAGGCAGTTCTACAAATGTATGGCAACATGGAGAGAGAGAGAGAGAGAGAGAGAGAGAGAGAGAGAGAGAGAGAGAGAGAGAGAGGAATTTAAATATCAGATTAGATGTGTAAACATTAAAAATGAAAAAAGAAGCAATTAAAATCAGAACTGAAAAGGACAACGAAAGCATATATGAAAATGAGTGATCTGTACAATAAAATGTTTTGATAAACATGTCAAATTAAGGAATTATAATACAGTTGTAAAACCAGAAGCCCTCCATGGCTCAGAAGCACTATTTTCATCTGGATGCAAAGTGGCGTTAGATGATTTGGAAAAGACAGAAAGAATTATCTTGGAAAAAAAAATGTGTCCAATCAAGAATCAATGTGGCAATTTGTTTTGAGACCAAATACAGAAATGTACTCGTTCTGACTTAAAGTAAAAGATGAGATCAAGAAAAGACGTGTCACACTCCGTGGCCATCCAGTGAGAATTAAGGAAGACAGATTAACAAAGAAGATCCATACATTCTTCCAAATCACAAAAAGAAAAGAAAGAAAAAAAATGGATTGGGGGGGGGGGGGCAAGATAGAAAAGTGCTTAGAAGAAATGCAGATGGCCTTATTAAAAAACATTCAGGCTACCAGTGAAGACATTCAAAGGTTTTCAGGAAGATAAAACAAACAGGAAAACAACTGGAGTCAGAAGGCCAGAAGAGAGGAAGAGAATTCATTAATTCATTTTAAAGAAATGATAGAGTTTTGGAGAAGGGTGCAGGAAAATGGAGATAGTTGTCTTGACATAGTCCCCACTTGGTCTAAAATGGAAAAAAAAAGAAAAATGTTGATAAGAAAAACAATGGGTAAATATAAGCATTTTATTGCTTGCAAAAGGAGTTGCTGCTTGCTGTAACTGGAAAAATTTGCAGAAGCAGTAAAAATTGGGCAAAAAATTGACTGTGACAATGAATACTGATAATTTTACCAATTGAACTGACTGGCTAACTGTTGGAAAATTACATTTCCTGTCTGGTCAGTAGTGTGAATGCTTTCTTTTTCTAGTAAAAGTGCATGTGCATGCCCACACACCCACTCACCCAGATGCACGCACGTGCAAATAGGCCCCCCCCCCCCCCCCCCCCCCCCCCACACACACACACACACACACACACACACACACACACACACACACACACGTACGTCTGGAACTGCACTGCTGCTTGCTGCTACGGTCGGGTCGCAGGTTCGAATCCTGCCTCAGGCATGGATGTGTGTGTGATGTCCTTAGGTTAGTTAGGTTTAAGTAATTCGAAGTCTAGGGGACTCATGACCTCACATTAAGTCCCAAAGCACACACACACACACACACACACACACACACACACACACACACACACGTATCTGTAGCTCTGGTCACCCCTAAATTGAGCTCGGTACTCTCCAGTTTCTTTATCTAATTGAGGATTTTATATGTCAAGAAGAGCTTTCAATTAGCTTTTGTGTTCTAAGGGAAGTAATGAAATTCCTTTGTAATTACTGATCCCTGTTTCACTCTCCTTTTATGAAGTGAGTGAATTAATTCAATCTTCCATTTTACTGGAATTATTTCAGTATCCCAGGCCTTATCTAGTTTTTCTTTTGTAATTGTGACACCTAGATCTCCATTAGCTTTTAGAATTTCTGCTGTGAGATCATCTGCAATTGGGACTTTGTTGTGTTTGTTTGCTGGAACTATCGATGGTTGGATGTTTGGAATTTTTGTTCAGAATATTACCACAGAATTCCAAGTTTTTGACTTTGGTAATCTCAGATTTTTGTCTGAGCCCCGTTCGCTTTAGTTTGAATCAGTTAAATCATTGAGCTACTTTGTGGTATTTGCAATCATGTCCCACTGTTCACAATGACGTTGTTCACAGTTCTTGTGAAATTTACCCTTAATTTCTCATACAGATTTGTGTATGAGGTTTTTCCTGTCTGGTTTCTCTGATGGATTTACCTATGAGGTTTTTCTTGTTTAATTTCTCTGGCAGATTTATCTATGGTATTTTGAATTTTCTTCATGGTGATTGAACCACTGTCTTCAATTGCCAGAGTCCCACCTCCACCACAGATGAACCTCTGAGGTTCTGCTCATGCCACAAATTGTTAGTGAGCCACACTAACCAGCACTTGGTATGTGAAGTATGTTGTTATACCTATTCTTTTGCCATTCTTGCAGCAGGAAGGTGATTTGTTATTCCAACAGGATAATGGTCACCCACCTACTGCATAAAAAACTCAATGTGCTCTGGAAAATTTGCAGCAACTTCTGAGGCCAGCATGATCTCCTGACTTGTCTCAAGTCAAGCACTTGTGGGATATTGTGGGACGAGAAGTGACCTGTGTGACTCTTCGACCAGCATGGGATGGTATGTGGAACCTCAGAATTGCTTGTGCTATTGATCTGTAAATGTAATCATTTCATATACTTCATATAAACTGTTGCAACAATAAATCTTCAGTAGTTTGGGAACCTCTAAAAGGCTGTACCAATTTTTTTCCAGCAGTATACTTAAAACACCAACTCGTGTGTAAAGTAATCAGAAGTTTAAAGCTGTGTTACGCAGGGGAGCTGGATTCTTTAAAGAATCATGGGCTTACTGTTTACTTACTATGTGGAAAAAAGCACTGTGGGGTTAAGAAGCACTTACATAGGGGTGGAAATGAAAAGGAGGTGACATTGAAGCATAACACAGGAAAAACTGGAGCAATTTGAACCAAATTTGCTATGTACATAACATATTATTTGTATAAATGTGGTGTGGGGGTAAGATTTCCCTCTAGCACTAAGGTTGGGATGCAGATGAGAAGGGTGACCTAAAAATGTGCAAAACTGGCTTATTGGTATTTATTTCCTGTATTTAGTTGGCTTGGAATACTTTTACAAGTATACAGTGCAATTTCTCTTATTTGTGCTGTTTCACTGTGTCAACTAGGTCAGAATAATGAGCCCTGCAGCAACCCAATAATTTTTGTCAACTTGTTCATGTACCTAAGACCAAGCCACACAGTTAAAAAACACAGATAAATTCAGCAACCTGTAAGTGATTGTATGATGTAAAACAACAGAGAATCAGACACACATGTGAGCAATGTGTGTCACATATGCATATGTTTATCTCCTCCTGGATTAGTTTCAATCAGTCTGTGTACACATATTACTTACAATATGGAAAGAAATACTGAGAGAGTAGAAAGCACCACCCTCCAGTTGTGGTGGAGTTGGAGGCGGAGGAGATAACAGGGTGATGGACAGAGAAGTGGGTGGTGGGGAGATGGACAAAGAGGGGGAGGAGGTGATGGTATTTGGCAATGTCGATGGCAGTGGACAGAGAGATGAGGAAGGAGGAGTTGGACAGATAGAATGAGGATATAGACAGGGAATTTGGAAAGAGGAGATGGACAGGAATGGGGAGCAGCAGGAGTTGTAACTGGTCTGTGGAAAATGGAGAGAGGGGGAGGAGTGGTGGAAAAAGAAGAAAGTATGAAGAGACTTGTGGAAGATGGAGAGGTTGAGCGGTGGAAGTGGGAGAAGGTGTCGGGAGGCAGGTGGAAAGGGGATAGGGGTGTGGAGAGGCAGGTGAAAGAGGGATGTATTGTGAGGAGGCAGATGGAAGAGGGATAGGTTGTGGTGAAGCAGATTGAAAAGGGAACAGGGAAATTGGAGGGGGAAGATACATTCTTCTTCTTTTTTCTTGTGCCTATGTCCTGCATCAATGTAGAGTTGGTATGGTTATTAATGGATTTGGCACATTTAATTTAAGGGGTGGTGGGATACCTTTCCTGTTGCCACTTTGTTATCTCCTGGGGTGGAATATTTGTGCCCAAATTGTTTGTGTGTGAATGTGAAAATGAGCAAATGTTTTCTAAATATTTGTGAATTGTGTAACTGAGGCAGGACATGGGCACTCGCCCAGTATTCACATAGCAGGATGTTGGAAACCACCTAAAAACCCTCGTTGTTAATCTGCTGGATGGATTTGATCCAGGGCTGGTGCTGTGGGTGGGTACAAAGAGGGGCGGGAAGAAAGAGATACATTAAGGGAAAGATTTAAATTTTTCCTGATTATTTTGTCGAAACAGCGGACATTCAGACCTGTGTGCAACTTGTGTGACAAATGTGTGTGTTGACGAAGCTGTAGGTAAAAACCTAGTTCTTAGTAATATGTATTAAGATATATTTGGAAGTGATCTGTATGTTGTTCCATAATTTTTGACCATTGAACTCCTGTTTCATTGGTAATTAGATACATTTGACTGTCAGGTTTCTTGACTTTAATTATGTTCTCAAAAATGGGAGCATTTGTGTTATGGATAGCTTCTGAAGTGCTTGTAAGAGAATTTTGGTAGGGACTTTTTGATTTGAAAGCAGGGTGGGGGGCAGAATGCACACAATGTCCATGATATTTTGATAAAGTTATTTTGTTAAGCCAATGGTTCATGACTTGCAGGCTTCAGAGTTTCACAATTCCAATATATAATCGTTAACTCTAGGCATGCTTGAGCAACCACTGTGTGGCATGACAAGGAAATATTGTTGCCATGTTTATCAATAGTTTCACCGAACTGCTAATATGGAGCAGGCAGACAATGACAAAACTTTTACAAACCTTACAATAGTTAACTACCTGCAGTCATTACAGAAAGATAAGTGTAAAACAGGAAGCATAATTGCTAAGATGCACTGACAAAAGCAGTCAAACCACTTGGCCATTATTTTATATGGTTGTGCCATTCTGTGCAGTTGTCAGCAGATTCAATGGATGATCTAGGTTGCCTGTATTGCTGTTGTTCATTAAGCACTATCTAGGAGGCCTGTGTAGCTTAAAAATGGTATGGATAATGAAGTTTGTCTGAATGAACTGCCACCACTCCCAGCCACCTTCTTCTTCAACCCCAGCCACCATCCCAACCACATCACCCACCTGCCCCCCCCCCCATCCCCCCTCCTCCCCCACTGCCACCTCCCATCCCACCTCATTGAATCTTACACCCATCATAAATTCTCCAGTTCTAAACTTTTTAACTGGCACCTTCTCCATGTAGGAGCTGGATTTACCACTGTCTGAAATTTGTGATAGCGGGTGAGGTCACAACAGAATTATAGATAACATACTGCAACAACTGTGAACCAAATCAAAGCAAACCCTTTTAGAGCTTTTTAATATAAACTAGCAGGTATGAAAATTTCGCAACTTGGTAGAGAAAGGCAGTTATTGTAAGGGTACCATTGTTGATACCCTTACTAAGTAATCATTTATAAACACCTACTTCTGGTGGATATTATATTGCTGGCCTTCTGGAAGGATCCAGTATGTAATGGTTCGCAGCAATAGGCAGGGAGTCTCCCTGCACCCCCATTAAATCATGCACACCTGGGCAGATGTTGGAGAAGTTTGGTTGGGGCAAGTGCCCAGTGGTGAGATTCAGGGTGTGGCCCCAGTGTCAGAACAGTTATACTGATATGAAGAAATATCCACATGATTAAGATTTTGAGGAGTTGTGTGAATGGAGGAAGTAACTCTATAATTGTGGAAGTAGTTTTGCCAGTATATTTGTAAGTAACACAAGTCCGAAGGAACATTGCATCGTACTTCTGAACAACATAGGAACTGCAGTATTGTGTCTATCTACTGACACCAGGCAAGCAACTTTCAATAAAGTGTCCCCCCGGTATGGGAGTATACATAATGGATGAACGAGTGCAGGTTATAGATACAGCCTTGATGACATATGGAAGTTTTAGTCTGGCTATGGAGCATACTTGGATAGCCGAATGATAAGGTGACTGCTCGCAGGAAGTGGGGAAATCCAGGTTAATGTTTCGGTCCAGCACCAATTTTCATTATCTTAATTCCATTACAGAGCTGATGGTTGTCTATATTCGCAACTGCAAATACATTTCATGTATAAATATTGTGTGTGTTGCCACCATTAGTGCCATGTGGGTGTCTCAACCTTAACAACATTACTGTTCGTATTATCATATCTTGGAAGAAGTTATATTGTGTATCGATGAGTCACTTTAACCCTTCAGAATGTACTTTTCATGGGAAATCTGATGTTGTGGCTAGACAGAGTGAGTGCTGTGAACTTGCATATGAAACTGATTAGGAAACATTTTCTTGTCCAAGGAATTAATAAACTTTGTTCCCATAGAGTTACCCTTATCACTTCAGAAATATCGTTAACTGTTGTTGTTATGGTCTTCAGTCCTGAGACTGGTTTGATGCAGCTCTCTATGCTACTCTATCCTGTGCAAGCTTCTTCATCTCCCAGTACCTACTGCAACCTACATCCTTCTGAATCTGCTTAGTGTATTCATCTCTTGGTCTCCCTCTACGATTTTTACCCTCCAGTACTAATTTGGTGATCCCTTGATGCCTCAGAATATGTCCTACCAACTGATCTCTTCTTCTAGTCAAGTTGTGCCACAAATTTCTCTTCTCCCCAATTTTATTCAATACCTCCTCATTAGTTATGTGATCTACCCATCTAATCTTCAGCATTCTTCCGTAGCACCACATTTCGAAAGCTTCTATTCTCTTCTTCTCCAAACTAGTTATCGTCCATGTTTCACTTCCATACATGGCTACACTCCATACAAATACTTTCAGAAACGATTTCCTGACACTTAAATCTATACTCGATGTTAACAAATTTCTCTTCCTCAGAAACACTTTCCTTGCCATTGCCAGTCTACATTTTATATCCTCTCTACATTGACCATCATCAGTTATTTTGCTCCCCAAATAGCAAAACTCCTTCACTACTTTAAGTGTCTCATTTCCTAATCTAATTCCCTCAGCATCACCTGACTTAATTTGACTATATTCCATTATCCTTGTTTTGCTTTTGTTGATGTTCATCTTATACCCTCCTTTCAAGACACTGTCTATTCCGTTCAACTGCTCTTCCAAGTCATTTGCTGCCTCTGACAGAATTACAATGTCATCGGCGAACCTTAATGTTTTTATTTCTTCTCCAGGGATTTTAATACCTACTCCGAAATTCCTTTTGTTTCCTTTACTGCTTGCTCAATATACAGATTGAATAACATCAGGGACAGGCCACAACCCTGTCTCACTCCCTTCCCAACTTCCCTTTCATGTCCCTCGACGCTTATAACTGCCATCTGCTTTCTATACAAATTGTAAATAGCCTTTCACCCCCTGTATTTTACCCCTGCCACCTTCAGAATTTGAGCGAGAGTATTCCAGTCAACATTGTCAAAAGCTTTCTCTAAGTATACAAATGCTAGAAACGTAGGTTTGCCTTTCCTTAATCTTTCTTCTAAGATAAGTCATAGGATCAGTATTGCCTCACATGTTCCAACATTTCTACGGAATCCAAACTGATCTTCCCCAAGGTCAGCGTCTACCAGTTTTTCCATTCGTTTGTAAAGAATTAGCATTAGTATTTTGCAGCTGTGACTTATTAAACTGATACTTCGGTAATTTTCACATCTGTCAACACCTGCTTCTGTTGGGATTGGAATTATTGTATTCTTCTTGAAGTCTGAGGGAATTTTGCCTGTCTCATACATCTTGCTCACCAGATGGTAGAGTTTTGTTAGGAATTGCTCTCCCAAGGCCGTCAGTAGTTATAATGGAATGTTGTCTATTCCCGGGGCCTTGTTTTGACTCAGGTCTTTCAGGGCTCTGTCAAACTCTTCATGCAGTATCATATCTCCCATTTCATCTTCGTCTACATCCTCTTCCATTTCCATAATATTGTCCTCCAGAACATCGCCCCTGTAAAGACCCTCTGTATACTCCTTCCACCTTTCTGCTTTCCCTTCTTTGCTGAGAACTGGGTTTCCATCTGAGCTCTTGATATTCATGCAACTGGTTCTCTTTTCTCCAAAGGTCTCTTTAATTTTCCTGTAGGCAGTATCTATCTTACCCCTCATGAGATAAGCCTCTACATCCTTACATTTGTCCTCCAGCCATCCCTGCTTAGCCATTTTGCACTTCCTGTCGATCTCATTTTTGAGACGTTTGTATTCCTTTTTGCCTGCTTCATTTACTGCGTTTTTGTATTTTCTCCTTTCATCAATTAAATTCAGTATCTCTTCTGTTACCCAAGGATTTCTACAAGCCCTCGTCTTTTTACCTACTTGATCCTCTGCTGCCTTCACTATTTCATCCCACAAAGCTACCCACTCTTCTTCTACTGTATTTCTTTCCTCCATTCCTGTCAATTGTACCCTTACGCTCTCCCTGAAACTCTCTACAACCTCTGGTTTAGTCAGTTTATCCAGGTCCCATCTCCTTAAATTCCCACCTTGTTGCAGTTTCTTCAGTTTTAATCTACAGTTCATAACCAATAGATTGTGGTCAGAGTCCACATCTGCCCCTGGAAATGTCTTACAATTTAAAACCTGGTTCCTAAATCTCTGTCTTACCATTATATAATCTATCTGAAACCTTCTGATATCTTCAGGGTTCTTCCATGTATACAGCCTTCTTTCATGATTCTTGAACCAAGTGTTAGCTATGATTAAGTTATGCTCTGTGCAAAATTCTACAAGGCGGCTTCCTCTTTCATTTCTTCCCCCCAATCCATATTCACCTACTATGTTTCCTTCTCTCCCTTTTCCTACTCTCGAATTCCAATCACCCATGACTATTAAATTTTCATCTCCCTTCACTACCTGAATAATTTCTTTTATCTCATCATACATTTCATCAATTTCTTCATCATCTGCAGAGCTAGTTGGCATATAAACTTGTACTACTGTAGTAGGCATGGGCTTCGTGTCTATCTTGGCCACAATAATGTGTTCACTATGCTGTTTGTAGTAGCTTACTCGCACCCCTATTTTTTTATTCATTGTTAAACCTACTCCTGCATTACCCCTATTTGATTTTGTATTTATAACCCTGTATTGACCTGACCAAAAGTCTTGTTCCTCCTGCCGCCAAACTTCACTAATTCCCACTATATCCAACTTTAACCTATCCATTTCCCTTTTTCAGTTTTCTAACCTACCTGCCCGATTCAGGGATCTGACATTCCACACTCTGATCCGTGGAATGTCAGTTTTCTTTCCCCTGATAACGACGTCCTCTTTAGTCCCCGCCTGGAGATCCGAATGTGGGACTATTTTACCTCCGAAATATTTTACCCAAGAGGATGCCATCATCATTTAATCATAGAGTAAAGCTGCATGCCCTTGGGAATAATTACATCTGTAGTTTCCCCTTGCTTTCAGCTGTTCGCAGTACCAGCACAGAAAGGCCGTTTTGGTTAGTGTTACAAGGCCAGATCAGTCAATCATCCAGACTGTTGCCCCTGCAACTACTGAAAAGGCTGCTGCCCCTCTTCAGGAACCACACGTCTGTCTGGTCTCTCGACAGATACCCCTCCATTGTGGTTGCACCTACGGTACGGCTATCTGTGTCGTTGAGGCACGCAAGCATCCCCACCAGCGGCAAGGTCCATGGTTCATAGGGGGGATCATTAACTGTAGATTCCTATAATCTTAGGAAGCAGTGCATAGGTTGGTTTCAGGCTACACAGTAAAATTCAGCAACAGCCTACATATCTGGGTATAGCTGCCAACTATCTTCTCTCATTTGTCCAATTAGCCTAGAGCACTATTAAATAAGAAAAGGGGCTGGTTACATATGGCACTGAGTCACAGGACAGAATTATGCAGATTTTGAATAAAGTAGTGGAAAAGTAAACAGACTGTTTTGGATGAGGAAACTGCACATGTGTTGCCCCGTAAAGGAATTCAATTCTTCAATAAACAAACTGTGGATAAAAGCAGAATTAGAGGAGATTAATTAAAATGCTGTTATGGTAAATCAAAATAGTGCCAAATTTTATGAAAGAACTTTAGCGGGTTAGACTGTGCCATATTCAACTGTGATAACAGTAGCTAGCAAGAACGGTACATGTGTAGACTGAAAATGCAGGACATTTTGGTACAGAAGTAAACTTGAACATTGAATAGAGATGATACGCCACAAAAGAGAGGAACATAAGGCATGAACAATAACTGTGCCTATGTGGGGAGTGTTTTCCGTCATGTTTGGATTATGCAAGAAAGAAGAGTGCAGAATCATCAATGCATCACATCTGGAGTACAGTAGCAGCAAGATCATTGCAATGGACAGACAAAAGTAAGTGTCACGATTAACTGTACAAAGGGCATAGTATTGCCTGGGACTGCATTGCTGATTGACTGTAAATAGTGTGCTGTAAATATTAAAAAAAATTATTTTGTAGGATAATTTTCTGCATAGTATAAAATCTATGTTGGATGACCAAGACAAGATGGCTGATACCTAGAGTGCAGGCTCAATTACAGTTGCGGATACCAGGATAGAAGTGTTGGTAGATTCTAGTTCTGGGAAATATAGTAGGATTGAAGATAGTACTGAAACAAGTAGTACTCCATCGACTGAGATCAAAATTCATCCAGACCACTGCCAAAGACTAGTCAACAAGAAATATGTAAATGTAGACAGTCTAGGGGTTGAAGATCTACCTAATGTGATGCGATTAATCTTGGAAAGTCAGACTAATCTCGCTGAGAACATGAACAGCTTACGGTAAGAAAGTCTAGACAACCATAAGAAAACATAATAATCTTGTTACGGATTTGCTGTTAAAATCAGATTAAGTGAAGCTAACCTTGCTAAGGATTTTGCTGTTACAATCGGAGAAAATTGAAAATATACCAATAGACAGTTGAAAGAAGTGCAGAGTAATATACCAAAAGAGTTTAAAGAAGAGATACCAGCCTTTGTCCATTATCAGAAAGTGGTAGTAAATAAACTGCAACATGAGGTTTCAAACAGAAAATAACATGCTGTTGATGAAGTCTGACAAGAACTCATGGATTTTCAAGAACAACAAGATGACAAATGCTTAGATTTGTCTGTGGAAATAGGTAAAACAAGACAGGACCTTGAACAACTTATTGAAAATTCTGAAAGTATTGGGGAAGAACAAGGCACTGAGATCATGAATCTTCATTTGAAGGTGGAAGAAGCGGCTCCGAAAAAGGCCAAATACAGGGTTATTACAAATGATTGAAGTGATTTCACAGCTCTACAATAACTTTATTATTTGAGATATTTTCACAATGCTTTGCACACACATACAAAAACTCAAAAAGTTTTTTTAGGCATTCACAAATGTTCAATATGTGCTCCTTTAGTGATTCGGCAGACATCAAGCCGATAATCAAGTTCCTCCCACACTTGGCGCAGCATGTCCCCATCAATGAGTTCGAAAGCATCGTTGATGCGAGCTCGCAGTTCTGGCACGTTTCTTGGTAGAGGAGGTTTAAACACTGAATCTTTCACATAACCCCACAGAAGGAAATCGCATGGGGTTAAGTCGGGAGAGCGTGGAGGCCATGACATGAATTGCTGATCATGATCTCCACCACGACCGATCCATCGGTTTTCCAATCTCCTGTTTAAGAAATGCCGAACATCATGATGGAAGTGCGGTGGAGCACCATCCTGTTGAAAGATGAAGTCGGCACTGTCGGTCTCCAGTTGTGGCATGAGCCAATTTTCCAGCATGTCCAGATACACGTGTCTTGTAACGTTTTTTTTGCAGAAGAAAAAGGGGCCGTAGACTTTAAACCATGAGATTGCACAAAACACGTTAACTTTTGGTGAATTGCGAATTTGCTGCACGAATGCGTGAGGATTCTCTACCGCCCAGATTCGCACATTGTGTCTGTTCACTTCACCATTAAGAAAAAATGTTTCTTCATCACTGACAACAAGTTTTGCACTGAACGCATCCTCTTCCATGAGCTGTTGCAACCGCGCCGAAAATTCAAAGCGTTTGACTTTGTCATCGGGTGTCAGGGCTTGTAGCAATTGTAAACGGTAAGGCTTCTGCTTTAGCCTTTTCCATAAGATTTTCCAAACCATCGGCTGTGGTACGTTTAGCTCCCTGCTTGCTTTATTCGTCGACTTCCGCGGGCTACACGTGAAACTTGCCCGCACGCGTTCAGCCGTTTCTTCGCTCACTGCAGGCCGACCCGTTGATTTCCCCTTACAGAGGCATCCAGAAGCTTTAAACTGTGCATACCATCGCCGAATGGAGTTAGCAGTTGGTGGATCTTTGTTGAACTTCGTCCTGAAGTGTCGTTGCACTGTTATGACTGACTGATGCGAGTGCATTTCAAGCACGACATACGCTTTCTCGGCTGCTGTCGCCATTTTGTCTCACTGCGCTCTCAAGCGCTCTGGCGGCAGAAACCTGAAGTGCGGCTTCAGCCGAACAAAACTTTGAGTTTTTCTACGTATCTGTAGTGTGTCGTGACCATATGTCAATGAATGAAGCTACAGTGAATTTATGAAATCGCTTCAATCATTTGTAAAAGCCCTGTAATGACACAATAACTCAGATTACAGAACTCATAAATCAAGGCAGTTATCATGTGACCTTGGAAAAAAGATACATGCAGGTCCCAAGTACTCAGACTCAAATGCAATCCAAAATGGCCACAAGCATCACTCCGGAACCACCCAAAGTTTTCAGCATGCCTGCATGTGCAGGGGTAACATAGGGGCGCTGAGCAAAGAAGTGTGCATTTTCTACAGAGCATGCAGTTAAATAGATTCAAATATAAAGGAGATGTACCTCATGCTTTTGTTAGATGTTTTGGAAGTATACTGCCATCAGTATGGGCAGATACTGACACGATCTCTTTTGTTGCAAATCGTTTGTATGGAGATAACAATGACTGAGGAATGCAACAACCTAAAGGAAGAATGAGCATTTTGGTCAAAGTACTGGTCAAAATGCATGCAGGATCACATTTTAGATGGGTTGTATTGTAGAGAACATTGAAGAGATGCTGATGGAGCATTAACTGAATTTTTGGAAAAGAAATTTGGTAAATAAAATGTAAGTGAATGTTGTAAAATGGGCTGTAAGGTGACTTTGTTCTGAAATACGAAGACAGTTGGTGTGAACCATTATCAGTACAACTGATCAGGAGAGGCAGCAAACAAATAAAGAAGAGATAACCACAGGACTTTCAGAGATCTGCTGCGAAAAAATAATAATAGTAATGGACCAGAACTTAATGAGCACAGAGACGATAACAGACCCATGTGTAAGCAGAACCAGGACTGTATTAGAATAATCAACCACGATTTCACAAAAGAAGAAGTGGTGACTGCAGAGATGATGAGAAAATGAGATTGGAGAAAAAATGACACTGAAAATCTATAACATTGTGAGCATGCCTAATTTGATGACAGAAGACCAACCTAATGGGCAGAGATGAGATGAAGGATGTGCTAGAAAATGAGCAGTAGTTCTGAATAGGACCTGTTGTCCAGTGGCATTATCCTCCTGCGTTGTAATGCCCGCCCACTCATGGGCATTGTGGTGAAGACGATATTGCAGCAATTTTGGTGACGAATTCTGGAACATCCACCGTGCAGTCCCAACCTTTCACTGTGTGACTTTCATCAGCTTGGACATCTAAAACAAGCTATTTGCAGACATTAATTCGCAATGGATGATGAAGCGTGTGACTGGGTCCAGGCCTGGATCCAACAGCAGTCTACTAGCTTCAAGGACGGAATCGACTGGCTAGTGCCGCAATGGGATAAATTTGGCACCAGTTTTGGCGACTATTCCGGAGTATGGATACTGTATATAACTATATTTTTGAGTTAATAAAATCGTTACTGTTACTTTACACTAGTGACCGGGTTTTATTTGAATGCCCCTTATATTTTCCAATACATCCAATATATTTACCAATCATGTAGCCACCAGTATTACATTGTGCACCTGATACATTGGAACAGAAATTAATTCAGTATGCAGAATTGTTTCCAGACTAAGAGATTCCACTATTACCAACATCCGCACCACACACTGAGCCACCACTATGGTTTAATGCAGCTATGAAAGTGGTGTTATTCAAAGAAATGTACAAGTTGAATGTGTGTGTAGGAAATATGTTGTTGTAGGCATCTCCTTAAATCTTGAGTTAATAGTAATGGCAATTTTTGACAGTCTACGATTTAGTGGTGTGACAGTAGTGCTTTGAGGCTATGAATGGTATCAGTTATATCAGACTTCAACATAAATAACTGCAATATTCAATGCTCAAATGCCTGCAGTGTTACTAGACTGTCATGTGATATATGTAAGGGGTTATCCAAGGATATTAAAAATATACAGCAATGAAAATACCACACAGCATACTCACTTTCAGGAATCGATATTCAGAAAGTTGATTTGTACTAGTTCAGCCATACACAGTCCACTGCTGAGCGTGTCGAATGATGCCACACAGATACGGATTTTTTAGAAATTTTGGCATGCACTTACAAAATGTAGATGTCAGAACTCTGTAGAAGAAGACTTAAGTACAAATTTCTGTGGGTGATGCATCTGAATCATCACTATTTGGGATTGGTAGAGAACTACAGGCATATTTAGATTTATGTATGTATGCTACTGTATTAAACCCAATTTAAAAAAGTGAAAGTAAATGAGTATGTCTCTAAACGGTGTTTCCTTTCATTAAAAGCCTAGAACATGATGAATAAAATATACATTTAATATTAATCAAGTACAAATAATAGGTAAAGTTCTTTACATATTTGGTAAGCTAGATAATGAGGCACTCACGACACATCTGGCACCAATGAACTCGAAACATTTGTGTTTGGGCAGGAACATGTAGAACTGTTGCTCAAGTTTAGGCGAATAGTTGTCCATGTACAGGATACATACATGTCTGGTGGAACAGTTCTTGATGTTAGAGGACACGACATCACTGTCAAGTCGTAGCCATATCAAAGAGACTTAGCACATTTTTATATGAGCCGGTACTTAATGTTTTAGCTGTTGAGTGTGTGATAGAGAGATTTAATAGTTAGTGCAAAAAATACTGTGTTACACTAAAGCTATAGCAAAACGCCCCATGTGCCACCACTATATGGACTGTGATTGATTAAGAGCAGATGCAAACTGCTGGAGAACCATTTTCAAAGTAAAATTCCTTGTTTCTGACGCAAAATCGAAAATTCGAGTTGCTACTATCTAGACATTGAGAGTCCATCAGATTGAGATGCATGTGGGATAATGTGAAATACACAATTTCCCTGTCACATCTTGGATGTAAATTGAGTTATTCAGTTTAACAGCTGCACCGATTATAACTGAGTGACTGCAGGTAGATGGCGAGGTGCTGTCAGCTCTATGCATGAATTTCCCTAGCCATTTGACTGACAGTTCATGTGTGTGTGTGTGTGTGTGTGTGTGTGTGTGTGTGTGTGTGTGTTAGAGAGAGAGAGATGTAATCTAGCATACAGTTCGGCTCTTGTTCATAACGCTACTGCAGCATACTGATTAAATTCGGATATGAAACGCTGATACCTTGCATTTGTGTATTTCCACAAAGTATCTTGCTTTCATTGCATTGGCTAGTGATGTGTATTGAAAATTCAGTTTTTTGAAATTATAAATGATAGGGATTTGTGAAAATCTGGCAATTTACCACAGACAATGGGTAAAAAACAAAGTATTTTGCAAAACGTGTAGTTGAGATGAAGTACCATCCTTGAGGCTTACAGAGATCTGAGAGATGCATCATCAACGAATCTTGTGCTATTTGCAGTGTTTTTTTTGGGAAACCACAGCACAAGTTTGTTGGTAGTTCTGTTCGAAAGCGAAATGCATCTCTCAGTGGAGCCAGGCAGGAGACAGTACCACAGATCTACTCTCGCGACATCTATCTGTAAACTATCTATGTTCATCATCCTGGGAAAGTCCCTGAGCTTCAAGCGCTAATAGAAAGCACAGAAGCTGAAATCGTTATAGGTACAGAAAGCTGGCTAAAGCCTGAAATAAGTTCTGCAGAAATTTTTACGAAGTCTCAGACGGTGTTCAGGAAAGATAGATTAGGCAGAATTGGTGGTGGAGTGTTTGTGTCTGTCAGTAGTGGTTTATCTTGTAGTGAAGTCGAAGTAGATACTCCGTGCGAATTGGTATGGGTGGAGGTTATACTTAACAGCCGAACTAAGTTAATAATTGGCTCCTTCTACTGACCTCTAGACTCCGATGATATAGTTGCGGAACAGTTCAGAGAAAATTTGAGTCTCGTAACAAATAAATACCCCACTCATACGGTTATAGTTGGTGGGGACTTCAACCTTCCCTCGATATGTTGGCAAAAATACTTGTTCAAAACCGGTGGTAGGCAGAAAACATCTTCCGAGATTGTCCTAAATGCTTTCTCCGAAAATTATTTCGAGCAGTTAGTCCACGAACCCACGCGAATTGGAAATGGTTGCGAAAACACACTTGACCTCTTAGCCACAAACAATCCAGAGCTGATAGAGAGCATCATGACTGATACAGGGATTAGTGATCACAAGGTCGTTGTAACTAGGCTCAATACCGTTTCTTCCAAATCCACCAGAAACAAACGCAAAATAATTTTATTTAAAAAAGCGGATAAATTGTCACTAGAAGCCTTCCTAAGAGACAATCTCCATTCCTTCCGAACTGACTATGCAAATGAAGACGAGATGTGGCTCAAATTCAAAGATATAGTAGCAACAGCAATTGAGAGATTCATACCTCATAAATTGGTAAGAGATGGAACTGATCCCCCGTGGTATACAAAACAGGTCCGAACTCCGTTGCAGAGGCAACGGGAAAAGCATGTAAAGTTCAGAAGAACGCGAAATCCCGAAGATTGGCTAAAATTTACAGACGCGCGAAATTTGGCACGGACTTCAGTGCGAGATGCCTTTAATATGTTCCACAACGAAACATTGTCTCGAAATTTGGTAGAAAATCCGAAGAAATTCTGGTCGTATGTAAAGTACACAAGCGGCAAGACGCAGTCAATACCTTCGCTGCGCAGTGCCGATGGTACTGTTACCGACGACTGTGCCGCTAAAGCGGAGTTATTGAACGCAGTTTTCCGAATTTCCTTCACCAGGGAAGATGAATGGCATATTCCAGAATTTGAAACACGAACAGCTGCTAGCATGAGTTTCTTAGAAGTAGATACCTTAGGGGTTGCGAAGCAACTCAAATCGCTTGATACTGGCAAGTCTTCAGGTCCAGATTGTATACCGATTAGGTTCCTTTCAGATTACGCTGATACAATAGCTCCCTACATAGCACTCATATACAACCGCTCGCTCACCGATAGATCTGTACCTACAGATTGGAAAATTGCGCAGGTCACACCAGTGTTTAAGAAGGGTAGTAGGAGTAATCCATCTAACTACAGACCTATATCATTGACGTCGGTTTGCAGTAGGGTTTTGGAGCATATACTGCATTCAAACATTATGAATCACCTCGAAGGGAACGATCTATTGATACGTAATCAGAATGGTTTCAGAAAACATCGTTCTTGTGCAACGCAGCTAGCTCTTTATTCGCACGAAGTAACGGCCGTTATCGACGGGGGATCTCAAGTTGATTCCGTATTTCTAGATTTCCGGAAAGCTTTTGACACCGTTCCCCACAAGCGACTTCTAATCAAGCTGCGGGCGTATGGGGTATCGTCTCAGTTGTGCGACTGGATTCGTGATTTCCTGTCAGGAAGGTCGCAGTTCGTAGTAATAGACGGCAAATCGTCGAGTAAAACTGAAGTGATATCAGGTGTTCCCCAGGAAAGCGTCCTGGGACCTCTGCTCTTCCTGATCTATATAAATGACCTGGATGACAATCTGAGCAGTTCTCTTAGGTTGTTCGCAGATGATGCTGTAATTTACCGTCTACTAAGGTCATCCGAAGACCAGTATCAGTTGCAAAGCGATTTAGAAAAGATTGCTGTATGGTGTGGCAGGTGGCAGTTGACGCTAAATAACGAAAAGTGTGAGGTGATCCACATGAGTTCCAAAAGAAATCCGTTGGAATTCGATTACTCGATAAATAGTACACTTCTCAAGGCTGTCGATTCAACTAAGTACCTGGGTGTTAAAATTACGAACAACTTCAGTTGGAAAGACCACATAGATAATATTGTGGGGAAGGCGACCCAAAGGTTGCGTTTCATAGGCAGGACACTTAGAAGATGTAACAAGTCCACTAAAGAGACAGCTTACACTACACTCGTTCGTCCTCTGTTAGAATATTGCTGCGCGGTGTGGGATCCTTACCGGGTGGGATTAACGGAGGACATCGAAAGGGTGCAAAAAAGGGCAGCTCGTTTTGTATTATCACGTAGTAGGGGAGAGAGTGTGGCAGATATGATACGCGAATTGGGATGGAAGTCATTAAAGCAAAGACGTTTTTCGTCCCGGCGAGATCTACTTACGAAATTTGTCACCAACTTTCTCTTCCGAATGCGAAAATATTTTGTTGAGCCCAAGCTACATAGGTAGGAATGATCATCAAAATAAAATAAGAGAAATCAGAGCTCGAACAGAAACGTTTAGGTGTTCGTTTTTCCCGCGCGCTGTTCGGGAGTGGAATGGTAGAGAGATAGTATGATTTTGGTTCGACGAACCCTCTGCCAAGCACTTAAATGTGAATTGCAGAGTAGTCATGTAGATGTAGATCCTTATTATGGCACTGAGCTCAGTGGCTTACAGGTCCAGATGATGCTAAACCACAGAAGACAGTTCCAGAAGAAATCTGCTGGGGATGTTGGATATCCTATGTACAACAGAAAACACTTACTGTTTATGTGAGGAATCGCTTAAAATCACCTGAATAGATCACTTTATCTTTACAGGAGGGATGACTGCAGTTTAAGGTTAAAACATGTAAAATTATCGTATTTTTTCACGCTAAAATCTTTCACACTTTTTCCGCTTAGTTACAAACATTAGAGAAGCAATTATGTATACCCTGCCAGCCTTCATACAACACATTGTTGTGGTTATCTTATATCACTGTTAGGAATTCCCTTTCCTATCCACTCATAAATGGAGGAATGGGAGAATGATTATGTGCCTTCAAGCTTAGCTGTTCTTTGTCAATTAACTTTAAAGCATCCAAGTATCGTGAATCTACTCACCTTGCACGTCACATTGTGGATTGCTATGGAGAGACTCAGTCTTAGTGTTGATATGTCTTACACTGCTCTTTGATGATGCTGTCAACGTGTGTTGGAATATAAAGTTGGTGTTCTTGACTTCTGTTTGGTGTTCAGAGTAGTTCCAAGATGTCATCATATGAGCAAAATACTGAATATCATGTCGCAGTTATGAATGGGTTGAGGAGTTCCTGGCAAATAGGCTGTTGCCATTGATGGTTGTTACTGATTTAATTGATTTTGGTACTATATTCGCTGTTTTCAATGCAAAATTCATTGTTGTTGGTACAAGATTCATTTTGAAAGCATGAGACTTCACCTGGAGAGAGACTTGACACTTCTCAATGTACTAATTTAACTGATTTCAATACTATAGTCGCTGTTTTCGACGCAAAATTCAGTGTTGATACAATATTTGTAATGTTCGTTGATTTCAGAATCAACTAGGCCTGAAAATTCAATAATTATTGTGTCACCTGATTGTTTTTTTTTAGAAAGTGTTACATTGTGCTAGATGAAGAAACTGTTGTCTGGATCATCCCATTTTTTGTCATTTTGCAAGAACTTTCATTGCAATAAACAGTAACAAGCTATTATATCACTGCACGTCTTTCAAATTTTACAAGCGCCATAGATACCATACAGTCTCAGTTAACTATAAAGAGGTGCAAGATGTATGAGCATCTTAAGGTTGGACATAGATGATCATGTACTCGACCAAATATGCACTCCGTTTGGTTGCATGGCATCTTCACTTTCCATGTTCGCATGGAGTACAGCTCTAATGTGTCTGTGAGGCACAACGTAGATATGTGACTTCCTGTTAGACCTCTGGCTGCCCACTCAAGGTGTAGCATTCATATTCCTTCCACCAGATGGACGTAATGCCCCATAGTGACACCATCAGCCACTGACGATCAGCGGGCGGCACTGCACAATAGTTCCTGCATATATTTGGCGTGTCTGTCATGTTTACCTAGTGACCATACCTACCTGGTCTCAGTGGGCACCTCTGGCCTTTGCACCTTCCTAGCTACAGGAAGTGTCTGGGTCTTGCACCTAGAACTGTTGACTGTTTTTCGTGTTGAAATGCCGCATATAGTTATGTTTTAGAGCATTCCTCTCATAAAAATGTCATTCTTTTAGACACCTTTATTCCTCCCATTTTTAGATTTTCACGGTTCAGCCTGTCACTTCGTATAAAGGTATTTTGTTCTTAACACACTTGGTGCACATTTGGTGTATATAACTGTGGGGCTGCTTATTGACGTATATGCTGCAAATACTATACACACACACAAAATTTCGTGATGAATGTAACAAGCATAATACTTGAAACTATGAAATGAAATGATTTCCATAGTTTCAAATATTATGCTTGTTAAATTCGTCACAAAATTTTGTGTGTGTATGGAGTTTGCAGCAGATAACATAATACTTGAAACTATTTCTTTTGGCTTCAGAGCCATTGCCCAAGATTCCAACTCAGGAGGATTTTCAGTTTCCCTGCAGAACAAAAGTGTGGTTATACAGTATGTTATCTTCAGCCTGGGTGAATTTTGAGTTCCTGTCACTTTTTGATATGTGCAAAAGTACAATTGTGCTTCTTGCATGTTTCTCGCTATTTTAATTCAGGTATTCTGAACCCAGTCGGGGTCTTGCCAGTGGGTAGGTGAGCAGTGGTGGCCATCGCGGTCTCGCATGTAGCTGGGGCTGCACCACAGTCAGTCTGGCGGGTGATGCTACACTCCTAGAAATGGAAAAAAGAACACATTGACACCGGTGTGTCAGACCCACCATACTTGCTCCGGACACTGCGAGAGGGCTGTACAAGCAATGATCACACGCACGGCACAGCGGACACACCAGGAACCGCGGTGTTGGCCGTCGAATGGCGCTAGCTGCGCAGCATTTGTGTACCGCCGCCGTCAGTGTCAGCCAGTTTGCCGTGGCATACGGAGCTCCATCGCAGTCTGTAACACTGGTAGCATGCCGCGACAGCGTGGACGTGAACCGTATGTGCAGTTGACGGACTTTGAGCGAGGGCGTATAGTGGGCATGCGGGAGGCCGGGTGGACGTACCGCCGAATTGCTCAACACGTGGGGCGTGAGGTCTCCACAGTACATCGATGTTGTCGCCAGTGGTCGGCGGAAGGTGCACGTGCCCGTCGACCTGGGACCGGACCGCAGCGACGCACGGATGCACGCCAAGACCGTAGGATCCTACGCAGTGCCGTAGGGGACCGCACCGCCACTTCCCAGCAAATTAGGGACACTGTTGCTCCTGGGGTATCGGCGAGGACCATTCGCAACCGTCTCCATGAAGCTGGGCTACGGTCCCGCACACCGTTAGGCCGTCTTCTGCTCACGCCCCAACATCGTGCAGCCCGCCTCCAGTGGTGTCGCGACAGGCGTGAATGGAGGGACGAATGGAGACGTGTCGTCTTCAGCGATGAGAGTCGCTTCTGCCTTGGTGCCAATGATGGTCGTATGCGTGTTTGGCGCCGTGCAGGTGAGCGCCACAATCAGGACTGCATACGACCGAGGCACACAGGGCCAACACCCGGCATCATGGTGTGGGGAGCGATCTCCTACACTGGCCGTACACCACTGGTGATCGTCGAGGGGACACTGAATAGTGCACGGTACATCCAAACTGTCATCGAACCCATCGTTCTACCATTCCTAGACCGGCAAGGGAACTTGCTGTTCCAACAGGACAATGCACGTCCGCATGTATCCCGTGCCACCCAACGTGCTCTAGAAGGTGTAAGTCAACTACCCTGGCCAGCAAGATCTCCGGATCTGTCCCCCATTGAGCATGTTTGGGACTGGATGAAGCGTCGTCTCACGCGGTCTACACGTCCAGCACGAACGCTGGTCCAACTGAGGCGCCAGGTGGAAATGGCATGGCAAGCCGTTCCACAGGACTACATCCAGCATCTCTACGATCGTCTCCATGGGAGAATAGCAGCCTGCATTGCTGCGAAAGGTGGATATACACTGTACTAGTGCCGACATTGTACATGCTCTGTTGCCTGTGTCTATGTGCCTGTGGTTCTGTCAGTGTGATCATGTGATGTATCTGACCCCAGGAATGTGTCAATAAAGTTTCCCCTTCCTGGGACAATGAATTCACGGTGTTCTTATTTCAATTTCCAGGAGTGTACATTGACCCCTTTAGCACAGGGCATGCGGATGTGGACATGGTCAACTAGAAATAACCACATACCTCTGAGTGAATTACAGCTTGGGAAAAATATGTTAAGTAGGTCAGCAGACTGGCTAAAACCTGTAAAATGAAAATCATCTTCACACTCAGACTTGCATCCTTTGTCCTACTACTGTTACAGGAGGAAGAAGCATGACCTTGGCCTTTGTTCAAAATGGCTATTTTTGATGTGTAGGGGAAACAAACATCCTTTGTCTCAGGGAGAAAACTGAGAAATCTGCCAACAATGCAAGCTGTTATCCTATTACAGGTCATCTATCTTGAATTCTGATGCGATAGAGCTGCACCAGTGTTTCAGGTCAAGCCATCTTGAATTCTGTACTAGCATAGGTGACATACTTCCAGCAGCATAGCCATATGCTGTCTTATGTTTCTGAATTTTCCACCAATATACACATAGGGAACTTCCACAGCAGGTCGTAGGAGCAGGGAGCGATCTTGTTGTAGGACTGGGCTGTTTTTTTTTTTTTAATTTCTCATCTGTTTTCGGATTTCCTGCCAAAATTTGAATTTCACATCATTTTATACATAGGGAGCTTGATCTTTGTCAGAAATCTGGCAACAATACATGACATCACTAATGATGTGTTAGAGGGAGGGGTACATCTGACAACACTGCATTTGGTGTCTGAACCTGCCCAGCCTACCTGCTGACTACCGTTATGAGAGACTCTATCTAATTTTTGCAGAAAATGTGATGTAGGCGTAGAAGAGCTGCAAATTACTGAAGATGATGTTTGTGTGGATGTTCCTGAAGATTTTGCAGTAGCAGCCAGTCCAGAAGAAGTTGTGATGAATAAGAAAGAACAAATTGTTGACAAACCCCATGGAATCAAAGGAGTAGGAACTGATGTGTAGGACAAAGTATGAATATCTGTTTTCTAAGTTACCATGCAAGATTAAGGACCACAGTATGAGATTAAGATGACACCACATAAGCCATTCTATACTGCCAGCGAAAAATAATTAGTACACCCCATTAGAGGTATCCAATTTAGCCGAGATTTATTGTTGGATCAGATCATATGGAGCACAAGCAGTTCTGAGGTACCAGGAATCGATCAGTGCTGAAATACATATATTAATATGTGGTGTGGCTTGCACAGGTGGCAATTTACGACATGACTCTGGCATCCACTTGATTGTGCAGATGCATATACTGTCCTGGGATACGTCATTCCATACCTGCTCGACGTGGTTGCATAGTTCTGTACAAGTTATTGGTTGACAAGTTACGAATTACTTCTTACGTCATTGTTCCCACATCTCCTCTATTCCACACAAGTCTGGAGATCGTGAAGACCAGGGAAGTTGTTGCAAATTTTCCAAAGCACACTGAGTTTCTCACACTGTGTGTGCCCCCCCCCCCCCCCTACCCCCCTGCGTCTGGGGGTTAGAATAGACCGGAGGTATTCCTGCCTGTCGTACAAGGCGACTAAAAGGAGTTTCACACGTTTCGGCCTTTATGTGATGGTCCCCTGTAGGGCTTGAACTCCATTCTTCAAAATTTTCCTGAAGAGCGAGCCAATTGGGGAAGGGCGCCTTACAAGTTGCATCATGTCCATTGTGCATTGAGATCTTTAGCCCACTTTCCCATCGTCACATTGCAGTCTTGCCCATTCTCCATCTCTTGGGCGAGGACACCTTCCTGGGTCCGTTTTCCACGATACACTATGCAGTGTCGATTTCTGTGTCAATGATGACCATGGACCTCTTTGCACCTGATATCCAGCACGGTAGCCAGTCCATCGTGGTGGGGCCACCATGTGCCAAGGGGTAGATGCCCATCCCCCTGGGGTATCGGGAATCCCGGCAATGGCCATCCTGCCAGGTGGCCTTTGCTGCAGCTTGGTGGCGCCCGTGGGGAGAGCCCCTGGTCAGAGTGGGTGGCATCGGGGCGGATGACACGCGATGAATCATAGTCCATCATCTCTTGCTGATGGTGAAACACCAGCAGTCTCTAAGTGATCACGAGCTCGTTTCAATGCACAGAAGTATGACCCCAAATCGTTCCCCTCCCTGGACACACCATGGGAGGAACGTCAGGCTAAGGATGGCAGTGGATCTTATTCGCCCCGGTCCCTTGTATGCTTGAGAGATGATGGGGAATCTTTCATGATGATGAAGCCTCAGTTTTCTGTTGAGCATTTAGAGGACAAGTTTGGGGAGGTGGAGGGCTTGTCCAAAATGAGATCTGGGTCAGTCTTGATCAAAACAGCATCCTCTGCCCAGTCACAGGAGTTACTCGCCTGTGACAAGCTGGGGGATGTTTCTGTAGCCATCATGCCCCATAAGAGCTTAAATATGGTCCAGGGTATCATATTTTACAGAGACCTTCTTTTGCAGTCCGACGATGAGCTGTGCACCAATTTAGAGCGGCAAGGTGTACATTTCATCCAGCGTGCCCACTGGGGTCCGAAGGATAATCAGGTTGCCACCGGTGCCTTCAGCTTGGCCTTTGAGGGTGACACATTGTCTGAGAAGGTCAAGGTGATGGTCTACCACTGTGACGTAAAGCCCTATATTCCTCCCCCAATGTGGTGCTTTAAGTGCTGGAAGTTTGGTCATATGTCTTCCCACTGTACTTCCAGCATCACATGCTGAGACTGCAGACGCCCATCACATCCCAATACTCCATGTGCCCTGCCTCCCATCTGTGTCAACTGTGGAGAGCACCATTCGCCTTGCTCGCCTGACTGCAGGATTCTCCAGAAAGTAAGGAAAATCATGGAGTACAAGACCCTGGACAGACTGACCTACACTGAGGCTAAGAGAAAATTTGAACGCCTGCATCCTGTGCGTATGACATCATCTTATGCCACCGCTACAACAGTTCTGGCACCATCAGCTCTGCCAACCCAGGTCACCTCTCAGAGCCGGAAGACTACACCTGCCCACTTGATGGTGGGGGCATTTCCCTCCCTGTTGCTCGTGCACCACCTGTTTTGGGAGCAACACCCCACCTCCGCCAACCATCGGGGACATCCATCCCCACTTCTAAGCTGGAAAAGCATAAGTCTTCTTCGGCTTCTCCCGCTAGGAAGGGGTCCCTTTCCAAGTTTCTTCTAGTGGGAAAGACGACACCTGCAGTGGCTGAATAGCCCAAAAGCAGCTGGTTGTAGGGCTTCACGCTCATCCTCAGTCGCAGTGACTGAGCCAGTGAAATCCTCCCAGCCAAGGAAACCCAAGGAGCAGCGAGAGAAATCTAAAAGATAACCCCTAAGAGCAAGGAAATTGCGGTGACACCCACACCATCGCTACCTACAAGCTCTGCGGCTGAGGATGGGGTGGAGATTTTGGCGTCCGCTGGGGAACTAGATCTCGCCAGACTCTCAGACACAATAGATATAGACTGCTCTGGCAATAAATCGGTGGCAGCGGGTGACTCTGAGGCGTAAACTGCCTCATTGAATGTTCCATGCATTCCCCGTCTCATGATGTCATCCTCCAGTAGAATTGCGGCGGTTTTTTCCACCGCCTGGCTGAGCTATGGCAACTTTTAAACTTTACACCTGCTATCTGCATTGCCTTCCAGGAAACCTGGTTCCCAGCAGTGTGGACCCTGCCCTCCGTGGCTATAAGGGATATCACAAGAACCATAGAGAGAGACTATAATCGAGTGTCAGGTGCAGTTTGCGTTTATGTCCTAAACTCAGTCTGTAGTGAACATGTGCCCCTTCAAATCCCTCTTGAAGCTGTGGCTGTCAGAATAAGGATGACACAGGAAATAGCTGTCTGCAATGTATATCTTCCTCCAGATGGTGCAGTACCCCTGAATGTATTATCTGCACTGATTGATCAACTCCCTATACCTTTCATACTTCTGGGAGATTTTAATGCCCATACCATGCTTACTAGCTGACGCAGAGATGTCGAAACTTTACTGTCGCAATTCGACCTCTGCCTCTTAAATACTGGGGCTGCCACACATTTCAGTGTGGCTCGTAGTAGTTGCAGCCCAGGACTTCTCCCATCTATCCACTGGAGAGCACATGACGACCTGTGTGGTAGCGACCACTTCCCCATCTTCCTTTCACTGCCGCAGCGTCAGGCACATGGGCGCCTGCCCAGATGGGCTTTGAACAAGGCGGACTGGGGAACGTTCACCTCTGCTGTCACCGCTGAATCTCCCCCAGGCGGTAACATCGATGTGATGGTTGAGCAGGTGACTAGCACAATTGTTTCTGCGGCATAAAATGCGATCCCTCGCTCTTTAGGGTGCCTGAGGCATAAGGCAGTCCCTTGGTGGTCGCGGGAAGTTGCTGAAGCAATTAAGGAGCGTCGGCGAGCTCTACAGCAGTATAAGCGGCACCCTTCCCTGGAGCACCTCATAGCCTTTAAACAGGTGCTTTCCCGTGTTCACTACCTTATCAAACAATGGAAGGAGGAGTGTTGGGAGAGATATGTATCCACCGTTGGGTGCCACATGGCACCTTCCCAAGACTGAGGAAAGATCAAACGTCTTTTCAGGTACCAGGCCCCAACAGCTGTCCCCGTTGTTACCATAAATGGCGAGTTATGTGCCGACGCAAACTCGATTGCCGAGCACTTTTCTGAGCACTTTTCTGAGCACTTTTCTGAGCACTTTTCTGAGCACTTTTCTGAGCACTTTTCTGAGCACTTTTCTGAGCGCTTTGCTGGATCCTCCACATTGAAGAATTACCCCCCAGCCTTTTGCACTTTCAAATGGCGGCTGGAAGGGAACGTCCTTTCTTTCACTACACGCTGCAGTGAATCCTATAACGCCTCATTTACAGAGTGGGAGCTCCTCTGTGTCCTTGCACATTGCGCCGACACATCTCCTGGGCCTGATCGCATCCACAGCCAGATGATTAAACATCTCTCATCTGACTACAAGCGACATCTTCTCATCATCTTCAACCGAGTCTGGTGCGATGGCATCTTTCCATCGCAATGGTGGGAGAGCACCATCGTTTCGGTGCTCAAACCTGGTAAAAACCCGCTTGACGTGGATAGCTATCGGCCCATCAGCTTGACCAACGTTCTTTGTAAGCTGGTGGAACATATGGTATGTCGGTGGTTGGGTTGGGTCCTGGAGTCACGTGGCTTGCTGGCTCCACGTCAGGGCGGCTTCCTCCAGGGCCGCTCTACCACTGATAATCTTGTGTCCCTCGAGTCTGCCATCCGAACAGCCTTTTCTAGAAGGCAAACCTGATTGCCGTCTTTTTTGACTTATGTACAGCATACGACACGACTTGGCGACATCATATCCTTGCCACATTGTATGAGTGGGGTCTCCGGGGACCATTTCCGATTTTTATCCAAAACTTCTTGTCGCTACGTACTTTCCGTGTCCAAGTTGGTGACTCTCATAGTTCCATCCATATCTAGGAGATTGGGGCACTGCAGGGCTCTGTATTGAGTATTTCTCTGTTTTTAGTGGCCATTAACGGTGTAGCATCAGCAGCAATCGGCCCATCTGTCTCACCTTCTCTGTATGCAGACGACTTCTGCATTTTGCACTGCTGCTCCAGTACTGTTGTTGCTGAGCAGCGCCTCCAGGGCGCCTCCACGAGGCACAGTCATGGGCTCTAGCCCACCGCTTCCAGTTTTCAGCCGCAAAGTGATGCACTTCTGTCGGCGTCGTACCGTTCATCCAGAATCTGCGCTTTACCTTAATGATGACCCACTCACTGTAGTGAAGACATATCAACTTCTAGGACTGGTTTTCAACACTCGATTGACTTAGCTCCTTCATCTTCGTCAGCTTAAGCAGAAGTGTTGGCTGCACCTCAATGCCCTCCATTGCCTGAGCAACACCAATTGGGGTGCAGATCGCTTTATGCTGCTGCAGCTCTACAGAGCCCTTGTCCAATCCCGAATTGACTATGGGAGTGTGGTTTATGGTTCAGCAGAACCTTCAGTATTGCATTTACTCGACCCTTTGCACCACTGTGGGGTTCGATTAACGACAGGAGCTTTTAGGACGAGTCCTGTGACCAGAGTACTGGTGGAGGCTGGTATCCCTCCACTGCAGATCAGAAGTGCTCAACTGCTCGCCAGCTACGCAGCACACATTCATAGTTCTGTTGAGCATCCGATTTACCGTCTCCTTTTCCTGCCCGTGGCAGTCCATCTCTCGCATCGATGGTCCAGATCAGAGCTAACGATTGCGGCTCGCTTGTGGTCCCTTCTCTCCAAACTGGAGTCCTTCCCTTCACCACCTCTACTTGCAGTGGTCTGTTCATGAACGTCTCCATGGTGTACGCCTCGGCCGCAGCTTCGTGTGGAACTTTTGTATGGCCCTAAGGACTCCATTAACCCCGCCTCTCTCCGCTGTCACTTCTTCTCGATTCTTGACGTGTTCCGGGGCTCTGAAGTGTTTTACACCAACGGCTCAATGGCTAATGGTCACGTAGCCTTCACCTATGTTCATGGAGGACATATTGAGCAGCACTCCTTGCCAGTTGGCTGCAGTGTTTTCACTGCAGAGCTGGCGGCCATATCTCGTGCTCTTGAGTACATCCGCTCATGCCCTGGCGAGTCATTTCTCCGGTGTACTGACTCATTGAGCAGCCTACAAGCTATCAACCAGTGCTACCCTCGCCACCCTCGGGTAGCGTCCATTCAGAAGTCCATCTATGCCCTGGAACAGTCCCGCCATTCCATGATGTTTGTGTGGGCCCCAGGACACGTCGGAATCCCCGGAAACGAACTTGCCGACAGGCTGGCCAAACAGGCGACGCGGAAACCACTTCTGTCGATAGGCATACCCGAAGCTGACCTGTGTTCTGTCTTACACCACAGCGTTTTCCGGCTTTGGGAGACGGAATGGCATAACAGCACGCACAACAATCTGTGTGTTATTAAGGAGACTATTAATGTGTGGAAGTCTTCCATGCAGGCCTCTCGCAGGGAATCAGTTGTCCTCTGCCGACTCTGCTTGGCCATACTTGGCTAATGCATTGTTACCTATACCGTTGCGAGGACCCACCTCAGTGTCGCTGTGGCTCCCAAATGACAGCCGTCCACCTCTTGCTGGACTGCCCACTTTTAGCCGCTCTGCACCAGACTTTTAACTTTCCCAGCACCCTGCCTTCGGTGTTGGGCGACAATGCCTCCACAGCAGCTTTAGTTTTACGTTTTATCTGTGAGAGTGGGTTTTATATTTCTATCTAGGTTTTAGCGCATGTGTTTTGTCCCTCTATGTCCTCCACCCTAGTGCTTTTAGGGTGGGGGTTTTAATGTATTGCAGAGTGGCTGCCCAGCCACAGTAATCTGCTTTCATGTTTTACTCTCTTCTGTTTCTAGCGTCTCTCTGTTGTTTTCTTGTCCTCTTTTGTTCCTTTTAGTGTTCATTGCCTTCCCTTCGTTCTTGTGGCTTTTCCTTTCTTTCCATTTTGTGTAATATGTTTTGTCTTTTTTTCTCACACTTGTGGCATTGTGTTATTAGCACCAAGGGACCAATGACCTTGTAGTTTTGTCCCTTCTCCCGCCTCTAAACCAACCAACCAACAAGCATTATCCTGTTGGAACAACACATCACCTTCCTGCTGCAAGAATGGCAAGAGAATGGGCCTAACAACATACTGCACATACCGAGTGATGGTTGGTGTCCTCTGCAGAAACGTCAAAGGTAGACAAGGGTTGTAGCTTATTGCACCCCACACCCCAGGGCCTGGAGTGGGGCCAGTATATATATGACGAATGCAGTCTACGAGACAGGACTCACCATGTCTATGTCATACATGCAAATGACCATCAGTTGCATTTAAACAAGATCTAATTTCACTGCTGAAGACAATGCCATACTATTCCATCTTCCAAGCGATCCTCTGTTGACACCAGTCGAGCCGTGCTTTTCAGTGCCTACGCATGAGTGGAAGACAGGCTAGAGATAGTGTACCTGTAGTCCCACTGCAAATAACTAGTTCACAACAGTTTGTGTTGACACATCTGGGCTCACAAGCCCTCTTATATGTGCTAGGGTAGATGTACGATCTGCCACATCTACCCTTAAAATATGATGATGATTCTGAGTGTCTGTGCTGAATGGACGTTCAGAAGCTTACCTATGGGCATGAGAATGTTCACATGATCAGTGATGCGAGCATCATTGCACAACTAATGCACCAAGTCCAACTTGTGTGGAAATTCTCTGAATGGACCATCGTGCAACCCAGAGGGCCACAAAGTGTCTCCTTTGAAACTCGCTCTGTTGGCTGTAGGAGGCACGAGTGCATTTCCGTGGCATGGTAGACTGCTAGCTTCACACGATTACACCACAGGGAGCCTTCTGGCTGTGCGCAGTCCCTAGTAATGGGTAGTCATAGATGGCGCTCTGGTAGCTATGCCACTACGCTATTGGTAGGCAGATGTCTCTGAAACCATTACAAGTACATCTACTATCCCCCAGGTGGTATATGCTATCATTGGATCAAAATTGACATCGCCTTTCCAGATGTGCTAATTTCTTTTTCTGGCAGTGTGTATTTACCCATACCAAATACCACAAGCCAAGAAGAAAACAGCAGAAAATGAACTACAGAAAATGTTGCTGCCTGGAAGAATACAACACAGTCGTAGGCAACACTGTAATCCTGTATATATAGTAAATAAAAAGGGATTAAATGTTAGATTTATGTTGCATGCTAGGCAAGCGAATAATATATTTGAAACAGAAAGAGATCAGCCCCAAAATATAGATATGCTGATACAAAAATTAAATAGAATTAGACAAAGAAATTCATCATTCCAGTTTCGTGTATGAAGGGAAGTGTTACAGGTACTGTAAGCTTCCCTTCAGACGGAGTGTGTCTACATCAGCATTTATACAAACTCCGGACAGTGTGTTAGGAGAATGACTACATCTACATAGACACTCCTCAAGCCACTGTAACGTGCGTGGCGGAGGGTACCCTGTACCAAAAAAATGGTTCAAATGGCTCTGAGGACTATGGGACTCAACATCTTAGGTCATCAGTCCCCTAGAACTTAGAACTACTTAAACCTAACTAACCTAAGGACATCACACACATCCATGCCCGAGGCAGGATTCGAACGTGCGATCGTAGCGGTCGCGCGGTTCCAGACTGTAGCGCCTAGAACCGCTCGGCCACCTCGGCCGGCTACCCTGTACCACTACTAGTCATTTCCTTTCCTGTACCACTCGCAAATAAAGCGAGGAAAAAACGACCGTCCATATGCCTCCATATGAGCCCTAATTCCGCATATGTTACCTTTGTAGTCCTTACTCGCGATGTTTGTTGGCTGCAGTAGAGTCGTTTGGCAGTCAGCTTCAAATGACATTTCTCTATATTTTCTCAATAGTGTTTCCTAAAAGAGCGTCGCCTCCCCTCCAGGGATTTCCATTTGAGTTCCCAAAGTATCTCCGTAACACGTGTCGTTAAGACGTACCTGTAACAAAACTAGCAGCCTGTCTCTGAATTGCTTTGATGTCTTCCTTCAATCTGACCTGGTATGGATGCAAAAGACTCCAACAGTACTCAAATAGATCGCACCAACATCCTATATGCGGTCTCCTTTACAGGTTAACCACTGTTTCCTAAAAATTCTCCCAAAAAACTGAAGTCGACCATTCACCTTCCTACCACAGGTCTCACTTTTTGGTTCCATCTCATATTAGCAACATTACACCTTTTGGGCCTTGCCCACTCACCTCGAATATGGTGCCTAAGGGATGTTGCATTCTCAGAATGCTATATAACAATTCAAACAAATAACATTAGTAGTTTTATTTCTATAAAGCAGAGTGACAATACTTTAATGCACAAAGTTGTCGCAAGCGATGGGCGACATGCAACATAAATCCGAGTCGTTGCTATACACGATGTTCCTGCAAGTTGACACATGTCACTGATAAATGATCTCTTAGCACTCTCTGTTAGGCCGAGCTAATAATCTGCGAATCCTGTCCACTAATGTCCGGCCGAGGCTGGCAGGAGCCGTGCTTATATTCACTTCTTACGGCGGCCGCTCCTGGCGCGGCGCGGTCCTTGTCAGCGGGCTAATGGTTGACGTCGCCTCACCACCTTCTCTGTCTTGCGTTCTTTCTCATCGTACCGACGCTACTGGTAACACCAGAACATTCCTCCTCCTAAAGCGACGGACCGTCGTCGTGTAGGGAGTGCGATCACGGCGGGGGATGCAGGAGTGTGGGCGCAATGACGGGGCAGAAGCTGTGACTGCAGGGGACCTCAAGCTTCCGGCCGTACCCCGGCATCTGGCCTGTGCTCTGGTGGAAACGTCCCTCAGAAAACGACCAGAACGGTACGCGTCCACGTTCTGCTGCCATGAACCAGATGAAGGGGGCAGAGACTGCTGCAGTGTGGGCGGGTCCAGCTCCATCGGTAGGACGAGAGGAGGCGGACGACACCCTCTGGTGGCTACTGTGGCCGTGCTGTCCTCTGGACCCGTGAATCTGGGGGAAGAGAGACTGAAATATCATCGTGTACATGACAGAGGCGATGTTGATTTCGGTGGCGGCGCTGCAAGCCATCTGGACCTGAAATAAGATACATACAAGCGCCAAGTCGACAGATTATTTCGCCTCACGCCCACCGTCTGCTGCCGCTAAAAACCCTGAAAAGACAATATCGTGCGCCGCGAAGCGATACTTGCGGCCTTCCTTCGGCGCTGGATGCTGAGGAGGGTGGAGCAGGTAGAGCAGTGTCCAATGGCGGTGGCCGTGAAGCAGTTCCGCTGGCGATGGTCCTTGTCGTGCGCGCGAACGATATGAGACGATAAATAGTTGCAATGCTTGATCCCTGGTGTGTGCGGAGCAAAGTGTGGTCATCTGCTGCTTGAAGATTCTGACAAAACATTCCGCTTCGCCGTTTGACTGTGTGTGGAATGGTACACTAGTTACATGCTGTACGCCATTGTGTTCACAGAATGTTTCAGATTAATTTGACTGAGGGCCGTTGTCTGACACTTATTTCAGGTAAACCTTCGAGGCAAAAAATAGAGGCCACCACCTGCATTGTGCTACGTAACATTGTCGAGTTTATTGCCACAGCAAAAGGAAACTTGTTATACGAGTCAACCACAGTCAACCACAATCAACCAACGAGTGTTCCAAAAAGGTCCCACGAAGTCTATGTGCACACGTTGCCATGGCGACTTTGACTTAGGCCAAGCAAAGAATTTTTGTGGTGGAGCGGACTGATTTTCCGCACATGCGTGACACTGTGACGTCATCTGTTCTATTTGTGCGTCCATATCCTGCCAAGCACAGTGTCGACGCGCTAACTCTTTCGTACGAACAATCTCACAGTGTCCTCGGCAACACTTCCTTTTTGCAAAGCGTTAGGGATCAAGACACGTGACTGTCCACTGTCATTTTGAACAAGAATCACACCTTTTTGTACAGTGAGGATATGCCAACATGCAAAGTATCGGTGCACTACAGTGTTCGTTAGGCTATTCAATGAGTGCGGCTAAGATGTGCGAATGTACTTGAGCAACATGTTCAAATCTAGATCAGCTTCCGTGGCCTGTGCAACTTTCTTATAGTTCAGCGGAAAAGACTGAAGCAATTCAGAATCCTGAGCATCGATGTGACAACAAGATGCAGCAGAATCATCATCCGGGCCAATCTGAAGACGTGGAAGTCCATGTTGGGCTGCCGGGCGATACACAATCTCGTACTTGTATTGAGACAATAACAAAGCCCATCTTTGCCATTTCTGGGCAGTTCGTACAGGAACCAGTTTCGTCAGATGAAACAAGGACTGCAAAGGCTTGTGATCCGTAGCTAAGTAGAGTTTCTGCAGTAGTGAAATTTGGTGGTGACATAGTCAAAGCCTCTTTTACAATTTGTGAATAGTTACACTGAGCTTTGGACAAGACTTTTGACGCGAAAGCAATAGGTCTGTCTTTATCATCAATTCTGTGCGAAAGCACTGCACCTATTCCGTAAGAGGAAGCGTCAACGTGTAATACAACGGGTTTGTCAGGATCAAAGTGAACTAAGCATTGATCACTGAGCAGTGCATCTTTAAGTTTTTGAAAAGCTACTTGGCACTCATGTGTCCAAACAAAGGGTACGTTCTTGCTATGCAAGAGATGCAATGGAGCTGTAATTTGTGCAGCATTCAGTATGAACAGACTATAATAGTTCATTTTCCCTAAAACTGACTGCAGTTCGTGATATTGCGAGGAACTGGCAAATTTCGTATGGTTTACAAATGCGGCTGAAGATTATGTACACCTTGACTGTTTATGACATGTCCAAGATACTGCAACTCAGGTTTAAAAAAGTTACACTTGTCCAGTCTATACTTGAGCCCTGCATCAGATAACACACGAAACAAAGCACATAAATTTGCAGTATATTCTTCAGGTGTATAACCTGCTACGACAATATAGTCCAAATACACTCCTGGAAATTGAAATAAGAACACCGTGAATTCATTGTCCCAGGCAGGGGAAACTTTATTGACACATTCCTGGGGTCAGATACATCACATGATCACACTGACAGAACCACAGGCACATAGACACAGGCAACAGAGCATGCACAATGTCGGCACTAGTACAGTGTATATCCACCTTTCGCAGCAATGCAGGCTGCTATTCTCCCATGGAGACGATCGTAGAGATGCTGGATGTAGTCCTGTGGAACGGCTTGCCATGACATTTCCACCTGGCGCCTCAGTTGGACCAGCGTTCATGCTGGACGTGTAGACCGCGTGAGACGACGCTTCATCCAGTCCCAAACATGCTCAATGGGGGACAGATCCGGAGATCTTGCTGGCCAGGGTAGTTGACTTACACCTTCTAGAGCACGTTGGGTGGCACGGGATACATGCGGACGTGCATTGTCCTGTTGGAACAGCAAGTTCCCTTGCCGGTCTAGGAATGGTAGAACGATGGGTTCGATGACGGTTTGGATGTACCGTGCACTATTCAGTGTCCCCTCGACGATCACCAGTGGTGTACGGCCAGTGTAGGAGATCGCTCCCCACACCATGATGCCGGGTGTTGGCCCTGTGTGCCTCGGTCGTATGCAGTCCTGATTGTGGCGCTCACCTGCACGGCGCCAAACACGCATACGACCATCATTGGCACCAAGGCAGAAGCGACTCTCATCGCTGAAGACGACACGTCTCCATTCGTCCCTCCATTCACGCCTGTCGCGACACCACTGGAGGCGGGCTGCACGATGTTGGGGCGTGAGCGGAAGACGGCCTAACTGTGTGCAGGACCGTAGCCCAGCTTCATGGAGACGGTTGTGAATGGTCCTCGCCGATACCCCAGGAGCAACAGTGTCCCTAATTTGCTGGGAAGTGGCGGTGCGGTCCCCTACGGCACTACGTAGGATCCTACGGTCTTGGCGTGCATCCGTGCGTCGCTGCGGTCCGGTCCCAGGTCGACGGGCACGTGCACCTTCCGCCGACCACTGGCGACAACATCGATGTACTGTGGAGACCTCACGCCCCACGTGTTGAGCAATTCGGCGGTACGTCCACCCGGCCTCCCGCATGCCCACTATACGCCCTCGCTCAAAGTCCGTCAACTGCACATACGGTTCACGTCCACGCTGTCGCGGCATGCTACCAGTGTTACAGACTGCGATGGAGCTCCGTATGCCACGGCAAACTGGCTGACACTGACGGCGGCGGTGCACAAATGCTGCGCAGCTAGCGCCATTCGACGGCCAACACCGCGGTTCCTGGTGTGTCCGCTGTGCCGTGCGTGTGATCATTGCTTGTACAGCCCTCTCGCAGTGTCCGGAGCAAGTATGGTGGGTCTGACACACCGGTGTCAATGTGTTCTTTTTTCCATTTCCAGGAGTGTAGTTCGAACAATTTGGCACTTTTACACTCAGTTGTTCCAAATACCGTTGGAAAATGGCGGGTGCGGAAGCACTGCCAAAAGGCAAACGCAAATGTTTGAAAAAACCAAACTGAGTACTTACTACACACACTTTTTGAGATTCTTCATAGAGCGGTATTTGAAGATCTGCGTCGCGCAAATCAATTTTTGAGAAGTAGCGCCCAGGGCCTAATTTGTCCATGAGATCTTCTGGGCATGGCAATGGATAAGTGTCAATGACAGTTTGTGGGTTGACTGCAGACTTGGAATCAACACAGAGGCGAATGTGACCTGAAGGTTTGGGGAGTAAAACGAGTGGACTTGCTCATTGACTAGCTGATACGGGCGCAATAACTCCGTTATCTTGAAATTCTTTAAGTTCAGCAGTGACATTGTCCCGTAATGCAATGGGAACAGTTATGGCCCAGCAAAATTTCGGCTGAGCATTGTCTTTCAGAGTAATGTGTGCAACAAGATTGTTAGCTTTGCCTAAACCTTCAGGAAAGAGTTCTGTGAATTCATTTAGCAACCTAGCTACACTGTCTTTTGCGTTGAATGCAGACGCTGACAACACATTGTCCTGAATGTTAAAGCCAAACAAATCAAAAGAATAAAGTCCAAATATGTTCTCACAATCACATGATTGTAGCACTGTGTAAGTCACTGTTCGCGTATGGGAGCGATACATGGCTGGCAAAGTACATGTCCGAGAACGGGAATGTCTTGTCCATTATAAAAAAAAAATGTGTGTGAAATCTTATGGGACTTAACTGCTAAGGTCATCAGTCCCTATGCTTACACGCTACTTAACCTAAATTATCCTAAGGACACACACACACACACACACACACACACACACACACACACACACACACACACACACACACACACACATATACATATGCCCGAGGGAGGACTCGAACCTCCGTCGGGACCAGCCGTGTCCATTATAAGCCATCAGTTGTGTGCTAGTTTTAGACAGGCGTGGGGAACCTAAAAGTTCGTATGTGTGACGTTTAGCAATGTGACAGAGGCACCTGTGTTCAACTGAAATTTCACGTATTTCCCACAAATAATTAATGAAGAAAAAGTTTGTTTGACTGACGTGCCACTGAAGAAACTGCACGCTTGCCTGTTGCTGACTTTGAATATACCACATTAATGACATGAGTCTTGTGACTAGATTTTTGTGAGTGGGCCGAACTCTTATTGTGTTCCGTTGCAAAAATATGGATTGCACATGTCCTTTCCTACCACAAGCGTAACATTGAGCTTGTCGGGAGGGACAGTCTTGGCGTTTGTGCCGTGAATAACGTCTAGGGCAAGACTTAATTCTGTTCTCCTGTTGAGCCGCCTGTTTAGCGAACTCCTTAGGCGGCGTGGAACATTGCTTACTTGGCGTGGCTAGTGCACGCCGCTGGTACGGAATGGGGCCGATTGCAAGCAAAGGTCTCAACCCGGAAAATAGCTGGCTGCTCATATTTGTGAGCCGACAAGGCACCGGAATCGTACTGATCTAGTATGTACACTACCTGCTGAAACGATGAATCGGACTGTTTCAAAATCATGTTCTTGAGTTTGACATGAGACACATTGTACACGATCGCATCAAGCAACATAACATCTGAATATTTGCATTTCCTTGTCATACCCTACAAATCTATTACCCACTAGCGATAAGTTTGTTCTGACCGTCTTTTGCAACTGAAGAACTGATACCTAGCTGCTACCTCATTCACTTTATTTCCATAATACTTTGTTAGTGAGTCTACCACTGCATCTTAAACAAGTTCACGTAGAGTGGCGTTAGAAAAGGGTTTTTCAATTAATCTTGCCACCGTGAATAACAGATATGGAAGTTTCACAGTGCCTGGTACATTGTGAACGAGGAGATGCGACTCGAACTGGGACAACCGCTCGCGCTTTTCCTCTTCTTGTTCACAAAACTGTCAAAAAGATGGTGTAGCAGCTGTAGTTGGCGGCGCTTGTTTTGTATGGCGTGCAGCGTTGGCTAGTAGTTGCTGGACCGTGTTGAGCAGTGTAGATATTTGCTGTGTCTGAAACTGAAACATCTGCATTAGCTGTGTGGCATGTAACGCTTGCGGCTGTGGCGCCTGAGCAGGGGGCGTGACAGGTGAGGGAGGGGGGTCATGTTGAAAGACACAAATGAACAAACAGACAAAAATATGTACAAAGAAATTTTCTGCAACGTACACCTGAAAACACCAGTTAGCAAAAACGACAAGAAACTGTTAAAGCAATTAAGCGCCTCTGCAACGTAAAGACAAGAGAGAATTAAGGCGCTAGCACGATATAAACGAAATTCTGTGGCCGTCGCGCACTGGGTTCGGAGGATTTTCGTCGCCAGTTGTTGGGTCTTGCCCACTCGTCTCGCAAAATGTGCCTAAGGGATGCTACGTTCTCGGAATGCTATACAGCAATTCAAGCAAATAACATTAGTAGTATTGTTTCTATAAGCAGAGTGACAATACTTAACTTCAGTGTACAAAGTTGTTGCAAGCGAAGGGCGACATGCAACACAAATCCGAGTCCTTGCTATACACGCATCACTGAAAACTGTTCTGGTAGCACTGTTTGCTAGGCCGTGCTAATACTCTTCGAATCCTGTCCGCTAATGTCCGGCCGAGGCTGGCAGGATCCGTGCTTACATTCACTTCTTGCAGAGATCGCTCCTGGCGCGGCGCGGTCCTTGTCAGCGGGCTAATGGCTGACGTCGCTTCACCACCTATTCTGGTCTCGTATTCTTCCTCTTTGTTCTGGCGCTTGTGGTTAATTCAGAACAACACCCAGATCGTTAAACGAGTTGACTGTGTCGAGCAGGACACTAGCAATACTGTTTCCGAATATTACAGGTTTGTTCTCCCTACTCATCGGCATAAACTTACATTTTTCGTATCTTTCTACAGTCACTCAACTTCGACACCTCACGGTACACCACGGTATCATCAGCAAACATCTGCAGGTTTCTGTCCACCCTGTCCGCCAAATCATTTATGTTTATAGAGAACAACAGCAGTCCTATCACACTTCCCTGAGCCACTTCTGACAATACCCAATAACTGTTAAGTAAAATCCCAGTGTATGTAGGTGACATACTTGGGGTGACCAAAACGTGGGAGGAACATATTAGAATACTTGAAGAAATTTTCCATTAATTTTTGTGAGGCTGTTGTAGCCATAAACTTGAATAAATCGAAATTTGGAAGAATATTGACAAAATTTCAAAGGCATATAATTACAACTGCAGAGATTTATCTTGACCATGCAAAGGTACAAGCCATTAAATATTTCCCAATACCTAACAGCAAGAAGCAATTAAAGGCATTGTTTGGAGTCACAAGATACTATAGAAGATTTTTGAACGAGCAGATATTAAATGGTGAGAACGACAAACTCCTTAAGAAAAATAGTGTTTGGAATTAGTCAAGCGACTGTGAACGTGACTTTCAGGTCATCAGGAGTAAGATAATTACTGCTCCAATTTTTTGTTATCCAGATTTGATTAGAATATTTTAGTTGGGCTGTGACTCATCTGACTATGGAATAGGGGTTCATTTGTACCAGATGGATAACAATGGCCAGATGACGAGATAGGTGTTGCAAGTCAGATGTTAATTAGTGAGAAAGAAGATACAGTGCGACAGAGAACGAAACTCTTGCTGTGGTTCATAGATTTTCGAAGTTTGGCTATTACCTGGAAGGTTGCAAATCGAGAGTTATAACTGACCACAAAGCATTGTCACTTTTGCTCAGCTGTAAATTAAAGTATATTCTGGGGGTAGCGTCTTTGATTCATCATCAAAACGTCTTCGGTCCCGGGTTCGATCCCTGCCACTGCCTAAATTTTGATAAATAATCAGCATTGGCGGCCGAAGACTTCCGGCATAAGAAGTCAGCCTCATTCTGCCAACGGCCTTGTCAAAGAGGGCGGAGGAGCGGATAGAGGTTCAGGGCACTCTCTTGTCCTAGGGGTGGGAAATTGCCCCTAAAGGCGGAAGAATCAGCAATGATCAACGACATGAGGATGCAGAA
The DNA here is from genome assembly GCF_021461385.2 of Schistocerca piceifrons. NCBI lineage: Eukaryota > Metazoa > Arthropoda > Insecta > Orthoptera > Acrididae > Schistocerca > Schistocerca piceifrons. The sequence continues at coordinate 878,800,244 of NC_060149.1, forward strand.
AGCAATGGAAACCACTGCATTAAAGACACGTAACGTGTATCCACAGGACATGTGGCCTGTAATTGAAGAAGTGTCATGATGATCTCTCCATTGGCAAAAGATTCCGGAATAGTCCCTCATTCGGATCTCCGGGAGGGGACTGCCAAGGGGGAGGTTACCATGAGAAAAAGATTGAATAATCAACGAAAGGATAACGTTCTACGAGTCGGGGCGTGGAATGTCAGAAGCTTGAACGTGGTAGGGAAACTAGAAAATCTGAAAAGGGAAATGCAAAGGCTCAATCTAGATATAGTAGGGGTCAGTGAAGTGAAGTGGAAGGAAGACAAGGATTTCTGGTCAGATGAGTAGCGGGTAATATCAACAGCAGCAGAAAATGGTATAACAGGTGTAGGATTCGTTATGAATAGGAAGGTAGGGCAGAGGGTGTGTTACTGTGAGCAGTTCAGTGACCGGGTTGTTCTAATCAGAATTGACAGCAACCAACACCGACAACGATAGTTCAGGTATACATGCCGACGTCGCAAGCTGAAGATGAACAGATAGAGAAAGTGTATGAGGATATTGAAAGGGTAATGCAGTATGTAAAGGGGGACGAAAATCTAATAGTCATGGGCGACTGGAATGCAGTTGTAGGGGAAGGAGCAGAAGAAAAGCTTACAGGAGAATATGGGCTTGGGACAAGGAATGAAAGAGGAGAAAGACTAATTGAGTTCTGTAGCAAGTTTCAGCTAGTAATAGCGAATACCCTGTTCAAGAATCACAAGTGGAGGAGGTATACTTGGAAAAGGCCGGGAGATACGGGATGATTTCAATTAGATTACATCATGGTCAGACAGAGATTCCGAAATCAGATACTGGATTGTAAGGCGTACCCAGGAGCAGATATAGACTCAGATCACAATATAGTAGTGATGAAGAATAGGCTGAAGTTCAAGACATTAGTCAGGAAGAATCAATACGCAAAGAAGTGGGATACGGAAGTACTAAGGAATGACGAGATACATTTGAAGTTCTCTACCGCTATAGATACAGCAATAAGGAATAGCGCAGTAGGCAGTACAGTTGAAGAGGAATGGACATCTCTAAAAAGGGTCATCACACAAGCTGGGAAGGAAAACATAGGTACAAAGAAGGTAGCTGCGAAGAAACAATGGTTAACAGAAGAAATACTTCAGTTGATTGATGAAAGGAGGAAGTACAAACATGTTCCGGGGAAATCAGGAATACAGAAATACAAGTCGCTGAGGAATGAAATAAACAGGAAGTGCAGGGAAGCTAAGACGAAATGGCTGCAGGTAAAATGTGAAGACATCGAAAAAGATATGATTGTCGGAAGGACAGACTCAGCATACAGAAAAGTCAAAACAACCTCTGGTGACATTAAAAGCAACGATGGTAACATTAAGAGTGCAACGGGAGTTCCACTGTTAAATGCAGAGGAGAGAGCAGATAGGTGGAAAGAATACGTTGAAAGCCTCTATGAGTGTGAAGATTTGTCTGATGTGATAGAAGAAGAAACAGGAGTCGATTTAGAAGAGATGGGGGATCCAGTATTAGAATCGGAATTTAAAAGAGCTTTGGAGGACTTACGGTCAAATAAGGCCGAAGGGATAGACAACATTCCATCAGAATTTCTAAAATCATTGGGGGAAGTGGCAACAAAACGACTATTCACGTTGGTGTGTAGAATATATGAGTCTGGCGAGATACCATCTGACTTTCGGAAAAGCATCATCCACACAATTCCGAAGACGGCAAGAGCTGACAAGTGCGAGGATTATCGCACAATCAGCTTAACAGCTCATGCATCGAAGCTGCTTACAAGAATAATATACAGAAGAATGGAAAAGAAAACTGAGAATGCGCTAGGTGACGATCAGTTTGGCTTTAGGAAAAGTAAAGGGACGAGAGAGGCAATTCTGACGTTACGGCTAATAATGGAAGCAAGGCTAAAGAAAAATCAGGACACTTTCATAGGATTTGTCGACCTGGAAAAAGCGTTAGACAATATAAAATGGTGCAAGCTGTTCGAGATTCTGAAAAAAGTAGGGGTAAGCTATAGGGAGAGACGGGTCATATACAATATGTACAACAACCAAGAGGGAATAATAAGAGTGGACGATCAAGAACGAAGTGCTCGTATTAAGAAGGGTGTAAGACAAGGCTGTAGCCTTTCGCCCCTACTCTTCAATCTGTACATCGAGGGAACAATGATGGAAATAAAAGAAAGGTTCAGGAGTAGAATTAAAATACAAGGTGAAAGAATATCAATGATACGATTCGCTGATGACATTGCTATCCTGAGTGAAAGTGAAGAAGAATTAAATGATCTGCTGAACGGAATGAACAGTCTAATGAGTACACAGTATGGTTTGAGAGTATATCGGAGAATGACGAAGGTAATGAGAAGTAGTAGAAATGAGAACAGCGAGAAACTTAACATCAGGATTGATGGTCACGAAGTCAATGAAGTTAAGGAATTCTGCTACCTAGGCAGTAAAATAACCAATGACGGACGGACCAAAGAGGACATCAAAAGCAGGCTCGCTATGGCAAAAAAAGCATTTCTGGCCAAGAGAAGTCTACTAATATCAAATACCGGCCTTAATTTGAGGAAGAAATTTCTGAGGATGTACGTCTGGAGTACAGCATTGTATGATAGTGAAACATGGACTGTGGGAAAACCGGAACAGAAGAGAATCGAAGCATTTGAGATGTGGTGCTATAGACGAATGTTGAAAATTAGGTGGACTGATAAGGTAAGGAATGAGGAGGTTCTAAGCAGAATCGGAGAGGAAAGGAATATGTGGAAAACACTGATAAGGAGAAGGGACAGGATGATAGGACATCTGCTAAGACACGAGGGAATGACTTCCATGGTACTAGAGGGAGCTGTAGAGGGCAAAAACTGTAGAGGAAGACAGAGATTAGAATACGTCAAGCAAATAATTGAGGACGTAGGTTGCAAGTGCTACTCTGAGATGAAGAGGTTAGCACCGGAAAGGAATTCATGGCGGTCCGCATCAAACCAGTCAGTAGACTGATGACAAAAAAAAAAAAAAAAAAAGATTTACGGGATGCAGTTTGGCTCTTCAAGACTTTGAATTTGGTATTTGCTATGCACCAGGACTTGAAAACATTGGGCTTGATGCATTGCCCTGGCTTCCAAGGGATTGAACAAACAAGAAGGATGGCAGTTTGCAGAAATGAAGGCTTTATTAAAAGGATATTTCAAAATATTAAAGTTGAACAAGACAAAGATGAATGCCTGAAAATGATAAAGAGAATGCATAACTGTACAGGAGACGATAAGATTAGAACTTATTATCTATTGCACAACATCGCTTCACGTACGAAAGGACTAAACTACACAAAAAAGTCCAGTCTCTGCCAGCTCATCTTGACGGCTTTCGTCATATATTTCAAGACACAGAAATCCATTTATACTTCTGTCAGAGACCTGGCTCAAACCAGGTATTCCCTCAATTTCCATTAGTTCGGTAAATCTCGACAGCTACATCTTTCTAAGACACGACAGATGTAACCAAAGAGGGGCGGAGTAGGGGCATACATGCACTCTGATTTGCCGGCCGGGGTGGCCGAGCGGTTCTAGACGCTACAGTCTGGAACCGCACGACCGCCACGGTCGCAGGTTCGAATCCTGCCTGGGACATGGATGTGTGTGATGTCCTTAGGTTAGTTAGGTTTAAGTAGTTCTTAGTTCTAGGGGACTGATGACCTCAGAAGTTAAGTCCCATAGTGCTCAGAGCCATTTGAACCTTTTTTTTTTTTTTTTTTTTTTTTTTCCCACACTCTGATTTATCACCTACTGTGCTAGACATATGCAAGAATAATGAATGTAAACAAGTGGAACATATATTTATAGAGATCAAATCCCTTAACAGAAACTGCATATTATGTGTCCTCTACAAAGAGGTGGGTCTGCCTCATTCAAAACTGCACTTTTCCATCCAGAGCAGAATTTAAGCAGATGCTGTCTTTTTCAAGTGTGTCGCTACTTCTACGCCTATCCATCATACGAACAATAGTCATACTGTCACTGATATATTTACAACGAAATCCCCAAACAGAGTAATTCGTACTTCTCAAATATCTGCACCTGACATGTCCGCCCGTAACATAATTTTCATGACCTATTAACTGGAATGTTCCAGAAAGAAACCATAATTGATTAAATATTGAGACTTCAAACGCATTAATTTGACCAAACTTCCAAATGAGTAGAAAAAAAATAGCTTGGGGGACGTCTGCTGTTACTTTCTCGAACATAAAAGAAAAACTTAATGGCTTTACTAGCAAACTTACTCATCTGTATGACAAATATGCCCCCTTAAAGACAAAAGAGGTAAGAAGCCTGTTGGCTGACTGAAGAATTGAAACAGTTCATGAATCTCGAGTCGCTGCACATCAAGCATACAAACACCGCTTCAGTCCTGAAAACCATAGTACTTACAAGCAGAAGCGGAAGAGAATCAGTCGAGAAATGCAAAACTCAGGCATGCCCATACATTAACCGACAAGAGAAATGAACCATCTGTGCTGTGGAAGAAACTGGGTGGCCTTGCTATAGGAAAATGTAAAGCTGCAGCCAATCCCATTTTCCCAACTGATGAACTGAAGTGGTACTTCACATTACCTACAACGACAATTGAACCACAAACGGAACACAGTCTCATTGATTGCTTCATTGGGGATAAACGACTGTAGCCACGAAAAATTCTGTCTAAAGCAGGTTACTTTAAACGCTGTCAAAAAAAAAAAAAAAAACTCATCATGCATATCACATGAGCATCTACTGGACACGACAGCATCACAATCTAAATGATGCAGCTTATTATTGATCCACTACTGTTCTCTATAACAGATATTTTTTTAAACATATTTTAAACCATTCCTTAACCACAAGTGTTTTCTCTGAAGCCTGGGAACAGAGACTGCCACAGCACCCTCTGATTCCGACCTGTTTGCATTCTTCCTGTACTGTCCAAGGCGTTACAGCTAACAAACTAACTACGAACCACCTACTAGACGAATACAAATCAGGCTTCTTTAATATCGCAGCACAACATCTGCCTTAATCAAGGTAACAGATGACTGAAGCTTGCTGTGGGTGCACAACGGGTAACTATCGAGTGCCTCTTAGACTTCAACAAAACTTTTGACACCGTCGACTATGACATTTTACATGTGAAACTTAGCGGCCTAAATTTCTCGCCAAGTGCAGTGCAATGGTTTCGCTCATACTTGAGTCTCGCCAGCAATGCGTCATGTCCCGCACCATAAAGTCACAGTGGAGGCAGGTAGTATCAGGCGTCTCCCAGAGTTTGGTGTTAGGTCCTATACCCTTTTCCACTGTATGTAAATGTTGTTTCATGTCTTATCCTATTTCAGTACTACATGTACGTTGATGAACTCAAGTTGTGTATAAGTGCAAAACCTATAAACCTGAAGACAGCTATCGAGAATCTCCGTACCAACATTTGTGCACTATCAAAATAGGCGCAGGATACAGGATTAAAACTCAACGCATCCAAAATCCAAGCAGCACTGGTTGCTCAGTCAAGGCTCATTAGCCCGAAATATAGAGATTACCTACCATCTTTAACCTTAAATGGAACAAATATCAATTACTCGCCTTCAGCAGAGAGCCTAGGTGTAATAACAGACGAAAATCTAAATTGAACTGAGTACGTAACTTTAATGTGCAAGAAGGCATCAGCATCTCTCCATGCCCTCCATCAATATAAAAAACTCTTCCCTCTTGATTTGAAAAAGAAACTTGCACAAACATTTATATTTCCAATTATTGATTACAACGATATTATTCTGAAAGGCCTTTCTCAAGGAAGCTCGTGGCTCCTGGAACTGGTTACGAATGCCTGCGATCGCTATATCTGTGACCTTCGACTCTTTGATCACATTTCACCATTATACGGACAGCTATCCTGGCGACATGCAGACAAGCACAAAGATTTCCATACACTCTGTCTTCTCTACTGCCTTATAAGTGAACACTGTCCCTCATATCTCTCCTTGACAATAACGCCCGTGTCTGAACAATAAGGCAGAAACACCCATTCCATTCAGAGCAAAATCCTTTCTGTCCCACTCCATCATTCAGCCACCTTCTCTAAGTCCTTCTCAGTAGCAGGAACTGAACTCTGGAACAACCTGCATTGTATGAGAGATCTAAATAACATCTCCAGCTTCAGGAGACAGGTAATACTATTCGTACTACACGACAATAAGATTACCATTTTCACTGCACACAACTATTACCCTTGTACATGCCTCTTTCCAACCTGATCTCCTCATTTCCCAATACTATTAGCCGATGTAGTCTCCTTAAACTGCCTTTTCCAAGAACTCACTATATTAGAAAATGTGTATTTTCTATACCTATAAATCCTTCTATTATCTCCCACTATCATTTTTGTTAGTAAAGTCGCAACTATTGTCATTATTATTATTATTATTATTATTATCATCATCATCATCATCAATCATCAATCATCATTACTACTACTACTACTACTGCTACTACTGCTGTTATCACTATTAGTTCATAGAATAATTTACTCAAACAACCACTGCAGACGCTCAGATCATTTCAATACTAGTTCTCATAATAAAATTGTAATTTTCTTAGGTAACTATACATACTGTATATGTGAAACCCGGGTCCAGTGTAAGAGGGGGCCTGATTGCCTTTATCAGATCATGTTACACAAATAAATAAACAAATGAGTGAATAAATATATTGTTGGAAAAATATAGGGTATGAAGACTGGAAACTGTACAATCCTAAACATCTAGTAGATCAGCTGATATGGTATACTCCCTATAGTATAGGCCATTTTGGAGCCAGGAAATGTTTGGGGAAGTTGAGACACGAATGCTTTTTTAAAAACATGGCTAAAAGGATTGCAAAAGTGTTTAAAACCTGTGATATTCGTCAAAGAACCAAGACTTCCACCAAGAGAAGAGGTTTTATGCGTCCAATAATTCTTGAGGAGAGTTGAAACAGGTTGCTGCTGTCGATCTGCTAGGTCCGTTGCCTCAGACTATTGGTGGTGGTACGCAGTTGATAGTAGTATTATTCTCAAAATATATGAAGATATACCCTCTGTGAATGGCTAGTGGAACAGCTGTAGCTTCATAACTGTAATAGTATTACTACATGAAGATATATGTTCCTAGAAAAACAATTAGTGACTTTGGTAGCCAATTCACAGGAAAGACTTGGAACTAGATGTTGAAAGATTTTAACGTTGAGCCAATGTATATTATACCACACTATATGCCAGCTTCTAATCCACCTGAATGTGTAACGAAGGACCTGAGTAAACTTTGCGGAGTACACTGCCAGAAAAGACATGGGAAGCGGAGACAATCTGTCACACAATTTGAAGATATTTTAAATAATACACCACATGATGCTATTGGATATGCTTCAATTGAAATATTGTTTGACAGGAATCTTATAGCTTAATAAATGAAGTAATTGGAGTCTTAACTGCCTGTGATGTTAGGCGGGTTGAGCGAATCGGAAAGGTGGAAGAAACATTATTAGAAAGAGCAGTAAATAAACCACGAAACGTAGTGCTTGTGTGTCGCCACATGAAGTCAAAGAAAGCAGAAAATACCATTAAGTTGTTACGTATTTACAAAGGGCCTTTTCGTATTACCAGGATATGTCATTCCAATACGCTGCACCTTGCGCAGATACAGGGTGACAATTATTGAACTATATGAATTACTTGTGAACGGTTTGCGTTAGGATGTTCAAACTGCACGGTTGGCTGCGAGGCATGATGGGAATTGTGTGGTTTGGTTTAGCGACGAAGCCCACTTTCATTTGGATGGGTTCGTCAATAAGCAAAATTGGCGTATTTGGGGGACTGAGCATCCGCATTTCCCGATCGAGAAGTCTCTTCACTCCTCAACGGACGACTTTGTGGTGTGCAATGTCCAGTCACAGAATATTCGGTGCGATACTCCTTGATGGCACTGGGACTACCGAATTGTACTTGCAGGTTTTGGAAGATGATTTCATCCCCATTATCCAAAGACACCCTGATTTCAGCAAGATGTTGTTCATGCAAGACGGAGCTCGACCCCATCGAAGCAGGAGAGTGTTTGATGTCCTGGTGGAGCACTTTGGGGGCCGCATTCTGGCTTTGGGGTACCTAAAAGCCACTGGCATGGGCCTCGATTGGCCGCCATATGCTCCAGATTTGAACACGTGCGACTCCTTTTTGTGGGACTATATTAAAGACAAGATGTACAGCAATAACCCCAAAACCATTGTTAAGCTGAAAACAGCCATGCAGGAGGTGATCAACAACATCGATGTTCCGACACTTCAGCGGGTCATGCTGAATTCCGCTATTCGTCTGCGCCGCGTCATCGCCAACGATGGCAGGCATACCGAATATGTCATAACCTAAATCCGAATATCTGTAGTGACCTTTACATGTTGAATAAAGTGTGTGCACGCTGTAATTGGTAACTAATTTTTTCACATACTGCAATCATTGTCACACTGCACTAACATATACTATGGAAAAGAACGTGTTGAAAATGTGAGGAAATACTGCACTGAGGAAGACAGTGGCACTCAAGGCAACAATAGTGATGAGGATAACAATAAAAACTAATGTGTATTTGTGTATAGTAATTTGAGTCATGAACGCTCACCTTAGTGACACTGAACTCTTAAAGTTTTTGGGTTTAAATTTAAGCTGCAGTGCAAATACTAAGTGTCCAAGAAACTGCAGTACACCTGAGTAGGCACTATAGCGATGCAGGATGCCGCACTTTTGTCTGTTTCAGAATCATCTGTGTGAACGTCATGAGACACGTTGGTGAAACCACGCACGACTGTTGAATGTTGAACAGCGAGAACAACGACTGATTGCATACGGGGTGTGGCCCCAATGTCAGAATGTTTATGCTAATTTGGAGAAATATCCCCCCGATTAAGATTTTGAGGAGTTCAGTGGAAGGAGGCAGTCACTCTATAATTGTAGAAGAAGTTTTATCAATATATATGCAAGGAGTCGAAGCTATAATTGGGAAGGAAGTCTCCAAATGTTATGTGTGTTGCCACCATTAATGTTACATGGGTGTTTAAACATTAACAAAGTTACTGTTGATATTATCGGATGTTGGAAAAAGTTATATTGTGGGTCAGTAAGTTTGTTTAACCCTTCAGAATGTAGTTTTCAAGGTAAATTTTACATTACGACTAGGTGGGGCGGGACCGATTAGGGAAGATTAGCTTGACTTAAGAATTAATAAACTTTGTTTCTATAGAGTTATCGTTAAATATAGAGCCCTATAATCTTAGGAAGAAGTGTGTAGCTTGGTTTCAGGCTACACAGTAGAATTCAACAACCTCTTACGTATCTGGGAGTAATTACGACTGTCTTCTCTCATTTGCCCGATTAGCGTAAAGAACCATTAAACAGAAAAAGGGGGCAGTTACACTATGGCCCTGTCCCACATCAAATCAGAGATGACTGAAACATTCACTAGTATTTATTTATTTGGCTTTAGGTATTATTCACTTATTAACCAGCTACTTTTATTTATACACAAAATTTACAGATTATGTGTTATGACATAGTTATCTACCACAAAAATGAAATTTTACGTTAATGTGATACATGAATAAATACACAGTGGTGGAAACATTTATCGCATCGCCTCTTACAATTAACAATTTTTGTTACAATCATTGAATTACTGAGCTAAATTTGCCTGAGTTCTCTTGATTTCTATCAGAAATGAATATACACAATAATTTTTGTCAGTTTGTTTTTATTCTTAATTTTTGTTACTATAAAAATGTTTGTTTTTTACAATTTAACACTTTCTTGAAAAATGAGTGTAAGTGGATATGTCAGCTGTTCGGTTTGCTATTCTGAAATATGAATTCTAATGTTGAAAGAAATACTGCATATTAATGTTGTAACATAACACTGATGGATTTTAGTGTTTGTATTGCCTCATATGAACACACTGTTGCATTTAATACTTTGTTGCTCCACCACGTGCCTTAATCACCGCTTGGCGTCGATAAGGCATTGAAAGAATTAACTTTTTAATGTACTCCTCACTCAGTCCATGGAACCACACACGCACAAGGATCTCCAACAGATCCCATTTATTTTGTGGCTTCTTTTTGGTGACAGCATTTCCCGTAACCTTCCAACAGTTCTCAATAGGATTGAGATCAGGGCTGTTTCCAGGCAACTCTGATACCCGAACCCCATTTTGTCGAAGGAAAGATTTTAATTGAAATGTAGAAGTACGTGATAATTAACCAAGAAAGTAATCTTCTTTGTGTTTGGTACAAATATTGGTCATAGGACTCACCTTCAAAGCTCTATGGCAAGGAGCGGAGTCATCCTGAAAAATGCAGTTGGAAACACCTCCAAACTGGTCTCTAATTGTTGGCATAAGCTGCCCTTCAAGGATGCTTATGTAGGCATCTGCATTGACAGTGCCATTGATGAAGTCCAGACGACCTACTCCGTGACTTGAAATGCACACCCAGACCATTTGTCCTTGTGCGTGTTTGACTGTATGTGTTATGCATGGTCCGCAGCTCGTGGTCGTGCGGTAGCGTTCTCGCTTCCCACGCCCGGGTTCGATTCCCGGCGGGGTCAGGGATTTTCTCTGCCTCGTGATGACTGGGTGTTGTGTGATGTCCTTAGGTTAGTTAGGTTTAAGTAGTTCTAAGTTCTAGGGGACTGATGACCATAGATGTTAAGTCCCATAGTGCTCAGAGCCATTTGAACCATTTTTTGTTATGCATGATGGCAAAAATTCTTCACCTTTTCTTCGATGCGCGAACACTTTTCCATCTGAGCCATGCAGATTAATTTGTTCCACATCCATGTCGCATGTGCCTTTGCCCATTTTAGTCGCTGTTGTCACATTATCGTGGTCAATAAAGGCTTCCTCAAGGACGACGTGCTGAGAGTCCCGGCCTCCAGTACTTTATTTATTACAGTTCTACTGGTTACTGAGATGTCGCACATTTCTTCCCAGTCTCGCTTTAGTTCGCCGGATGACAGGCGACGATCGCTGAGCGAAAGCCTTTTCAATACCCTGTCCCGTTTGGCAGTAGACGCCCTTTTCTGGCCTCTTCCTTTCTCACGATCAACATTCCCTTTTTCCCTGTATTTTTTCAGTAATCTCGAAATCCTAAACTGATTAAATCCTGTCTTAGAGGCTATCTCTCTGGCGCTGAGACCAAAAGATGAATAAGCTAGTATAGCAGCTTTCTTTTGTGGGGTTATTGGAGTGACCTGACCATCTTCTCACTGCAAAGTCTCAGCTCGAAATGGCATTATAAACACTGGTTTCATTGTAAAAACAAACGACAACAAGAAAGAGTTGTGTATTGTAGGAAAACATGCGTGAAGAAGTCAGAAAATTGAGGCAAGAATATGTCAACAAAGTTTACCAACAATGGGACTGGTATAACCTGAAGCAAACTGCTGCAAAAGACGAAAAGACGAAGCAATTCATGGTGATGCAATAAATATTTCCACCATTGTACATATACAACCATTCTTTTCAAATTTAACTGTATATTGATGTCTGTATGCTCCAATAATACGATAAATCGTTGTATCATTCATATTTAATTACACTATAATGGAGGTCTATAAGGGAAATTTCAGCTGGTTCAATTTTTCATGTAATTTCGTTTGCTACCACCGGTATCGGTGCACACTAACATTACATGACTTAAGTCAGCTTCTTCTTCACTGTCTTGGCTGCACACCCCCCGGGATTTCAACAACTTTAATGCTATAAAGGTGAGTGGGGTGACATCCGTGTCCTAATGGCATTCTTATTATGGAGTGCTGGTGTCGTTTGCTCTCCCTGACTCTGTTACAGCATGGCTTTCTCAGCAGTTCGGGTTGAATACGACCATAGAATTTTCCTGTGTTCCTTCGAGTAATTGCCCACTCTGTGTTCCACTGTTCCTGTGCTTTGCACTATATTTTCCGTATAAAATTACTAGAAGACAGTCTAATTCTTTGGAATATGCCTTGCGTTGTTCTTTCTTTAGCATATCTGTCGGCTGTTGCTTTTCCTAACACGCCTGTTTGTCCTTTGATCCACAAGAAGTCTACATCAATATCAACTTTTCTTGCAGTATGAAGCAGACTCGTTATATCTTGCATATAATCAGGGATGGTCAAGTCTGCTATGCATTTTCTGACCTCTGGAGGGTACTTTTTGAGTCTGTTAAGATTAAAACTTAGAAATTCTTTCCTTATTCCATAGGTAACCGGTTAGCGAATTGTTAATATTTCCGCAGTGTGAATGTATGCTTCATAAGGAATAGCATATCTTTTACTTTTATCCCGCATGATTGGATATTGCTGCTGTATTTTCTTGATCATCATGTGACTGGGAGACTTGTGTCATTTTATAAAGTAATTTTGTGATACTAATTGTCGTCGAATGTACAGTAGAATTTTTCTTTCTGCAAAGAGTGAATTGGTCGGTGATGTCGACATGGCCCCAAAACATGTTCTCATTGCTCTGTATTGTAGTTTGTCCAACTGCTTTAATACATATATATATATATATATATATATATATATATATATATATATATATATATATATATATATATATACAGGGTGAGTCACCTAACATTACCGCTGGATATGTTTCGTAAACCACATCAAATACTGACGAATCGATTCCACAGACCGAACGTGAGGAGAGGGGCTAGTGTAATTGGTTAATACAAACCATAAAAAAATGCACGGAAGTATGTTTTTTAACACAAACCTACGTTTTTTTTAAATGGAACACCGTTAGTTTTGTTAGCACATCTGAAAATATAAACAAATACGTAATCAGTGCCGTTTGTTGCATTGTAAAATGTTAATTACATCCGGAGATATTGTAACCTAAAGTTGACGCTTGAGTACCACTCCTCCGCTGTTCGATCGTGTGTATCGGAGAGCACCGAATTATGTAGTGATCCAAACGGAACGAGGATGGACCTTAGGTACAGAAGAGACTGGAACAGCACATAACGTCCACATGCTAACATCTTTTTATTGGTCTTTTTCACTGACAAAAAAAAGGTTCAAATGGCTCTGAGCACTATGGGACTTAACATCTACGGTCATCAGTCCCCTAGAACTTAGAACTACTTAAACCAAACTAACCTAAGGACATCACACAACACCCAGCCATCACGAGGCAGAGAAAATCCCTGACCCCGCCGGGAATCGAACCCGGGAATCCGGGCGTGGGAAGCGAGAACGCTACCACACGACCACGAGATGCGGGCTTTCACTGACACACATGTATATTACCATGAGGGGTGAGGTACATGTACACACGTGGTTTCCGTTTTCAGTTACGGAGTGGAATAGAAGAAAGTCCCATTCATGCTGTCATTGCGCGTCCTCATTGCTTGTGGACATGCCACACAGGCAACCATGTGGTCGTCCGTCAGCATTCGTGACACCCACCCGGATGACACTTTTCGCATTTTCAGGTCGTCATGCAGGCTTGTGTGCACAGAACCCACAGAAGTGCCAACTCCGGAGGCGATCTGTTCAACAGTCATTTGGCGATCCCCCAAAACAATTCTCTCCACTTTCTCGATCATGTCGTCAGACCGGCTTGTGCGAGCCCGAGGTTGTTTTGGTTTGTTGTCACATGATGTTCTGCCTTCATTAAACTGTCGCACCTACAAACACACTTTCGACACATCCATAACTCCATCACCACATGTCTCCTTCAACTGTCGATGAATTTCAATTGGTTTCACACCACGCAAATTCAGAAAACGAATGATTGCACGCTGTTCAAGTAAGGAAAACGTCGCCATTTTAAGTATTTAAAACAGTTCTCATTCTCGCTGCTGGCGGTAAAATTCCATCTGCCGAACGGTGCCGCCATCTCTGGGACGTATTGACAATGAATGCGGCCTCATTTTAAAACAATGCACATGTGTCTATCTCTTTCCAGTCCGGAGAAAAAAAATCGGAGGCCTTAGAACTTGAATGCACCTTTCGCTGAAAGTGGGACCACAGGTCTACTTTTTTATCCATGCATAACCATGAGCGCCAGATTCTTCGAATCTCAGACGGAAGTCGCCTGCCGAAAGGATGTTGTGAAGGTCCACCTCTGTTAGACGCGTGGAAACATCGAGGTCAGACGCCCCTATGTGTAGCTCCACAAACCTTTCCCAAATGCAGAAATGGTAAATACGAAAAATGTAGTACTTAAAATAGGTGAAAGAAGGTTCTAACCAAGGTAAGGCTAACTACAGCGCTCTTTGAGTCTCATAACCACTCATGTTTAATGTCCTCGTTAAAACTGGAATGCAAGATTGAATTATGTACACGTGATGCGGTTTTACATTGATTTAAGAGTCTGAGAAAAAGGCCAAGATGAGGCCGACGCCTCACATAACCTACCACTCAGAAACGAGATTGATACCAGGAGAGCTTACACCGAGAAACACTGTTTGACCTTTCCCAGTCAGTTTCTCCAAACTCACCCACCAACCAAAAACAAAACAAAAAGTCAGATAAGGAATGTGGAATATGGATGTAGGGTTGATTTCTGTGTCACTCTTCTCACAGTCACACACTCTAACCATCATTCCATTCATTCACTTTGCTGAAGCTTCAGAAACCTGCTTTACATAGGATTTAATTATGTAATTGAGCTATTACCACACTAACACTTAAGAATTTTACAAAATAATTGCTGCGCTCTTCTTGACACATCTTATTTCCATAGTCCTTAAACCTCTTGGGTTGTCACAGCATTCACTCCCTCCCCGTTTGTGACGACACCATTTAACTACGATCACACAATAATTTTCCTGAATTTACTACCACAGTCACGCAAACAGCCATCCTCATACCACCAATCATACAGATAAAACATTTAGATCAACTAAAAATAATTATAAACACGTAAATACTGTCAAAATGATAATGTGAAACATAATAAAATGAACACTACGAAATCAGGCTAATTCGTGTATGATTTTTAAAATTAATATCATCAAGAATCAGCGCTATTTACAAGACAATTCCATTGTGAAATTTGGTTCAAATATCTGTGCTCTTGTCAGGAAATCTGCACTGCCTTCATGCACTGAAGCGACAAAGAAACTGGTATAGGCATGCGACAGACAGAGATATGTAAACAGGCAGAATATGGCGCTGTGGGCAGCAACGCCTGTGTAAGACGACAAGTGTCTAGCACAGTTGTTAGATCGGTTACTGCTGCTACAATGGCAGGTTACCAAGATTTAAATGAGTTTGAACCTGGTGTTATAGTCGGCGCACGAGCGATGGGCCACACAATCTCCGAGGTGGCAATGAAATGGGGATTTTCCCATACAACCATTTCACGAGTGTGCTGTGAATATCAGGAATCCGGTAAAACATCAAATCTCCGACATCGCTGTGGCGTGAAAAAGTTCCTGCAAGAACGAGACCAACGATGACTGAAGAGAATTGTTCAACATGACAGAAGAGCAACCCCTCTGCAAATTGTTACAGATTACAGTACTGGGCCATCAACAAGTGTCAGCGTGTAAACCATTCAACGAAAAATCATCGACAGGGCTTCTGGAGCTGAAGACCCACTCGTGTACCCTTATGACTGCATGACACAAAGCTTTACACCTCGCCTGGGCCCGTCAGTTGTAGGGCAAGACCGGTGTGGCTCCGTGTTGCATTGTTGCCAAATTCATTTAATATGGCGACGATAGATGTGGCAATGTCGCAATGACGTCATGGTGGGAAGTTCAAATTTTGGCGGGAAAATAGGTAAATTAGGCTACCTCCACTAACCTAAGAAAATGGCTCGAAAATTTTGGTAAGAAGATAGGTCAACTGGGCTACCACCACTAACCTAAGTCATCCAGTCATCCAACCACCATCTCTTCCTTGAAATTGGTGGGAAAAGGACTCAGTCTATGTTCAGCTGCTGGAGAGGAAGCAATGTACTTTATTTATTTTCAGTGGGAAGTTGGAACATTGCACATAAAAAAGCTTTCGAACTATCGCTAAGAAATTCGACCGCAACATATCAGCGAACTGTTCCCTACAGAGGTCCAACGTGCAGACACTCCGGTGCGGCCTTCCCTGCAAAGCGACAACGTGGCTGTCAGCTGCCTAGCCATACACAGGTGTCCGTTCGATTCCCTCAAGCATGAGGTGCTGGAATACCTTTCATACTAGACACCTGAAAAATTCCTGTCAAAACATATATTTACCCAACCACCGTGGAGACGCATCGCCACGAGATGTTTTCCTAGCAACTCATCATCCCAAGCCCAATTAAAAGGTTGTCAGCATTAGACTGACATCACATGTCTATGTAAATAACAGCCAAGTCTCCCTCTGGACATGCTATAGAAATCTTCTGCAATGCTTCCCAGAATAACACAGGATGCAATCTTCCTAGCGATCCTAACAGGGCAGCCCATGCATTACATATCAGTCCCTTCCTGGAAATCGTAAAGTGTCGCAGAAATAGTTAACTGTCGCTTTTGTTGTTGTAGAAGCTTTCGTGATGCCTCAGCTTGTCTACATAGAAATTCTTGTCGTAACAGGACCTGTTTACGAAAATAGCCCAGAATAACACTTATTGCATTCTTCCTGATGGTCCTAATAAGGCATCGCGTGTTCCCTTCTTTCGAAACCATGACGTCCTACTTTCATTATACACCTCAGAAACGGTAAACATTCTCACGACTAAAAGTCTTTATCATGTCTGTGCATGCTTGCGAATACACTGTTAATCATAAACGCATTCTTGTTATTTGGAAAGAGAGAAGATGGCCACATAAAACCACTCCAGGAAATAGTGATGTTCCATAAAGGCTTCTCTTTGGCTGTTCATCCAAATGAAGCTCTCTCATTGGTTGCCTTGGTCCATGTATAAACCCACAACCAACCTCCATTGTCCTCAGTCTGCTTCTGTCCACCTTGTTGTGCGTATCTTCATCTCTGTCTGTATGTGTGTTTTTTCTTCCCAAGATGAAGAGAGGTAGAAGCAGCAGTGGTCCATAGTACAGCGGCAAGAGGCATAGAGTTTTGGAGACAGGATTACCAACTGAGTAAATAATTTGTATTTTCACTGTAAATTTTCGTGTGCATGGTAAATTCGTTTTATTAATTCTGTCTCCTTGTTACAATACAACTTCAGGATTTTATCTTGGAGTGTGATGAGAGACGGGGGGGGGGGGGCTGTATCGTGGCAGACTCTAAAAGCCCAGCTTCCTGTGGTGGGTTCACAGCCAGGATTCCGTTGTGAGTATAGTTTTCATTGTAATTTGTTCTTGTATAGTAGCGATTCAAAATTGTCTTACTTCATACTTTTTTTAGGTTTATATATCTTGTTTGTTGTTGTTGTTGTAGGCAAGACAGACCAGTTAGCAGATGCCGATTCTGACAGGGACGATGACATGCCTGAATGGGTCAGACAAAGTGCCACTGGAGTAGAGGAGGAAAGGCTCACTGATGATGATGGCTTCTTTGAGGGTGTGGTGGAGTCGCCCAATGACATGTTAATGCCTTGGAGCCAGAGCGAAAAAAGTAATTACTCACTCTGCTTGTAACCTTGTGATCGTCAGTATTCTTTCTTTCACTGCTCCAGCAGCGGTAAGCAACGTATTTTCTTTATCTCTTCTTCTACAGTGGTCGCGTCTCCGCAACCGCCACACAGTGTGGCACGCATACCGATGGTGGCTAAACCTTCTTCCTGCCCGGTAAGGCATGCATCGCCCATAAGGGCGCCGCTAGTCGCCGCGAGGGAAGCCGCCGTCGCTACCGCCACCGTCAGTCACCCCCCCCCCCCCCCCCCCCACCACCGCTCTGGTGTCTGTCAGGCGAGCAACGAGCCATCACCCGTCAAATTACCGGGTCGGGTCTGCAGCAGCAGCAACAACAGCATCGGGAACCATCACCGCAGCCTGGTTGTTCCCTTTGGTCTGCCCTGGTAGCACTGTTGCATCCTCCTCTGTCATGATCATGATCATATCAGCCCCGACAGAGTCGGCGTAAACGAAAGGTATGCGTGCCTCGGCGCATACTGATTTGCCCCTCCCCAATGCCATCATCAATGGGGTGTACGTAGAATAGCATTAATAGTAATAGAGAAGATCCTGTGGCTAGTGGCAGTTCTATCTCCCGTCCTTTTAGTGAAGGACATCAGGTCAGTAATACCATACTGCAGTTAGAATACTCGGTGACTGCAGACGCCTTTGAGGAGCGAATCTCGTTCACGGGTATCGAGAACTCGGCAGGAGGGTACCACAACCCTGTTGGTTTTCTAAGGGCATGCCTTCCTGTAGTGGAAAAGGAACTCCTCTAGGTAGTCAATGATTCGCGTTATCCCACCATTAAATTCAGTGCAGTGCTCTGCATAGAACTATAACTACCGCCCCCCCTGCCCCCCCCCCCCCCCCAAGTTGATTCTGATGTTGAAGAGAAAACTCTTTATTATCTTTGGGGAAAATGGCGTGACAACGAAGAGCACGTCAATCGCTGAGTGGTTTCGTAAGTCCTCCTTGAGAGCTATACTGGCCCAGTTTTCCGAGATGGAAGGCAGAGAGTCAGCTAAAGCACTCAGCCGAATACTACACCTGGACATCTATACACATGTCTATGATCCGGTAAATGGAGGGTCAAGCTATACCAAGCTCCCTAAAGATATAGCTAATAAGCAGGCATGTATTAATGTCGAAAATAGAAAGGATTGGGCCTGTTTTGCATGATCAATCCTGGCTTGCGAGAGAAATTACGATTGTAGGATCATCCTTAGCGTCCCAATACATACCATGTAGATGATAATATTCGTGGGTGTTATAAATTTGATGGTATCGAGTTCTCCGTCAAGATCCAGGACATACCTAAATTTGAGGCGTAAAATACCAGAATATCGGTTCATGTTTATGGCCTGGAGGAGGAAAGAAAGTCAGATGAGCAAGACAAGCATATTGTCATCGGCCCCCTCCATTTCTCAAAATTTGGTGATGGGTGTGAGTTGCACATAAACATGCTTCTCATCTCTGAAGGTGATAATTATCACTATGTTTGGATCAAAGACATATCCCAGCTCCTTTCCGCCCCAGATGAATAAACATAAACATAAACAACATATTTGCTTAAGGTGCCTGAATTACTTGTCCTCAGACAAGTTATTAGCAGCGCATCTAGTAGATTGCACTTCCAAGGATCCGGTACGTGTTATTTTGCCTACTGAGGAAGACAAATTAATAAAGTTTAAGAATGCTCACCATCAGGAGCGATGCCTGTTTGTAGTGTACACCGACTTTGAATGCCTCCTCGCTCCTGTGACCCGCTGTGAAGGTTACCCTACAGCCTCACAAACCACCCTTCCACCTTTACAGAAAAACACATACCATATGCATCAGCGTACCAAATTGTATCGTCCTATGATTCCAGTCTTAATCGCTACAAATCTTATGTCGAGGATAACCATGTGGTTTGGCTGTTCTATGAGCTCGAAAAACTTTCGTGGGAGGTTGATAAGCTTTACAGCGACAACGTTCCCATGACCAAATATTGAAGATTTGTATAGTAACGTGACTGATTGTCACATCTGTGGGCTGCTGTTGGACAGAAAAGCGGAAACTCGTCGTAGAGACAACTGTCATCTTATGGGGAAGTTCCGTGGCACAGTTCACAATGCGTGCATTTTGAAGAACCAGCTACCAAGGCACATACCCGTTTTCTGCCCTAATTTAAGCATGTAGAATGCTCACTTTCTAGTTGAGCACTTGATTGGCTTCGGTTCGGAGAAAAATCAGGTCAGTGTCGTACCTGAGAGTGTTGAGAAATACATTTCATTCTCCAAACGAATGACGTCAAGAACTACGCTCCGCTTCGTTGATATGCAGGCGCCACTCCAGAAACTTGTTGAAACTCTACCTCGGGAGGATATGCGTATCACTCAATCTGCATTTCCCGACGAGGAAAAGTTTCAGCTTGTGACTAGGAAGGGGGATTTCCCAAATGAGTATGTGGATAATATGGCGAAACTCAACGAAACCAAGCTACCTGACGTAACTGCATTCTCGAGCAGCCTAACAGACGATGCCATAACGGATGTAGAGTATGAGCTTGCTGTGAATGACCGGCGGGAATTCAGCATCTCCACTTTAGAAGATTACACACGGCTTTACATGGACACAGACATGAGCTTGCTTGGTGACGTTTTCGAGAAATTCCGGAGTCTATGTACGGCCACATATTCTATGGATCCTGCTTTTCATTACACGGCACCTGTGTTCTCTTGGGACGCAATGCTCAAGAAAACGAAGTGCAGCATTGAATTATTGACCGATGCTGACATGCTTCTTTTCTTTGAGTAAAGGATCCGTGGGGGACTTCAATAATGTGTCCATAGGTATGCAAAGGAAAATAACCCGTGGATAGGTGACAGGTTCTACGCATCCCTTGATTCGAGTTACATAATGTACATGGACATAAATAACTTATATGGGCACGCCATGCAGCAATCACTGCTGATTGGTGAGTTTCGATACCTTTCAGAAAACGAATGCAAGGGGTTAGGTGGAAAAATCGTGGGGGCATGGCAGCTGATTCTGATGAAGGGTATGTTGTGGAGGCAGAACTCACATACACGTTGCACACGCCAATTTGCCGCTGTGTCGCGTCGAGAGCAACTAGTTCTGCGAGGAGGCTCCACGACAAAATTGATGACAACACTGGGGATTAAGCGGAGATACATTATTCATTATCGTAATCTTCAGCAATGTCTCGGCTTGGGTAGGAAGCTGGTTAAAATCACCCGGGCTATCTCCTTCAAGCAGTCTGTCTGGTTGAAGGAGTATATTAATTTGAATATGGGATAGAGAGCTTCAGCAACGTGTAACATTGAGACAGATTTTTACAAATTAATGAATAATACAGTTTTCGGTAAAACAATGGAGGATTTAAGGGAACGACATAAAATTCTGATTAGAACTGAATGGGTTGGGCGTTATGATGCAAGAAGATGTATTGCCAGACCAAATTTTAAGCGGGTCACCGTAGGCAATAAGAGCTTTGTTACTGTGGAGATGGCGAAGACTACAGTAGCGTTTACGAAATCTATTTATATGGAGATGTTCATGCTAGACCTATCCAAATTTCACATGTACAGTTTACATTATGAGTCTTAGAAAACTCGTTTCGCAGATCCTAAATTGTCATCTATTCGGTGAAGAGCCGTGATCCATATGAAGTAATGAGGTACCATGGTAATGAATTCGACACGTTGTAATGGTTCTTTATTTACGTGACCATTACGGCACTCCAACCCCAGTTCTCGATACCAGTAATATCGTACTACTTTTCTGCGAAGTAACAGACGTATTTTTGTGACAATATTCACATTTGGTTTTTATTAATGTGTAGGTACTCCAATGTATCGATATAAACTGCTGGTCATTAAAATTGCTACACCACCAAGATGACGTGCCACAGACAAGAAATTTAACCGACAGGAAGAAGATGCTGTGATATGCAAATGATTAGCTTTTCAGAGCATTCACACAAGGTTGGCGCCAGTGGCGACACCTACAACGTGCTGACATGAGGAAAGTTTCCAACCGATTTTTCATACACAAACTGCAGTTGACCGGCGTTCCCTGGTGAAAAGTTGTTATGATGCCTCGTGTAAGGAGGAGAAATGCGTACCATCAGGTTTTCGACTTTGATAAAGGTCGGATTGTAGCCTATCGCGATTGCGGTTTATCGTATGGCGACATTGTTGCTCGCGTTGGTCGAGATCCTATGACTGTTAGCAGAATATGGAATCGGTGGTTTCAGGAGGGTAATAAGGAACGCCGTGCTGGATCCCAACGGCCTCGTATCACTAGCAGTCGAGATGACAGGCATCTTATCCACATGGCTGTAACGGATCGTGCAGCCACGTCTCAATCCCTGAGTCAACAGATGGGGACGTTTGCAAGACAACAACCATCTGCACGAACAGTTCGACGACGTTTGCAGCAGCATGGACTATCAGCTCGGAGACCATGGCTGCGGTTACCCTTGACGCTGCATCACTGACAGGAGCGCCTGCGATGGTGTACTCAACGACGAACCTGGGTGCACGAATGGCAAAACGTCATTTTCTCTGATGAATCCAGGTTCTGTTTACAGCATCATGATGGTCGCATCCGTGTTTGGCGACATCGCGGTGAACTCACATTGTAAGCATGTATGTATTCGTCATCGCCATACTGGCGTATCACCCGGCGTGATGGTATGGGGTGCCATTGGTTACACGTCTCGGTCACCTCTTGTTCGCATTGACGGCAATTTGAACAGTGGACGTCACATTTCAGATGTGTTACGACCCGTGGCTTTACCCGTCATTCAATCCCTACGAATCGCTACATTTCAGCAGGATAATTCACGACCGCATGTTGCAGGTCCAGAACGGGCCTTTCTGGGCACAAAAAATGTTCGACTGCTGCCCTGGCCAGCACATTCTCCAGATCTCTCACCAACTGAAAACGTCTGGTCAATGGTGGCCGAGCAACTGGCTTGTCACAATACGCCAGTCACTACTCTTGATGAACTGTGGTGTCGTGTTGAAGCTGTATGGGCAGCTGTACCTGTACACGCCACCCAAGCTCTGTTTGACTCAATGCCCAGGCGTATCAAGGCCGTTATTACGGTCAGAGGTGGTTGTTCTGGGTACTGAATTCACAGGATCTATGCACGCAAATTGCGTGAAAATGTAATCACATGTCAGTTCTAGTATAATATATTTGTCCAATGAATACCCGTTTGTCATATGCATTTCTTCTTCGTGTAGCAATTTTAATGGCCAGTAGTGTATTACAGCGATATGGTTCTGGTGTGTATTCATTTCTGTGAGACTCATAATCTTTGACTTACTTGTAACCGTTTTGGCGCGAATGCGCACAGAGCAGTCTTTGTTTTCACTTTGCAGAAGTTAAGTTGTTATTTCACTTTGTAAAAGAACAGTCAAGTCTTGTGTTTGGTTAAAGTGGACATTAAATATATGAAGATTGATACAAAACTGTTTTCTTGATGATGTGACAATTAAGAAGGAGTATATGTGAATTTAAAGAATGTGGATCGTGAACACCAAGTCAAAAATTATTTCTACCATACCATTGTTCTGATCTGGGATTGTTTGATCATTAAGAATTTCCTGAAAAACGCATTGGTTACGTCTTCAAATATTGCTAAAATACAGATCTGGGCCTTCTAGCAGTCAAAGTGGAATCACCCTAGAATCAATAAGGTGAGCCATAACAACTTCGACGAACTCTACGTGGGAATCCATTCAAGATAAGTGGCAAAATTAATGACCTTTTTACAGTGACTTCATTATTTCCATTCTGACGATACCATCCACAGTCAATAACTTTGTTGTTGCCCGATAAAGCGAACATATGCTGCGTGAGCAACATTATTAATCTGATTTCTAACCTACTTTGCAGGTGGTGGTATTGTTAGAACGTCCTCATACGCGGATGGCAATCCTTATGGAATCGTTCCACAGAACAAGAAGGTTATCAGTCTTATGAAGGACGAGGCGAACGGATTGCTTATTGTGCAGTTTGTAGGTCTACGTTCAAAACTGTATGCATATCGCACACTGGAAGGTGCATCGAGAGCCCTCTCTGTCGAAGACTATTTGCGGTGCGTGTACAGCGGTGTTCATGGTGCTGCACCGCACCGCCGCAGATGGTACGCAGATGAATATTCGATCGAGGGGACACGACGTTTAAACTGTGCTGCAGTCTAAGATCGGTCTGTCACCTCGTAACGATAAAAGGGTCATTTGTGATGACGGGATTGAAGCTCTCCTGTACTTACTTGTAGCGAGGAAGGGGGTGGGAGACTCTGATTGAG
Source organism: Schistocerca piceifrons (assembly GCF_021461385.2). Classification (NCBI taxonomy): domain Eukaryota; kingdom Metazoa; phylum Arthropoda; class Insecta; order Orthoptera; family Acrididae; genus Schistocerca; species Schistocerca piceifrons. The sequence continues at coordinate 878,824,216 of NC_060149.1, forward strand.
TGAGAGTGAGACAGAAAGAGAGAGAGAGAGAGAGAGAGAGAGAGAGAGAGAGAGAGGGAGCCTGCATAGTAGTAGTGTGACCCTTTTATCACAGTGTAAGTAATTTGTGTGTGTGTGTGTGTGTGTGTGTGTGTGTGTGTGTGTGTGTGTGTGAGTGCTGTAAATATTTATGTATTTATGTGTACTTTGTACGCCGGCACATACATGCACATAGAGTATGTGTGGTAAAAAGGATAAAAATAGAAAAAAGGAAAAAAGTGTATATATGCTCACCATGTGTGTGTATGAAAGAAAAAAAGAAAAAAAGCATAAACGAAAAAGTATTAAAAGAGCATAAAGAGAAAAAATATTTGTATTGAGTTCATAGCGTATCTCTTGAAACAGGAAAGCCTAAGAGTTATGTGTAAGCTTGGATCCCACTGTATCGCTGCTGTCAGTTTTCTTGAATGACCCCTCCAGATATATGAAACTCTTGCATGGAAGCGTCAGCGCATCTTGGTGCTGGATGACAATCCTCATTGCGAGGTTACAAGCCAACTGATTTAAGAAACTCGTAGTTCGCAGGTGTTATCACTTTGCGGTTCGGCAGCGAAGTGAAGTGCTGTGGAATGCGTGCTCTGGTTTTATATCGTCCGCCCATCCTGTCTTATATGTAATCGTACTATGATTTCCTCACCACAGATGTCAAAAAGTTGATTATTCTGATCCGAAAGACGCAGCTCCAAATACTCCAATGGCTCTGAGCACTATGGGACTTAACATCTGAGGTCAACAGTCCCCTAGAACTTAGAACTACTTAAACCTAACTAACCTAAGTACATCACACACATCCATGCCCGAGGCAGGATTCGAACCTGCGACCGCAGCGGTTCCAGCCTAGAACCGCTCGGCCACACCGGCCACCAAAATACTCCAATGGCTGAACTGTCACTGGAAGGTATATAGCATTGGCAGGAGGCTCAACAATCTTGTACCCCGTTGCAACTGAGGGGAAGGATCGGTAAATAGTATGATTCAGACTGTCGTTGAGATAGGAGTGCGTTGCAATGCTACACTCGACACGGATTGTGTTGATGGGCAGTATGTCCACAATCTGGTCTGACTTGTAAAATTTATTAGGATCCTCCTTCAAAACCTGCCCTACTGAATCTTTCTGGTTAGAGTCAATCGTTGCATTTACAGTCCTTATTTCAGATTTAAGTGTACTGATTTTTGTACGTAGTTAAATACCTTTTCCTGACTGTTTCGAAACTTCATTTAAATCGTTGATGTCGTATACACCCGGTTCTATTTCCATAATGTCTTTTTCAGCATTACTATCCAGATGCAGTTTGTTGTTGGTATCGGTGATATTTGGGATGCTGTTGTACGTCTCCAGTCCAATCAACGCAATACTCCATTCACTAATGCTCAAATCAATTGGCGGGAGTAAACAAAAACGAGAAGAAATGTCGCGGATGTGTTTGAGCGTTTGTTACAGACAGCATCAGCTGCTGCAGGTAATACAGTTCATTCGAATGAGGCTGTTTCAATCGTTTCTGAGCTTAGAGAGAGGTATCATCGAGTAAGTATGGAGACAGTAGATCGAGAACTGCACAAACCAGCAAGCAAAACATACTCTCGTGGGCATGTTATGATTAAAGGTTTGGATGACTTACGACAGGCTGATCTTGTAAATATGAGGGAATACTCACATGAGAAAAAGGGATTCATATATATTTTAATGATCATTGATATATACTCCAAAATTTGTTAAAATATAGGATACAAAAATAATAAAATCATGAAAACTGAACATTGGCGCATAACAATAAATGTATAACTACATTACAAAACAGTAAGATTGCATAAAGTTCAGATTCCAGTATTCTCAGCAATCATAATTCCACACATAGATTCTGCTGCCACTCCACAGCTTGTGCTGTTGCCCTCAGGAAGTCATCATCTGTGCCGGTGAACGCCCTCAGTTGACACTCGCTGACGATGTGGTGGATGGTTTGTTCTTTGGCACCACAATCGCACCCAGGGTCAGGTCTCAAGTTCCATCTGTACATCGAGGATCCGCGTCGGCTATGACCTTCCGTATTCTGTTCAGTGTTACCCAGGTTTTCCTTGGGAGGTGAAAGCCCGCTGGATGGTTGGGATTCTCAAATAAAGTATACCATCTTGGATTGGTTCTGTTTCTCCAGTCCGCTCGCCAGATTTTAACGCCATTTTAGTTTTGGCTCAGAAGTTGCTGTGCAGTCTTCACAGGAGGTCTTCTGGATTTGAGTCTTCTAAATACAGTAAGGTCCTGGTGGATTGGCAGGGCTGTATTACTGGAGGTCTTTTTAAACTCTCTTATGAGTATGATGCATCGTCGCATATTAGGCGCTTCGATGTTACTGAAAACTGGTAGCCAGTAGAGTGGAGTGGTTTTAATAGCTCCAGCAATTATTCGCATCGTCTGATTTAGCACCACATCTACCTTTCCTATGCACAGACTGTTTAGTCACACTGATCCGCAGTTTTCAGCTGTTGAGTAGACCAAGCTTAGAGCGGTGGTATGGAGTGTCTCTGCACCAGCTTCCCAGGTGGTTCCCGCTAATTTGTGGAGGATGTTGTTTCAGGATTTCAGTTTTGCGGCCAGGTTTGATAGGTGTTTTTTATAAGAGAGTGTGCCATCCAATGTTTCGCTCAGATGTTTTCGATGGGATTTGTAAGGAAGCGCAGTACCATTCGGGGATTACTATATAGGTGTTCCAGCCAGCCAATTATTTAGGTGGAAGCATGAGGTCTCCGTTTGAGGTGCACTTGGGATTAGTGGCCATTTCCTGAATTATTCAGCCATCAATTACATATCTTCGTGAGAGCCTGTTCACGGGCAGTCATATTAGTGTGTTGGCATGCATGATTGATGTAATCTGCGTAAATAAATTTTCTGGATGCTGTAGTTGGTAGATCGGCTAATTAGAGATTGAACAGCCGAGGTGCAAGCATTGATCCTGGGGGGAGACCATTACTCAGGAGTTTTGATTTGCTGAAAGAGCCACCCATTGAGATATGCAAGACTCTATTTGACATCATGATCTCTAAAAGCGACGTCATCGTTTTACATTTAGTAGCTTTTTGGAAGTTATATGTTAGATCCTCTCTCCAGACAGTATTCTATGTTGATGTCAAATCGACGAAAACCGCACTAGTTTTCAGGCATTGTTCATAGCCCCACTCAAGGAATGTTGTTAATGGGAGGACATGATCCTCGCAGTTTCGATTGGGTCTGAAGCGAGCTTGGTCAATAGGCAGAGATTCCAGTATGATTGGATTTAGTCTATTGTAAAGGAGACGCTCAAGCAGTTTATATGCTACACTTAAGAGAACGATGGGTCTATAGCTTTCGGGTTTATCGTCTGGCTTTCCTGGTTTGAGGATGGCTATGATCTTTGCCCTCCTGAATTCTTTTGGAAAAGCTCTTGTCTGGAGTATGTGGGAGTAAAATGTCATCAGCCAGTCTTTTGTTTTTGGTTCACAGTGTGTTAGGAACTCTGGGTGTATGTTGTCGAGACCAGGGGCTTTGCCGGTTCTAATGCCTTGTAGGGCCTGTAGCGTTTCTGTGACTGTGAACGGTATTGTCAAGTCTTGTTGTTCATGACTGTTTTTCTTTAATGTGTCTAGTTCTTTCTTTATTTTACGTGAGTGTTCATTATCGACGGGTGCTCTAGACTTTTTGAATATATTGTTGGCAATTCGGTCTGGTGTAATACTTGGTTTAGTTTGTGGTAGATGTGAATTAGATCCTAGTTTCGTCAGAAGGCTCCATACGTTTCTGCTAGAACGTCCAAAATCCTGTTTTTCAATGGTGTTCCCCCACTTGACCCTCTTAGCTTTGTCCAGGCTATGCAGGAGGTCATCTACGGTTTCAGATCTTCCACCCTTCTTGTAGTACTCATACAGCTGTTCACTAGCTTCACTCCATCCTGGCATATACTGCTTTCTAATACACCTAGGAATGTATTTTTAGCGGTCTTTATAACAATGTCAGCAAGTTTTATGTCATGCTGAGAATGAGGAGGTATGAATCGTATATTAGAGTCCAGGTCTCTAGAAAGGCCAGACCAGTCAGCTTTGGAGAAATTCCACCGGCGCAGTGGAGACGTAAGGATCACAGGGATGTGTATGCCCACCTCAAGAAAGATTGGTCTGTGCTGGCTGTGCAGGAAGTGTTTGACAATGTGACGGTTAGTAGTAGATCAAAGTACGTGTGGCCCCACATTCCATTGTTGCCAGATGTATCAAAAATGGCGGCGATGACGTCACCCAAGATGCTGTCATGTAGACTTGGCAACAGTGCATGACGTCATCCAAGATGGCGGCCGTGACGTCACAGGCACACGCCAAAGTAGGTCACCCCAGATGGCGGCCGTGACGTCATTAAAGATGACTGATTTTGGTAGGAAACTGCCACACCCCCTCCCCCAGAAAAATGGCACGAAGTTCAAGTTCAAGCAGGGTAATGCGTCACACCTAGGAAAATGGCGGGAAAAACGGACTTGTCTTTATTATTTAACCAATTTCATGCATGTGTGTCCACCACGAGCTCCAGAGCCCAACTGACTTAGTTCATATCGTGGCCACCAGCGGGCGCTACCGTGAAGTCGCGTGATGACGCAAGTTGTCAGCTCTCTCTCTCTCCCGCGCGTTATAACCGAACACGCGCCGCGTCAGCGGCCCGCGAGCGACCGCTTACCTCAAACACCCTCGGCTGCCACCTCCATACATGTGTCGTACATAGTCTTCTGTAAGTATTCTAACTACAATATGACTCGAGTACCATTATTCAATCTGCATGGTCCAGGACACAGATGGAGCACGCTCCGATTACGTAATCCAAGACCGTCGTTCACCCCACCTGGAGTCAAGCGCTGCGAGAGGGAGAGAGAGAGAGAGAGAGAGAGAGAGAGAGAGAGAGAGAGAGAGAGATATGCTGCAATGCATTCTCTCTCATGTAGGTAAGAAAAGGCATTCACTGTACTTTCAACTACCTAGTTTCAACTACTTTTCAAGGTCCAGACCGCCACCTCTTCCTAGGAACCGGCGCTGAGTTTGAATTCTGATAGTAAAGAAAGGTCACGTGGGCTTTCGCCACCAACCTAAGAAAACTGTTGCAAATGAACCTCACCACCACTAACCTAAGCCTCCAGGGCGCAACCTCTTCCTAGGTGTTGCTGGTAAAAGGACTCAGCCTGCACTAGACTGATGGAGAGAAGAAGGAATGTACTTTATTTATTTGGGAGCAATTTAATTAGGGATGGAGTATATGTATCACAGAACACACACTGACATGCCCCACAGCATACAGAACTGCAAACTACTCCTACATAACTCAGTATAAGGCTCTACACACACGCTTGCTAATTGTAAACCGTCAAAAATAACGCATTGCACAGCCTACACACATACCAACCACTCATAAATAATGCAATACATTTACATCCAGATAGCCAAACAACTCCTAAATTGTCAAAATAATAATCCATCTAAGAGACTCTGCTTGCTAATCATCAACTGTCTAAATCATACACCCGTCTTTGTTTAAACAATTAGAGGCAGCACCACCACCAACTGTATTCGCCACCGAGTCCATAGCCCGATTGACTTAGTTCATATCAATGCCACTGGAGGACGCTGTAGTGACGTCAGGTGATGACACAAGTACCGTAATCTAAGATGGCGTCACCTAGTGGCTTCACCAGGAGCTCCAGACCCCAACTGGCTTAGTACATTTCGGCGCCGCCAGAGGACGCCAGCATGACACCAGCTGATGACGCAAGTACAGTTATCCATGATGGCGGCAAACAGTGTGTTCTCCACGAGCTCTAGGACTCAGTACCACCAGCAGAGGACGCTGTCGTCCATTGCCTGATGTAAACCAAGATGGTTAAGGAAAATGGTAGCAAGACGACTCAGCCTGCTCTGGGCTGCTGGGGAGAGTAAGGATTGACTGCACTCTATTTATTTTGAAACAACTTATTTAACAATAGAGTATATCTATCACACTGATACAAAAGATCCACCCTGATATGCCAGGGGCCATGTTGCACTGCCCACAGACACACAACCAACTCGTAATTGTAGTACACAATAGCAAACTGCTCCTAAATAATTTTTCACACTGATGTGTACCCACACTCAGTACTCGCAAACTGTCCAAATAGTGCATAGCACGGCCTACAGAGCCACTCGCGAAATAATGCAATCAACATGTGCAAGCGCAGTCCACCGCCCCCTGTCAAGTAGAGTACTCAGGAGGTAGTGATAAGTGACGCATCAGTCAGATGTCAAACTGCGCACAGGCCACTGCTCAGCTTCCGCAAGCATGAGGTGGTGTCGCACCCATTCATACTTAACACCTGAGAAATTCCTGTCCACTAGACACCGATAATGATGTGTTAGCACATACGGTCGATGCGACCGTCAGCTGTTAAAGCACTCACAGACCTCCATTTATTGCCTCGCGCACGAAAACTCCCGGAACTGAGGCAGCTGCAGCTCGGATCCCGTGCGCTGTGTCACAGTACCCAAGCCGGCGTCGTCGAACACCGGTGAAAGTTGCATGTCTCTATACAGTCACGGTTATACTGTCATAGCATTCCAAAGCGCGTTCACGCTAGTCTCATATTCGAGCCATCTCCAGGAGCCACTTGTCTTTACCATTGAAGGCAGAATAGCACAGAGCTTGTTGACACATGCGTTCAACGGCACGTACCCACCCCAGCGTGACTGATACATCGCTATCTAAAACATTCTCAATGTTACGTCACATGGCTTTGTGAAAAAAAAAAATATCAGCCAAGTCTAGCTCTCTGTAATTTTATAGTGCCCAGGAAAAGTTAACGCTCACTTTCTTGTTGTCTCAGCTTGTATGCGCCAAAATTCCTACCCTAACAGAACCTGTTTACCAAAATATCGCCGAATCCAGTCTTCCTCCTGGACATAATGTGATAGCCTTCCTGCTCTCAACATATGCAAATGTTCTCACCACTCCTATATCCCACCACAATCAATCGAGCATTCTCATTGGCTGTTATCGAATTTACCAGTCGAATTACTAACGCCGTCGGTATCGAAGCACCATCCACCTTTTCTTTCTGGGGCTTTCTGTCGCTAATTTTCCAAGATTGCTAAATTGCACCGACAGTTCCCTCAGTCTATACACACCCAACCTGTTCTTTCTTTCTACAGATGCTACACTCGCTGGTAATAAACTATTTTACACTGATCACCATTTTGCACCGACAACTAAATATCGCGAAATTGTCTACAGGTCATCAAATACATACGATACTCGCGAGAATACTGGAGCGTCAAACCGATCTCCAACCAGGGAATATACCACGGAGTACCGTCTCGATCTAGTAAACATGCAATTCATATCCCCCACCATACCAAATCGCCCCCTTTACATTAGTGAACCGAAGTCAGTCTCAGAACTGATGACAGGCTCGTTTCCCCTCGGCACAAACGCGCGTTACTGTCACCGCATTCTTGCTCGTATTTCTACAGACATCTCCACACTCGTCGGTTACAAGAGCACTCCTATTTTCGTCATAATATTATACAATTTTCACCGTACTTCTCGATATCAAGCACACAGCAGTAGCCTCCTGATCGCTCACGCAACATAGTACACAAGATATAGACTATAAATTATTTCTCCACAAACACCAAATTTTAGCGACGCGCAGCCTGCTATAAACCATTGACTAACTAGAAACAAGTAGAGTAAACTGATATTTACACTCTCGAATACCGAAGTAGGTGCTGTAACAGATTCCAGATGATCAATACTATTTACAAACCAACTAGGGTCTTTCCCACGTCTAGAGAACAGGCAAACGTGTGTCCAACACACCACAATCGATCATCCCTCAACTAAATAAAGGCACGAAATGTGCAGAAGCAGTCGACCAAACAATTTACATGGGAGGGAATAATGCTCCACCGCAAACGCACCATCTTCTCAAAGTTACACATGATCACGAAAGCCGCCCAGCACATACTAAGTATTAGTTCGTCTAGAAGATGGTAAAGTTAACTCTGATACATTCCTACACTCCAACAGACCTCTGCATTCGGAAGACTGCTGCCATTACCACGGGAACACGAATCAATACCACCACAGACTTTGAGTACACGGACACATTGTAGAAAACCCCTCACATTGATCTTCTATCATTATACTTACAATTAAATCTTACGATCGCGGTCTCAGCTGAACGGTATTCGGCAATGACCGGAATATTGGGAATACTCTCTGTTGACAGCTGTGGCTCTGGAAATACCTGTACCTTCTTTATGACTAGACATACTCTTCCCTTCGCTATCACAGTACTCCAAGTTAAATCCATACCCTCACTACAACAGAACATAGATATTTCCTTTACACAAACACATATACTTTACAAACCTGATGATCAAATGCGAACATATCACACACCCAGCACTAATACTAAGCATAATATTACCTCGTCAGTAACTGGATGCATACGACACCAAATAATACTGACAAAAAAATCAGCGATGGGTGTGCATGTCTCTTACGTTCTTCCTGCGAGCTATACCACCGTGTCATAGACGTAATAGAGCAGATGTTAAAGAAAAAATTCCGATTCCAACAACTACTGCACGTTACTCTCACAAGCGCTCTTCGTTCTACAGGTGCAATATATATATATATATATATATATATATATATATATATATATATATTAGAAATTACGTCCATTCAAACACATACTTGCATATGCTCACACTGACAAGTCAGTCATATTTCACACACTCTCGTGTCTCTAAACGACTCACCTTCCTCAAACCTGTCTGTTACAGTAAAATAACAACATCTTTTTAATCACACCCTACACATCTTGCAGTCGCACCCATTTCTACAGCTTTCCAAAAGTCCTAGTTCCAATTTAAGTCAGAGAAAGACATATCCAACACCTTCTGCAACCCGTGTCGAAACAGATCGAGCTGAGTTACTGCAAAAGGGCCGTGTTTTGAGCATTCGATGGAAATGCGCGTAATGTGGTACATACCCAAACTAGATGCAAGTACTACAGATCCCCAACATACTGTCTTCATTATTCTACACCCACCCCAACATAGAAAAATTACGAACTATAAAAGCTCATCCTATTTAAAACTCACCTAGGCGTCGATGCGGGTGCAATGACGTATAGCTACAGTGGGCCTCCAGCGCGAAGAAAGAGATTTCACAATACTCCCCCAGAATAGCAGGCATTTCTAACGGTTCACCAAGTCCGACACCTCAAACTGCCACCTCATGCTTGCGGAAGCTGAGCAGTGGCCTGTGCGCGGTTTGACATCTGACTGATGCGTCACTTATCACTACCTCCTGAGTACTCTACTGGACAGGGGCAGTGGACTGCGCTTGCACATGTTGATTGCATTATTTGCGAGCAGCTCTGTAGGCCGTGCTATGTACTATTTGGACAGTTTGCGAGTACTGAGTGTGGGTACACATCAGTGTGAAAAATTATTTAGGAGCAGTTTGCTATTGTGTACTACAATTACGAGTTGGTTGCATGTCTGTGTGCAGTGCTACACGGCCCCTGGCACATCAGGGTGGATCTTTTGTATCAGTGTGGTAGATATACTCTATTGTTAAATAGGTTGTTTCAAAATAAATAGAGTGCAGTCAATCCTTACTCTCCCCAGCAGCCCAGAGCAGGCTGAGTCGTCTTGCTACCATTTTCCTTAACCATCTTGGTGGTACTGAGTCCTAGAGCTCGTGGAGAACACACTGTTTGCCGCCACCATGGATAACTGTACTTGCGTCATCAGCTGGTGTCACGGTGGCGTCCTTTGGTGGCGACGAAATGTACTAAGCCAGTTGGGGTCTGGAGCTCCTGGTGAAGCCACTAGGTGACGCCATCTTAGATTATGGTACTTTTGTCATCACCTGAGTCACTACAGCGTCCTCCAGTGGCATTGATATGAACTAAGTCAATCGGGCTATGGACTCGGTGGCGAATACAGTTGGTGGTGGTGCTGCCTCTAATTGTTTAAACAAAGACGGGTGTATGATTTAGACAGTTGATGATTAGCAAGCAGAGTCTCTTAGATGGATTATTATTTTGACAATTTAGGAGTTGTTTGGTTATCTGGATGTAAATGTATTGCATTATTTATGAGTGGTTGGTATGTGTGTAGGCTGTGCAATGCGTTATTTTTGACGGTTTACAATTAGCAAGCGTGTGTGTAGAGCCTTATACTGAGTTATGTAGGAGTAGTTTGCAGTTCTGTATGCTGTGGGGCATGTCAGTGTGTGTTCTGTGATACATATACTCCATCCCTAATTAAATTGCTCCCAAATAAATAAAGTACATTCCTTCTTCTCTCCATCAGTCTAGTGCAGGCTGAGTCCTTTTACCAGCAACACCTAGGAAGAGGTTGCGCCCTGGAGGCTTAGGTTAGTGGTGGTGAGGTTCATTTGCAACAGTTTTCTTAGGTTGGTGACGAATGCCCACGTGACCTTTCTTTACTATCAGAATTCAAACTCAGCGCCGGTTCCTAGGAAGAGGTGGCGGTCTGGACCTTGAAAAGTAGTTGAAACTAGGTAGTTGAAAGTACAGTGAACGCCTTTTCTTACCTACATGAGAGAGAATACATTGCAGCATATCTCTCTCTCTCTCTCTCTCTCTCTCTCTCTCTCTCTCTCTCGCAGCGCTTGACTCCAGGTGGGATGAGCGACGGTCTTGGATTACGTAATCGGAGCGTGCTCCATCTGTGTCCTGGACCATGCAGATTGAATAATGGTACTCGAGTCATATTTTAGTTAGAATATTTACAGAAGACTATGTACGACACATGTATGGAGGTGGCAGCCGAGGGTGTTTGAGGTAAGCGGTCGCTCGCGGGCCGCTGACGCGGCGCGTGTTCGGTTATAACGTGCGCGAGCGAGAGAGCTGACAATCTTGTGTCATCACGCGACTTCACGGTAGCGCCCGCTGGTGGCCACGGTATGAACTAAGTCAGTTGGGCTCTGGAGCTCGTGGTGAACACACCTGCATGAAATTGGTTAAATAATAAAGACAAGTCCGTTTTTCCCGCCATTTTCCTAGGTGTGACTCATTACCCTGCTGGAACTTGAACTTCGTGCCATTTTTCTGGGGGAGGGGGTGTGGCAGTTTCCTGCGAAAATCAGCCATCTTTAATGACGTCACAGCCGCCATCTGGGGTGACCTACTTTAGGGTGTACGTCATGCTGGGGGCGTGTCCTCGAGTCACGGCCGCCATCTCGGATGACATCATGTGCTGTTGCCAAGTCTACACGATGGCATCTTGGGTGACGTCATCGCCGCCATTTTTGATACATCTGGCAACAATGGAATGTGGGGCCACACGTACTTTGTTCTACTACTACTATTAACAGGGATTGGCTTGTCCCTCAGGTCAATGGATACTAAACATACTTCGACGTTTGTCTGTGACCGCCATCTGGCTGATTTGAAGGTTACCATGTCTTTATGGCTATGAATTAGATGCATTTTCTGCATCTGAGCCCATTCCATAATCCTGAGCCCATCTGTGTCGTTTCTCTGTACTTCCATTCAGTATGGTGGCTATTAAAAATCACCTGCCTTTAATGCAGTGGGGCTAGCGAGTGGAGGCTGATTTGCTGCCCAGGAAACAGAGGGGGGTTTGTAGATGTTAATGATAGTTAAATCTACCGCTTTTGTACTAGTGTTATGAAATTATCACTGCCGGATGTAGAGACAAGCTTCACATTATCAATATTTGTGTTTGCGCAGGTAGTGGTGCCATAGTTTGGGTGGTATGTTGCACCAATCAATCTGTTCCCTGGGATTTTTCCTCTCGACTGAAACTGTGCTTCGTATGCAGTGTATGTTTCTTGTATTAAAAGGATGTCAATGTCATGGCCTAGAAGAAGCTCTGATAAGCATTCACTCTTTGCTCTGCTTACGTTTTCTATACTAAACTGGCAGACGCGCGAGATTGGTCCCACGGTCTTTGTCCTAGTGCCCTGGGGAAAGGCATTCGCTTGCTTCGCCTGTATGTGTCCGGTTACCTTGGAGGTCGTAAGACAATCCAGATTGTCTAAGTTTTTAACTCTTTAGCAGCTTGGCAGCGTTGCCTGGGGTGTACCACTTGGAGGCGAGTTAGAAATTACACGCCGTACTATTCAGTGTGCGTAGGTGTCCAGGTGTGATACTATTTGTTATGTAAGCCCATCCACCACGGCAAGGTCATATCACATCGGATGGGAAAAATGTGCTTTTAATTGTCCTGAGGCCAAAAACCGATAAAAATCGCCAGTAAAAATCAAATCTGACTATTAATTTCCGTGTGACTGACGCAAAACATGTTCGACTTGGTGTTCACCGTTTTATGCAACAAGTTGAAATTGAGAAACAGTATGTTCTACCACTGATCGAAGAGGTTTATGGGGTCACGTTCAGAATGTGTTGCGCAATGCGTACCTTGAATGCAGCTAAGTTTGCAATCGCAACACTGAACACGACATCTTTCGGACAGCCCCACAGCCAGAAGTCACACGGATTAAGGTCAGGTTATCGGGACGGCCAGGCTGTAGGGAAAGGGCCGCTGATAATTCCAGCATTCCAGAAATGGCCCTTCAGCAGCTGCTTAACTGGATTTGCAATATGCGGAGGTGGACCATCTTGCGTAAAAATGATCCCATCCACACATCCGTGCTGTTGGAGAGCTGGAATGACGTGTTTACATAAAAGACACTGATAGCGCTCACCAGTGACGGTATAGGAAATAGGACCGGAAGCACCTGTCTCTTCGAAAATATACGGCCCTATGATAAATGATGCCGTAAACCCGCACCACACAGTGACCTTTTCAGGATGAAATGGTACTGGTTGATTTGCGTGTGGATTTTCCATTGCCCATATTCGGCAGTTCTGTGTACAGACATACTGTGTCAGAAGGAAGTGGGCTTCGTCTGTCCACAAAATCTTCCCCAGCTAATCGTTGTCCGCTTCCATGCGAGCAAGAAATTCTAAAGCAAAGGTCTCTCTTGCTGGCAGGTAAACAAGAAGCAAATCGTACACATGGGTAATTTTGAATGGATAGCAAAGAAGGATGTTTTGCAGGATTTTACGCACCGTGCTCAAAGGTATGTCCACGTTCGGGCAATTCTCTGTCTACTACACGTTTGCACATCACCACTCGTCTCCTCCTGAGTTACTGTGGCCAATGCTTCCACTGACGTCGAATCAATTCCTTTCCTCTCTCTACCAGGTTGCACACCAAAAGAACTCGTCTTTTCGAATTTCCGAATTATTTTCTCCAGACCCACGGCAATCACAGGACCAACGCCTTTTTTCAAACCTTTCAGTGACCAGAACTTCTGCAGAGCGACGTGTGCACAGTCATCATTCTTGTAATACAGCTTTAAAAGCAGAGCTCGATCCTGCGTTGAGACAGTCATGGCGAACGTCGCAGACGCGAAAGAAGGAAAAGCCGTGTACCCGGCGTGTTTGTACCAACCTGCGATCGCAGCAGTCGCGCGATTCCGGACTGAAGCGCCTAGAACTGCTCGGCCGCCGTTGCCGGTTCAAAAATGTTCAAATGTGTGTGAATTCCTAAGGGACCATACTGCTAAGGTCATCGGTCCCTAGACTTACACACTACTTAAACTAACTTATCCTAAGGACAACCCACACACCATACCCGAGGGAGGACTCGAACCTCCTGCGGGTGCTGCCGCGCAATCCCTAACATGGCGCCTCAAACCGAGCGGGCACACCACATGGCTATACCAACTTCAATGGGTTGTGTGCATGACAGATGTTTCCATTTACGTATTCTGACACATACAGCGCCATCTGTTGATCAATTTTCACACTATTTTTTATTCTTCTGCCATACGTTTTCCCCCTTCTCCGATAATATTCCGTTGACATGATGTCATTCTGACCAGTGGTGTTATTTCTACAGCGTTTTGAAAGTTTAATTATAATCAAGTTGTACATCAGCATCCATATGACAACCGAAACAGAAACATTTTCGGATATGGTTTTGGTTTTCCACAGCAACATCGTCAAATATGGAGACAGTGTTTGGCTTTGCTTTTCCAGGTGGGGGGATATCACCGCTGCCACTGAATGACATGTATGTAACACATTTCACACTGCGCAGTGTCTCCTGTAATAGCTGATACTTGGACTGAAACAGTGGTTTTGAGAATACACAAACATGTTCAAATCCGACTCCATCTACATGTGTTTGCAGCGTCATGAGGACAGTGGTCTTACCACAATTGGATGGACCTACAGTAACTGCTCGTATATTATCAGGAAGGAGCATTCCATTCTTTTTCTTCTTCTTCTTCTTCAGGTCCTCTTTTGCATCTTCACAGGACCAATCACTGACAACAAACTCCTTGTGATGAGGATGTTTCACCCACCCTGCCATGATACTGACCACGCCAGGTACTGCTAAGTAGAAGGCATACATAGAAAGATACACTTGAACCGACGGTAATAGTATGCGTAGCCACTATAGCTCCATCACTTAACCAACTGAGCTATATTGGCTACACAGAGAAATCAGTTACATATGTTTCATATGTTTTACCCAAGAAGAGTAACTTCATCATTCATTTTGTCAATGACTGGTGAGGAGATGTATGGGGCAATTGCCTATTGCTGCATCATTATAGGTGTAACATTGAAAAATAATGATGATATTAATAAGTGTAATACTTGGACTGTAATGAGAGACATATGAAACAATACACAAACACAGTTTGAGATTATATATATATATATATATATATATATATATATATATATATATATATATATATATATAATTTAAATATCATACACCGGATGCAGTATTTCAAAAAAAACATCAGATTTTTTCTTTATCTTCTTCTTTGCACCTGTACAGTGTTTCTCAAACAAAGGTTTTTGATATGCAATAAATTCAGCGCATGTCTCCCTCAAACCAATGGGTGTCTCCCAGTATCGGATTTTTCACATACACATGTAATCTGCTTCTCTTTTGGTTCTGCATTCACGTGGAAACAGATCATCAACATGTACACTATGCACACGTAGGAAGTTTACAACATCTTTGTGTGCAGAGTCAATGCTCGGCAACCAATGACTCAGTCTCTCCAATGCAAGGCATAGCGCAGTATCCAGATCTTATAAGTTCATAACTGATGGGTTTCTAGATAAACACACTTGTCACCAGATTTCACACACAGTGCAGAGTCATAATACACTGTTGTAATAGATAGTGTCATACCAGTAAGGCGAATGTCTGGAGGGGGGGGAGGGGAGGGGTACGAGTTGGATAATACTCTGTAGTCATCTGCTAATTGATGTAGCGCTCTGCACGACATATTTCGTCCCAGTCTAACTCAGAAATAGGCACACTAACATCCTTCGATGCATTTTCAATTTCTATTCTCACATGCAAGCCCCACTCGTGATGTGCTTCTATACCCACATTTACACGTTTCGTTCCACTAGGAGTTACATTGTAGCATGGATACACTTGATTCCATTTTATCCACAGCATCTACAGTCTGTGCTTGCACTAGTACAGGGATGTTCTGCTCAGATGGGTCATATATTGGTGAGCATTATTGTCCTGTTGTTTAGAACTACCAGCAACATTCGATGTGTTGGGAGCAGACCGTGTGTCCTCATCATACAAATCGATGAGTGGGACAGGAAACATCAGCTTCATGTCCTGCTCCAGCAATGGGCTATGTGTGCTGCAGGAACCCACGTGGTCACTACAGGTTCAGACGTGCTGGACAGCCCTGCAGGATTCATGGTGTCAATTCCCTCCAGCACTAATTCTGACATTAGTCGAGTCCATGTCACGTCGTGTTGCCACTCTTATGCTCGCTCGCGGGGGCCCTACACGAAATTAGGCAGTTGTACCGGTTTCTCTGGTTCTTCAGTGTATATACAATTTAACTGAACTCACTCATTGATCGACCTAACCACAGATGACACAAATGAAGTCCCGAGAAAAATTAGTCAGTTACTGTGAATATTTGTATCGAATTTGATTATGTGGCAATATTTATGCGAAGATAAATATCAAAATTCATGGTATTCGTGCTCCTAAGGGAACTTGTTTAGGCTGAAGTTTGTATCTTAGTGATTTAAAAATGTACATACAAATACAAAGTGAAACAACAAAATTAATGTTTAAATATTGATGATACAGTTCGCTGAAAGATAAAAGGAAATATGCAGGGTAAGAAAAATTCTCGCGCTCGAACGTCGCAGCACAACACATACTGGCAATAGAAAAATGTCTGTCATGATATTTCGTCCTGCGCATATTTCTGGCAGTAAATGGACGTTACAGATTGGCAATCTGGCAACACTGTAAACACGTGTACGGTAACTACCTCTGTCAGGATATAGCAGTAGTGCTGTGCAGTTGGTGCAGTGGGTATGGTTTTGGGTTAGAATGCAGCAGATCGAGTGTTTGATTCTGGGTCGTGTATTATTTGTGTTTATTTGCTAAAAGTAATCTGCGTGGTGCGGTATCTGGCGTCTTAATCGTCATACAACGACTACAGTGGGTCTTCTACGAAACGTTTGCAGTTATGTATTACGAACACAGAAATGGAAATACAATTGTTTTCAATTTGTCAGCTTTTAAAGACATTTTTATGTGTTGTGGACGTGAATTGTTTCGCACCACAGCATCTACTAGATTCCAAACTTTGTTTTGTGTGTACCCTTCCCCAATGATTCCCTCAATTAATACCAACTGTTGTTCTTGCTACGTTCAGGTCCATTACAGTGTGATAGGGCCTTTCATCACCGGTAGCGCTAGGAACGGCTTTGCAAATAATTTCGATGGGACCATTGGGGGAGTGTACATACAAAACAGGTTTGTAACCTGGTACTTGCAGTGGAACGAAACAGTTCGTGTCCACGACGTGCAAAGGGCTTCTTTAAAAGCTGACCAATGAAAACGATTGTACTTCCATTTACGTGTTCTTAGTACGTAACTGCAAACGTTTTGTAGAAGACCCCTGTAATCGCTAGATGACGATTAAGACGCCAGATACCGTACCACGTCGAGTACTGTTAACAAATAAAAATAAATACACTCCTGGAAATGGAAAAAAGAACACATTGACACCGGTGTGTCAGACCCACCATACTTGCTCCGGACACTGCGAGAGGGCTGTACAAGCAATGATCACACGCACGGCACAGTGGACACACCAGGAACCGCGGTGTTGGCCGTCGAATGGCGCTAGCTGCGCAGCATTTGTGCACCGCCGCCGTCAGTGTCAGCCAGTTTGCCGTGGCATACGGAGCTCCATCGCAGTCTTTAACACTGGTAGCATGCCGCGACAGCGTGGACGTGAACCGTATGTGCAGTTGACGGACTTTGAGTGAGGGCGTATAGTGGGCATGCGGGAGGCCGGGTGGACGTACCGCCGAATTGCTCAACACGTGGGGCGTGAGGTCTCCACAGTACATCGATGTTGTCGCCAGTGGTCGGCGGAAGGTGCACGTGCCCGTCGACCTGGGACCGGACCGCAGCGACGCACGGATGCTCGCCAAGACCGTAGGATCCTACGCAGTGCCGTAGGGGACCGCACCACCACTTCCCAGCAAATTACGGACACTGTTGCTCCTGGGGTATCGGCGAGGACCATTCGCAACCGTCTCCATGAAGCTGGGCTACGGTCCCGCACACCGTTAGGCGGTCTTCCGCTCACGCCCCAACATCGTGCAGCCCGCCTCCAGTGGTGTCGCGACAGGCGTGAACGGAGGGACGAATGGAGACGTGTCGTCTTCAGCGATGAGAGTCGCTTCTGCCTTGGTGCCAATGATGGTCGTATGCGTGTTTGGCGCCGTGCAGGTGAGCGCCACAATCAGGACTGCATACGACCGAGGCGCACAGGGCCAACACCCGGCATCATGGTGTGGGGAGCGATCTCCTACACTGGCCGTACACCACTGGTGATCGTCGAGGGGACACTGAATAGTGCACGGTACATACAAACCGTCATCGAACCCATCGTTCTACCATTCCTAGACCGGCAAGGGAACTTGCTGTTCCAACAGGACAATGCACGTCCGCATGTATACCGTGCCACCCAACGTGCTCTAGAAGGTGTAAGTCAACTACCCTGGCCAGCAAGATCTCCGGATCTGTCCCCCATTGAGTATGTTTGGGACTGGATGAAGCGTCGTCTCACGCGGTCTGCACGTCCAGCACGAACGCTGGTCCAACTGAGGCGCCAGGTGGAAATGGCATGGCAAGCCGTTCCACAGGACTACATCCAGCATCTCTACGATCGTCTCCATGGGAGAATAGCAGCCTGCATTGCTGCGATAGGTGGATATACACTGTACTAGTGCCGACATTGTGCATGCTCTGTTGCCTGTGTCTATGTGCCTGTGGTTCTGTCAGTGTGATCATGTGATGTATCTGACCCCAGGAATGTGTCAATAAAGTTTCCCCTTCCTGGGACAATGAATTCACGGTGTTCTTATTTCAATTTCCAGGAGTGTATGCCTCGACCCAGAATCGAGTCCTCGACCTCCTGCACGCTAACCCAAAACACTGTCCACTAGCCCAACAGCATAGGAGTGCTCTATTTGCTGACTGAGGTAGTTACCGTACACGTGATTACAGTGTTGCCAGACTGCCAATCTTTAACGTCCATTTACTGCCCGAAGTACCAGGTGATCAAAAAGTCAGTATAAATTTGAAAACTTAATAAACCACGGAATAATGTAGATACAGAGGTAAAAATTGACACACATGCTTGGAATGACATGGGGTTTTATTAGAACAAAAAAACCAAAGTATTGCTAAACGTGTGAAAGATCTCTTGCGCGCGTCGTTTGGTGACGATCGTGTGCTCAGCCGCCACTTTCGTCATGCTTGGCCTCCCAGGTCCCCAGACCTCAGTCCGTGCGATTATTGGCTTTGGGGCTACCTGAAGTCGCAAGTGTATCGTGATCGACCGACATCTCTAGGGATGCTGAAAGACAACATCCGACGCCAATGCCTCACCATAACGCCGGACATGCTTTACAGTGCTGTTCACAACATTAGTCCTCCACTACAGCTATTGTTGAGGAATGATGGTGGACATATTGAGCATTTCCTGTAAAGAACACCATCTTTGCTTTGTCTTACTCTCCTATGCTAATTATTGCTATTTTGATCAGATGAAGCGCCATCTGTAGGACATTTTTTGAACTTTTGTATTTTTTTGGTTCTAATAAAACCTCATGTCCTTCCAAGCATGTGTGTCAATTTGTACCTCTCTATCTACATTATTCCATGATTTATTCGGTTTTCAAACCTATACTGACTTTTTGATCACCCGGTACATGCAGGACAAAATTTTGTGACAGACATTTTTGTATTGCCAGGATTTGAGGAATCGGACTGCGAAGTTCGAGTGCGCGAATTTTTCTTCACCCTCTACATCCAACTCATTTTTTCACTGTGAGGTCTTGCGGAACACGGCTTTATTCACTGTATCTGCACGATTGCGTACTGCACTCGATACTCGACATTGGAGGCGTCGAGTTTCATAGTGCTCGTTGTCTCGAGCGGCATAGTCCGATTGTGCGGGTGCTTTTTGCGATGGCGCCTCGACCAACCACGCGACTCCTCTTCCTTGACAGGTTATGCTGACAGGACATGTTGCGTAGCGTCAGAAACAGGATTTTGACAAAGGTTAACAACACGTTACATTATGAGTGCGATTGTGCGCCACAACACACGAAATTGGATAATGATCTCGCCAGGAGACAACAGTACTGATAGTCCATCGAGCAGTTTCGGGACAAGCTCGGGAAGAAAGAGTTTCTCTTACAATAAAGCGGGTTTAGTGGATCGTGCATTGCCGCTACGTGTGACAATGGCACATATTTATTTTTCTCACGAGGAGGCCTTGCACGGTCTGCAACTCGCCATCGACACACTGGCTCTCTATATAGAAATGGAGATAGATGTAGGTCATTGTTGCGAACGCTGCAAGGTTGGAAGTTATTGTCCATTCGATGAGTCTCGCACGTGGTTTCGCCCTCTCCATTCACCATGTCAGTTGCGTAGCCGTTCGGCGTCAGCCGCTCCACCGCGCCGCGGTGAGTCGCAACTGAGTCATGTCGTTGCTTCCGACCCAACTGTGCCTCCTGCGCCAAGGGATTCCTCGCCCTATCGGACCCAAGCGTGCCGGCTCCCGGTCGGCGCCCCACCTTCTGTGTGCGGCGCCTCGCACCTCTCCGCCACGTCTCTCAGTACCTCAGTGCTTTCGTTTCCACTCTTTCCATCCATCTACACAGACTTTTCCAAAGCACGATAAGCAAGCGTACCACGTAGACTTACATACGTCTACATGCATTTTCATTCGACCAACAACTATCATTTCTTCCCCTACTGTTTTATCATATTCTACTCTTAAACTGGAAATTATACAGTAACAGTTGAGCTTACCAACTAAACTCTACAAGAAGAAAAAAAGGAATTAAATTGACTTTGCAAACATAAATTATCTAACATCGTTTGCATTGATAATACAATCGGAAACTTTTGTTCATTTATTTATTTACTTAAACTGAATTATCATACACTTACATAAATCGAACCTCGGATATGTCTCCTACTACCAGGTTCACACTCTCCATTCATACTTTCATAGAGTCGCTCTTTAGTGGTTATTATCTATTAGTACTGTTACTATGCTGGTCTAATTACTTTATTTGTCATGCAACTTACACTGTGTTAAAGGTCATACATGCAGCTCGTGTTGGATTCTGTGTATTAATGTACTCGAACATGTATTGTCCCTTTGCTACACGCCTGTGTTACGCCTAACATGCAGTATATCAGTTTTCGATACGCTCATGCTCCCTGGTCTCCTTTCATCCGTCTGCTGCTCTTTCTATTGTACTTGCATCCTGACGTCCACCTCAGTGGTCCTCAGAGTTTACCACATTTCTCCTTTGGCTCCATTCACCTAAAGTTCTCTTCGTTCAAAATGGTTCAAATGGCTCTAAGCACTATGGGACTTAACATCTGAGGTCGTCAATCCCATAGACTTAGAACTACTTAAACCTAACTAACCTAAGGACATCACACACATCCATGCCCGATGAGAACCGTGCGACTGCTACTGTCGCAGGTTCGAATCCTGCCTGGGGCATGGATGTGTGTGATGTCCTTAGGTTAGTTAGGTTTAAGTAGTTCTAAGTTCTAGGGGACTGATGACCACAGATGTTAAGTCCCATAGTGCTCAGAGCCATTTGAACCATTTGAACCATGTCCGATGTAGGATTCGAACCTGCGACCGTAGGAGCAGCGCGGTTCCGGACTCGAGCGCCTAGAACCGCTCGGCCACAGCGGCCGGCGTTCTCTTCGTCTTCGTCTTTACGTCGTCCATGAATTCTCTGTCCCTTAAACATGGACAATTTTCCGAGCGCCGCACGCCTTTGCACTACTTCACTCGTGACGTTCTGTCAGTACCACCATTGCTATCTCACCTACACAAACATCTCACTTCACACCACATACACGCCTTAATTTACCGAAAGATTTTACTTAAAAGCATTAGTCGTCATTTTACCCCTAGATTACCTTATGTTTACTTATCACCCTTTGATACTTGCTTGACCTTTAACCGATCTCAGCTTAAATTTTCCTTTCCTTTTGATGAAACATTTGCACATTTCTTAGATATGTTTATATTCATTAGGTGTTTGCTGTTTCCGCCTTCCTTTTGTGGTGGCTAACTACTTGGATTGAATTCCACTTCCTCCTCTCCATGATGTCTGGGAAACATTCTTAAACAGCACTACACAAAAATTTCATCTTTAGATGCTATCAGTGCACATGAGTAAGTAGCACCAGTTTCAATTCCCTCTGCTTGAACTTCTGCCTAATGTCCCACTCAGCAGAATAAAGAGTTGCTTGAAAACACGTATTGTCGTTATGTGTTCCGACACTTCTCCTAACTGGGTTTGGGCGGTCTCATCGCTCGTTACCGTGGACTGCACAGTCGTAAATAGAGGGCAACGAGTAATGATACACGGAAAGTGGCCAACACATCCTCGCAATGTGGACAGTAAATTCCATACTGGGTCAACGCATCCGCCGACGTGGACATTCAAAATCCCCTTCTTGCTCCTAACCTTCGTCAGTGCCTATAGTGCCTGCTAACAAGCGCTACTTCCCCTACCCCACATACAACTCAGACAAAGGCAAAATGAATAAATCCAATTCTTCAGGACAGAACACTACCTTCCTCTAGTGCTTCCACAACTACTCATCCACAGTACCCTTTTTTTCATCGTCATGGGCCTATGTCGTGGTAGTCCATACAATACTTAACTCTCGATTGTTTTCTCGCAGGAGCATCGTAATATGGCTGCCTTTCCACTCACGTAATTCTTTCCAAGCGAACTACTAACTGACAATGTCTTTCTCCACTTAATAAAAATAACAACTCTAATCTAAGGAATCGCTCGACCTCGCGAAATTAAAGTGCACAACTTTACTAAATACAATCCTATCTACCTATCTTATCTCAGTACAAAAAATTTTGCGAATTTACCCCATAGATTTTCCTATCAAATTTCCAAATGGATCAAATGGCTCTGAGCACTATGGGACTTAACTTCTGAAGTCATCTGTCCCCTAGAACTTAGAACTACTTAAACCTAACTAACCTAAGGACATCACACACATCCGTGCCCGAGGCAGTATTTGAACCTGCGACCGTAGCGGTCGCGCGCTTCCGGACTGTAGCGCCTAGAACCGCTCGGCGATCCCGGCCGGCTATCAAATTTCCAGAAAGATTTCCGACTGGCATGGTGTCTTGACTCATCTCTCAGTCTCCTCACCTACTCAGGATATGGCTTAGACCTATTCGAGATATGGCTTATCATTAACCACGTGGTGTTGGGCACGGGATTAGCCAATCTTGACAGACTCTAACTCGACCACGTTCTGGTTCTTGACTTCCCTCAGTCACAATGCTCCAACCTACAGGGAATGGAACTTCTGGCATTGCCTTAGACGATGAGCTCGTACTAGCACCCTCTCCTTCTACATATACGCATATATCATCTGAATACAAACATCTTATTACTTGAAAAATACACTTACACTGCCTGCTAAACAAACAAGACGTACTGACGAAGTTCAACTAACCAGTTAAACAAATATTTAAACTGTAACTCTAAATACTTTATGCAAAGTACAGGATCCTCTGTACACTTTCTGATACTGAAACCGGTATTGGATCCAGCAGAAACCTAACACTTGAATTTCATTCTTCTCCAACTTTACTCCAAATCTCTTGACTGTGGTACGACGTGAATTAGAAGACGGCGGAGTATGCGCTGTAAACTTACCCCACTAAATTCGATAATTTCTAAACGTCCACGAGCTGCACTTAATCCAGTCCTATCATTATAAACCAAGTCACCAACTAATCTGCTCTCAACTGGCATCATAAGTAGAAACATTCTGATCTTCGGAAAATACCTGACATATTCTGAAGCGTAAATTCATGGTGCCCCAACATACACAGAACAGTGCACATTCTCAACATACGGAGCCTCTGCAATTGTGAGCTCACTCCTCACTGAAAATTGTTTCACTACCTCCTCGTGAACAGCTGTAACCTCCTCCAAATCATAATGACTGGTTGGTACTGTGCCATCTAAACTCTGTTCAACCATACTAAGCAGGTGTACTGCAGTAGCAACAGGCACAGCTTTTTCTTCTACCACCACTTGCACCTCAACATGACTTACAACTTGTTGTTGTGGCACGTCAACTAATCTATTCTCTGTTTCAGACTGTTCCTCCTCGCCACCCTTGTTTCCTGTAGCTTCCTTTACTTTCCCTGTGCTCTCTTCCCTCCACCTGAGTACCATATCTACTCTCATGTTCTCACAGTCATGGTGCAATGACTCCACTGCGCCTCGGTTTACGACAGTTATGGAATCAAACTAGGCACCATCATCCTCAAATTCCTTTTTAGGTTTCACGAGCCTTTCCTCAGTTTTTTGGTACCTTATATCTAACTCCTTGGCTGCTTCGTGGAGCATTCTTCCAGCCTTTTCTCCCATTCATCATTTTTCTTATCCTTTTCCTCATCTTTCTTGTCCTATTTCTGATCCCTTTCCGTATTTTGTTTAATAAGTGGTAACACTAAATCCTTAATCTCGTTAAGCTTTTTCTTGCGTTGCCACCGGTGCAGCCGTTACTACAGGCTTTCTCATTTGAGCATTCACATCTACAATATTACCAATATTCTCTTCTTCCCCTGTGATTTACGACGCCAAAAACATATAATTAAATTCCTCCATACCTATATCGTCACCCTCGTTACTATCACTTCCTACGACATCCTTCTGACTTTTCTCAACATCTTCTTTGTCAGAGTCTATCTGTTCTGACCCTTCACCCATGACTAAAACCACCATGCTATCGCCTGCCTCTGCATGCACGAGCACTGTTACACGCTTCATATCTGCCTTACCTAGACTCTGGCCTTCTAGTCAACATTCGCACTGAATCTATTAATTTGTCGCCAGAACTTGCCTGTCTCTTCGACGTCTCGAGTATGAAAATTCTCATGTCCTTGTGCACACAACGCAGAAAGCAACAACAAAGTAGACCATGTCCACAGGTTGAAAATAAAAAGCGAAGTTAGCACATTAGCACAAGTGCCGCAAATTAGTGCTTAACAAAAAAACATTCCTAACAGTACTCAGAAATGATCTTTAAGTTTTATTCCTGCATTACTCAATTGATTATCTATCTAAAAATTACACCAATATCACGCGATGAAAGGTTTTCCGACTGCACCTACAAAAGAACGTAAAATTCGAATCTCACGAAACATCCAGGCAGGGTCACTATTTATACAAGAGGCCAGGGTTCTGCAACTATCCATTGGCTATATGAGCGCTTCCTGAACTGACAAGGTAACTTGCTCTTTTCCCTAGCACTCCAGATTAACTTCCACAGGGAGTTCCCATGAAACTAGCAGTCATCTTCGTGAACCAACTGTGCGGATGAAGCAAGTGCCTGTTATCCGACTAGATTTAGTTGTGGCTGTAATCACTAGCTTATGGTGAGAGAATCCGTTGCAATCAAAGTAAGGGTTCCCCTTACAACTACTAAATGAAATTCAGAGATCTGTCAAGACAATTTATTCAATAAGACGATGATAGTTTGACAGTGAGACAAAAATGAATTATTACAGAACAACACAGGATCGTCATCAGCGGAAATCACTGGACAGTTAATATCCAAATGTTCATTAATAAACAAATGGCGTTAAATTAAAGTTTATAAATTGTCAATTGACGCCGGCCGGTGTGGCCGTGCGGTTCTAGGCGCGTCAGTCTGGAACCACGTGACCGCTACGGTCGCAGGTTCGAATCCTGCCTCGGGCATGGATGTGTGTGATGTCCTTAGGTTAGTTAGGTTTAAGTAGTTCTAAGTTCTAGGGGACTGATGACCACAGATGTTGAGTCCCATAGTGCTCAGAGCCATTTGAACCATTTGTCAATTGACAGTTACAACAATACAAAACCCACAATCGGGATGCTATGAAAAAGGAGGAAATCTACGTTTAGCATAATTAATTTCGCGGCTATCTGCACCATTAATTAATAACATGAGATATTATTCGATCTGTTCCCTCCAAGAAGAGAAATAGAATAAGAATGCTCGTGCTACAACTCAGATGATACGCACTGCATAGGCACTGGAAATCACCGTAAATTTAATTGTTCTAAGAAAAAGATCCTCTACAAACTATTCCATGTTTCTGCGCCAGTCTCTCACACTGCAATGCCGTCTTGCCACCACTGCATTGCGTTCGTGGTGGCCGACGACACGCCCCTGAGCTACTCCGGAGTGTTGCATTACACGTGGCCAGGATTGTTCGTACAGCGATGGTGCCTGCAGACTTCGCCCTCCATCGTAGCAGATACCGTTCCGAAAGAAAACTTTAAGACTCAAAATACGAAAGGCAAAAAAAAAAAAAAATAAATAAAGTTCATATGTGTCTGAATCCCTAAGGGACCAAACTCCTGAAGTCATTGGTACCTAGACTTACACATTACGTAAACTAACTTACGCTAGGGACAACACACACACACACACACACCCATGCCCGAGGGAGGACTCGAACGTCGGGTGGGAGAGGCCGTGCAATCCGTGACATGGCGCCTCAAACCTCGCGGCTACTCCACGCGGCACGAAAGGCCAACTCACTTACCGTCCCGTAATCAGACTCCCAGTCCTCGGCTCTCTGGCTTCCCATTTAAACTTGGAGCAGCGCTCACGTCTCTCCCTCACAGCCAGTCGTGTGGTAGCCTCGAAATGCTCTTAAAATTGTGGGAAATTATCGTGAACTTTTCCTCCCGCCAAAGTGTTAACTGTGGACTAACCAATCGGCACCTTCTGCATGAAGCTGCGGCCAGCTACCCCGAATTCCACTGCATGGCGGTCGTTCACCCTGCTCGAAAAATTTCTGGAAGCAGGAATGGAAAATTTTAAGGGTCACGTTCACGCAGAAGATTCTGCGCCTGTGTACCACGGAGTATTCTCGAGACGATATTGTGTATGGTGTCCCGCTGCCTTCCAGCAGGACGTTTGTTTGCTCATTAGGTCAGCTCTCACACACTCCACTTTTGCTTTGGCTAACGGGGATGGCTCGCCTCGCCCTGCCCCCGTGCTTGGTTACACTATTGTGCGATCCGCGTTTTGCTGAAACTGTGACCACAGGTCCACTTTTGTTTCTGCTGTAAGCGACTTAGCCATGGTCCGGTGAGCACCAAATGGTTC
Organism: Schistocerca piceifrons; assembly: GCF_021461385.2. Classification (NCBI taxonomy): domain Eukaryota; kingdom Metazoa; phylum Arthropoda; class Insecta; order Orthoptera; family Acrididae; genus Schistocerca; species Schistocerca piceifrons. The sequence continues at coordinate 878,851,105 of NC_060149.1, forward strand.
AAATGGCTCTAAGCAGTATGGGACTTAACATCTGTGGTCATCAGTCCCCTAGAACTTAGGACTACTTAAACCTAACTAACCTAAGGACATCACACACATCCATGCGCGAGGCAGGACTCGAACCCGCGACCGTAGCGGTCGCACGGTTCCAGACTGTAGCGCCTAGAACCGCTCGGCCACTCCGGCCGGCTGAGCGCCAGACTCTTCGTGTCTTGCACGGGGGTCGTCTGCAGAAAGGATGTTGTGAAGCTTCATCTGTATCAGGCCTATGTGAACCACAAGTTCAAAGGCCCCCACACCTAGTTCCAGAAACTGTCCCCACATGCAGAAATGTTTGATAGAAAAAACATGTAGTTCTGAAAACAGGTTAATGAAGGTTGTAATCAAGTTAAAATTAAGTGCAGCATCCTTCAAATCTTATAACCACTCTTGTTTCATATCCCCATTAAAACTGGAATGCAAGACTGTATTATTACACGAGATGTGGTTTTACATCGATTAAAAAATAGTAGGAGGCCGATGCCTTGGAATGCATAATATATCATCGACCTACTGGAGGACTTTGATATTAGGAGACAATATATTTTCTAGGTCAGTTACATACAACATATTTTCAAAATAAGGCTCAGAATGTCCCCTTGAGATTGTTCTTTAATTACGATACAAGGGCTAAAAAGCGAGTTATAGTGCTGTCGTGTATAAAGTATTCGTTTGGACAGATGGCATAGGTATCACGAATGTATATATGTGGTAGCCCTAGATTTCGGAGATTTTGCCTCAGGACTGGTGTCTCCACGTTGTCATATGCTCCACTTACATCAAGAAATGCTGCCGTTAGATACCCTTCTTGTCCTAGAAATGTGTGCTCGATGTCCAGTGCAGTAACAAGGCGTTCAAAAATGGTTCAAATGGCTCTCAGCACTATGGGACTTAACTTCTGAGGTCATCAGTCCCCTAGAACTTAGAACTACTTAAACCTAACTAACCTAAGGACATCACACACATTCATGCCCGAGGCAGGATTCGAACCCGCTACCGTAGCGGTCGCACGGTTCCAGACTGAAGTGTCTAGAACCGCTCGGCCACTACGGCCGGCTAACAAGGCGTGTTTCTCTCAACATCACTCCAGTTACACCGTTCAAATGTCTTACAGACACATAACGACAGTGAAGTGGGTCGATAAAGACGCCAAGGATGGATCCTTCCTCTGTTTTAGGATAGGGACGACTATATGCGTGCTCACTCAGCAAGAAATGTACTGGTACTTCACAGTGAATTAAAAATTTCGTTGAGCAATTTTTTTGCATATCTTGGCAGTCTGAGGCTCATTGAGTACATTATCTTATAGACTCCTGGTGCGGTATTAGCCCTTGATTCCCATACTTTTTACAACTCTGCTACAGTAAATGGTTTTTACAAAATCTGCGTTGGTTATCCACGGGTGTTAGATGGCTCAATCGCACGCATTCTATGAGCAGTCATTGCGGGTGCGACTCAATCTGCCTTTGCCCGAACGTCAGACAGAGGAGTGTCCTTATTGATTGTCTGACAATACTCACACAACTTTCTCTCTTCACCTGGACTCCTTGGCAAAGTGGCGGCTGAAGTGTAACGTGTTGAGTTCGACTCCCAAATTTTAGTCGCAATCGAAGGTATTCTAGCAAGTGGTGTTGATCAATACAAGTAGAGCTCGTGTAAACAGCAGCGTTCTTTGCAACAGTGCTATTTTTTGCTATGCTCCATCAATACCCACACAGGAAAATGGCAAACAAGAAGCGGGTCAACAGTGCATCCAGACTCGGGGCAGCGGCGGCCCACCTAATGGCGGAAGGTGAGGCCTCAGTTTCCGGTACAGCCGTGCTGGTCCCCTCCAAGGTACACTCTTTGACATAAAACTCGACCGGCGGCCGGCCGCTGCAGAGGCTAAGTCCGTGCAGATCGCGACATGGGACAAATAAACTGGCCAACTCGCTAATTCTCTAAGTCCAGCCATCTGCACAATCTGGCAACACTGTAGACTGCGGCACTTCCTGGAGGAAGTCTTGTCCCATGTTAGAGAAAACAGACTGTTTACGCCCATGGTCTAGCGGAGCCGGCACGGTAGCTCAGCGTGTTCGGTCAGAGGGCTGGATGGCTCTGTAATAAAAAACTGAGTGAAAGGATCAACAACGAACTTGAACGGATGTTATGCGACGTCCGCAACGACCAAACACAACGATCAACAATGAACAAAATATATATATATATATAAAAGCGGTAGCATTCGTACTTTCTGTCTGCAATGTCTGTGGATCGAGACCAGCTAGCGCCAAACGTTTTTATAGCCTCTTCTGTTTGAATGCTGAAGACGTGAATTAAATGGTAGTGCAGATTCAATCTATTTCACTTTCTGACACACCGATAGCAAAATTTTATCCAGTAACCATTTTGCGGCAGATTTCTCGCAGACTGTCCTCCTCTGGACGCCCTATGCGGTAAAACGCTTTATTATTATTATTAAATGTTGCTCCACAGAAAATTTATACGATTTCCATTCACGCTCGAAAGCAACGAAGATTACTGTATTACGTTAATCGGCAAGAGCTGAGTATGGCCCGAAATTAATTTTATAGACTGGGACGAAATTAAACCACCTCACTGCATTCGATGAATTTATAAATGCTTCATACCTCGTTTCTTTTTCTTTCAAATTCAGTTATTTGTGCAACTTTAGGCCAATATTCGGATGTTTTCGTCTAGGCAGAGTGAGCGTCTGTGGCGTAAAGTGTATTACAGTTTTTCTCACATTCCTTGTGGTACGTCTATGCGATAAGCTGTGTGAATACCTTGCAATGCATGCTCTGTAGCAGTGCAGGAACACTGCACATTTGGAGTTCCATTTGTGTATTCATGAAGTATTTAACGTTGATCGGAAGTGATAGTAAAGGTCATCAGATTTAAACCAGACGTTTCAGAGAACGGAAAGGAATTGATAACGCCGGTGTCAGAAAACCTCTACAGTTAAAATTTAGAGGAGAGGAAGTATATTGATCACCATGTTCACTTCATAAGCAACCTCCATGACATGTTAGACCTACATGACGAACAAAGCTCAAATTCGTATCGTTGACAGTCGGTTTGAATCTTTTCAGAAACTAGTTTACGGCGATGCACCTTGGCAGTTGCAAAGTCATCCGTGATATTAGCATAATTCACTAATTCGAAATTGCACGAAGATTTGTGAGTAAAGGCATTCTTCAGCTTTCGTATAAGGAATTTTTACTAGCAGTTTGCAACTCCATTAATTAAAATGGAAAATAAAAGGTCGTGTTCTGCAGCTTTCACCGAGATTGGAACTGCCACCTCATATAGCACCAGCATCGCAACACGTAAGGGAACCACTTTTTTTTAAAAATTAGAGCGGGAGTTTTTTGTTTATTTTTTTTATTTACGCAGTGACGCTATTCATTGCGCTTTTTTAACCTACACTAATTAAAATAACAAAATGCGTGCGTAACACAAATGGGCATTTTTTTTTAATAGCCAGCTATCCTAGCCACTTTTTTAACAAAAATAAAAAAAAGGAAAAAGGATTTTGGAAGGTTTGTTTTTCTGCTTTTTTTAAAATTTTATTTTTATACAAATGGATACAAGGAAGGCCGTTCCTCTTCGGCTACATAAAGAGAATAATAGGAAATAGTCCCGTTACGACAAAGGATGCTCCATACTATAGCCCGCTGCGAATTTTTCGATGACTGTCGTCTCGTTGCTGTGTTGTTTCCGTTGTTTGTTCAGTCTCATAAAAAAAAGGAACTGGGAAGAGGTGCTATGGTTACCTTCTCATGTCATCGGTAATCCAGCTGCAAGGCGGATTATGGAATGCGCTCCAAAGAAGATTAGAAAAATATTGCCTATATTTAGGGTTCTTGACGATCGCACAATGTCGTTCGTTGAGGTAATACCAAAAATCGGGTACTGTCTTTTCGCCATTACCGAAGAGGTAGTGAAGAGCGTGGCCACTGATCCATGTCACAGAGTTAGTTTTTGCTCTTGGGAAATAAATTCTATCGGGGAAAAGAAGTGATCGGGTAGTTATCCTGTCGGGAGTCGTGCATGTGAGAAAAGCTAATATCTGACGCACCAAATACCAAACGTCCTTTGCCGACCCGCATTCGAAACGATGTTCATCCGTGTCAATCACTTGGCACGTGGCACACAAGAGTGAATCAGCGAGGTGGATGTGATGTAGGCGGGACTGGCACAACTGTTTCCCGTTAACAGTTGCGTACCATGCAGATTGCACGTCAGTATCAAGGGTGGTGGCATTCACTGCCTGCCACACAGAGCGCCACTTTGTAGTGGGATGTTTGCTTTCAATCACATTCGGCGTCCTGTTCATTTGCATGCCAGCATATGTCGCCCTTGTCATCATCAAGCGTGTGGGTAGTAGTGCGGTGCGGATGTAGCTTAATTCAAGGAAGAATTAGCTAATGTAGAAGAAAGGTGCTGGGATGTCCGATATCATCACAAGGGGTGTGAGTGAGGTTGGTCGTAAGGCTTCCAGTAAGAGACTTGTGAGGCACGTCGGACTTCGTCGCCATAGTTGCAGGTGACAGCTGACGAACAGGGCCTTCGCTCTGTTCTGAACATGACAAAGGCCTAAACCCCCTCCGCTTCTTGGGAGGGTTAGGGACTCGTAACGAATCTTAAATAACATGCCCGTATTAACAAAGGATCTCAAAACCGCCAACATGCGGTGAGCCATGGTAGGTGGTATCGGGAGTATCTGTGCAAAATGGGGGATACGTGACGCCAAATAGACGTTAGCATATCGTGTCCGTTGCAGGAGGTCTAGATGTCTCTGACGGTGGTCACTTATTCCTACTCTCATCTGATTCAATAAACGCCTGTAGATAAGGGCTGTTGAACGCTTCATGTCAGATGTGAAATCAATGCCAAGACAGCGGATTGTGTCACTGATTCGTAGCGGTGCGACGCTCTCGTCGGGTAGGCCTCTGCCTATAGACAGGGCGTGTGATTTGTGGAGATTGAGATGGCTCCCCGTACCGCGCCGTAGGTCGCCACCCACGCCAGTGCTGCACGAACATTATTGCTAAGAAGGAGTACCAGATCATCCGCATAGGCAATGCAGCAGAAAGTGTGTCCACCAAGGGACATTCCAGTCAGGCGTTGTCGGAGGCCGCAGAGGAGTGGTTCCAAAACGAGGGCGTACAATATCGCCGAAAGAGGGCAGCCTTGTCGCACCGATCGCTGGATCTGTATCGGTGGCGTGAGACGGCCATTATATGACACCTTGGACGTCGCGCCGCGTAGGAGACGCATCAGTACATTAACTATGACGTCCGGATACCCCCATGTGTCGCAGTACCTCCATCAAAAATGTGTGGTCGACTCTGTCAAAGGCCTGGGTAAAGTCGAGTGAGGCCAAAACTCCTGGCAGCTGGCGAGCTTTGGCTAGCGCGATCATATCTCTGTATCGGCACAATGCAGTGCGAATATTATGGTCACCACCTAACGATGCCTGGTCCTGCGACGCAACACATCATACTGATCGCTTTAGGCGTGCCGCTAGAAGCCGGGTGAAAATCTTCAAGTCACTGTTGAGTAAGGTCAAGGGCCGATAGCCACTGATCCTGGATCCACCTCGTGGTTTGTGTATGGGCACAATCAGTCCTAGGAAAGCCCCAGGGATCTGCGTCGTGTGAGACATAAGATCGCGGCAAATATCAGTCCATGCTGGTGCCAGCAATTGTTGACACATCCGGTAAAATTCCAGAAGAAAGCCATCAGGTCCCGGGGACTTATGAGCAGCCCCTGCCTGTATTGCTTCAATGATTTCCTCTTCCGTTACACCTGCAGTCAAATCCTCTGCCGCTGTCGGAGAGATCGTGCCATAAGTGAGTGAAACGTCCCATTTTGAACAATTTTGCACGACTGTGCTTAAACTGACACACAATATTTTTAGCGCAACGCAATCTGACTTTCAAAAATCCCTACAAAAGAATGGCCCTGACTAACATTAACCTATACGTTTCACAAATCACTTACCTCACAAAAATCTTCGTTACTCGAACTACTGCAGTACAGCGAGCGCCACTACTGCCAGCTAAATAAAAGATTCAAACTACGGAAGGCACTAACTACTGATAGGCATAGTTAGCAAATGAAAGATTTTAATAGAGAACAAACAATGTATTTACCTTAATAGTCATAGTATATATAGCAGTTCATGACAAATTACAAAACTCCCCCATCTCTCTCCCCACATCCACCACTGCTGGCGGCTCACCTCCAACTGCGCAACGCTACACGCTGTTCACATCCAGCTGCCGCTGCCCAACACTACAATGGCAGACAACAATGCAAACCAGCCACAGACTGCACACAGCACAGCCAGTGATTCTCACACAGGGCGCTATGTAACGTTGCCAATAAGAAAACCTAAACAGCCTACTTACATAGCCCCCATGCTCCCCACAAAAAGTTTACAAATTGTTTTGGGCAGTGGCCAATAATGATTTGATAAAATTTTTCATAATTACAATAACAAAGATATCAAATGCACACACTTATTGATACAATGTTGGTCAAAAGCTAAACTTTCTCACAGTCCATAAAGACAGTCCTGATCATTCATCACAGTAACGTTGCAGTGTTTTTCTCAAAGTCTGAGCAGGAAAAGAAAATGCACACGGAAGTAGTGGATTTCCATGCAGTCTTGAAGAAGTAGTGTTGTCCTTCCAACGGAAAGACAGTGCTAACTCTTGACATGCAGACAGGTAACGGGCCACAACAGAGCAAACCCACAGCAGAGTCAGTCGAAGTTTTGAAGAGTATTGGTAAGTAGGTCGTCACAGAGCAGACCCATTGTAGTCCTGGTAGAGATTACGGTATTGGTGGGCCACCAGAGGTGCAGACCCACTGTAGTCCTTGTAGAGATAATGGTATTGGTGGGCCATCAAAGATGCAGCCCCAATGTAGTCCTTGTAGAGACGGCTAGCAGCCATCTGTTGCGACTGTGCAGGTGCACAATCACCATCGAAGAGTCTTGCAGAGAATATAGCAAGTCCATAAACTACCACTAGTGCACTCACAAAGTTAGTTTCTAATTGTCCTTAGAACCAGCAATGCTGTTATCCAGTCCCTTGCTGAATGATTAACACACGTGCAAACACTAACAGTCCCTACTTCTCACATATTGTCCATATGCTATGACCAATGGAAATGTGTGCAGTGAAATGAATGCTTACAAGTTACTTAGTTTGATAAACTGGTGTCAATTACAATTTTATAACATGAGAATACAATTACAAAAGTACAAAATACATCATTAAAGAACATAACAATACAGATAACATTTGTAGTAAAATAGGCTTTACAAAAGAATAGAAATAGACATATACATCAGTGTTACAGGAATTATGACATAAGTAAACATATGAAAGATCAGAATAACTTTTGAAACATCAACTTCACACATGAGCATGAAAACAGAACAGAATTAATAATGTCTAACATCTTTACAAAGTAAATAACATATTATTAATGCAAATTATATTTGAGGATAACAGTATTCCTCATCATAGTTCATGTAGCTGAGTATGAGAAAAATTCTACAACATAAGTCTTATGAGGTAAACATATAAAGACAGGAAGAACATAAATATACAAGAGTACACAAACACATAGTGGGATAACACAAGAGGAAAGGACAGGGTTTCTTTTACTGCAGTATTTTGCAAACAAAACTTTCTTTACTTCTTGTAGATCTCCCTTCATTCGTCATTATTCCCAAAAAGTCCTATCTATACCTGCTTTCTGTATTCTATTCATATTTCTTTCAAAATAATTATTTCTCAGTGTACAATACTCATTTTGGCCCAAATCTATTTCATATAACTTCTCAATGCATTTTTCCCTATTGTCCATAGTCAGTTTCTTATATAGTCTACCCCCTCTTAAGCTTACTTAAATCTACTGAGCTCAGATGCTAAACTAAGGGACAAGGCAATGCAGCAGCACAGAACAATTAACACAAACAGCAATGACAAAAAAAAAATACAAAAGGCAAAGCAAGCAGCATAAATTACAACTAATATAAGGCAATGAGCAGCAAACAAGAAAAATAAATCAGTAGTAAAACTGGCTTAAAAGAATAATACAAAGTCAAATTCAGTAACACTATGCCTGGCAAGCAACAGCAGCAATGCAAAAACTTATACATAAACATGACAAAGCTCAAGCAAAAAAAATAGCACACTAAAGACAAAAATGCAGGTAAGGGAAATGTATAATCACATCTTAATGTCTATGTAATTAAAGTGGTGCACCACAACTTATTCTACAAAAATAAATTACCAAGTACTTGAAAAGAAAATTACGTATGCAGTTCCTGTGAAGGGAAATGTCTTTTTGTGCTCCCTCATTTTTTTGAAAAAATTATTATTTACTCGATCTGTAGACAGAAAATATTTATATTAGTACATCTATAAAATTTTATTTTAACCAATGCTGCAGTGCAGCTAGAAACTAGATATTAAAGAAAATGAGCAAATATGTACAAAGGAAGGCATGAAACATCATTCATTAGCCATATGGCATTTCATAAGGCAGTAAAAATTCTCTCAATTCTCGAGAAAGACGCTTGTCATAATCAGGGGTCCAGATGTAAGTATCTTTCCAAGTAATGAGCGTGTCGTATTTGCAGTGCTTTCTACAAGGAATGTCAATAGCGAGGATAATGGCCTCTTTTTTTTTTTTTTGCACCTAATGGCTTTCTTTTGTCAGACGACTACCTCTCAGCTGGGCGTCCAAAAACGCATTACGTCAAGGTCACTTACCTTTCTTAACGAAATATTTATGACAGCAGTTTCCGCTACCGTGACAGTCTCATATAAAAATTTCACAGGTCGAGAATTTGCGTTACAAATCTGTAGAAACAAAATCCTATTGATATAACAGTGTCCAAAAAATTTTCGTTGGCATTGTAATACACTCACGCATTTACATACATTTCATAACTCTCAAAGTACGATTCTTGGTTTCCAACAACCTTTTCCACAAATCAGAGTCCCTAACCACTACTCATTATTCCTTACCTTATTCGTCGACACTTCTTCAATATTTCATCATAACAGATACGTAGCATAATCAAATAACTCATATAGCATCAGCTTACTGATCATAAACATACCGCAACAGCATAATACACATAGTCATCGTAATAATAACATCATAACACCTCAGTCAACTCTCAAAATCGTCGTAGCTTCCTCCAATAATTTCAAAACCTAAAAAAAATTCTCTGCTCATGTCAAAAGTGTCATCTGCCTCAAACGTACTTTAAAAATCGTGATCCCATACGAAATATATCATTCAAAGCTCTCATAATATCACAATGGTTCCGAAAAAATATGAACAGTTTACAAAGTACAGACAAAATACAGTTTCATAAGTGTGAAGTTATCCAACTGTGTAATTGCGTAAACATCTGTCACTGACGTAGTAAAAAAATGTTTATCTCTGTCAAATAATCAGATAGCTGTGTAATTCTGTGTTAAAGAAATATGGCACCGATGTGTAAAGTTGTATAAGCAAATACCATATTAGCTAGGGCTCCTTGTGCTTGCCAAACACATGGTACACAAAGTAAGCGTGTACCCCCCTGAGGATTAATGTAATTATACCCTCAGGTGTTACAGATGTATCACGGAAAATGTATCACGGAAAAACTTCGTATCATTGTACTTCAAATATGTTTAAAAAAATAAATGTTTTAAGTACAAAATTAATCACTCAAATGCGTGTCCTGTAGCGCTAAATGTGCGTCTTGCTGTAAGATAATTCTGTGGAAGTGTTGTAATTATCGTCCTCCGAAAGCTAAGTTCTGCAGAAGTCAATGTACTTACCTCATGATAAATAAAAGTGAAATGCTTTGCGTATAGATATCGTAGTTATTATGCTTATTGGCGTGATGAAGAAAGTACTGTACAGTAACGTATTGTTGTGCCACGAAAAAGGCTGTCTCATTGTTGCTATACCACAAAAGTTACAACTAAAACATGTTTTACTTTCCAGAATAATTCAGAAAACTATGCAGATATAAAACAGATACACCGCAAAAGCAACATTGTAAATTGTCACTCATTAGTAGCGTCGTGATAAAATCGTGTAGCTGTCACATAAACTAACCACTGTGTCGTCTGTTCACAATAACAATACATTCGTAATTTCTGTTTAAATAAGTTCTCTTGGTTCTTGACTGGATATTTAACTTCAAACATTGTTGCATGTTAACAGTTTCTTAAGTCTGAAAAAGCATACTAGAAAAGTGAAGTGAAAAGTTTTATGGCAAAGACAAAGTTAAAAAGCAGATTATCTTTCACTAAACGGTTTTGCAAATGAAATGTGGTGTAAACCTTTACTCTTCCTAGTACGCAAAGTTTCAACTTCAACGCAATTATCATGTGGTGTACGTCGGTGAGGAATACTGGAATTTTTCTCAAGGTTAGCGTCTATGTTATTTTTCTCTGAGCCAGCCGGCGCACGCGGCTGCCTGCGATGCGAGTCATTGTCTGTTCCTTTGTTGGCGCGCGTCGTTATTGGGATTAGGAGACCTCGCTTCTACAAATTCACGTTGTCGAAAGTACCCTGCTCTTTTTGAATCCCGCCAGTTCTGATGAAATTCAGGTCTGTCGTTATGATTATCTCGTCTGTCGTCATGTCGGTAGATTTCATAATTTCTTTCTTGTCGGTCATGTGGTGGAGAATTTCTTCCTGAATCGTAACTGCGCGCTGAACTGTTGCGTCTGAAGTTATTCTGTCTCCCTTGATAATAATTGTTTTGGTTCCCATATTGTCTGTTTCTAAGGTAATCTCTGTCATATTCATTACTGCAGAGAGGTGATCTTTCCCTGTAATTATTACTACTCTGCCAACGGTTGTCATACGGGTGGTGTCTGTTCCGGTCACGATTTACGTTGAAAGAATAGCCTTGTCGTATATTATTTCTGTCATCGCGGAATTGTGACGGATGTGATCTGTAATTGTTGTGCTCCTGTTTCCGCGTTCCCCGATTGTCAGTGTCAATTTCCAGTTCTTGTAAGAGTCCCTGAAAAGCCTCAATGTCTTCTTTGCAACGTCCTGCTAAAATAATAGGTCGTAAATGTTCAGGTAATTTGATTAAGCAAATGCGGATGAGTTCTGAGGAGCTGTATGGGTTGTGCAACATGTCTTCAAAATATTTCACAAGACTGGAAAATTCAGATTGTTCGAAATGTTTCATCATTATGATGCTATGTTTTACTCGGTCTTGCGTAGCTTGAGACCAATATGCTGAGAGGAAGGCATGATAAAAATCTCCTTCATTGTGGCAATCGTGAATGACCGATCGCATTTTTACAGCTGGTTCATTCTCCAAGTAGCCACACATAAATTCTAACCTGTGCTCCAATGACCAATTGGGAGGAAAACAATGAGAGAATTGATGGAGCCACGCTTGTGGATGAATGTCGTTGCCAGAATTCTTAAATGTTTTGAATTTGCGTGTAGTAATGAACAGCTTATAGTCAAAATCATCGTGTCGGCGAGTCGCATGTCGGTCATTGTTGCGTCGTTTCGGCGGTTCCATTTCAAAATTCGGTGCACCTTGCCAATTTCTTTCATAATTTCCGAAATGCGCTGTGTTATTATTATGCGGCTTTTCCGTATTTCTAAGTCCCTCTTTCCGTATTGTAGCGCGAGTGGCCTCTGAAATACGTAATTCTTGTATTACCTGAGTCAGCTGATCTTGTACTTCCCGGATTTATCTTTTGTACTGTGTATTGATTTGATTTTGATTTTGTTTGAATTTTCTAATTTCTTCATACTCTTCAGTGTCAGTGAAGGCTACAGGTGTTGTGTCATTCAGATCATCATCTACCTTTGTAGATAAGTTAGTGAACTGATCTGAAATTTCGGCTACTTTATCCGATAGTGAAATTATTTCCTCTGTATGTTTTTCTGAACCAAGTTTCAGATTGTCCATTTGTGTTGAAATCGTATCTACTGTGTCCTTTAAGTTTTCCTGAGATTTTGCAAGTTGCGTAACCGTATCGGTAGATGCAACTGAGTCAATTTTAGCTTGCAAGGTCTCATGATTTTCATGAACAATGGTATGCAGTTCTTTTATGGCTGCTTCGTGATTCTGTAATGCATTTTCATGCCGCGAAAAAATAGGTTGAAAATGCTCACAAATTTGTGTTTTTACATCATTACAGACTTTTTGACATTTCGATTCGATGTTATGTAACTCACTAGTTAAATCTTCACGTGTTTGTTCAAGCGTCGTTTCTAACTTTTGAAGATTTTGTTCCATTGTGTCTAACTTTTGAAGATTTTGTTCCATTGTGTCTAACTTTTTAAGATTTTGTTCCACTGTGTCTAACTTTTGAAGATTTTGTTCCATTGTGTCTAACTTTTGAAGCTTTTGCTGTGTTTGTCTCTGGTGTTGTTCCATTTGTTGCATTAGCTGTAATAACAATGCATTAGTGTCTGGAATCTGTTCCTCTACGCTTTTCGGCAGTGCATTTGCACCGGCAACATTCACATTTTGACAAGCAGAAAATGTGTCTTGACTTATTTGAGAAAACGGTGAGGACGCAAAACCTGAATCTACAGTATTTGCAAAATTGTGTCCTGTCATTTCGGATTCCTGAGGCGAGCTGTTGCCGAGCGATCGATCGATAATGCTTCCCTGTTCACTAACTGTTTCACTGCCTACGCCATTGTTTGCCGCTCGCTCCATTTCCCTATGCACAATTACCAAGTTACTATGTTGAACATTAGTTAATTCATTACACGGTGGCGCTAACACACTGCTTTCGTCTTCACTGTCATTTCTCAGTTTACTTTGGAGCCTAGCGCTACGTTTTTCACACACCATTATTGTCACAATATTTCACACGACAACACAGAAAAACACAATTTGAAGAGCAAAAATAGGTGAACACATTAACATAGCACTGAAAATAATATCTAGTTAATTGCAAGCGCAGCTGCGAAATACTTGCTGCAAATCTACATGCATGCCACAACTGTTTTACTGTACAACAATGAAAGACTGCAACAACAAAGGAAATTCTCTCTATAATTACGCGCTAGCAATAAACAATAGCTACACTAATTACACAAACTACAAGAAAAAATCAGAAGATTCCAGTGAGGTATCCTCGGCTAAGGGTCGACATATGAAACGTCCCCTTTTGAACAATTTTGCACGACTGTGCTTAAACTGACACACAATATTTTTAGCGCAACGCAATCTGACTTTCAAAAATCCCTACAAAAGAATGGCCCTGACTAACATTAACCTATACGTTTCACAAATCACTTACCTCACAAAAATCTTCGTTACTCGAACTACTGCAGTACAGCGAGCGCCACTACTGCCAGCTAAATAAAAGATTCAAACTACGGAAGGCACTAACTACTGATAGGCATAGTTAGCAAATGAAAGATTTTAATAGAGAACAAACAATGTATTTACCTTAGTAGTCATAGTATATATAGCAGTTCATGACAAATTACAAAACTCCCCCATCTCTCTCCCCACATCCACCACTGCTGGCGGCTCACCTCCAACTGCGCAACGCTACGCGCTGTCCACATCCAGCTGCCGCTGCCCAACACTACAATGGCAGACAACAATGCAAACCAGCCACAGACTGCACACAGCACAGCCAGTGATTCTCACACAGAGCGCTATGTAACGTTGCCAATAAGAAAACCTAAACAGCCTACTTACATGAGGTGAGAGGCTTCGGCGATCACCTCTGGGGGATGTCGATGTTCCGAGTACAGCGTAGTGTAGTGAGCATGAAGGGCGTTTCCTATGTCGCGCTGGGTATCAATGCGTCGTCCGTCTTCCGTCGTGATAGCTTGGATCAGTGTCCTGCGTCGGCGCTGTCGTTCTGCAATGATGTGGTACATGGACGGTTCCTCCTGGGCCATTCTGTCTTGAGTGCGCGCTCTGACGATCGTACCCTCAAGGTGGCTACGTGTTAATCTGATGATCTGTGACTTGGCACGGTTCACCGTCACCTGCCGTGCAGGTGAGTACGGCACTGTTGTACATTCCCTTAAGATGCTGTAGTAAAAGTCCATGGTTTGTCTCTTCCATGCTGCAACATCTCGGCCGTAGCCTATCAAGGTCTTCCGGAGGGCTGGTTTGGCGCAGAGTAACCACCACGACAGTGTAGACCGGTAGGTGCCACGCCAGCGGCTACAAGAGTCCCATGTGTTCTCTATAAGGCGGCGACATTCCTGAGAAGCTAGGTGGGCGACGTTTAACTTCCAAGGACCACGGCTGTGCCATACCTTCTGGCGGCCTGGGGTAATAGCGCAGATGTAGGCCTCGTGGTCAGAAAAGCTGTGGGCCAAACTTCGGCAGCTCTTGTCCGCACAGCTATGGAGCGCGAGATGTAAATCCGGTCGATACGGCTGGAGGAATGGCTGGTGTAGTGAGTAAATTCGGGCCGATCGCCACAAACATGTTCCCACGAGTCCACCAATTGAAGATTATTTATAATTGTCGTAAGTTCTGCGCAGGGAGAATGATGTGGTAACTGATCCTTAGGTGCTTGGCTACAGTTGAAGTCCACTCCGATTATCAAGGCGTCCTGACGACTCATAAAGAGGGGCGTGATTGTATGAGCGAAAAAGGTGGATCGTTCGCGACGCCGACCACATCCTGACGGTGCATAGATGTTAATAAGTTTGACTCCTTGGATAGTAAGAGCCATGCCTCTGGCGTCAGGGAGATACTCGACGTCTTCTGCGGATATACCTTCGCGAAGGAGGATCGCCACACCACTGCCATTGGCAGACGCATGTGAGACCCAAGTCTTGTAGCCACAGGGTTCCTTGAAGTCTGCGACATACAGCTCTTGAAGGAGCGCAATGTCAATGTCTGCTGCGTTGAGTAGATCCTGTAGCATCGCTAGTTTATGTCGGGCACGTATGTTGTTGATGTTAATCGTCGCTAGACGGTATGTTTGGTCAGCCAGGTCGCCAACTGGGTTGTGTAGGAGGCCAGGTGTGGGCAGCAGGGGCGGCCCCACAGAGGCTGACGATACAGCCGTAGTCACTGTGGTTGGTCGGTGCTGCGTACAGCCGAGGGAGCATCGCTGCCTTCGGCATCCTCCTGGTGCAGTGGCTCATCCTCGACGTCATCCGCCCAAGAATCAGATGCAGCAATTGGTAACTGTTGATTAGTGCTGTCAGTAGAGCGCTTGCGCGCGTGTTCAGTAGCAGAAGTGATGTTGTCAGACCGAGGCTCAGAAATTGTATCCGCCGTAACATCGTGATGGGAAGGGTGAGTTGTGGTGGTAGAGTCCTGAGTGTCGTCCGACGCCGGATGTTCGTCCGGGTCACACATCCGAAGCAGGCAATCATCGGATGGCGTATGGCGCCGTTTCTTGCGATTTCGAGGGGACCGTTGTTTCCGGACATGTTGTTCTGTGTCAGAGTGCGGGCGACAATCATCTGATGCGGTCTCGATTGGTAGGAAGGTAGAGGTCGGGACAATTTCCGTTTCTACTTACATCTTCTCCTTAGGCTCGTCTTGGTGGCACAATTGATCACCGTGTTGAGGCAAATCTGCCGATGACGTCGTAGAGGGAGATATGCTGTCCGCCACACTGTCATCGACCACTGACTGCAATATGGTGTTACGATCCTGGGCAGGAACAGCTGTTGCGGTTGCAGCTGCTGCATGAGTGATGGGGAGTGAAGTAGGCGTCGCCGGGGATGGAACTTCACCAACCGGTGTCTGAGTCAGTCGGCGTTGAACGCAGGCCGATCAGACATGTCCTTCCTGGCCACAGATGGCGCAAGTACGCGGTTGTCCGTCGTACATGACAATGGCTCTGCAGCCGCCAATTACTAGCTTCGTCAGTTCAATCTTAATTTGTCGCACTCCATTTAAGACGGGGTACGTCTCAAACGTTTGCCATTTTTCAGCCAAGTGGCTTAGCACGTTGCCGTACGGTTTGAAAGCTGTCATCACAACATCTGGCGGGACTTCGAATGGCAGCTCGAAGACCCTCAGAGTGCGAAGGCCTAATCCAGCGTGGTCGATCGTGACAGTTCCTATGTGACCATCAGAATGCTTAAATTTAAGTCCATGAGCGTGTCGGCACACAACTTCAGTGCACGCCTTTTCATTGATCAGTTTTATATAGACGACACTTTGTGTTATAGAAAAGTGGATCCCTATGATGTCTTGAGGTGCAATATGACGCTCTTCCCGGATAAAACGTTCAATATCAAGTGCTCGAGGTCTTGCGTAGTCCGCTTGAAATTTGATCTTAATTGTGGACTTGCGATACGAGTGCGCCATGGCACTACCGAGACACGGACGCGTGACACTCGCCGCAGCGGAAGGTAAACAGTAAACACTCGCGCGCGCGGTGCGCTAACAGGGGGCACAGGCACGACGACATTCGCCCACCGCTGCTAACAGCGGACTAAAATTAAACTTTTCTCTCGAGGGAAGACTTGAACCAAGGACTTCTCGTGCCGCAGCTGCTGACGCTAACCACAGGACCACGGCGCTCCTGAGCGAACGGCACGCTAGCGATGAGAGGCGGCCTATAGTCATTGAGATAGTGACTGAGCCTCAAAAACGCAACATTAAAAACACAAACAGGTGTTACTTATGTGAAGAACGCCGTTCTTGGAGTCCAGAAATTAAATATACTTTCTAAGTGTCTCATCTTATAGTGGATTATATCGTATGAGTCTTCGATTTGAAAAACGAATGCCAAGTGAATTTAGCGAGGTAATGCCGGGCTACACTCGGAAGTAAATGCACTATCACAGTGTTGACAAATACTTGCTACGATGCTGCCAATTCTGAGCTCTCTTACGAGGCAGCTCTTCAGCGAAATGCTTGTCCGATACGGTTCTTCAGACGGGAGACGTGCGCGAACGTTTGGTTTCTATGCGGCGTTCACCCCTCATAGTTTCTGACGTCACCTTGTGGGATATGTATACATTTGACGCATTCAATAATCATTAATCCAGAATGATACAAGTTTCAGCTTCCGGCAGGGAAGAAGACTGTTGACGCCGACATTATATCATTTCAAAGTAGGGAAATCAAAACGGATGATTCAGTGTTTCTCATTCAGCATAAACCATGTAAAATAATTTTCCGCAACGTTCATAATCATCTCAAAATACACAAGAAGTAAAAATACATCGAAAGCTAATTTGAATTGAATATAATGTAAGATATCAAACACTTTGCACCTCGGTGTCGAATGTGTCCACGTGCAATCTTCTGCAGTATACATTTAGAATGTCACGATTACCACGAGAATGAAGAAATATGTTGGTAGGGATGGAAGCAAGAAGAGACACAGTTAACAAATATTCAATTCCTCAGGGCATTCATTTCATTTTAGATTTAAGAAGTGGTAAAGCGGGATATTACTTTCGTTAACACGAAAGATATACCGCACATATGGATAACGAGAAAGTCTGCGTCTTCATACGTTTCCTCCTTGAAATTCTCTTTGCTCTATTATATACTAAGTAGCCTGATCATTGTTTCCATACGTTACCCTCTTGTTTGGCCCCTACACGGTCAATAGATTCCAAATGCATGTCACTGAATGAAAGTAGTAGTTCGAACCCTTCCTGCGTTGTTTTTTGTGCTTTATGATTGGAATTAATGAAGCAAACCCCCCCACCTCTCGAGAGTTAGGTCTCAAAACTAAACCGTCTTTTTTTTATCCACGGGCATAATTTATTCAGACAGAATCAGCACAAGACTATCAAACAAAGCCTTCTATTTACAGTTGCAACACTCTGACCAGCAGCTGACCCAAGAGTAATTCACGGTCATGGTCCGAAATAAGCAGCTCTCTGCTACTGTGGCAAAGCCCGTGCTACATTTTAGATTCCGCAGCACCAGTTTATCTGGTAATACTGTGTTAAACCAACAGGAGTTGTTCCAGAGCTGTGCCAGCGTATCTATCCTCCCATTGTCAACTTTATGTATCTCACTTCTCCTGTAGCGTTGATCACGAGGTGCCGAAGTAAAGGAGTGTATTCTGCATGACGTAACATTCAGTTTTCCCTTCTTACATAGCCACTCTTCATGTGCTTCGATACCAAATAGGGATGCGAAAACTCTTGCGAGTGAGAGAATGACAGCAATAATCGTAATAAGAACAAGCAAATAATGAGTGAAGTTTATTGGAATGCAGAACGAGAAATGGCTGTGAAAATAAAAATCTATAAAAATTGGTTGATAGTTGAGTTGGCAAAATGCAAATATCTTCTTAGCATTTTATTACTGAATTTAGTTCTGGATGTTTGCAGAAAAAAAGGAAAATTCGGTGCTTCTCGCTAGTGTCATATAATATGAACCCGCAACTACCCTTTCCTTGGAACACGACTCAAGCAGGTCCCCAAGTATCTACCAAGGCATTGCTGCATTCTGTTCCCTGACATTATTCTCATGACGGTTAATGCAGATAGTTCAAAAAAAATGGTTCAAATGGCTCTGAGCACTATGGGACTTAACTTCTAAGGTCATCAGTCCCCTAGAACTTAGAACTACTTAAACCTAACTAACCTAAGGACATCACACACATCCATGCCCGAAGCAGGATTCGAACCTGCGACCGTAGCGCTCACGCGGTGCCAGACTGTAGCGCCTTTAACCGCTTGGCCACCCCGCAGATAGTTCCCATTACGAAATACAAAACGCATTGTAGGTTAGTTCCTGGGATCGTAATATTAAATTTCCGATGTAGATGGCACATGGACGTGACGACTATCCAGATTACTCGTCAAAGTAAAAAGACAATATTATGGGAATTGAACATTGTTCCTCGGCACCAATGCTGAAAGAGAGTGAGTGACCACAGGTTTGCCCAACACTTTCAAAAGGTCTGCCGAGTACCAAAGACAGTAGCAATATGAAGAAAGCATTGGACAGATCAGAAAGGCCTCACTGCTATCCACAGCTTGTTTCTGTCAGCCCTAGTGGAGCTACGCTGCCCGACGCCAACCCGATAGCACATTACACCACTGAAATCTACGAATGAATTGTGTACTTATGCTGATCAGCTTCAGTGAAATTTGTTATACATCACTAGAATATCAGATGTTATTGTGGATAATAGTCCAACACATCGAAATCATTTGGTGGATACTCAAAGAAAAATGTAATGTGAGAGTACTGAAGAAGAAAGGAAACAATGGGAAAATGCGCTGATGTGCATTTTCATATGTTTTTATGTTCATAGCTGCCATGGTTAATACATCAATAATAACCTCGTTTATTGCTTCAGTAACTGTTAACTTCTTGTTTGACACCGAGATGATATAAACAACACAAATTCGTGTCACTGACAGTTAATTCTAGTCTCTTCAGGGACTTAGTCTTGTTTTTTTGTTGATGTAAATTGTTATTCGCGAAGAATACTACTGTCGCAAATCCTGAGAGGTTTCCAGAACACATATGAAACGGAGGGTTAAGTATAGTCTCTTAGTTGTGATCTTTAGAATGGCAGTTGCCGCGCGGGGTGGCCGCGCGGGCTGGGGTGCCGTGTCACGGATTTCGCGGCCGCTTCTGCCGGAGGTTCTAGTCCTCCCCCGGTCATGGACGTGTGTGTTGTCCTTAGAATAAGTTAGTTAACGTAAGTAGTTCCTACGTCTAGGGACTGATGACCCTAGCAGTTAGGTCCCTTAGGCATTAGAACTTAAAAAAAGAGCAGTAGCGGAAGGAATTTATAAGATAAAGCTTTTGCAGAGAAACTGGAACTAAAGAAAAAACAGCTATAGTTATATAAATTGAGCACTTTACTGTAGCAGTGCCTCGTTCTCACAGTAGTAAATACTGCCCTTACCATAATCGTAACTCACTTACACAGCTCGCAATGTGAAACATGAGAGTATGGCCACCTCTTGCATGAAGCGACCATTTTGAACTGAAATACGTTTTCTAACTCAAAACCACTCGTTCTGTGGTAATTATTCACAATATTTGATCGACATGACAAGAAAATATTAAATGGATGTAGCAGATAAAACACAGTCCCACAACCGCAAATCATTCTCATACCAAGACAGTTGCCAAATAAGGCGTACGACGTTGTGAGTCCTTGACTACGATAGTGGCAAGAAGATTCCGTTTTCTTAGCAGGAATTCTTCACGAACAGATGGGGATACAATGAAATCCGAATGACAGATATGGCTGTAT